>NC_031991.1:11726495-11799510 GCF_001879085.1 Nicotiana attenuata
TATATATATATATATATATATATATATATATATATATATATATATATATATATATATATATAAACTTTTTCCTAGTTATTCTTGCAAATTCTCATTCAATAGAATTTCGACAAGTCAGATTCGAAATAAGTACAAAGAGTTTTTCTTCAACTTTATTAGTTCTTGAGAACTATAAGAATACATTGTATATGTAACTCTTACTGTTTCATAAAAATACTTAATCAGGGGCGGCTCAATACTTTTGGACGCCTAAAGCTAAGCTTTCATAAGAGGCCTTTAATTTTTTTCCTAAAATAAAAACTTTCATATATATTATTTATTTGAAATCTCATTTTCTAGCTTTTTGAGATGCAAACTATGAATAATTGTTTTATAATTAATTTCTTCTGAAAATTCTTTTTCAATTGATAATATAGCTAATGCATTCAATCTCTCTTGCGCCATGGTTGATCTTAAGTAAGATTTTATCAATTTTAATTTTAAAACACTTCTTTTAAGTTTCTAGTTTGTGATCGAGGGTGGCCAGAGGTAATTGTTATAGGAGTTGTTATCCTTATTCTATAAGCAATATAAGCATTTGAAAAAGAATCAAGTTTTTTTATGTGATTGAGTTTATCGATTAGAGTACTATCATCTCTTCTTTTTGGGATTGTATCAAAGATTTAACTTTTTTTTTTCTTAAGTTGTGAATTACCGGATTCATACTTTCTATTTGACATATTTAAATTTTAATAAATACTAAAAGGATAATCTATGTGTACGTATTGAAAATACTAAAAGGATAATCTATGTGTAAATTTTAATAATTACTAAAAGGATAATCTATGTGTACCTATTGAAAATATCAAGAAAAATAATGTTAGATGAAAATTAATACTAAAAAGTTGGAATAGAAGAACTTGATTCATTAACTTGATGTGAAAATAAATTTTTGTTGCTTTGAATATACTTCTTGTAGGTTTTAGCTTTATAGACGAAAAATGAATAACCATGAGATCTCTTGAAGGCACAAAGGAAAAATATAAGAATAGTAATGTTTGGTAAGAACTGAGAAAGATTAAAAAAGAAAATGGAATATTATGGAAATCAAGAAAGGAAGTGGAAAGGTTTATTACTTAATATTTAATGAAAAAAAGACTAAAGAAAAAGAATAATCACTTGATTCCTTCCATAAATTTTTGCATTTACATGTTCGGGGCCTATTTTGAAGGAACAAAGACATCTTTCCTTTTCAGTTTTACCAAAATATGTAATAGGAGTAAAAGTACTTAATTTAAAAAAATTAAAGGGTAAAAAGTGGGGCCCCCTAAAGTTGGGGGCCTAAAGCTTGGGTTTTAGTGGCTTTACCCAAAAGCCAGCCATGTACTTAATAAATGATCGAATTAGGATGAAATGAAATCCAATATAGCTAAAAATTTAATTTAAAGATCAATTAAAGTGCACTTATTGAACTTCAGTTGTGCCATTTAAAAAAAAAAAACTAATATTCACCCAACCCCGACCATCCCCACTACTCTACTGCCTCAATTTTACACCATAATATTTGCCTAATTATATATAAATAATTTTTAAAATACTATCTTTCATTCACTTATCAAACGTTAAAAATAAATAAAATTTACTTATATATATATATATATATATATATATATATATATATATATATATATATACTACCATTTCAGTTTATTTGAACCTATTTTCTTTTTGGTCCGTTTAAAAAAGAATGACCCCTTTCTAAATTTTTAAAAAAAATTAGCTTAATCTTCTAAATCTACCCTTAATGAGAAGCTTTTATAACCACACAAATACTTTAGATCCTTTTTTGACTTGTTTAAGATCATAAATTTCAAAAAATTTCATTTTTTTTAAATTCCGTGCCCAGTGAAATATGTTCACATAAATTGAAACGGAGGGAGTATATATTTTGCGAAAACATTTTGCTTCATACTATCAAACACCCAAATAAACAAAAGGGAAAAAGGCCAAAATTGTACCCCTATTAAAAATTAGTCACATTAATACCCCGTTCTACTTTTCGTCCAAAATAATACTTGCCGTTACTAAAGTATATAAATTTGTACCTAAACCTAACGGATTTCCTACGTGGCAACCGGGACCCCCAAAATAACTTGCCAACTAGGTATTTTTGACCCGTCTCTATTAGAAACCCGCCCACCCACATAATAACCCGCCCCACCGTTAATTAGTCTCCCACATAAGATATTTCAGTCGATGAAAAATAAGGTTCAGGCACAAATTGCATATTCTCTTTCTTCTCGTTTGCTCGACTCTATCCTCTCAGGGGAGATTCAATGTCGCAGAGCAGTACTTCTTCTCAAAGAAGGTGTCGATGTGGTATTATTACCAACCATTTCACATCAACCACTCCCTCTAACCCCAGTAGGAAATTTTACAAATGTGCACGCCCTAAGGTAAGGTGTCGATGTGGATTTGTCTCCTAATCTTTCTACTATATCTAGCTGTTT
Source organism: Nicotiana attenuata (assembly GCF_001879085.1). Lineage (NCBI taxonomy): Eukaryota > Viridiplantae > Streptophyta > Magnoliopsida > Solanales > Solanaceae > Nicotiana > Nicotiana attenuata. Next base: position 11,728,985 of record NC_031991.1, read on the forward strand.
TGATTTGAAAAAAATTGAATCTTTGAAATATTTCTTTGGCAGAATAATTCATGTGTTTATTTCGAATGGGAAAATGAAATATCCGCGAATGGTTCCCGGCTTGAAATAAGAGAATTGAAGTCGTCTTTGAGTGTTGTTACGATTGCAAGAGACAAAGGAAAAATATAAGAATAGTAATGTTTTGTAAGAACTGAGAAAGATTAAAAAAGAAAATGGAATATTATGGAAATCAAGAAAGGATGTGGAAAGGTTTATTACTTAATATTTAATGAAAAAAAGACTAAAGAAAAAGAATAATCACTTGATTCCTTCCATAAATTTTTGCATTTACATGTTAGGGGCCTATTTTGAAGGAACAAAGACATCTTTCCTTTTAAGTTTTACCAAAATATGTGATAGGAGTAAAAGTACTTAATTTAAAAAATTAAAGGGTAAAAAGTGGGGCCCCCTAAAGTTGGGGGCCTAAAGCTTGGTGATAATAGGTGAATTGAACTATGATTAAGCCCTAAAAGAACCACTTTCTTGTAGAGTTTTTATTGTAAAAGTGATAGCAAAATGCTCTTATTAGTGATTTTCATGTTTTTCAGGTTACATACATTAGAAGAAGGCTATGGAGTGGTTTTGTATCATTTATGGAAGAAAAAGAAGCCAATCGCATCAAAGTCGCCGAGTGAACCATTTGAAATACACAAACGAGGCCTGGAGGTGAACTGCCGCGGTCCCAGCGTGGGCGCGGTAGGACCGCGGTGAGCTGTCAGAGGAGATTCAGAGAGACCATTTGGCCGCGGTCCCAGCGTGGGCGCGGTAGGACCGCGGTGAGCTGTCAGAGGAGATTCAGAGAGGCCATTTGGTCGCGGTCCCAGCGTGGACGCGGTAGGACCGCGGCAGGCGACGGAAACTTAAGGGACTGAAGTGCAAATTCCGGAATTCTTAGCCCAAAACCCTAGAACTCGCCCAAAGGAGGCATGTAACATTATTAGAGAGTACTTTGGCAAGAAAAACAAGTGTGAGAGATCACCCCAAAACATCATTATTTCTATTCTTCTTTATTTTCTTGCAATTTATGATTATGAATCTTTTAGTATTTGATTTACCCATTGTCATGAGTAGCTAAAAACCTTAATCTAAGGTTTCGGTGGAACCCGTTGGGAATAACTTGGTTGTGTTATCAATATAATTAGATTTGATTGTTAATCTCTAATTGTTCATCTATGTTTTGATTGTGGAATAGTTGAAAGGGCCCTCAATTATCCGTTCCTATTTATTATGTATCTTCTTGAGAGAGAGTGCATATTTAGGTGATTGTATGAACAACATCACTCTCGGAGTATAGACGAGAGTCATAACCGAGGGTTTAGGGGTTGGATTAGAGATAACGAAACCCCGGGTGCAATCTAAGTGAACCGTATTGTGCAAGTAGCTAGCGTAGCTTGAGAAAGTGCGTCTAGTAGATTATTATAATTACTTGAGAAAGAATTATGATAGATGGAGAGTTCATGATTGTTAGAGATAGCTAAACCATAGTTATAGGACATATACAACCAAGGAAAGTACCAACGGGGGAAACCATTTCCTTAGACTTTATTTCTACTGTTTACACATCAAGTTTAGTTAATTTTCAGCTGTTAATTACTTTCAATCTTAGTTGTTAGAAAATCAACCATTGTGAATCGAAAAGTTTGGGAAAACAGATTGTGTGAATTTAGTAAATCTGACAGTAGTGATTGATAGGTTATTTCCCTGTGGTTCGACTCTGGGCAATAATACTTGGATTATATTTGCAACGCCCGCATAGTCTTTTGTGAGACTTAGTTGAGCGTGATCACTTGGGTTTTAGTGGCTTTACCCAAAAGCCAGCCATGTACTTAATAAAGGATCGAATTAGGATGAAATGAAATCCAATATAGCTAAAAATTTAATTTAAAGATCAATTAAAGTGCACTTATTGAACTTCAATCGTGCAATTTAAAAAAAAACTAATATTCACCCAACACCGACCATCCCCACTACTCTATTGCCTCAATTTTACACCATAATATTTGCCTAATTATATATAAATAATTTTTAAAATATTATCTTTCGTTCACTTATCAAATGTTAAAAATAAATAAAATTTACTTATATATATATATATATATATATATATATATATATATATATACTCCCTCCGTTTCAGTTTATTTGAACCTATTTTCTTTTTGGTCCGTTTAAAAAAGAATGACCCCTTTCTAAATTTAAAAAAAAATTAGCTTAATCTTCCAAATCTACCCTTAATGAGAAGCTTTTATAACCACACAAATACTTTAGAACTCTTTTTGACTTGTTTAAGATCATAAATTCCAAAAGTTTTTATTTGTTTTTAAATTCTGTGCCCAATGAAACATATTCACATAAATTGAAACGGAGGGAGTATATATTTTGCGAAATTTTGCTTCATACTATCAAACACCCAAATAAACAAAAGGGAAAAAGGCCAAAATTGTACCCCTACTATTGAAAATTAGTCACGTTAATACCCCATTCTACTTGCCGTTACTAAAGTATATAAATTTGTACCTAAACCTAACGAATTTCCTACGTGGCAACCGGGACCCCCAAAATAACTTGCCAACTAGGTATTTTTGACCCGTCTCTATTAGAAACCCGCCCACCCATATAATAACCCGCCCCACCGTTAATTAGTCTCCCACATAAGACATTTCAGTCGATGAAAAATAGGGTTCAGGCACAAATTGCATATTCTCTTTCTTCTCGTTTGCTCGACTCTATCCTCTCAGAGGAGATTCAATGTCGCAGAGCAGTACTTCTTCTCAGAGAAGGTGTCGATGTGGTATTATTGCCAACCATTTCACATCAACCACTCTCTCTAACCCCGGTAGGAAATTTTACAAATGTGCACGCCCTAAGGTAAGGTGTCGATGTGGATTTGTCTCCTAATCTTTCTACTATATCTAGGTGTTTTGATTTGAAAAAAATTGAATCTTTGAAATGTTTCTTTGGCAGAATAATTCATGTGTTTATTTTGAATGGGAAGATGAAATATCCGCGAATGGTTCCCAGCTTGAAATAAGAGAATTGAAGTCGTCTTTGAATGTTGTTACGATTGCAAGAGACAAATTGAGAGAAAAAGTAATTGACATGGAAGCCATGAAGAAATCTGAAGCTGCTAAAGTCAAAAAATTGGAAGAAAGAGTTGTACAACTAATGATGGTGATAATTGGTTCTTGGGCAATGTTTGTTGGATTCTTTGCTGTCTGGATAATGAAGTAGATTTCATTATGGTTCTTCCTTGTTTAGTTGATTATCATTGGGTAGTGAGTTGACATGTATTGATTAGTGAAGTAGGGAACTAGTTTCTTAAGAATTGGTGTATCTCCAATTAGAATGATACTCCAATTGGAGATGTAACTGTGGTGTGCTTCTGTGTTTTGGACTGAAATGGTGAATGAATGAAAACATATTACCTCGAAGTCTTCAACCAAATTTACCACCTCAATGAGAACATATGAAATGGTGAAATGAATATGAGGCTTCGAATTAGTAACAGTTAATCAGCAGGTGTTCAATCTATATTAATGGTTAGTAGGTGTTAATCAGCACCTGTTATAGCAACAGTTATAGCAATTTATTTACCATACCCATATGTGTTCAATCTAAATTAACAAGAATAATGTCATAGTACATTAGAAAAGGGAACACCAACTGTCATAACATTAACAGCAAAGGGAACATTAGAAAAGGGAACACCAACAGTTAATAACATTTAACACCAACTATTACTAACATTGACAGCAAATTAATAACACCAACTATCATAACATTCATAACACCAACAGTGATAACATTCACATAATGCACTTCATAGAAGTCCATATATCAACCAGCAAAAAAATGTACTGTCATAGTAGTAATTACATCAACCAGCAAAAATAACAACTGTACTGTCAGAGCAGTAATTACAAAAACTTTCACCGCTTAAATGACTTTCCACCTTTAGTTCAAGTCACATTAGTTTTGTGACTTGCCAGTACCCTTTCTTGTCTTCAACTTGGCCATCTTTTCAAGCTGGTTTCCTGTTATAGCTTTCTTACCATTCCAGGTGAGATTCTTAGCTAAGTACGGTAGGTTTGAGGGCACACTCACACCAGATGAGTCACCAACAAAATTGATGGTCCTTGTTATAGCCGGTATGGTTCCTTGCTGTCTCATAAGCAGTCTTCTCCTTTCTTCAGAGAAACTCCTTGGCCTAATATCTGGGATAGAATCTGATTCAAAATCAGGAAACTCAAAATCTGGTGGGACATTGTTGTTGGGAGGTTTCCTTTGCACTGAAGGAGTTGGCATAAACTGAAAGTTTGTGTCTTGAACTGGATTACTTGACTGACTTCCTTGACTGAACTGTGGTGCTGAAAGTTGTATTTCCTCCTCAGCTGGTATAGTTGCAGCAAGTGGTGAAATGGGTTGTTCATCATTACTGTCTTGATTTGTTAAACATCTTTACCTCTTTGCCTGCTTGTGTGATGACCCAAAAGGTCATCACTTGTGTTGCAAGTAAATTCAGTGTTCCGAGGTCTAAAAACCTCATTTTTACCTCACCTTGAATTGCGTGTGTGGTCCGGACCTATATCCGGAAAGCCTTCTATGTGAAAATATGAGAAATACAAATTTCTAGAGTTAAAAATTTGATTATGGTTGACTTTGGTCAATATTTTCAGCAAACGCACCCGGATCCGTGTTCCGACGATCGCGGGAGGTCCGCAGTAAAATATGGGACTTGGGCTTATGCTCGGAAATGAATCCCGAGGTCCCAAGCCTTAGAAATCAATTTTTGAAGAAATTATTTTACTGAATTATCTAAGAAATGAAGAAAAGAATTAATGTTTGAAACCATTGTTATCGGGCCCGTATTTTGATTCCGGAGTCCGGTACAAACTTGTTATAGTATTTGAAAGATAACTGTGAAATTTGGTGAAAAATGGAGTTTATTTGACGTGAGTTGGACTTCCGGTTGAAGAGTTATGAACTTTGAGAGTTCTTGATGAAAATGTTGAGTTTTGAGGTTTAATTCATGATTTTACATGTTATTTTGATGATGTAATCGCACGAGTATGTCCATATGATGTCTTTGAGTTAGTATGCACACTTGGTTTGGAGTTTCGAGGGTTCGGGTGAGCTTCGGGTAGGTTCCGGGATGTTTGAGACTTAAAACATGGATGTTGCAGGTTCGGAGAAGTGCAAATCTCTGAACCCGCCAGTGCTGACCGCATTGGTTTTGGTGCTGTCCGCGGTGGGGGTTGTGCGGCCGCACTCGATTTTGTGCGATCCGCACAGGTTCACTGGTCCGACTTCGGAAGCCTATATCTTTTGATCTACAAGGAATTTTGAGATGATTCAAAAAAGAAAGTTGTAGCCCTTCATGTCTAGTTTTCAGAAAGGTAAACAAATCACAATTTGGACATCTATAGAGAAAGTTATGGCCAAAATACTAAAGCATGTCACTGCAGTCCACATGGAGAGTTGTGCGGCCGCACTAGATTTTGTGCGGTCCGCACAGGGGGTCTGAGAGGGGTATATTTAGACGGGATTTTTAGTTATTTTTCATTTTTCAAAATCCCAAAAATATAAGAGGCGATTTTTCAAACAACCTTTCTTCTCCAAAATATTGGTAAGTGATTTCTAACTCATTTTCTTTACTCCTTAACTTCTTTTTACAAAATTTCTTCCTAGAATCTAGGATTTTCATGGTGGAATTGAGAATTTTGGGAAAAACCTAAGAATATTAAAATTTGGGGAGTTAGACCTCAAATTGAGGTCGGATTCCAAAATCAATTATATATCCGAGCTCGGGGGTGAATGGGTAATCAGGTTTTGGTCCGAATTTCGGGTTTGGACCAAGCGAGTCCGGGGCCGATTTTTGACTTTTTGGGTAAAACTTTGGAAAACTTATTTTCATGCATTGGAGTTGATTCATTTAGCGTTTATTGATATAATTAAGTAACTTGTGGCTAGATACGAGCGAATTGGTGGTGGAATCAAGGGGTAAAGCGATAATTGAGACGTGAATTGTGTTCGTGGCATCGAGGTAAGTGTTTGGTCTAACCTTAGCTTGAGGAATTAGGAGTCGAGTCCTATTTGCTATGTGGTAAATGTTGAGTACGACGTATAGGCATGGTGACGAGTATCTATACATTAGTGTCTAGCATGCTCGTGGGTCTTATATTGTGATTATCATGACTTCGTTGTATTTTTTTATGCCTTGGTGATGGTTTCTATATGTTGTGTAAAGTTTGTGGAAGGAATTGTGACCTATGAACATTGAGGAGCATTGGCTCAAGTTGTGTAACGAATTGTGAAAGTGTAAGTGATAATTGAATCTCTAGAGCATTGGCTCGAGTTATAAAGTGAATTGTGAAGTAAAAGTGAGAAAGAGAAGAGGTTATTCCGGGCTATTTGCTTTATTTGTTATCTCCCTTGCCGGGACTTAATTGTTGAATTGTTGCTCCCTTGCCGGGACTTAATTGTTGAATTGTTATTCCCTTGCCGGGATTCTTATTGTAATTTCATTTATTCCCTTGCCCTATTGTTTGTGATTGTTGTTTGGGTGAGAAAGAAAGTTAAAGCACGAAGGGTGATGCCGTGCATTGTTTTTGTGAGGAAAGAGTGTAAAGCACGAAGGGTGATGCCGTGTATGATCGTGAGGAAAGAGTGTAAAGCACGAAGGGTGATGCCGTGCCGCACGATGTACCATTCCGTGCCGATTATATTGATTATATGGTGAGGAAAGAGAGTAAAAGCACGAAGGGTGATGTCGTGCACGTTTTCATTACTTGATTGTTTTGGTGAGGACGAGAGTAAAAGCACGAAGGGTGATGCCGTGCATTTATTTATTTCTGGTTCTTTTATTGATATCTGAGATATATTGCTTCTTGCATTTACCTGTTGTCTTTCTATTCGGAATTGATATTTCCCCCGCAGCATGCTCCCCCTCCCATATTCGACCGTTTATTTCTATACTTCTTTTCCGTTGTATATATTTGAATTGCACAGGTTTATTTGGTAGTCTGGTCCTAGCCTCGTCACTACTTCGCCGAGGTTAGGCTAGGCACTTACCAGCACATGGGGTCGGTTGTACTGATACTACACTCTGCACTTTTTTGTGCAGATCCCAGTGCTGTAGACTTCGGATAGTAGATCGGGTGCTATCTTCAGTCCACGCGGAGATCCAAGGTAGACCTGCAGGCATCCGCAGGCCCTGGCGTCTCCCTCTATCCCTTATTCCCTATTTCATTTTCCTTAATTCAGAAACAGTGTATTGTTATTTTCTTCAGACTTTGTATGTAGTAAATCTTAGACCGTCTGTGACACTGTGACACCAGGTTTTGGGTGATTAAGGTCTAAGTAGTTGTAATAGGTACAGATTTCAGGGATAATGAAGTAATTAGTCTTAAAGGATTGGCTTGCCTAGCTCACATTAGTAGGCGCCATCACGACCCCCGAGGGTGGGAAATCCGGGTCGTGACAGCTTGCCCTTTTTCTTACTTACCATTGGTTGTTTTCCCTTAGAATGCTATTTAACTAAAGAAACAGATTAATCATAGTAAGAGTAAATAGGTAATAGATTAGACAGTATTGAAAAAAAAATATTACCCTTGCACAGCCCCTAGCATTGTGTCCAGGCTGACCACAAGTGGAACACTTCATTATCCTCCCCTTCCTGGACTGCATCCATTCATCTTGTCTGTTGACTATTTCATTTTTTTCTCTTGTTCTTTTGACTTTAGGCCTGCCAGCCATCTTAACAAATTCTGGTGGTTCCATTGCATGGGATGCTTCAACCTTTCAAAAAATTTCTCCTCTCACTGGTTGAAGCTTATGTGAATAGGCTAGGAGATAGGCCTCTTTGGTGTACCACTAGTGTATTTTAGTCAAAGGATTCATTTTGTTATGTTGTATTGCTTTGATTGCATGAGGACAAGGTATTCCATTAAGGTCCCATGTCCTACATGTGCATCTCTTATTGACCATATTCACTGTGTGTCTGTCACCATCTTCACTCATTTCATATCCTTCTTGACCATTGGAATGAACATGACACTTGTTTGCAATCTTCAAGTATTGGTTATACAGTTGCATGGTTTGGGGACTGAAGTCATTACTCCATGACATTACATCATATTCATGTTCCCTTAGCATGTTCATAACCTTTACTCTAATATTCTCAATCATCTTGATAATTGGCTTGAATCTTGCTTCCTTGATCCATGAATTGAAGGACTCAGTTAGGTTGTTGTCCGCTGAGTAGTTCTTGCAAACAGTGTCAAAGTTTGCTCTACTCCAACTTTGAGGTGGGTACTTCATCAAATCTTCAACAGCCTCCTTGCCATCTTCATCCACTTGTGCCATATTCCTTAATTGGTATTTAAAATCTTCTTCATATGTGCTCCATGCAGCCCACCATAGGTACTTCTTATATTCCCCATGTCCCTATCTTTTGCACCAATTTGCCTCTATGTGTCTTACACAATATTTGTGGTGTGCTTCAGGAAGAACCAAGTGGACTGAATCAATCAAACCCTTAAAATGAAAAAACATAAAAGAGATGCATCAGTAAAAATAAATGCAACAGTAAAGAGATGCATCAGTAAAGAGATGAATCAGTTAAAGTGATAGGTTCATACCTTTTGCATATCTGATATAAATGTGACCCTTTCTCTCATTTTGAGGTCCAATAAATGTTGTAGCAGTCTTAAGAACCAACTCCATGTCACTTTGGTCTCTTATCAACAACAGCCCAAGCTAAGGGATAAAAGTGCTTTATGGAGTCTTGAGCAACAGCTACTAACAATTGACCCTTGCATTTTCCTTTCAAAAAGGTTCCATCCAAGCCAATGAATGGTCTCAACCCACTCTTAAACCCCATTTTCAATTCATGAAAACATATATACATTCTTAAGAATATTCTTTTTCCTTCACTAAGTGCATCCTTTGAAATGTTAATCATCACATCTGTTCCTGGATTACTAGACCTTAATTCATTAACATAAGCCTCAAGCTTGTTGTAATCATCTGCAAAACTACCCTCCATTTTCTCCAGGATCATTCTCATGGCTCTCTTACACTTTAAATGACTAACATTGATGTTAAATGCAGCTTTTTCACTTGCCATCATCTCCTTAATTTTAATCTTAGGATTATCTTGCAGCCCTCTCTTAAAGTAAGCAGCTATAGTTTTTGCACTTACCCTGTGGTTATCATATGCAGTATTACACTTATGTTCTACCTTTAAAGTCTTGAATTTAACACCAGGACCTTTAAAGTCTTTAGAAATATGACAAACAAAGGGGCAGTCTTCATCTAAACATCTGTACCTAAGCTTTTGGGGGCAACTCTTAAGTTGTTTTAACCCATAACCATTAGCAAGGGAATACATGTTGATGAATTTTCTAGCTTCTGGAATGTCTTTGAATGTCATGGACTTGTGTAACTCCTTATAATCAGTCAACTTATCAGATATCTTCCTCTCTTTTTGTGTATGAAGTCTTTCTAATGAATCAGATTCAATATCAGAACAATCTGAAGAATCAGAAGAATGACATCCACGTTCTTCACTGTCATCTGAACTACAGTCAGTAGTAGCATCAAGTTCTGATGTGTTTGACTCAATGTGTTGGACTATATTATGAACATTAATACTTAACTCACACTCATCTACAGCAAAGAAGTCAATAACATTAAACTGATCACTAACCAAAGACAGTAGACTCCTAACACCTTGATCACTTTCTATTTCATAATATCTACCAGAAGGCCCATTCACAATTACTTGTTGAACTCCAATAAAACCCAACTTAGAAGTAAATTCATTTACTAAATAGTTATAAGACAGTTGGTCAGAGTTATAACCTTTAACAGTGTGCACAAGCTTCCTTGAGTATAACACTTGTGGATTATATATCCAATCACCACCATAATGAAAGATCTGATCCAATAAGACCATTGCTTATAAGCTGCAGAATAAGAAAGGGAAAAAATTAACAAAAAGTAACATTACAACCTATATAATATGCTGACAAAGTGGACCCTACAATAAAGACATAAGAACCACATAAAGTTAAGACAAAGACACATAAAGAAACAAAAAAATAGTGGGCTGCCACACATGAAGACACAACTACAATAAACAAAGAGATGATGGGGGACGAAGTCTATAAACAAAAAAAAAAAAGCAAAATTCTGACCCACTTATCTCTTAACTCAACGCATGTGTATAAGAAATAAGGGACCAACACTCAAAAATCAGAGCAAAAGAAACAGATCCAACACAAAAGGGACCCTTTTTTTGTCAAAGACCATATATGTAGGACCACCAAAATTAAAACCCTAAACCGAAACAAGAACAAAATACCAGATAGGGATCATTCCAAGACAAAATACTAACCCTAAACCACCAGTAATAAAGACCAAAACGAGGAAAACAAATTTAGGGTTAAATCGAGTATGAACAGACCACATGCAAACAAAAACAACAAAAATCAGACACACCTCCTAACTAAAAAAATACATATCTAAATGATTTCTATAAAACCCTAGTCAAAGAAACAAAAAATTGAAACAATGAGACGATATGCTTCTGGCCATACCAAAAACAAAGCAAAGGAATGATGATTTACTAATTTTAACACAGAAATTAGTACCTTCGTATGCATCTACGATGAAGACGATTTTACAGTGAAGAGAGTAGGTGAGAGCTTTTTCTATCGGCAACTGTGGGGTTTTGACTATTGAAACGGGTTGGGAATATTTTAATGAGGCTAATGAACGGGTTGTAAAGTAGGGCGGGTTATTATAAGGGTGGGCGGGTTTCTAATAGAGACGGGTCAAAAATGCCTAGTTGGCAAGTTATATTGGGGGTCCCGGTTGCCACGTAGGATATCTGTTAGGTTTAGGTACAAATTTATATACTTTAGTAACGGCAGGTATTATTTTGGACGAAAAGTAGAACGGGATATTAACGTGACTAATTTTCAATAGTAGGGGTACAATTTTGGCCTTTTCCCTCAACAAAAATGGTGGCTAAGTTTATAGTATTATATATTATATATATAAAATAAGAAAAGGGAGAAAAGGAAAGAAGTTTCCGGTTTGGGAGAAAGAGCCGTGGAGCTATTTGAATCACAATAGTTTACGTGAAGAAATTTTTCACTTTCCCCTCTGAGTCCGAGTCTGAGAACGCCGAAACCGAAAGACAAAATAGCCTCTTTTGGCTCCTGTGCGGCTAACTAACCCCTTCCCCAAGTCTTCCCTCTCTCTCATTTATCTCTTAGTAAGTAGTACTACTTTTCTTCATTTTGGGGTTGTATATACAGTCAAGTCACATTTTGATAAATAACGTATAATTAGGCCTCACTTCTCAGGTGTTTTGGTCGATCTCTTTTGCCTATGGCGGCTGTTGTTCCTTCCTCGGATCGTATCCTTTTCTTTCTCTCTCTCTTTATTCATTTCTTTTAATTATTTTCTCATCTGGGGTTTGCTTAAATTGTAAGTTTTTATTTTTGTTATCTCTCTCTTTAATACTGGTTTTGTGTGGTTTTTACTAGGGTTTATGCTCCCTGTTTGACTACCGAATATGTATCGTTTCTATAATTTCTTACTTTATCTTTTCTTTCTGTTTCTTAATTTCATCGCTGTTTGGGGTGTGCTGAAATTAAAAAAAGAAAAATTGATACTTATGGAATTAATTGCACAATTGTTGTTTTTATTAGTGCAATGATATGCTTGAAGAACCATCCTCTGCCCTGCTTGTGGGTTGTTATTGGGTCACTTTTAATTTTGTCTAAAAGAAGTTTAGTTGGATTTTTGGAATGGCATGATTCGGAGTAAGCAGACATACAATCTTCAAGTATTTTGAAATAAAATTTACATACTTAGAAACCATGTAAAAATATTATAGGTCACATAGTTAACATTCAAACTATTTAAAAAGTAATTGAGAAAAGGTACTGTCACATAGAGTGGAATAGAAGGGGTATATATTAATGACGTTTGACATGCTTGTGGAATATATCTAGTATGTAAGTTATGTATTAGACGAATTTATGGCATCAAAACTCTAAATGGATGAGCTGCTTAAATAAGATGTCCGGCGGACCCTGGGTTTATGGCATGTTTTTTTGTCTCCTTAATTCACATTGCTTAAGAGACGGCAGATTTGCTACAGGACTTGCATTTGGATTCCGAGAATAAGTCCCTTCAAGCTCGTGACTCAACAAAGCAGGTACTGGTTGTTGCTTTAAATCTTGAGATTAATTTTGACTTTCCAATGCATGCCACTAGATGAAAATTTTGGCATCTTTGCTGTATTTTTTCATTAATGTTTGACAACATAGGATGTCTTGGTTGAGTTGAAAATTAACTCCCTTTACTGTCAATCCCTCTTTCTTGATAAAAAGGTTTCATCTGTTCAATATGCACCTGTTGAACCTGGCACCATGGCGAATGGAATGAACAAGCCATTTGAGAGATCAACAAGCCCCTTCAATCAGGATTTCACAGGGCCAAGCATGTTTTACAGCCCAAACGGATACACATCTCCAACATACCCTTCTTCAACATACTATTATGGAGGTAACAAACACCAGACAGCATAGAGAGTGTTGTTTATCAATTGATAAAACACTTAACAGCATGTTGTGTTGCCCATCATTTTGATTCATCATTGGACATTCAGCTAAATTACATGATATACAGTGGTTAGTATGGATAAGCTGCTAGGCAATTCTGAATTATCTAGGTAGAATTAGGAATGAAGGTCAGGAAGGTCTTTTACTTGGTCAGTTGCATAGTGTACCTTTTGATGGTATATTTTTCATTCTATCAATAAAGCTTCTGTCTGTTCATCCTCCTGTGATATGGTCTTAATACAGGTTATGATGGATCGTCAGGCAATGAGTGGGATGGATTTGCAAGCGCCGATGGAGTTGAAATGCCTCAAGTAAGTTTTTTTTTTTTTTTTAATTAGTTATGTTTCCTTTTTTTATTTGTTTATTTTCCATCTATAGAATTTTGCCTTGAAATTGATTTCTAGAATTTCATTGTGATTTGTGATCTTTTAACGAAGAAGAGTTGGTACTGTGATCTGTGACTTGTCCTGATGACATATCTCCCCATCCCCTTTATCCTTCATCCCCTTTATCCTTCTCTATAACTGGAAGTTGTTTGACCTCATGTTGTTTGTTATTATTCTTGTGATCTTGTTTATTAGTCTAATACTTGAGGTTAGCTTTTGATTCTCTCCGGGCCTGGTGGCTGATAACAGGGCATGTTCGGTGACTATCAGCATGGGTATGGTTATGCACCATATGGGACATACTCCCCATCGGGTTCGCATGTTGGACATGATAGGCAGCTCTATGGCCCTCAGCAATACCAATACCCATCGTCTTATTTTCAGTCCGCTTCTTCGACCAGTGGATCTTACCCTTCCAACCAAGGTAACACTTCCCAGACAGCGGTTTCACCTTCTGTTGCACCTGACCAAGTGCAATTTCCAGCTGAATCAACCAATGCAAATGAGAGTCGTGTAGGGAGTACCGTGACTCATCGAACCAATATGTCAAAGTCTGTAAGACCAACATACCAGAATTCTTCTGCTAAATCCTCTGATTCCTATGGTTGGGGAGGCATGCCATCAGGTATCCCTTTTCTCGGATTATAAGGAAGAGATTTGGTTCAAGGAATTAGTTTCTTAGATATATCCTTGAAGCTTCTACGTTTTTTATCATCACTAATCTGTTGATGCAGTAAGTCCTTGGGTCTCTTCAGCAGTTCCTCATGGGAGCAATTTCTCTTCTGGAGGTACTCAAAATCTGCGTCCTCTTCCACATTCAGTGGTAGGTATTCCTTAAGGTGCTTGTCATTTGCAACACTTGATTGCTGTGTGTCCTTGATATTCAGTACTTCTTATTCATCTTTTTCCCACCTGTTTTATGGTGGCTAAACATGCTGCTCTCCAAAATTTTCAATTTGTGGCTAAACTGGATTTAATTTACCAATGGTGTTTATGATTTGGGCAATGGAGCGTTCAGTAGACCTGGATATGTTCTTATCTTCGCCTTATTCTATTTTCTTTATGCAACAGGGTATGCAGCATCCAAGAGCGTCATCTGCAATGGGAGGATATATGAATCAGATGTATCCTAACAATCGGATGTATGGCCAATATGGAAACGCGTTTAGAAGTGGTTTAGGATTTTCACCTAGTATTTATGATCTTAGGACTGGTGGTCGTGATTGGTTGGTTGCTGATCACAAGTATAGACCTCGTGGCCGTGGTAATGGTTTATCTGTCAACAGCAATGAAAGCGCTGATGGGTTGAATGAATTGAACAGAGGACCCCGGGGAAAGGGTTTCAAGGACCAGAAGGATTCTGAACCTATATCCTTAGCAGTTAAGGGGCAGAGTCTTCCACTAAAAGGCAACTGTGATGAGGATAATCTACCCCTTTTCCCAGATAGGGAGCAGTACAACAAAGATGATTTCCCTGAAACATACACAGATGCAAAGTTCTTTGTCATTAAATCATACAGCGAGGATGATGTTCACAAAAGCATTAAATACGGTGTATGGGCAAGCACACCCAATGGTAACAAAAAACTGGATGCAGCTTACAGAGAAGCTGAGAAGTCTGGGGGATGTCCTGTTTTTCTGCTGTTTTCTGTAAGTATCATCTTTGCACCTTTGCAAATAGGCAAGTCCATCTAGTGGCAACCTTTGGGAGTATTAGTTAGTTTCCTTTGTGGTGTTTTACAGGTCAATGCAAGTGGGCAGTTTGTTGGTCTTGCAGAGATGATTGGTCCAGTTGACTTTGATAAAACTGTTGAGTATTGGCAGCAGGACAAGTGGAATGGTTGCTTTCCAGTGAAGTGGCATATTGTGAAAGATGTTCCTAATAACATTTTGAGGCACATTACATTGGAAAACAATGAAAATAAACCTGTAACCAACAGCCGAGATACTCAGGAGGTGTGTGATAGTCCCATCCCCTGTGCTACAAATTTCTAATTTATGCTTCTCTGGCTGAATTATTGACATCTTCCGATGCTGCAGGTAAAATCTGAGCTGGGTCTTCAAATACTTAAAATATTCAAGACACATTCCAGCAAGACTTGCATTCTAGATGACTTTGATTTCTATGAGGGGCGTCAGAAGATAATGCAAGAGAAGAAAGCTAAACAACGTCAGCTGAATAAACAGGTATATTGATCTTTTTCTTTAGACTTGATTTATCTTCTTTTCTTATTCGTTTTATTTGTTGCATAGTTCCTTGATTCAACGATTGGTAGAGATAAAAATGCATTAAGCTGCTAAGAGGGTGCTTGAACATTCTTTTTGGAATGCTTCTGGAAAGGCTTTCCAGATATATGGGACACTTTGGGAAACTAATTGTGTTTGGATAGCTTCTATCTCAGTTAAGTTGGTTGTTTTCACCTAAAAACAGCTCTTGGCTTTAAAGAAAATCTGTCCCAACACTGGCCTATGCTTGCTTGGTGTTTGATGAGAGGATATAGAGTTGGGATTTTGTTCCGCATAATTGGTTGGACGGACAAAAAGAGGATTTGATTGCTTGCAACAAAAAATTCCCTGTTTAACGTTCCACAATTCATTCCCTGCAAACCTTACCATTTGTCCTTTTTTCATTTTCTTTTTAATTTGAAGATTTTTCCTAAGCCTTTAAATTAACCGACATTATCTTTACTGATGGAGCCGTCCTTACCTTGTCACTTAATTGTCCCGAGACTAGTCAAACTATTTATAGTCTTGTTGTATAGTATCTGCAGATCTTGTCCAGAGGACCAAACCGGACCTGATTGTGCTGATTATAGTTTGTAAATAGTTAGATTTGGGTTGGCAGCACAACAGCTGTTTTCTGTTGGATCTAAAATAGAGTTGTAAACATTACCTTAACCTTATCTTTTTTTTAAAAAGAGTTGTGACCGATTTTCCATAAAAGTTCCATGGTGCATAGTTAACCAATACAATACCACAATATTAGATGGTAATATTTCACCAACTTATGTAAAAAGATAATATTTCTCCAACCCTTATACACACACACATACATTTCCAATCCCAATACTTTCAGGTATGTAAAGTTTAACATAGATAGGAACTGTGGTGAAATGACGATTGCTCATCCGAAAATAATAAGTTAAAACACCTCCAGGGTCCAGTGGATAGGGTGTGTGTGTTTGGTGAATTGCATGATTTCAGGAGATTCTACTTTATGATGAAGAGAGAGGAGGAGGGTGACTGAGTGGCCGGGAAGCTGGGAACTTGCTAGAGGGAGCATGGGGATTTTCACGTAGTTGCTTTGGTCTAGAGTTACATGAATGTCCATTTAAAATATATTTGTATCTCTGATTTTTGTTTAAACTTGCGAAATTTGTATTATGTCCATGTAAAATAGGAAAATTTGTTATATAAATAAATACTCTCTCTCTCTCTCTCTCTCTCTCTCTCTCTCTCTGTGTGTGTGTGTGTGTGTGTGTGTATAGATTGAGATAGAAGTTCTGAATGAATGGTGGGACGACAAGAGCTTGCTGGAGGGAGGACGGCGCTATAAACAAGTTGCTTTGTTTTGGATTTATATTAATGCCAGCTTGAAATGTATTTGATTCTCTGGTGTTGGTTTGAAACCACCAAACTCTAGTTATGTCCATGCATATTTTTTCCAGAATCCAAGTTACTGAACTGTGTTATAGATGTAGGTGGACTGGTTGGGATAGTTTGCACTGTGTTGATACCATACCTGACCTTTTTTTATCAGGCAAAAGTCGGATTTCATTACTTTGCATCCATTGAAACAATACCTGACTTTTTTTGACAAGCCAGTGCTGTTGATCCAAGGGGGACAACCCCTGGGATTCAAGAACTATCCGAGTACTATGCAAGAAGTTTAGTTTCCATCTAATCATTTATATAGATTGTAAATCCTATTTGCTCCAAAACTACACGAAAAATTGCAGACCATCTCAATATCAGTGAAAGCAGTATATACCACATCTAATGATCTGCCGATTGTCCAAAAAACACAGTGATGATCCTGCTTGTTCTATGTCCCATCACCAATTTTTTCAGCATGTTCACGATCAAATCCCATGTCATGCGGTGTGACCAAGTGTCCCACTTATTCCTAGTACTAGTATGATACACATTGCACCAGCCAATGTCAATTTGTCTTTTCTCTTGGGATTTTAACGGTTAAGAGTTCCATGCAGCTGGCCAATCAAAAAAAGGAAGTGGAGAAGCCACCTTATTGGGCACTCAGTGGTCCAGATTGCTTTACCTTCTTGTCCTTTCCAACAAAATCTTGTAAAAGGATCTTATTGTGAATATACCATTATAGCCCTCCTGTCCCATCCATATCCCTGCACCATCAGCAGTTGATTGACACACATAGAGCTGTCGTAAATCCCCGACCTCCCCTGCCAAGCGTTACGCTGCTTCAGTTCTTGGTCCGAGAAATTGTGCCTACTCCATTTTGATGCATTACACCAACGTAAAAGTTGCAAATATTCTTTTATTTAGGTAATTACTGCATGTCATTTCTTCGACACAGGGTTAATTTTGGGTTAGTGATTGTGTCTTTGATATTTCAGGTTGGAAATGTTAATCAATCTGCTGCTTCGACCCAAATAACTGAGCAAGACAGGCCAGTAGATAAAGAATGGTCAAAAATACCTGCTTCATCTGGGGGTTCCGCTGTTCTACCCAGATCTGAAGATGGGGAACTGAAGCCATCTGAAGAAATAGGATCAACCACAGCTGCCAAAGATCAACCAAATGTTAAAGACAATGAAGTCTTATTGAATGGAACTGGAAGTGCTTGCTGAGTGTTTTCTTTTACTTTTCTCTTTTTCTCTCTTCGTGGGCTCGTTCCTTTACTTTGGTTTATGCGAAGCTTTTTACCGGATCTCATTAGCATAGCAGAAGGTTTTGTTTTTTGTCACATGCAATATGTTTTCTTTTACTAGGATGGTAATAAAACAAGTAGCTCAAAACTTTCTTTATTGGCAGCTAGAAGCTTGGATTCCTTTGAGAATTGCAATTACTTAGTGGATTTCATATCTTCTTGGTCTTTTATTTTTGGTTTTTTAGTTTTTGGCCTAGACTGAGCTTTTATTAAACGATCTTGTATTTCCCTCTTTTTTTGTTAAATTTGTTGAGGTTTTGTTCATGTGTTCTTGTTATGATGAGTGAGTCAAGGTTTTTTTATTGATTTGCAACTATGGATACGCATTCATGAGTGTATGACATGTGAGTTTTGTTAACTGGGCATCTTTAGGTAATATCGACATCAATAGGAAAAGCTGTTGACAGACTAGCATTTTATTTAACCAACATAGAGATGGGAAATCCTTGATGACATTTTGTCAATCAGTTTATAACCTCAATCTAATAGAGGTTTATTATATGAATCATCTGTGACAGTTGCTCCATTGAGTCATTTCTATACTAAATTTTGTTTAAGAAAACCACTTGAAATTTCAAAATCAGTGAACCATTTGAAGTTAATTTGAGTTATAATTACCCTATTACTAATATTTTGTGAGCGGTGTTGATTTAAAGATGATTGGATATGGTCCAATGTAGTAATGATCAGTCATCTTAACTAACCGAAATCAATTAGCAGTATGTTTCCTGAAATTAAGTAAACATAACTATTTATGATAGTAGCCATTGTCATACTAGCAAGACATGACAGTTATATCCAAACACTTGTAAAAGAAAGGTGTAAAAATGACAGTACCACTTGACCTTAAGTTAAAGGAAGTCAATAGTATAACTTTTCAATTAGCGAGAGTAGTAGATGTGCTATTAAATCATGGGTAAAGTTGCATACAGACCTAAATGTTGCTAGGACTAGTTGCATCGTTTCTTCAATTTCTTTTAACTTTTTGGTGAAATTTCAACCATGTGATACAAGATGGAGAGGCAACCAATAGCGACCTTCAAATTATGGTTCTACGCATTGAACTTTCCCTAAGAAAAAGAGAAATAGAAAATACCTCCAATTCACATTCATATGTTCAGCTTATGCAGTGTAATAAGCTTTATCAAAAAATTAAGGAAGTTTTTGTGAATCTATAAAGGTACAATTTTCACGTTGCATACGGAAGTTTTGGAAAGTCTTGGTCATTGAAAATATTGTGCTATATTTTTTTAATAAATAGGTGGAATGAACAATTTGTTACTCCCTCCGTTTCAAATCAGACGATGTAATTTCCTTTTTAGTCGGCTCCAAAATAAACGACACACTTTTAAATTTGGAAATAATTCAACTTTAAACTCTTCATTTTATGCTTAATGATGATCTTTTATAACCACACAAATGTTATGGACCCACAAGTTTTTACCCTTTAAGCTTTTAATATCACAAATTTCAAAAAAAAAAACGTATGGAAAAAAAAAAAAACGGGGGTAGGAAAATGTCTTATTTGGGCTTAGTGGTCGCTGTAACAGAATGTGCCAAAGTTAGTTTTTGGGGAAAGAAAGGAGGAGGTGGAGATAGGCCTTAGCCACTATGCACTCACTGCTCTCTGTGTTTGTGGAAGCTAAGCTCCCATAAACTCTTTCTTGTTCTTTCTTTGTTTCTCTTGTTGCTGGTTAAGAATGGCTGGAGCTCTTTTATCTCTTTCTCTGCCTAAGCTCAATGTAACTAAAGCTTCAACTGCAGCTAACACCACAACTAGTTTAGAAGAGAA
The DNA here is from genome assembly GCF_001879085.1 of Nicotiana attenuata. Taxonomy (NCBI): domain Eukaryota; kingdom Viridiplantae; phylum Streptophyta; class Magnoliopsida; order Solanales; family Solanaceae; genus Nicotiana; species Nicotiana attenuata. The sequence goes on from NC_031991.1 coordinate 11,748,749, forward strand.
ATTCGGTCGTAAAGGCATAAAATTTTGTGAGTCTGAAGGGACAGTTGAGCTGAGTGTTAGAAATGGAAGCTCAGTGAAGCTACAGATACCCAATGCCCATATAACTTCTTACAAGCCTAAAGTTTATTGGAAAGATGATGGTTTTGAGGAAGTCCTTTATACCCTTCCTCCTTCTTCCTCTTTTTCTTCTAATTCTAGAGGTGGCATTGCTCTGGTAATCAATGAAATCTTGGATCCTAAATTGTCAACAACACCACCCAAAGCTTCTTCTGAGTGGACTGTCACAGATGTTGATTCTGACTCTATTGATGCTCTCCAGGTCAGTTACTACTCAGTTTTCACTACTCTTTCATTCAATTGTTTCTTGACTGAATGATCATCAAAATTACTTAAATGTCCATCATTGCAATATATGTTGGTAGGATAAGAACCATGATATCAATTTAACTTTCTTGAATTTGGAAAAAGCAAACCAAATCTTACCAGTAGCTATGAGAATATGTTGTGTTCAGAAAGTAGCTTTCCCTTTCACAAAGAAATATACTATCTTTCTTGTTTTGCTATTTTTCTTAATTTCTCAAAAAGGGGATGTTGTACGGAAGCCCTAGTCAGAAGGTGCGAGAGGTTAGCCTCAGTGGGTATCAGGAGGGGTAGAGCTAGGCCTAAGAAGTCTTCGGGCGAGGTTATTCGGCGGGACATGGTGTAGCTGGAGTTGACTGAGGACATGGCCCTAGATAAGAGCGTGTGGAGGTCGAGGATTAGGGTAGAAGGCTAGTAGGTAGTCGAGCGTAGCTCTTTGTCTTTCCCAATTCGCTAGCATTAATGTTAGTATGATATCCTTTTATTCATAGATTGCTATTATTACCTGGAGTTTAATTGCTTTCTTGGCTTCAGTATTTTTATCTTGTTGTTATTCCTTCTTCTTGACGTCTCGTTGCCATTACTTTTGTCATCCGTTCTCCGGAGCCGAGCGTCTATCGAAAACAACCTCTCTGTCCTTCTAGGATAGGGGTAAGGCTGCGTACATCCCACCCTCCCCAAACCCCACTTGTGGGAAAATAGTGGGCTTGTTGTTGTTGTTGTTCTCAAAAAGGGGATGCAGCTGCATAACTGTGACAGACACTATGTACTAAAAATTTCAGGTTGAATTGAGCTGCAGCAGAGGGAGTCTTGATATTAACTATGTGGTGTCACTCTATCCACTGAGCATGGCAACAGCAGTTATAGTGAAGAACAATGGCCGCAAGCCTGTCAAGTTAACGAGTGCTATACTAAGCCATTTGAAGTCTAAGACAAGAGGGGGTACAGGAATACAAGGACTCCGCAGCTGCACTTATTGCACACATCCTCCTTTGCCTTCTCCCTTTGAAATTTTATCTCCAGGGGAAGCTATGAAAACTGAGGAGCCTGGTTTATTCTCGTTTGGTTGGGAGCCCGAATTGAAGCCGGGAATATGGTCTGCTCAAGATGTTCCCATCACTGTATTGAAGCACAAGCTCAGTAGACTTTACAGTGTTCCACCAGAAGAAAGAGCAAAAGAATTTTATAATTCAATACCTTCAAAATATGAAACAATTGATCAGGTATATCACATTCAAAACAAAAGACTACTCTCCTAGTGGATAGGTTATCATGCTTGCCGTTTCTGTTATTAATGGCGCGCTTTATAACTCATTGTTTGGTGGGATAACAATGTCCACTTAGTTTGTACTGACGTCTTGGATCTAATTCAACCCAAAAAAGTTGTTATAATTTCAAGATGGAGAGATATCATTTGATCTCTAGGTATTGCCATTTCCAGGACAAATTTCTCATACGTTTTCGCACTAACATGTTTTTTTCCCCAGGGCCGTGAGCTCTTCTTCAGGATAATACGTATGGGGTTTGAAGATATTTACTTATCAAGTCCGGGTTCATTTTCGGACAAGTATGGGAAGGAATACTTTATCTGCACAGGCCCTGCTTCAATGTTGGTTCCTCTTGTTGTGAATCCTGGTGAAGAGTGGAGAGGAGCACAAGTTATTGAGCATGATAATTTATAGTTTGAAACTGGAGTACATATTTTCTTTTTACAAGCTTTATGTACCTCTTCATTTCTTTATCAAGAAACTGTAATATTATGCAATATCAAATGTACTTAGTTGAATATAATTGAAAATTCCCTTTTTGTATCCTCCTCCTAAAGCCTAACTGTAGTTATCAATATTATGCAATATCAAATGTTCATTTCCTTGCTTTTAACAGTTTAATCCTCCAAGCAAATGATTGTTAACAAGCAGAAAATGGTTGAGCTAGAGATACATTCTTTAAACTGCAGCAATTAAAAAGATAAGCTTAGACATGTTAATAGAATAGCAAGTTACATCCATAAATCCTATCCTGAAAAGAGAAAAATGAAAGAGCAAAAGGTAGGACCACCACCCAAAATATCATATAAAAAAGGGAGCATAATCCACACACTGTTTCAAATGTTCAACCTTAGCCAACCAAAAGTTATTGTGAATTATCATATCATGGAACAAGGATAATAAAACTCAGTCGTCTACTAAAACACCTCACCCCATTCTTTCTTCTTCTTCTGGCATGGCTACCATTAACACTTGTCTCCTCTCTCCAAATATAATCTCAGCTTCTCCAATTTCTAGATCAGTGAGCAAATCCATATTTCCTCCTCATCTCTGCAGTCCCCTCCAGTACACTAGCTTAACAAGAAATATTCAATTGCCAGGGGTAGCTTCCATCTCATACCCGCCCATCGACACGGAATACTTGGAAAGTGAGTTCAGTGGACATGGAGTTACCTTCACAGGAGTTAATGACAGCTGTGTTGTCCGCATGGCGTTGGAGAACGGAAGTATAGCTAACTTGATGCTTCCAAGTGGTTTGATCACATCATACAAAGCTCAAATGTGGCATGGAGGCACATTGGAGTTGTTGCATACCACTGTCTCACAAGGACAGAATGGTTCACCAGTCATTGAAGGAGGAGTTTCACTAGCCTGCATTTGCGACAACGATCATGGTCTTTCATGGTCTCCAAGTTCTTGGGCTCTTCATCAAGTTATAGGAGATCCTCAAGAATCTATTCAGGTACCTTTGGATCCTACTATGAGATTAGCTCTCTTTCATTTGTGGTTACACTAACACGTCCGAGTTGGAATTGCAGGTGGAATTGATTTGTACAAGTTCAGATGGAAAGATTGAAGCTAAGTATATGGTTACTTTGCAACAAGATGTTTTAACTTCAGAGATTAAAGTCTTTAATTTAGGTAAGTCACGCCTCCGAATGATGGGTTCAGTTCTTAGCCATCTTACAGTAAGCACACCAGAAGCCAGTTATGCAGTCGGATTGGAAGGTTCAGATTTCTTCAACAAACCTCCATTTTTGGCTAACTTCAGCATCCTTCCTCCTGGCTTTGGGAAGAAAAAGAATCAGGCTTCTAAAAGACTTTGGGATCCTAAATCAATTGGGGGAATATTCTCCAGCTGGGGTACAAATGAGACAATTGCAAGAGAAACAGAACAAGAGTTGGAGGGTGAAGAAACTGACAACTACAAGCATTTGACTGAGGAAATGAGCAAAATTTATCAAAGTGCACCTAGGAACTTCACACTCATTGATCGGGTAAAGTGTCTTTATGGGCATTAAGTCATATAGCTGCTAATTTATTCTTGACATTTGATAATTACTCATGAACAGGGAAGACGAAACTCAGTGGTAGTAGGACGGGACGGGTTCAAAGAAGTGTACATGCTGAGTCCTGGCTCCAGTCATGAAAGTTATGGAAGATATTCATATATATGTGTTGGGCAAGCAGCTTTGCTTCAACCAATAATCATCGAATCGCAGAGTGAATGGAGAGGTAAACAAAGTTTGCATAACCCAAATATGTGAATTTCTGAACCAGCAGATGAACTTATTTTCACACAGAATGGAGCTCTCATTAGTGACTAAACAAGTCAACAGATGGAAGACAACACTATCACAAGACAAACAGATACAATTGGTTTGAAATACCATTTGATTGTTAGAAGGAGAGCTCTGTTTTCCTGTTGCCCATGTTTTCCCTCGTTAACTTGGCTACAACTTGTAGATATAATTTCATTCATCAATTTACTCAACAAGCTATAGAGATCAAATTCATTTTAAATTGACAATGCATGATGAAATGGCAATATCTTTCTCAAAAAACAAGCCTTCAATTAGCTTCATATTAGCATCTGAAAATCAATTCGGATGATAGGATACTAGTTCTGTAACAAAGTACATTAATCCTCAATGAGAAAATTAAGATACTGAAGGTCCTATCTAGCACCCACTGTCTAAGAGTGGGATGTATTACAAAAGACCAACTACATATCTAGGTGGGAATCAGATTGTCGCTTTGGTCTTTCTCCCCTATCCACAACAAAAGTATGAAGGCTGCCAAAAGTACAACTAAGATACCAAAGAACAATATGCGAGCAGAAGCATAGCCTTTGTGGTGAATGACACCTTGCGATTCTGTTCCATTTCGGGCAATGTCGTCTGAAGATACTTGCAAATCCCCATCAGCTTGAGCATTATCTGTTGAAGATACTGATTCTGAGTTTAGATAGCATTGTTTATCATCATTAGATATTGTCCCATCTCTATCCTCGCATCTTTTACGATTGAAGAGGCCATTTTCTTCGGACCTTGCTGGACTGTGTTCACATCTGCACAAGGAAGGGCTCCTAAACCTTCTTGTTTTCCTCTCAGAAAAGTTCACATCATTGGCATCCTGAAGGAGATGAATAAGTTTTCTTGGCGTCGCAAAGATCTTCACACTTTCGACATTAACATGAGAACGTGACCTCTGAAGCACAAAACAAGCAATGTGAACAATACTGTGATATTTTCAACTTCATATCTTGATATTTACTGATAACAAGCCAAACTAGGGGCTCAATTTCAAATAATGCATTTCATAGCAAGCTCGAAGAAATCCAATGCTTCTTTGGAACAAGCACAGTATCATTTAATTTTGTCAAACAAACTGTCATCTGAACTATGATGTTCAAAATTTCATTGTACTATTCAGTTCAAAGACATATAGATGCAATTTTGATATTTCATACATCCAACATAAGAGAAACCATGAAACATCTATTGAACAGCAAAGTATTTAAAGCTAATATGAACTTGATCATTTATTCTTTTAAGTTGTTTTATATTTCCCTTCAGAACTATACCAAGTTTCAACTTACTACTCCCTCCAGCTCATATTATGTGAGACAATTGACTGAGCAAAGAGTTGAGAAGTTCAATTTGAATTGGGTATCTTTTTAATATTCATGGGATAAAATGTTAAAAATTGTACAATTGACAAGTTGTTTGATACAAAATCATCACATCACAGCTTAAATTTGGTCTATTAAATGAATTTCAAAATTTTGAATTATGAAAGTTCATAAAATAAATATTATTAGTGGAATATTGACAAAAATTAGATTATAATTGTTGCAACCCTATCCTTGATAAATTTCCAACCAAAGTTATCCATCAGAAATGTAGCATATGACTAATGCAGAACTATTCCCCGAGTGAAAACGCCACACTTGTTCTGGAAAAGAAAGTACAGAAACCAAAAACAGTTGACATCTTCTAGAATATTTTACAATCTCTATTCAGTTCTTTGCACAGACCATAGTAATCATGTATCAAAAATTTTACTTCTAAGATTGTTCTTTAAGTAGTTTTGTTGCACATCCACTAGAGGGAACCCATTGATTCTGTTTATTCCTTTAATGCGCTCTACATCTCAAATAACCGAATAGTAATTTTCTCTACTTTATAAATGCATGAGGTACTTAACTTTTAACTCCAAAATACTCCCCGCTATTTTCATAAATTATTTGCTGGTTAGAAATAACACTATATAAACTATGCAAAGAACAGTAGGCAACAACATGTTTTACCTGAGGACTGGGAGTAGCACTTCTGACAAAACCATTTCGAGCAGATCCTGGCAAAAATCCAGCAAACACAGCAGTGTTATCTCCAAAATCGTTATGAACCTCAGAGTGTGTGACGCCATTTCCATGGGTGAATTCAGAGAAGATGCCATCCTTTAGAGACACATCTACACCACCATTTCCACTCCTCCTCCAAAGTTTTCGGTTCACACTCCTTCTATCGTTACCCTGATTTATTGAAAGAGGGGAGTCAATGAATGGTTCATAGTCAACAAACGAGTTAACTGTGTGTGATTCTGGTGATGCAGTTAAAGGTGATTGGTCACCGGAGCTCCATATAATGTTCCCTCTACTGTCAAAGTTGGATCCAGTCGTTGAATCCACATCTCTCTCGAATTTTGGACCCTTCTCAGAACATATTTTCTTTGCAGTCTGTAATGCTTCAAATGCAGCCCCTCTAACATAAAGCATCTTATCAGATTGACATTTTTCCATCTCCTCAATAACCATTCTAAGCTCAGAATGTATGCTTCTTTGATCCAAATGCTTCATCAAAGAATTGACCATATGAATGGCAGACAATCTTTTTTGAGAAACTCCTTCACCGCTGCTACTATTTATAATTTGTAATCCAGATTGTATCAACAATCTTGCATAAGCTTCCATGATTAAGCTATTATGTTTGGCTAAAGAAGTGACTAGAGCCATATGAGAATTGGTTTGAGTATGCTTCTCCAAAGCACCGGCAACTCTTTGACAAACCTCATGAACCATCTCATTTGAAGCAACACGCCAATTATCAGAATCCACAAGAGCCTTTAGGCAGAGAGCAGCTCCAGAAGATAAACTCTCCTGACTCCCGAGAAGACAATCTGAGAGGGGCTTAGAGAGGGAGTGTATAATGTATCTCTTCTTTTCCTCGGGTGTAGTTGGGTCCATACCATACCTTGCAATGGCTGGAACAACTTTTGAACAAGCTTGGTGAAGAGCAAAAGAACCGGCACTGCATGTAAGGGTCTTGATAATAGTGCTCATGATGTTATCAATTTGAGGAACAATTTTCGGCCCATGTACACGGGCAAGTACCTCATAGAGTGAAATTGTGTATTCACCGGATGAAGCATTGGATTCTTTAGTTTCAGAAACCTGAGCAAGAAAGAGAGGGATTGCCTTGGAATCTAGCTCTTTCACATATGACTTCAATGCTTTCATTGCACATTTTCTACTCTCAGCATCCTTGTCCAAATTCTCCAGTTGTCTTCTAAGTATTGGGCTTAGACTTCTCCCCATCTCTTACCTGCATCCAAGAAACCATGCTAATATTTAGACAAACCACAAAATCCCGGGAAAAAAAAAGATAGACATTGTTCTTTTTTTTTTTACAAAAAATTACAACAACAAGAACAACAATAGCAACCCAGTGAATCTCACAAGTGGGGTATGGGGAGAGTAGGGTGTACGCAAACCTTACCCCTACTCCGAAAGAGTAGAGAGGCTGTTTCCGAAAGACCCTCGGCACAATAAGATGAAAACGTGACAGTGTAGCAGTAACAACAAAGGAATTCAAAAAGATAACTCCAGCAAATTATTCACTGGCTATACTGAACTTAATCCACCAAATCTTATAGATTTGAACAAACTGAATGCTTCTGCTTAAAAGCCCAATAAAATCATTTTCTAAGAGAAAACAAAAACAAGCGCCCCAATTTGATACCAAGATATCCAAGAAACATACAGGTCTATCCAAATTAAATCTTTTCTATAACAAAACACATAAAACAGAAACACAAACTTAGGTCATCTTGCTCTTAGAGTTAAAAGGAGACTTATAAAAATAAAATCTTCATTCAAGAACTCAAAATAGCCAAATGGGTGACCCAAAAAGAAGCATACCTTCTCTTCAGTCAAAGATGAGTCCTTTCAGATTCTTACTGCAGCAACAAGATCAATATCTCTAACTTTTCTTCTAAAGCAGGAACACTAAGGTATTCTTGAAATGGAAAATAAATCTTGAATACATCTCAGTGATAATATACGAGTAATGACAAGTGTGAACACAGAATTGTATACACGTTAAGTCATTGTAATTGTAATTAAAGAGAAAAAGTAGTAAGGCAATACTACTACTATACTCAAATATATTGCCTTAATTTGGATTTGCTCCGCGTTTTTGGTGGTGCGTTGTCTTAATTAGTTCACCTATCCAAATATATTTTGAGGGGTACCCTTAAATTTTGAATTTTCGACCTTAATTCCCCCGCTGCCCTTCACCCCGCCAGCTGTATTTGAGTTTTCATCTTCAATCAATATTGCTTTGACGAAATTACCCCTCCAAAATAATTATTGTGATATAATGGGCGTTTGGACATAAGAATTGTAAAATTCCAAAAGAAAATTCAAGTGAAAATGGTATTTGAAAATTAGAGTTGTGTTTGGACATTAATATAATTTTGGGTTGTTTTTGAAGTAATTTTGCAAGTGATCTGAGTGAAAATTTTGAAGAACAGTTTTTTGAAATTTTTCAAATTTTCGAAAAATTCTAAAATACATCTTCAAGTGAAAATTGAAAATTTTATGGCCAAACACTGATTTTAAAAAAAAAAGTGAACATCTTTCGGAAAAAAGTGAAAAAATTTCTCAGGAAATGTACAAAAAAATCCAACAATGAAAATGTTTTGTGCCTTAAAAAGTCCAAGGCTAAGGGTTTGGTTAGTGTTATGCCAATGGTGTTAAGAGTACGTGGGAGGTCTTGGGAAAGCTTAATGACCTATAAAACTAGGACAAGCTATCGTTTCTAGTGAAGAAAATCGGGGCTAGATTGATATTTTCACCATTGATTTAGTTCCTTTATAAGTGTTACGTTATTAAATTTTGAAAATAGACTTAAATTTTTACATACATAAAGAACTTTACAATTTTACTTGGTTGTAATGAGTTACAATTTTACTTCATTATCTCTAAAAAGTATATCTTTCTTGTCAAGTTCATATGTAAGTGTTACAATGAATACTGGAAATACAAAAAGAAGACAAGTATTTATCGAGTCATATCAACGACCAAATGTAAGGGGAGACTTTGAGAAAGGGTAATGTAGTATTTTCGGAGTAAGACTTGAAAAGTAATGATAGAGAGCTCAAGTGCTTTTGTTTCCCGCGCGTGAAATATTGAAATAGATTTTGTCTTCTCCTCTTCAGACCAAATGCTTTGGCAGATAACAAAACAAAAAGGCTAATGACAATAGCAGGGAAGGGGCCATCACTCCACTCTTTAAAAGTCTTTCTTCTTCTACTTCCTCTAATTTTTCACCTTTATAATATCAAGAACGATAAATTACAACAATTTTTTAAGTGCTGACCATTTTGGTTTTCGTTAAAAAACGCATTATTAATTAATACTGTAACATCATATTGCATACTTACAAATTTTACTTATTATAGGATCCTATTTTTTATGGATTTATTACATATATGTCACGATTCAAAATTTTGACCATCAGATTGTGATGGGGTCTAATATATGTTTGCTATGCAAGCCAACATTAGTACAATAACCAAAGCAGTATAATAATAAAAGAAGCATTTATAATAATTAAAATGTGAAATAGCATAAAAGAATAATAAGTGTACAACCAACATTGTCTAAGACTATCCCCCAGAAACTGGTGTCATGAGTACATGAGCTACTAGAATACTTCATATAATATCTGAAATGAAATTTAAAGCTATCCGATACAAGATTAACAACAGAAAAGATATGAAGGGGACTCCAGGGTCTGCGATCGTGAAGCAACACTACCTTAAGTCTCCTAGGAGAAGAAGGTCCGAGCAATCACCTCTGAACGCCGCTGGGACCAACACCGGAACCTGCACAAGAAGTACAGAAGTGTAATATGAGTACAACCGATCCCATGTACTTAGTAAGTATCGAGTACCAATCCTGTTGAACCAAAGCCTCAGGCAATGCAGCTTCCGGATGCAACTCTATGACCTGAGTACTCAGATCTTCGTCTGCGGGCACAATCTGATACCGTCCTAATTGTCTCAAGACCCTCTGTGGGGCGTATGGCTGAATACTCCTTACACCCATTATCCTCAGGTAGCCTTTGGTTGCAGTCATGTATATAGCCTCCGTCTTTGGGAGCCATCCTATGGACCACTCAATTTGACTTGCTTTGAGAGCTTTCAAATGCGACACCCATGCTTCAAACCCTTCCGGCACATTGTAATCCTTGACCCTCTCTTCATAACTGGTGATGAAGTTATTTGGACTCGATCCATAGCTCATGAATCTGGGGTGGTGGCGAAGATGCTCAATCATCCACATTTGTAGGAGGATATTACAACCTTCGAAAAAGTGGGCCCCGGCTTTGCACGAAGTCAAGGCACGATAAATATCCGCCAATATCAACGGGACAAGTGTATGATCTTTCATTTGTGCAATTCTAGCCATACGAATATCCACTGTTCCCTTATTGTTTGGAAAGACCATTGTCCCCAAAAATGCCACGATAAATGCAAACCGGCGATGAAGCTGCCAAAGACCCTTATTTTGTTTGTTGCACAACCCCTTTTCATGTGCTTCAAAACCAGAAGAGTGTCCAAACCTAAAGTATAAAAAGTGGAAAGCACAACACCCTTCGCTTACACGGTTCTTGCTTGTCTGTTTACTGATATTCAGGAGGTCAAAAAACTTGTACACCGACGGAGCCCTGGGAAATATGAGTTGTTGCTTCCTCAAATCTCGTCCAAACTTAATGTACCCGGCTATCTCCTCCAAAGTAGGGGTAATCTCAAAATCTGAGAAGCAAAAAATATTACGAGCAGGGTCCCAGAAAGTTATCATGGCCTTGATCAGATCGTCTCGTGGTTTGACCTCCCAAACGTCTATAAGAGCGCCTAATTGTTGTCTTACCATTTCTGACCTTCCTGATCCAAATCATTCCACCACATGCGCAAGTGTACCCGAGCCTGCTCCCTGACCACTTTCGGTGGATCCTGGATAATATTCATTTTGTTCCTGTAGAAAGGCTGGGTTAGGGTTGACTCTAATGGACCTTTTGAAAGAAAGTTTTCTAGTAAAAGACTATGATCCCTTCTTTGATATGCCAATTTTAGCCACAAGGCTAGTTTTGCAAATATGGCCCCTTCATAATTCCGTGCGAACTTTGAGGCCGGGGCAGGCTTATTTTGTGACAGCTCTCAACTTCGCCCATTCGATTACGAGGATAGCCCTTCGACAATGAGAAAAATATTCTAAGGCTATCCCGGTAAGAATGGCTCACAACATCATCGACACTGAATTGACTTATTTTGACTGACTGCATTTATTTGACTCCCTCGCTTTTTTTTTTCTCTTTTTTTTCAAAATAAGGCCGGACCTTATGTAGGTTGCCTACGTATCCCATGTCCGATGGGAATCAGACCCGCGTAGTTCGGCTAATTTTTTTTTAAAAAAAAAAATTCGGCAGAGTTTTGGGGTATTTTTCCAGCACTGGTTTTTTTTTTAAAACCGGGTTTTCTTCTTTTACGTCACTCTTGGTCTTTCTCCTCTTTTTTTTTTCTCTTCTTATTCTTGATTTTCCCCACTCTTCTTTTTATTTAGCCAGTCAGCACGTAGCAAAACAAATGAATGTTCACATAATACGTAGGATGCATCATGATGGCCTGTTATTTTGGGGTACACCTGTCCTAGACGGACCCAACCCCTGTGTTGAGTCCCCTAAGTCAAAGATGCACGTGATGCAGATAAGCGCTCCTACTAGGGATCAGGCATGAGGCTGTGTTTTTCTAAGTTTCAAACACCTGGGGTTTTGGTCTAGACTTGGGGTACCCGAGCGGACAACTGGGGCCGAGGAGGGGGCGACGTACCGGGAGCACTGAAGTCTGCCCGGCCTTGTCGCTTGCCCAGCCTCACTCTATTTGGTATATTTTTCTAGAAAAAGTGGGCTACGCGAACGTATGCACCATTTTATTAAAGAAATGCAAAGGGTGGCGCAAAAAGACAATTATATACAATTCAACAATATTAAAGCGGTAAACAGATAGCAGTTGGCACAAAGGTTCACGAAATACAACAAATATCAATAAAAATAGGCCAAGTAAAAATCATGAAATATGTTCGAATTCTTGAACCCTGAACCAGAGATTCTGGGTTCGATCCCCAGCAGAGTCGCCAGAGTTGTCACACCTCCTTTTTTCCTACTATACCCCCGAAAGAGGGTATAGGTAAAGGGAGTTATTTCCAACTTGAAGTGACAGTCGAAACGGGATTATTTAATTAAAAATCAGAGTCGCCACTTGGGAGATTTATGGTGTCCCAAGTCACCGGTTTTAATCCCGAATCGAGGAAAAGAATGACTCTGTATACAGTCTGCGAATCAGAAATCCGGGTAAGGAATTTTGTTAACCCGGGAGAAGGTGTTAGGCATTCCCGAGTTCCGTGGTTCGAGCACGGTCGCTTTGATCCTACTTGGCTTATGAAATTATCTAATTACTGATTTTAGAACCTATGTGCGTTTACTTCTTTCACCGCTTTTAATTTGAAAATTATCTTGAGACGGGTTACGCGTACGTATACCCGCCCGTTTGATGCGTCAAATATCATGTCACGCGAACGTGTCCACAATCAATGACGCTTAATTATTATTAAGAAAAGTTTGGGCCGAAGTTGCGCGAACGCATACTCCGGTTTTGTTTTTAGAAGTGTAGTTGTGTTACGCGGACGTATACGCAACCACACTTGGTATTTTCAAACGGCCTTAAAGGATATTCTATGAAATATTATTTTTATCTAGCCTACAAAATTACTAAAAAGCCATATGTGATTTTGATGAACTTACATGAACTAAAAAAAAATTTAAAAGCTTGTAACCTATTTTATTATTAAGAAAAGATTGAGCGAAGTTGCGCGAACGCATACTCCGAATTAATTTAGGATCATGGTCATGTTACGCGAATGTATACGCAACCACAATCATGTTTTAATCGGCCCTAAAGGCTTTACGAATATTAATCATTTTTTAATATCTAGGTTATAAAGTTAATACGAGGGCCATTCTATATGCTAATGGTCATTAGGGCACGCCTTGGTTTCAGTCCGGAAAGTCTAATTAAAGGGGGGAAATTACCAAAAGCTTTTGGGCCAAAATCGAACTACTTTTAAAGGGTGAGTTAGTAACAAGAAAGAACGGACGCATGAACGCGAGGATAGGCCGCTGATTTCCAATTCAAGCCCAATGGTGGGCCCAAATTCTTAAGAAAGACTGGGCATCAGAGAAAAGCAAAACTCCAAATCCACCAATACTTGTTTTAATTCCAGCAAAACTGACATTGCACTTTGGCTGTTACATTCACCCAGCAAGATAGAATCACACGACACTATGATCTGATTAACTAAATCTTCACGATTAACCCTGTCATTACTTAAAATTACATCATGCTATTAACGTGAGCATCAAAATATTCTGGACATGTTCATGTGTATCACAAGCTATTGCAATCGAAATTGAGGCAGATGAACAAAACTCCCATATCGTCTTTGAGCTAATAAATTCAACACCAACCCCACAAACCTTGAATTGATTTTGTACCCAGGAAACTTAGACAAGACTAATAAGCAATTAAACTATCTTAATCATGAGCTTACGACCGTATTTCGAAACATCACCCATTCTGGGCAACACGAGCACACCAGCAACAAATTACACATGCTATTTTGTCTTGATATTTGCAAGACTATCACTAAAGCAATGTAAACCCAGCATGCATACCAAAGCTAGAGAAAAACAAGAACTAAACCACATGCCATCGTCTAAACCTCTATCCACATCATCTTACAACTCCAAAAAACAACCAAAAAAAAACAACTTGCCTTTAATCAAACTAGAAAGTAATTACGACAGAAGAAGTAAATAGAAGCTATAAACACCAACACGTAAAGTGACAAAGAATGAAATCACAACAGGAGCTACAGATATGCTTTTGAACTTTTAGAATTTTCATTTCTACTCCTCACATTGATCTTCGCATGAGGCAATATACAGAAATGTACCTGGCGAATGAAATGGACAAAGAAATGTGAGAGATCAGTAGAGTAGCGGCAGAGATGGATCAGCAATAGAACAGCCCAGAAACGATCAGGAAAACCCAAATTAAATCGAATTCGAAACCACACAATGCCAATAGAACCCCAGCAATCACAATCCACCCAAGGATGAACCCAAAAAAAAACTGGAATACCAAACAGGTTCAGCTCATTTTAGACCTCAGCTATTCAGGACTTATTTCAGAATGGAATTTTCAGGAAGTTTTCAATGGAACAATGAAATTTTCTTTAGTTTTCAGCCGCCTTTGATGTGTTTTTTTTTGAATTTTCAGCTCTTCATTCTTTTGATGAAACAGTAATTTCTACAGCCTTTTTTTTGGATTTTTCAGCCTTTAAAACCTTGCCCTCCAAGGCAAGAAATGGTGCCTTTATAGGCAAACAATTAGGGCAGCCTCTGCAGGTTTTATTTTGCATTTTAGTCCCTTTTAAATTCTTGTTTTTAGCTTAGAAATCCCTTACTTATTGACTTGCTACCCAAGTCACACCATTATAATTCTGAAATTCCAATTAGAACCCCTTCTAGGTGCTTCTAGTGGCTTCTGATTTCTGTTATGAAAAAGATTCCCTAGCATGAATTACCCAATTCACACCTTGTTTACCTTGTTCTTACCCCGAAGACCAACCTAGATCCTTTTGACCCAATCGCCCAGCCCAAGTCTGGCTTGAAAAGCAAGACCACACGACCCTTTTTTTGGGCTTTCAATTTGACAGAAAACCAATCCAATCCAGCAACTCCTAAAAATCCAACCCAAAACTCAAACCAACAGACATTGTAGACCAAACCAAATTTCGAGCTGAAAGCAGAAACAAAAAGAAGAACAAGAACTACCTAATACTAAGCACGGGAATTAAACGAACGTAGTTAGCATGCTTCTACTTTAATTACCAGCAAAAATTGATGCAAACAAACAAACATTGACCAAGAACAGAAAAGACACATGGTGGAATGAAGAATCAAAAGAACGGGGAAAAGAGAAGACGAGGGTACCTATTCAACAACTGAGAATGGACGAGGCTTGAAGGCACTCGGACTCGTCGATTTTAAGCCGAAATTGGTCTCAATCGTGCGTTCTTGCCAAGAACAGACGAGCAAGGCTAGTCTCGGCTCAAAATCTCGTGACAAAACTGGGCAGATCGCTTCCTCTTCTCCCCTTTTCAAATCTGGACTAATCTCTGTTTGGGTGACGATTTGAAAGATTATGGGGCAGATTGAAGGTCATGGGTGAAAGTGGGTTGTAGAGCCGGAATTTTGGGGGAAGAATGGAGCCCTGTAACAATGGTGAAACTGGTGTGCTAGGGCGTTAAGAACAAGAGGTGAGAACGATGAATACGATGAAGGAGAAGGGTGAAACTGATCTGAGTCTCTGAGATAGATTCGGACATATTAGTGTAAATGGGGGGAGTGATCTGGGCCATCAGATCTAATGAACGGAGGGTTGTGATTAAATTAAAAACAAGAGAGCCTGAAACGACACCGTTTGGGCATCAAAACGCATTAGCTGGGTTGGACCCGGGTTTGGGCGAATTGGGGCGGGTCTTTGAGGTTCTGGGCCTGGTAATTGGCTTGTTTTTGGCCCAAAATTGGGTCTCTTAACAAGAAGACCAACTCTTTTCATTTTCTCTTATATTTTTTTTTCAACAAATTAAAAAAAATTAAAACCTAAATCAAATCTTAAACCCAAATTATCCTACCCAATTAATTAAACTCTAATTAATAATTAACACAATTCGTTAAATACCACATTAAAGGGAAACCAACAAAATTCAAAGCTAAAAATTAAGCAATGAAAAAATAAATCAATTTTTGTGATTTTTCTATTTTTTTTTTTGTAAAACCCTGATTACTAATTAATCTAAAATAATAAAATTAAATCCTAAATGCACATGCAACACATTTTTTGTATTTTTCACTAATTAAATTGCACAAACAAAAATGCAAACAATTAACAGAAAATGCCACAAAAATCCACAAAATTGCAAACACTGAAAGAAATTATTTTGTTTTGAATTTATGGATGTAATTCATATAGGGCAAAAATTACGTGCTCACAAGTATCGAGCCTAACCTCGACGAAATAGTAATTAATGAGGCTATGACAAGACACCCACTATAAATCGGTACGAGTAATAAGCAGGAAAAAAATAACGAAATAGGGAAACGAATAACGACATGATAACCGGAATAAAAAGTAAATGACAGAGGGCCCTAGAATGCATCACCTTACAGTCTTACAGCACAACACGTGTCACGACCCAAACTCCCACCACAGAGGTCGTGATGGCACCTAGTGTAAGGCCCCGGAAAATTTTGCTAAGTAATTTAGGATTTTGAGGTGCCATGTAGGCTAATTATAATATTTTATGTGCTATAAATATGATATAAATGAATTGGATATGGTGAATTAGTGTATACGTCATGTAATAAGTAATGTGGGGTCCAAGGAGAGGCCTAAGTCTAAGTCAAATCGAAAAATTTCATAATTGTCTAAAATTCCAAATGAGTTTGCACAAATCCATACTTTGAACGATCATATCTAAACACATATAAGATTTTATGTGATGGACAACCTGTCATATGAAAGGTCTTCGAGTCTAGTTTCTAACGCTTCAAACCGTTCATCATTTGGACATTCCTACATAAAGTTATGATCAAATTACCAAAGGCTAGAAAAATGCGATCATGTGTCAGTTCTGCAATCGCAAAAACCATTATGCGGTCCGCATAATTGATCTGCGACCGCATATCTGGTCGCAAACTGGACCAGTGTAGCCCAGTTTTGGGCACCAGTTTTGCGATGCATTTTGCGACCCGCATTCTTGTTTTGCGATCCATTATGCGATCGCAAACCCGATTTCGGAGGCTTATTTTTTCTATTTTTATAACCCGACCTCATTTTAATATATAGGCTTTGGGGTTTCATTTGGGATCATTTTCTACTGATTTTAGAGAGAGTTGAGAGCAGATAGAGAGAGAAAGATAGAGAAGGAGCCTAGCTTCATAATCACCCAAATCTTGCTCAAGTTTTCAAGAATCAAGGAAGAAAACCACTTAATTGTCCTCCATCCAGGTCAGTCCTTCTTCTAAGATTTCATGTAAGAGGTTAAGGGTTCAAATATGTTGCGGGGATTAGATATAGGCCATGCACGTGGGACTAAGTTGTAGTATGTGATATTAAAGAACTAATTTGGGTAGCTCCTGTTAAAATTGGTTGAGGGAGGAAGGAATTTCTATTTTCAGACCTTGTAGACCAATTCACATGTTAGGTGTTTGATGAAATTCCTAAGAGAGTTACACCATGGGTAATCTTCCTAGTTATTAATCGATTCCCGCTATCTCCTTATAGATTGTTATTGCTAGAGGTGTCGGTGGATTGTAGAAACTTAAGGAAAAGCTCTTTGAGGTATGTATGGCTAAAAACCCCTCGTCTTAGAAATTGAGCTTCCATGGTGTCTGTGCAAATGTTGTAAGTCCGAAATTCGATTGATGTAGTACTTGTTATATTAAATGAATTGATGTTGTGAGAATGTATGTGGAAGGTGCGTCTCCATGTGTTTAATATGCTATTCTTTGTAAAATTGAGGATGTGTGGAGAACATGAACTACGTGCTAAAATGCCTAAATTCCAAGTCGAAGTTACATTGTGATTAATATGCCGAACTAGATGAATTCCTCTCTATGCTTATAACTTGAATTGCTCTTGTATGTGCCTATGATCTTAAATGGCAAGGTTAATGTTGAGAATGGGATAATGTGAAACATGAGTTACGGAATGTGGCCTAGTGCCATGTATGATATGATAACTGTGGCCCCAAGTGCCGATGAACTAATATATGTGAAGCAAAAATTGAAGTGAGATGATTAATGGAAAAAGGGCAACGTCTTGGTAAGACGACTTAGCCGATCGGGCCGTGATCGGACGCCATGCTACACACATGGTGGTATTGTGCTGATATTGAAACCGGAAAGTGAAAATAAAATTGTGATTGAGGTATATGTCTCAAATGAGACGGCTTAGCCGATCAGGCCGAGATCGGACTCCGCGCAAGAAGGCGGTGGTATTGTGAATGATGGTGAAACATTATGAGATGTCACAACCTAAAGCTATGGAAATTATGTGAAAGCTATATGATTCCTTTTATTTGATTATGTGGTGATTGTTTGAAGCTTTTGTTGAATCTTTATGATTTCCTTGTTCTTGTATGGTTGTTCTTTCTAATGAGATGGTGTTTTGTTATACATACTAGTGATACTCGACGGCACTAACGTCCCTTTTGCCGAGGGCGCTACATCTTTAAATGGATGTAGGTGTTTCTATAGCAGGTAGTATTGGTCGCAACTAGTGATGCATCTTCCTTTCAGCGGACTTGGTGAGCCTCACTTCATTTCGGGGTCTTGTATCGTTGTTTATCATGTACTTCGTATTTTGATGTATAGCCAGAGCCTTATTGTCGGCATTTCCATATTACTCTTCAGTTGTATTTAGAGGCTCCATAGACAGGTTGTGGGTGGTGTTATTGAAAATTTGAACTAGATATATTGTTTTTTGGCAGAATGTTTCCTTCGTATCTATTAATTGTAATAATTTGGTTAAGTATGATTGAACTGTTAATGAAAGACAAAGATAAAAATTGTCAATGTAATGCTCATAAAGTAGGATTTATTGAGTTCATCTCCTTGTTATTCATAAATTAATTTTGGATAGAATGAAACCTAATAGGCTTGCTCAGTCGGGCTTGCTCTATTGAGCGCCGGTCGCGCCCTTCGGTTTTGGAGCGTGACAAACTTGGTATCAGAGCTTAAGGTTTTAAAGTGTCCTAGGATGTCTCAGAGCCGTGTCTAGTAGAGTCCTTGTTATTGGTGTGTTGTCGACCACATCTATAAGTTGGAGGCTATTTGGACATTTAGGAATTTCACCCTTCTTTGATACTCCAGATCGTGCAGTAGAGCTCAAGATAGGGAGATAATTTCCTCTCTATGTCTTATTCCCAAGATGAGTAATCTTGATGCCATAATCCATGAATTTGAAGCATGTGAGGAGGGATTGATCCCACCATTGAGTCCGAAGGAGATTGCCCAAAGGTTTGTTAAAAGAATGTATTGAGCCCTGGAGGGATTAGTAGAACTTGTCGCTAAGGGAAGTTCTCATAAACATGATCTTGATAAGATACTGAATCACAAAACATTGCATGCATCTACTCCTTGAACGAGATCCATTATCTCATGAATCCACTCCGCCCGCAAATTTTCTTATATGCAATCTCTTATGACATTGAGCTCTATAATCATGTCCTTGAATTGAGTTGTAACTATAGAATTACTACTTCTGACATGCCTTTCTAAACTTTCAACAAGGGACTATACCCGAAGAACTTATTACCGAATTAATGGATGGACAATTCTAATATTTTCGCACAAAATAAAAAGATATTTTCTCTCGACCATTCATTCTTGGCTATTCAAAACCCTAGGCCATTTTTCTTCGAGTTTCTGCTTCAGTCTGAATGTTGACATAGTATCATAGTGAAGATCTTGCCTTGTGTCATCACCCTCTTTAGTTGGTAGTGCCCTCACTCTACTTTTTGAGACTTTCATTTTCGCCTAGTGATTGGAATCGGCAAGATTTTCATTTGCTTGGCGAGTTCTCCCTCTTCTCTTGCAAGTTATTTTCTGGATTTGGTCTGCTCAATTACTTTTGGTGACATTGCTAAATCTCCATCGAAGCTAGGGTTTGTCGAGCCTCTATTTCTGCAGCGGGATCATGCTACTTATTCTTGTTGTTCATCTTATTCTTGAATATTGTCCTTCTTCTAGTTGTAAGGAAGATGAGTACTTTCGCTCCTCTTTTGATTTGCATGATACTTGTTTGAGTGTCTCTATGTGTTAACTGCTCTATTTTGCTACGAATCCAACTGATTTTAATGTTAGTAGTGGCTCCACTAGCCGTGAGGCTTTTGAGTTTACTCCTAGAGACCTAAAGTCCTCTTTCTGTTAGTTCCTCCAATATACCCGGTCTTCCCCTGGTTGTTGTCCTATTTTTCCTGTTCCAATTTCGGTGGTTGAAGGAAGATCATAATTGTGTCTTTGGCATCTAGAAACAAAATTTTCTTTATCGATGGTAATCCACCTGAATTCCCTTGCCAATTCAGCTGAATCCAGACAATGGGATAGATGTAACAATACCTTTATTTTCGAGGTAACTAGTTTTCGGTCCTTTGATATTACTGGGATTTTCTGTATTCTGACATAACTAAACAAGGATATGGAATTATAGGTGGCGGAGGCAAGTCAATTCATCCTCTCACTTTAGTTATGAATTTGCTTCATTCACTATCAGCTATACTATCCCTACTCAATCCTATCCCCCTTAGAAGCACTATCCTTAAAGGTTGAACTTTTACCCAGAAAGAGTAGCTCTAATTTGGAAATACTTCAAGATACCTGGTCAATGGATTAATAAATTCCACAAATTACATGGTTTCCCACCTCACTTCAAGTTCATCAAGCGTTGATAGCATGCCGCAATTGCTGAGATTGAATGATCTCCTTTCAATAATGGATTATCAACACATGTGCTAGTCCAATGATCTGCTTATCAGTCTAACTCTCGCCTTTTGGTTTTAGGTTGACCAAGGAGTAATACACCTAGTAACACATTCATATGTGAAAGCCTTTCTCTCAGTCAAGTCTTATAGCATCTCCCCATTTGGCTGGTAATAACTGGTTGTGTAGAAGTGTGTTGTAGTGCTTCATTGTGAAGTGGAGTTGCTAAACCTAATTAGGTTTTTGAATTCTGGAGCTATACATCACGTGACTACCTACAGAGATCTTCTTTCAAAAATTTAGCTTCTCGTAATCCTATATCACCACCCTTCCTAGTGGTTACAATGTAAAGGTTACTTCTATAGGCTCTCTCACCTTCTTTTCATTTACCTTGCATCATGTCTCGTTTCTCCATATTTTTTTTTCGATACGATCTTATCTCATTTTCTCGTCTAGCTATCCAACTATATGATTCGATTCAATTCACCTCAATTTTATGTACTCTACAAGCGCCCTTTTCTAAAAGAAAAGACACTGGAAGTGGGTGAATTCCCCTTTACTATACACTTCTAATGTCTTCAACTCAGTTTAGGCTTGTTTGGTTCCAAATAGTGCTCTTTAGTTTTGCTGCCCTACGATCTATTTCATCTGATAACTCTCATTGTAGAACTCATTTTATGTTTTATGGCATCAAAGAGGAAGTCTTATAGCATCAAGGATGGGGACATATTCCTTTGGTTAGAATAGATAAATATTGCTGGTATTCCTTGTAGATGTTCTTCTAACAACCATTTACCTGCTCTACTTGTCCCTGTGACTAGATAACCTAGGTTACTTTCCCCAGATAAATACATTAAGATGTCTCATTCTTTCAAACTTATTCATCTGGACACTTTGAGGCCTTATTCTACACCAACCCGTAATGGTTTTAAGTACTTTCTCGCCATTGTTAACGATTTTATAGGGCTACGTGGGCTTGTCTCATGGGTTCCAAAAGTAATAATTTCCCTTAAGTTCAAGCTTATATTTCCATGATTTCACCCCTATGGTAGGATGTCCTAGCTATGTGGTTTCACTCGTGAAAGGTTGAGATTAGATGCCTTCAGATTTTTGCACATATCATAAGCATATTGATTTGGAAGACAAGTTGTCGTATCTTTAGTTCTCTCATATAGGGTCAATTATCAGGAAGGGCTAAGCTCTTTGAAATATGATAATCACATAAGTGTTCATTTTCTTTTCATCCTCATGGGCTTGTGGCATAGATTCCTTGTGTCAGTTTAACGTTGGGAGTGTAATTCAACTTCATGTATTTTGAAACCCATATCGCATTCAAGATGCCAGAGTATTCTCATGCTTGATAAACTGATTTTTCCTACGCTCCAGGAGACGACTGGGTCACGTACTTGAATATTCCTCCTTAATGATTCCCATTGTCAATGTACTAGTTACCCCTATGCCTCATTTGTCTAATAATTGATGTCGTCACAATGATTAACCATGTCAGTATTGTTAATAGTAATCTTTGTGTCTCTCAGCATATAACCTCGTGAAATACTCTACTCAGCATATTAATGGATTCCTGAATAATTCCAGCCCGATCTTGAACTTCGTTGCTCCTCATTGTATTAAATCTATTGGGTATCGAAGGTTCAAACATGTCAAAGAGGGAGCATCCCCATGTGATCACATATAGTCGATAGGTAATTTTATGGTTAGTTTATGATAGCACATCTTAGTGTAATCGCTGAAGGTCATCAAAGGTTTAGTGTGGGTGTTCGCGTAGAGATTTAGAATTTAGGAGGGTGAATAGGTTATTCTCAATATTCTCCCCTGAAGATGCTATGTGAGTTGATAATGAAGGTTGCATAAGTGTATTCCACATTAGGCCGCACTAGGAGTATGAAGTTTCCCCATAGTTGTTCCCTATATATTTTGTGTATTCACATGTCTATGTCTAAGAAGGTAGTTGGAGATCCTATGTGTATCATTTCGGTGGAAATTACTGAAGGTGGAGGTAATGAATAGTTGGCCTATGAAGGGTATCTATTTGTCATCCTTGTTAGGTAAGTTTGGGGGTGGAGATCGTTTCCGTGAATGTGTTCTGGCGAAGTCAGTAAGTAACAGGCCACATTGAAGTCCGAAAGTGTCGTGGAAAGAAAATATTTTTGCTTGATTGTATAGCAATTGGTTTTGATTTGAAAGGTACCTTATAGGTGTTATGTTTTAGAAATGTGCAGTCCATGTTCAGGTATCATTATGATAATGTAGCGCTTGTAATGCTGAGATTACTGTTATGGATATATACGTTGTGTTGCTTTTTCGAGTTGTCGATGAGTTGTTAGGATGGTTTTGGTGGTTCTCTGGCAGGTGGATAGGCCTAGTTACAAAGGAGACTCTGCCAAAATTTCTGAAAAATTTGGGAGTTAGTCAAAATTTAGGGACTTGAGGTAGGTTTTGGAAAAGAGATATGTTATGTTAGGTGTTTAGGGCGGGATCTACCTCTCATTCGAGGACGAATGATCCTAAGCGGGGGAGAATGTAAGGCCCCGGAATATTTTTCTAAGTAATTTAGGATTTCGAGGTGCCATGTAGGCTAATTATAATATTTTTTGTGCTATAAATATGATATAAATGAATTGGCTATGGTGAATTAGTGTATACGTCATGTAATAAGTAATGTGGGGTCCAAGGAGGGGCCTAAGTCTAAGTCAAATTGGAAAATTTCATAATTGCCTAAAATTCCAAATGAGTTTGCACAAGTCCACACTTTGAATGATCATATCTAAATACATATAAGGTTTTATATAACGAACAACCTATCATATGAAAGGTCTTCGAGTCTAGTTTTCAACTCTTCAAACCGTTCGTCATTTGGACATTCCTACATAAAGTTATGATCAAATTATCAAAGGCTGGAAAAATGCTATCCTGTGTCAGTTCTGCGATCGCAAAACCATTATGCGGTCCGCATAATGGATCTGCGACCGTAAATCTGGTCGCAAACTGGACCAGTGTAGCCTAATTTTGGGCACCAGTTCCGCGATGCATTTTGCGACCCACATTCTTATTTTGCGGTCCATTATGCGTCCGCAGACCCGATTTCGAAGGCTTATTTTTCCTATTTTTATAACCCGACCCCATTTTAATATATAGGCTTTTGGGCTTCATTTAGGGTCATTTTCTACTGATTTTAGAGAGAGTTGAGAGCAGATAGAGAGAGAAAGAGAGAGCAGGATCCTTGCTTCATAATCACCCAAATCTTGCTCAAGTTTTCAAGAATCAAGGAAGATAACCACTTGATTGTCCTCCTTCTGGGTAAGTACTTCTTCCAAGATTTCATGTAAGAGGTTAAGGGTTCAAATATGTTGCGGGGATTAGAAATAGGCCATGCATGTGGGACTAAATTGTAGTATGTGATATTAAAGAACTAATTTGGGTAGCTCCTATTAAAATTGGTTGAGGGAGGAAGGAATTTCCATTTTCAGACCTTGTAGACTACTTCACATATTAGGTGTTTGATGAAATTCCTAAGAGAGTTACACCATGGGCAATCTTCCTAATTATTAATCGATTCCCGCTATCTCCTTATAGATTGTTATTGCTAGAGGTGTCGGTGGATTGTAGAAACTTAAGGAAAAGCTCTTTGAGGTATGTATGGCTAAAACCCCCTCGTCTTAGAAATTGAGCTTCCATGGTGTCCGTGCAAATGTTGTAAGTCCGAAATTTGATTGATGTAGTACTTGTTATATTAAATGAATTGATGTTGTGAGAATGTATGTGGAAGGTGCGTCTCCATGTGTTTATTATGCTATTCTTTGTAAATTGAGGATGTGTGGAGAACATGAACTACGTGCTAAAATGCCTAAATTCCAAGTCGAAGTTACATTGTGATTAATATGCCAAACTAGATGAATTCCTCTCTATGCTTATAACTTGAATTGCTCTTGTATGTGCCTATGATCTTAAATGGCAAGGTTAATGTTGAGAATGGGAATAATATAAAACGTGAGTTACGGAATGTGGCCTAGTGCCAAGTATGATGTGATAACTGTGGCCCCAAGTGCCGATGAACTAATATATGTGAACCAAAAATTGAAGTGAGATGATTAATGGAAAAGGGTAACGTCTTGGTAAGACGGCTTAGCCGATCGGGCCGTGATCGGACGCCATGCTACACACATGGTGGTATTATGCTGATATTGAAACCGGAAAGTGAGAATGAAATTGTGATTGAGGTATACGTCCAAATGAGACGACTTAGCCGATCGGGCCGAGATCGGACTCCGTGCAAGAAGGCGGTGGTATTGTGAATGATGGTGAAACAGTATGAGATATCCCAACCTAAAGCTATGGAAATTATGTGAAAGGTATGTGATTCCTTTTAATTGATGATGTGGTGATTCTTTGAAGCTTTTGTTGAATCCTTATGATTTCCTTGTTCTTGTATGGTTGTTCTTTCTAATGAGATAGTGTTTGGTTATACATACTAGTGCTATTCAACGGCACTAATGTCCCTTTTGCCGGAGGCGCTACATCTTTAAATGGATTTAGGTGTTTCCATAGCAGGCAGTGTTGGTCGCCGCTAGTGATGCATCTTCCTTTCAGCGGACTTGGTGAGCCCCACTTCATTTTGGGGTCCTGTATCATTATTTATCATGTACTTTGTATTTTGAGGTATAGCCGGAGCCTTGTTGCCGTCATTTCCATATTACTCTTTAGTTGTATTTACAGGCTCCGTAGACAGGTTGTGGGTGGTGTCGGGTATTAAAAATTTGAACTAGATATGTTGTTATTTGGCAGAATATTTCCTTCGTATCTATTAATTGTAATAATTTGGTTAAGTATGATTGAACTATTAATGAAAGACAAAGATAAAAATTGTCAATGTAATGCTCATAAAGTAGGATTTATGGAGTTCATCTCCTTGTTATTCATAAATTAATTTTGGATAGAATGAAACCTAATAGGCTTGCTCAGTCGGGCTTGCTCGGTTGAGCGCCGGTCGTGCCCCACGGTTTTGGGGCGTGACACCTAGTTTCTAAGACTAGATAATCCTATCACATAATGATGAGCCCGCTTCTGCGGAGTATTGACCACACATGTGGTCCTTCCCCAGCCCACTCACATCTGCATCTGCGATGCCACTTTCGCACATGCGCGTCCACTTCCGCGGATAAACAACTGCACCTGCGGTCACAGCTTGCCAACTCTCGCTTCTGTGGCTCGAAGGCCTCTTTTGCGGTGTCGCACCTGTGGCCCAAAGTGCGCAGGTGCGATTGCACCAGACTTAGCAATGGTTCAGCAATCAACCAAGTCTAAAATAGTTCCGGATTCCATCCGAATCACACTCGGGGCCTCAGAGTCACCCTCTTCACTTTATTTCTACTGTTTATGTATTTCAACAGTATTGTACACTTCGAAACTTGACATGTATTCCTCTTAGAGCTTGTGGCTCAATTTTATCGGATTTTGGGAAGTTGATAATTGTATCCACATAGGCAGTATTATCGTATGTTGTAGCTTTTGTTAATTTGAAGTTGTTATACCCTGTACCTTGAAGTCTCCAATGAGCACAAGCACGCCTCTCTAGCGATATGCCTGATTAGAAGTATTTGGATGTGCACAAAAATGTATAGAAGCGTAGTATGAGTATACCGCAATCGATACCCAGTAAGTATCATGACTAACCTCGGTGAAGTAGTGACGAGGTTCAAGTCCTGTGATACTCACTAATCAAATAACTTGTACAATATATCAAAAGAAAATTGACAGCAGCATATACAACGGAAACAACATCAACAACCTCAGAACATACTCAAAAAAGTAAAAGTTCAACTTGAAAACAAATCATCAAGTAGAAAACAAAAAAATACGGCACCTCGTGCCCGCAACTCTGTCACAATAATAATAGCCACCTGTATCACTCCGCCCCGACAATAACAATATCACACCTTGCCGCTCCCGCCTAACAAAGTAACAATATCTCGTCTTGTCGCTCCTGTTGACGACCAATTTGACCCTCCCCTTTTAAAATAAATTTTTTATACTTATTAATCAACAATAAATATCGTGGAGTATTTGTAAAATTAATAATACCTATTTTCTCAAAATATAAATGATATAATAAGTATAATAATAGTTAGTAATGTTAATTCTATAATCAATAGTAATTTAATCTTAAATATTTATAAATTATACTACTTCTACTGTTTTACCGCAGGTGCGGAGATTTTACCGTAGAAGCGGGACCACAGAAGCAGATTTTTTGACCGCAGGTGCGGGTTAACTGGGCAGAACATATAAATACGAGAGTTCCGAGATTTTTCACCATTTCCATCATTTTGAGCTCGGATTGAGGTTTTTGAGAGAGTTTTTGAAGATATTATTGAAGTAAGCTCCTTGTGTTCATTTTTCTTCAATAATTATGTTTCCCCACTGATTTTCCACCTAGTTGGTGTGTTTTTGGGGTGAAATTTGGGGGTTTGAGGCTAGGGATTTGGAGAGCGAATTTTGGGGATTTGAATGGCAATATGGTATCGAATTTTGGTAAATTTGGTATGGTTAAACTCGTGAGTAAATGGGATTTCGGATTTTTTTTGTTTTGTTGGATTTCGAGACATGGGCCCCGAGGGCCGGGTTTGAGCCGATTTCGGATTTTGGTTATTATTTCGTATTTTTCTTGTGGAATTGATTCCTTTAGCCTATATTGATTGTATTGTATTGTTTGTGGCTAGATTCGGGACATTTGGAGACCGACTTGCGAGGCAAAGGCATTTTGGAGTAGAGTTTTGCTCGGATTGAGGTAAGTAACAGTTCTAAATTTGATTATGAGGGTACGAAACCTTGGAGTTTGTGTTATGTGATTGTTTTGGAGGTGACACACATGCTAGGTGACAAGCGTGTGGGAGTGCACCGGGGGAATTGTGACTTGGTCCGTTCTGTGAAACTGTAAAGTTGAATAACTTGTTTTTAGCTATATGCTCTCCATGTGTTATAGAAATTTGATTGTAAATCATGTTAGAAATCATGTTTAGACTATGTGTTGGTACTGTAGGGACCCACAGAGGCCGTGATGCCCGTTGAATTACTTACTAATTGCTATTGGTACTCAATCGTAGTCTTACATGCACAATTTACCTCACTCTCTGTTATTCCTTGTTGATACGTTATATCATTTCTACTTTGGGCTGACTTCCATGATTACTGAGAGCCCCCCATGAGACTAGAGAAGTTGATGACTGAGTGAGGCCAAGGGCCTAATGGTGAGATATTGATACTATATCACGTGAGTTGTCCGTTCGGATTCAGATATTTATACTATAGCACGTGAGTTGCCCGTGCGGAACTTGATATGATGCTATAGCATGTGAGCTGACCGTGCAGATCCTGATATGATATTTTAGCACGTGAGTTATCTGTGCAACACGTGAGTTGTCCGTGCGGATTATAGCGCTTGGGCTGTAGGAGCCCCTCCGAAGTTTGTATACCCCACTGAGCGCAGGTACCTATTGAGTGTGAGTGTTGAGGGCTGAGAGCCGAGTGATTGAGCTATTGAGAAAGATTGAGTGATTGTTGCCCTGAGAGGCTGTACTTATTTTCATTATTGTTGCACTTAGCTGTTATGTGTCACTGTTTTGAAATTTCTAGAAGATATTGTATCCGGTTTTTACTTGAACTTGGCAATGTATAAACTGATTGACTTAATTTGCCGGATTTGAAAGCATGTCTACTTTCTTGCTGAGATTACTGAATATAAACTATAATTGTGTAGCTCATCGCTATCTTCAGTTCCTTATTTATTATTGTTACTTACTGAGATGGTTGTACTCACGCTACACCTTGTACTTCGTGTGCAGATCCAGGTGTTTTCGGACACGGTGGGCGTTGATATCGTGCACGGTTGATCTTTGGAGATTTACGAGGTAGCTTCCCGGCGTCCGCAGTCCTTGTTTCTCCTTCCTTATCTTTCTTTATTTGTACTTTGATACAGACTCTCGTAGACATCTCTTTCTAGACTGGTTGTATAGATGCTCATGAGCTCAGTGACACCCTGATTTAGGAGTTATGTTTCCGCACTTGTGTTTGGGTTGTTACCCCGTTTTTATGAAAACTCTGGTTATACAAAATTTCTTAGTTTATTTTCTGTTAAATGTTGTAAGTATTTTGGAAATGTCGGCTTGCCTAGTACCACGATAGGCGTCATCAGACGGTTTAGGATTTGGGTCGTGACAATGCCGAAGGCAAACCAGAATTGGAGCTATAGTCAATGCATACTTGAGCTTCTAAAATCTCTCCTTACATTTGTCTAACCACTCGAATGGGGCACTCTTCTGAGTCAACTTAGTCAATGAGACTGCGGTAGATGAAAACCCTCCGCAAAGCGAAGATAATACCTAGTCAGACCTAGGAAACTCTTGATCCCGGTAGCAGTAGAAGGTCTGGGCCAACTCTTAACTGCCTCAATCTTCTACAGATCCACCTTAATCCCATCACGGGACACCACGTGACCCAAGAATGCCACCGGTCTAACCAAAACTTGCACTTGGAGAACTTAGCATATAGCTTCTTCTCCCTCAAAGTTTGGAGCTCAATCCTCAAATGCTGCTCATGCTCGTCCCTGCTGCGAGAATACACCAATATGTCATCAATGAACACAATGACCAAGGAATCCAGATAAGGCTGAAACATGATGTTCATCAAGTGCATACAAGCTGCTGGGGCATTGGTCAGCCCTAAATACATCATCAAGAACTCATAATGCCTATATTGCATCCTGAAGGCCGTCTTAGGAATATCTGAAGCCCTAATCTTCAACTAATGGTACCCCAATCTCAAGTCAATCTTTGAAAATACCCTAGCATCCTGGAGCTGATCAAATAAATCATCAATATGCGACAATGGATGTTTGTTCTTGATAGTAACCTTGTTCAATTGCTTGTAGTCAATGGACATCCTCATGGAACAATCTTTCTTCTTGACAAATTGAACTCGTGCGACCCAAGGTGAAACACTCGGTTTGATGAAACCTTTATCTAGCAATTCCTGAAGTTATTCTTTTAATTCCTTCAACTTAGCTGGAGCCATGTAGTACGGTGGAATAGATATGGGTTGCATGCCCAGCACCAAATCAATACCAAAATTAATATCCCAATCGGGTGGCATGTCGGTAGGTCTCCAGGGAAAACATCTGAAAACTCCCTCACCACGGGGACTAAATCAGAGAACTGGGATCAAGTAAGTGGTGTTTTGCCAGCTAGCCTTCTTGCCTCATAAGTCTGCCACCATGTAATATACCGACCCTGTCAACTGAAATATAGTAAGGTCGACCCCGCTCGACTCCACCAAGCCCACAGTACATAGGACGCAATGAAACTTATCCAAGAAACCTTATGCATCCTCAGAAGCCCCGCCATAAAAATGAGGAGGATGAAACTTCTAGAACCTTTCTAGCCTCTTCTGCTCCTCGAACGATGCAACTGGCCCGACCTCAAGCTGAACCGC
Organism: Nicotiana attenuata; assembly: GCF_001879085.1. Classification (NCBI taxonomy): domain Eukaryota; kingdom Viridiplantae; phylum Streptophyta; class Magnoliopsida; order Solanales; family Solanaceae; genus Nicotiana; species Nicotiana attenuata. The sequence goes on from NC_031991.1 coordinate 11,778,834, forward strand.
AATCACATGTTGCACCAGTATAACACCCGGAGCCTAATAAACATGAGCCTGCTGCTCTGGAGTATGTGTAGCGGGAGTATGGACTCCTCCCGTAGTCTGTGAAGTAGTTGGTTCGACCATAATCAACCTCACCTGAGCCAAAGTCCCAGACATGCTCAAACGTGTGCCAAGGTCTCCTGAAGTCCAGGGTAGCAACAGGTCCCTAAGGTGCTTGCTCCCTAACCGGAGCTACTGGTGGCTCCTAAATCGCGGCCCTAGAATGGCCCCTTGCTGCGGCGCATTCTCCGCCTCTGCCTCTACCCTGTCCTCTAGCAACATCGGCTGTGGGGGTAGCATCATCACTATCTGAAGCTCGTGTTATCACCATCTGTAAGAGAATAGAAAGACATAGGTTCAAACTACGAAATCAATAAATCTGCACGATATCCCCCCTTGTCACTCCCGCCTGACAAAGATACAATATCCTGACTTGTCTCTCCTGTTTAACAATATCCCGCCTTATTGTTCCCGCTTGACAAAATTATAATATCCCCTCATGTCATTCTAGTTTAATAATATTCCCATCACAACAACAACAACAACGTCAATCATAATTACACAGCAGAAACCTCGTGCCAACATCCAACAATTCTCCCAACATGCCCACATGTGCCATAATCACAACAATATAAAATGCCCGTAATTGTCATCAAGACATACTCATAAATGTCCTACACAAAGCACAAAGACATAACTATAGGTAATGCGTATGGTGTTCACCATATAGACATGAATATAGCTAACTCAATTTAGAAACACCTCCACAAATGCCCAACTCGGCTAATTTAGGAAATAATAATCCTAAAACATGCTCTCTGGCATGGAAAATAACTCAAGTAGCCATCCATGACGAACACATGTATCACAGACATCTCACACTAAAAACTATGCGATAAAAGCAACCTCGGGTTAAGTCCGGTCATTTTATACATTGCACCTGCATATGTACTTGTCACTTCACATATGTATAGCACCAATTTCATCACAATCACGCAATTAATGTCCAATCCTAGGGGTTATTCCCCCATACAAAGCTAGCCAAGATACTTACCTCAAATAGTCCTAATTCAACCCTAAAAAATAGCCTTTCCCTAAGAAATTACCTCCGTCCAGCTCAAATCTAGCCAAAAATGACTTGATAACATCAAACATTCCAAAAGGAATCAATTTCAGTTAGTATATTTGAAATATTTACCCAATTCCCAAAAACTCAAAAAAAGTTAATCTCGGGACCACTCGGTCAGAACTCGAGTCAAGTTATAGATCTTAACTATCCATAACCTCACGAGCCCAAATGTGATTAGATTTCAAAACTGAGTCCAAATCGACTCTCAAATCTCCAAATTTTATTTTAGGAAAGTTTTGCCAAAAACCCTATTTTTCACTCATAGATTCGTTGATTAAATGCTAAATCAAAGATGAAATCAAGGAAAAATAATCAAGTCCATGTCAAAAATACGTACCCAATTCAAGTGGGTGAAAACCGCCTAAATAATCGCCTCAAACTGAGCTCCGAATCTCAAAATATGAAATAATGATTCTATGTCCAGAAATCCCATATAATAACCAGTTGCGGTGTTACATTTGTGATCAAGGATTCACAAATGAGACCATTGCAACTACAACCACTGGTTCTCAAATGCGAACCAGGCTTGCCTCAGAAGACGTCACAAATGTGATCCTAGACTTCGCAAATGCAAAGTCCCACGCTGTCAGCTAACGTTGCAAATGTGACCAAATGACCACAAATGCGATCTGCCTAGGCTTAGTCCCCCTTCGCAGTTGCGAGGTTGGCTTCGCAAATGCGAAGCCCGCCACCCCTATCCATTTCTGCAATTACAACCTGAACCTCGCAAATACGAATTGATTCTCGCATTTGCGAGAGCTATAACACCAACATAAGTGGACCTTAACCAGAAAATGATTTGAAACACGTCTGAAACTCACCCGAGCATCCGGGTGTCACATCCCGACCTCGGGGAGTGCGATCGGTGCTCAACCGAGTTACCCCATTAAGAAAGCATGTACAATGCCTTCTACCTGAACTTACCTATGAGTAAAGAGATGATATATTTCATTAATTAGACAATGAGGAGAACATGTGAACAACACCAATTCATTACCATTAGTTACGTCATTCATAATTCTCCAAAATAGTACATTACACATTCATAGTTTAGAAGTGGAACATGTGATACGATTACAACATCTTCAGTTTGACTTTCCTAACACCAACATACAACCCACACTATGTCAATGGAGCCTCTAATATATTCAAAAGAGTACTATGATATTGCCGACAATAAGGCCCCAACTATACCTCAAAACATAATACACAAGGAACAAAAGATACACGACCCTGAAATGAAGTAGGGCTCACCAAGTCAGCTGGGATGAGGGTGTAGCGCTATCACTGATCAATGTTGCCTGTTGTGGAACCACTTGTATCCATTAAAGATGCAGCTCCCCCTTTAAAGGGGATGTTAGTACATATGGAATAGTACTAGTATGTAAGACTACACACCCTCTCAATAGAACGAGTATCAATACAAGGAGAAACAGTCATAGAATCAATGGAAGCCTCAAACAATACCAAAACATCAAATTAGGAGCAAGATAAGTTTTCAAGAAATTTCAATTTAAGTTGGGAGATCTTTAGTACCAATATACCGTCGTGGTTTTAGAATGGAGTCCGATCACGACCCGATCGACTAGTGTTTCTCATCCAAAGACATCCAACCACAATCAAAATCACAATCGCAATCGCCACCATGTGCTAGGAATGGCGTCTGATCTCGATCCGATCGTCTAGGCCGTCTCACCACAATGTCGTATGGATTGACATTAACCATTTGCTAGCAATCAACTCATCCCAATTAGGGTGTACACCGGCATGTGTAGTTTCGGGGTTAGGTTATTTCAATATACCCTTCCTCAGCGACTAATGATACTCCCATAAATGTTTATTATATAAAGGACTTTCAGCTCATTTCATAGTCTTTTACTCATCTTTTCATTGCATTGGCACTAGCAGCCACAAGTGTAATATCATTCTTGGCACGTCAACCGTATTTCATATTTCATGTTCACCCCTTTCACTTTCAAACATCATCATGGATTATCAACAACAAAGCAACTCTAATCACGACTTTAAGTACATATATAAGCAGTTAAGAGTCTTAAGCACATTAAGTTTTCTTCCACAATTTGGCATAATAACTTTCATTTGAAATACGACTCGAGGTCATAACATTCTAATACACAGTCCATACTTTGAACACATTCCCGAAGGATAACATAACATGTTAAGAGGATCCGAAACACATTTTGAAAATATATCTTTCGGCAAAAAGTTTATTCGGCATAGTCAAATTTATAATGAATAACTCGGGATAGAGAAACAGGAATTGGCCCATCATACTTGAGACTTACGAGAACATCGTGGGATTCAATTCTAAGAGAGAAGTTTAGCCAACATACCTCGCTTGAGCTTTTCTTAAACTACTAGAATGTTTCAGAAATCCTAGCAACTTCAATAATCTAGAAATATACCAAAATTGAACCATAATTAGGAAGGTATTCGTGGGTTCCGCTCATTTGAGCATTTTATCGAACACCGGGTGTGCAAATTAGGCTACAAGGCCCTAGGATAGGAATCCTTCATCTCACAACTAATTCCCAAGACCATATTTCACCCAAATCAGTTCAACAATCCCCATACCACAATTATTAGTACATGCATGCATAAATAACAACTCTTATTCTCAAAACCTTCTTCTACATTACCTATTCCCAACCCAAATTTCAAAATTGAAGGCTAGGGCTAGAACCTTACCTCTTAGATGAAGACCTTGTGATTTTTCCTTGTTGAATTTCAAGGCTTGAGCAAGGATTGATGGACAAAGTACTTGGGGATTCCTCCCCTCTCTCAAGAGCGCTCTCCTCTCTCTAAAAGATCAAAATTCCTCTTCAAAAATGGTCCCTTAAGTGTATTAGTTGAAATAGGGTCGGGTTATAAAATTAGAATTTGTACCCTCTGAATTCAACTCTGCGGTCGTAGAGTGCACCACAAATCAGGTCTGCGGCCCGCAAAATGGACCGTGAAATGATTCTCCAAAACTGGGTTGGCCTGGTCCAGTCTGCGATTGATCTGCAGTCCGTAGATCAGTTATGCGGCCGTACAATGGACTGCAAAACCACCAAACAAAATTCTTTGTGCTAACTGTGCGACACAAATACGGCCCGCGAAACTATTGTGCGGTCACATATTTGACCGCAAAACAACCTCCAAAAATTGGCCATTTTTTTTGCTTCACTCCGCGGCGGAAATGCGTTCCGCCGAGTAGTTCTGCGGTCGCATAACGGATCGCAGAAATGCCATTTTCTACAATAATTTTTCTTCAACTCCCCAACGCATAGTTCAACCCAAACACATTAGCCTCCCTCGGCACCATAAAACCCTGGGTTCTAGTAAAAACATTTCAGGGCCTTACTCCGGCTCCACACCAAACATCCACACAAGTCTGGAAACCTCATACAAACTCGCTCGTGAGCTCAAAATACTATAATAACATCAGGAAGCACGAATCAAACACCAAAGCGCATCAAAATCACAATGAAACTCGAGAACTTTTAAGATCACAACCAAGCACCCGAATCCCATCAAACTAACTCGAAATGAGACCAAGAGTTTTAAATGACAAAATAGATCTATTCTAAGTCCCGGAACCAAAATTCGAACCCAATAGCCATAAAGTTTAACGACCCGACCGGTCGTTTTGAGCATTTGCATTCGGTTCCACTGCTTGAATTCTTGAGTAGCTTCATATGATATATTATGACTTGTGTGAATCATCGGTTTTGGTTATTAGGTGATTCGAATTGATTTGGAAGAATGATTCTCAACTAGGAAGCTTTAAGTTGGAATAGTTGATCAAGTTTGATTTTTATGTATTTGACCCCGAATCAGAGTTTTGATGGTTCCGTTAGGTCCGGACTTGGGCGTATGCCCAGATTTTCATTTGGATATTTTTTGAAGGTTTTGGCGAAAGTTGGCAATTTAAAGGTTCAAAAAGTTTATAGGTTTGATTGGGAGTTGACTTTGATGATATTGGGTTCATATTGTGATTCCGAGAATTGGAGTAGCTTCATTACGTAATTTGGGACTTGTGTGAAAAATTTGAGGTTATTCTGGATTGATTTGATATGGTTCGGCACGAGGTTTGGAAGTTGAAAGTTCAAAAGCTCATTAAGTTTGATTTGAGGCGTGATTCATGGTTTTGAGGTTGTTATGTGTGATTAAGGCCTCAAGTAGGTTCATACTATATTTTGAGACTTGTTGGTATGTTCCGACGGGGACTCGAGGGGCTCGGGTGAGGTTCAGAGGTGGTTTGGTTCATTTTGCCTCATATTGCATAGCTGAAGAGCATCAGGTGATGGTGTTTTCGCATTTGCGAAAGAATGGATGCAGATGTGAGTCCACAGATGTGGACCAGTGGTTGCAAAAGCGGAAATAGATTGGGTGGGGGAAAGATAGCAAAAGGGAAATTGTGAGCGCATCTGCAGATGCGTAGGAACGGTTGTCTGGAGCGCAGACGCAGAGTGTGGTGTCACACCTGCGAGTGCGCAGAAGTGGGACTTTGTCCGCATGTGCAAAATTACAGGCTTTCAGTGGTTTCCGCAGAAGCGGGCGAGTTGTTGCAAAAGCGGCATTTTTATTCATAGATGTGAAAGTTCGTGGGTAGATTGTATTTAATTCGAGGGTTGTTCATTTTGTCATATTTTGATTTGAGGATTTCGGATTCGAGAGATTTTGGAGGCAATTTTTACCACATGGATTAAGGTAAGTATTTTTTACTCGGTTTTGATTATATTCCATGAATCTATCTTCGTTTTTGGCATTTGGATTATGAATTTTTAAGAGAAATTGGGGGGTTTTGTCAAAACATTCCCAAAGTGAATTTTTGAGTTTTGAATATCAACTCGGAGTCGGATTTGAGTGAAATTTGTATGGTTGTAACCGTAATTGAATGGGTTGTTGGATTTGTAAATTTTATTCCGGTTCCGAGGTGCCAGCCCGGGTTTGACTATTTGGTTGACTTTGATTATTTGATTAAAGATTTGACATTTGTCATTTAGGATTGTTATGTTAGGCATTACTTGATGTATTTGAGTGGATTTTTGTTGGTTTCGAGTTATTCGGAGGTTGATACAAGCAGAATGGCATTTCTAGAGTATTATTTGCTTGCTCGGTATTGTATTTGACTTGTTCGAGGTAAGTAAAATATTTAAACTTGGAATTGAGGGTATTTATCAACTGCGAAATGTGTTGTTTGTGTTGTGTCGGAGTGACGCACATGCTAGGTGACGTGCGTGTGGGCGTGCACCGTGGTAAACATGAACCAGGTTGATTTTTGTACTGAGTTGCTATTTTTGTCATGTTTTATCTATGAAATTCCTACTTGTTAGAGTACTTGAGCTATGATTCATACTAGAAATCATGTTTAGGCTATGCGCTTATTCGGTTGAGACCTAATGAGGTTAAATATGTTTTTTTAAATTATCTACTTTAACTGCAATTATATACTCAGTCATGGTTCATCATTTGCTTATCATATCTCAGTCTCTATTTATCATTCACTGTTACATCACATGTTATCATTGTTTGGGGCTGAGTGGTACGAGATTGTGAGCCCTTGAGACTTGAGAGATTGATTATTGAGGTGGGACTAAGAACCGTGTAGTGAGTATTATTGTGGATCGGGCTGTATGCTGCAACAGGCCATATTGCCTCTGTGACTATTCTTGTTATGGCAGATCGGGCTGCACGCTGTAGTAGGCCTTATTGGCTTATTTATTATTGTGGATTGGGCTACACGCTGTAGCAGGCCTTATAGGCTTTTGATTAGCGCTTGGGAAGGATCTTCCCCTTCGGAGTTTGACATACCAGAAGTGAGTGCAGACACGGTGATATATATATTCTTTGGTGAGGGGCTTTTGAGCCAGGCACCCGTACAGTGCTGAGTGATTGTGTGTGATGAAGTGGGTAATTGAGGTAGACATCTTGAGTATGTTGAGAGTGATAGTACATGAATTTATCACTGCGAAATCATTCATATGACATGCATACATGGCATGTAGGCATAGAGATGTATTTTCCTCATGCTAGACGATAATGTGACATTTATGATTTGATATGTAAGCATAGAGATGTATATTCCTCATGCTTGGTGGTATATGATAATTGATGATTTGACATGCACATTGATATGTAGGCATAGAGATGTACTTTCCTCATGCTAATTGATAAATAAAAAGTCTTATATGATGTTGTAAATTGGAAAACACAGTTCTTTTGATAAACTCATGTTTAATTGATTCCATTGGTAAGATTTAGAATCAGTATGTTATACTTGAAAGGCATGTCTACTTTTTTGTATATGTGAACGAGCTGATCATTACATCTCTTTGGTTATATACCTTTATTGTCTTCACTATGCTGTTACGAATTGTTATTGGCTATTGGTGTTGGACACTAAACTTCTTCCGAGCTCGTCACTACTTTCAACCTAAGATTAGGTTTGTTACTTATTGAGTACCTGGGATCAGTTGTACTCATACTATATTTCTGCAGTTTACGTGTAGATTTTGGAGCTGATGTTGCTATGTATGGCGGGAGCTGGCATTGAAGATGTACTTGCCTTTCGGTTATAGCTGCCTTTTATTCTTGGTAGCTTTAGATTCGTTAATCTGTTTATGTATATTTCGAATAGATGATGTATTTATTTCATACCAGCTTTGTAAATTCTAAGTCTTAGAAGCTCATGGCTTGTGCTACCAATCCATGGGATTTTGTACAGAAGGCTCCGTTATTTTATTTATTAATTCTTGTTATACTATTTGAGTTGTGTTGTCTATCATTTGGCTTACCTAGTGTGTTGGGTTAGGTGCCATCATGACTAGCTGGATTTTGGGTCGTGACAAGTTGGTATAAGAGTGCTATTTTCATAGGTTCTATGAGTCATTAGCAGATGTCTAGTAGAGTCTTGCGGATAGGTATGATGACAACTATACCTATCTTCGAGAGTCTACAATGCATCTAGGATAAATTTTCTATCTTTCTTTCCTTATTGTGCGACATTGATGCAACTTGAAGCATATCTCCTTTAATCTCTTTCACTCACTCGTGTGTTGTGTTGAGCTCTCGGTATTAGCTGTGAATCAACGGCTTGTGATTCCATGGATGAGGTGCGAGATGTGTACATGGTGTTGTGGTTAGGGCCAGTCTAGAAGACTTGAGGCTAGGTTTTGACTGTAACTTGGGTTTGGTGGTTTTAGTGGTGTCAGTATGTGCTTTTGGACTTGTATGTTCGGTATTGTCCCTAGGAGTGGAACTGATGGCTCGGTGAGTGGTGGGATGTGTTCAGATGGCTTTGATGTGACGAGAAATGTTGCTTGCGATGTGAAAAGGGCTATTGGGTGGTTGATTCCTATCTTGATATGTTGTACAGACCTGAGTTACAAGTGTGTTGAGAATCTTTCATGTTGTTCACTTGCGGGATGAAGTAGATTCTTATGTCTTGTTAACGAGTTCAGACCCGGGAGGATTAAGAGATTGCATAGTGGTTGTGGCCATGAAAGGATATAGAGAAAGGTTGGGTTGAGGCTAAGCAGGTGGGCTATATCCTGCGGGACGTTCTGATGTTGTGGGATTCTTATGATGTTTTTGTGGAGAGTTTTCTCTTACTGGTGGGTTATATGTATTGCAGTTTGAGTTTGGATCCGTTGAGAAAGTTGACTTCACTGTCACTAACATGAATGCGAGATTAGCAAATGATTTGAGGTATTTTACGGTTTTTTTTGCATGAGCTTATAAAAGATTTGATTGAATTTAAGTGCGGGATTATGGCAGTAATAGAGTATAGGTATTGTGAATTATCAGATGTTTTGTTCTATGACTTAGAGCTAAGTGGGGGAGTCTGCTATCAACGATTTGATTGCATGGTTATGTGTAGTATTGATTTCGGTCCGAGGCATACTTGTGGATCGATTATGACTTGTAGAGGTATGTTTTGAGGATGACTTAAGCAAGAAAATTTATGGATGCATGATGTATTACACTTTATGAATATATGGAAGTCTTGGAATGGTTTAGGTTTGCTGTTCGTGATGGACATAATGTTCTAAGAAAAGAGGATTCACTCGGTTGCTTAGAGGTGTGGATTACTTCTGTGGCGTTGGTGTGCTCATGGAGCACGGGTTGTTCGGCTCGTTTGGGCGGTACATTTGAGATTTAAATGGGGTAGATAACTCTTGAGAAGGTTCTAAAGAGTTCAAGATTCATATGTGGCATTTGAGAATTTTTCTATATTTTTATAGGGCTAAGATTTAAGATTTGAATTGGATGGTGCCGAGACTTATGGTATTTCTGTATCATTATTGATTCTGCCTTCAGCATTTGTGAGGTTAAGGAAAAAACTCTAGATTCACATAAGGTCTCTTCAGAGTGGGGTATCTTGGATGCGGTATTTTGGGTCTTATGAGGGAATATAGTAGTTTATGGGCTTTAGGGAGACGTGGTTTCATGCTAGGATCTCCTGTGGTGAGCTTTGGTTAAGGATCGTAGTGTACTGGCTAGTAGAAGTGTTAAGTTGGTTTCTTATGATGTGGTGAGGCTTTACAGGTCCGTAGTGTTGAATATGACTTGTGTGAAAAATTTTGGGTCAATCGGACATGGTTTGGTTGGTTTCGGCGTCGGTTGTAGAATTTTGGAATTTCAAGTTCATTAAGTTTGGATTGGAGGGTGATTCGTGGTTTTAGCATTGTTTGATGTGATTTGAGGGCTTGACTAAGTTCGTATGATGTTTTAGGATTGGTTGGTATGTTTGGTTGAGGTCTCGGGGGCCTCGGGTGAGTTTTGGATGCTTAACGGATGAAAATATGGACTTAGGCAAATTCTGAAGTTACCTGCTTCTGGTATTTTCGCACCTGCGGTGGGGAGCCCGTAGGTGCGGCCCCGCAGAAACGAGGAAGGAGGTCACAGGTGCGGTCTGAGGCAAGAGGACCAGTTGTTGCAGATACGACTCAAGAACCGCAGAAGCGGAACCGCATCTGCGAAGAATTGAGCGCAGGTGCGGTGCTTAGGGAATTAATGAAATTTCGCAGATGCGGAGCCCTAGCCGTAGAAGCGGGACCGCAAGTGCGGTCCTGGGAGCGCAGATACGGACATCGCTGGGCAGAAATAGGAAATTTCGAGGGTTTAAAGTTCATAACATCAAATTCAATTGTTAGCTCGGGAGAAGGCGATTTTGTGAAGATTTTGAAGAGGAAATCAGTGAGTAACAATTCCTAACCCTATTTCGTTTATATTTCATCAATCTCTAATAATTTTCTCAATCTAATCAAGGAATTTGAGTGGAAAATGGGAATTTGGGGGGGGAAATTCCCCAATCGAGTTTTTGGGTTTTGATCGGGTTTTAAGTGTCGGAACTGAATTATTTTTGGGCGAGTGATCTCGTGAGTGATTGGGTGTTCTAAATTGTTAACTTTTTCCCGATTCCGAGACGTGGGCTCGGGGAGGATTTTTGGGAATTTTCCTATTTTCTCGCCGTAGCTTTAAATTCATTAGCTAAATTAGTTGCTTGTAGCTATATTTACGTTATGTAATTGATTTGATTAGATTTGGGCCACTCTGAGTTGGCAAGAGCGTGCTATCGTATTGATTCTAAGCTTGGTTCGAGGTAAGTGGCTTGCCTAACCTTGTGTAGGGGAACTCCCCTTAGGATTTTGGTACTGTTGTTATATGAATGCTGTGTATGTGAGGTGACGAGTGCGTACACGTGCTAATTGTTGAAAAACCCCATTTTCATTAAGTAAATATCAGTGTTTTTTTGCCTTTAATTGAGAAATATTGGTTCATGTATCCTCATGCTTAGCTTAGGAAGGCGTCCTTACGTGCCTTAACTGTCTTATCTATTTAACTACTTACTTGGATTCTGTGTAGCATGTTTAGGATAGGAATTACCTTTTTCTTAATACGAACTTGAATAGAACTGTAGACTTTCTGGCTGAGACTGTTGAGTATATTGATTTGGTTGTGTATTTACTTTGGGACTACGGAACGGTATTCCGGGAGACCCCCCTGCATGTTTACTTTTGGACTACGGAACGGTATTCCGGGAGATCCCCCTGCACATTTATATTTAGGACTACGGGACGGTATCCCGGGAGATCCCCCCCTGCACATTTACAATTTGGACTACGGGACGATATCCCGGGAGATCCTTTGTACATTTACGTTTGGGACTACGGGACGTTATCCTGGGAGATCCCCTGTTGCTATCTCTATGTACTGAGTTATTTCTTTCTATGATTCCATTTTTCATTGACTGTTAGTATTTTAACCATATCGCCATATTTCATACTGTTTTACCTTGTTATATATGTATAACAGGTAGGGCCCTGACTTGATCTCATTACTACTTGACCGAGGTTAGGCTTGGCACTTACTCGGTACCGCTGTGGTGTACTCATGCCCTTTCCTGCACATGTTTTTCGTGTGCAGATCCAGGTTCTTCTGCTCAGCCATACTATCCGTGAGGCGAGGCGATCCAGAGACTTCGAGGTATATCTGCCACGTCCGCAGACCTAGAAGTCCATCTCTATTCTCCCTTCAGTTATAGACTTCTTGTATTTTTCTTCGTTTAGACTTCTGGAGTTAGAACACTATGTACTTCTTTAGCTTGTGATTCATGAGATTCCGGGTTTTGGGAGTGCTATGTTCAGTTTGAGAGTGTTATTATTGTATGTGCCAAACGGTATTTTAAAGTTATTTATTATATTACCTGTAAATTGTTAGTTTCGTATCTTTATTTCATTTTCCGCAAATTGTTAGGCTTACCTAGTCGTAGAGACTAGGTGCCGTCACGACAGTTCACGGAGGGAGAACTTGGGTCGTGACACCCAAGGCCGTTTCGGCACATTATGTGAAAAGTTGAAAAAATGAGTTTTGAAGTTGAAAATCTTGATTTTTAATGATCGACTCTAGATATTGATGTTATTTTGATGATTTGAGTTAGCGAGCGATTTTGTATGATGTTTTATACTTGTGTGTATGTTTGTATTGGAGCCCAGGGGACTCAGATGACTTTCAGATGCATTGTGGGAAGTTTTAAACTGGTGAAGAACAACTAGTGCTTTGAACCTGCAGATTTCGCATTTGCGAGATTCTGCTCGCAAATGCGAACTTAACTTTTGCGAGTTATGTATCGCATTAGCGAAGATGGTTTGGGGGTTGGCACATCTCATTTGAGAAATTTTCATCACATTTGCGGACAAGGAGGGCTCCACATTTGCGATGGGTATGTCGCAATTGCGATATTGTTGATTAAGGGGCAGTTTCGCATTTGCGATGCACTGTTCATATTTGCGGACTGCCCAGGGTTCGCATTTACGATGACTTCATCGCTTTTGCAATATGAGAGGGCTAAGAAGTTGTTCGCTTTTGCGAGCAGTTGTTCACTTTTGCAAATATCACAATTGCAAACAAAAGTTTGTAATTGCGATATTTGCAGCTGGATAAATTGTGGGGATTTCAGGACTTAGCTCATTTTATACCATTTTTTAATCGCAGACTCTATTGAAGCGATTTTTTAGGAGTAATTTCTTCCCAAATTCATTAGTTAGTAACTTTATCTTGTTTTCAATCAATTTCAATTATTTTTTGATGAATTTCAAAGTAGAAATTGGGGTTTTGGGTATAATTTAGGAGTTTTATAAAATTTAGATTTAGACCTTAAATTAAGGTCGAATATCAAAACAAATTACATATCCGCCCTCGGAGGTGAATGGATAATCGGAATTTGGTCTTAATCTAGGATTTCGACCATGTGGGCGCGTGTTGAATTTTTCAATTTAGTTAAAGATTGAACATTTTTCATTTGTGGGTAGTTTCTAAAGATTGTTTTGAATTATTTAAAATTTGATTAGATTCGGTTGGTTTGGAGGCTTGTTCTAAAGGAAAATCCTTGTTGGATTGTTGATTGTGTTCCGGAAAGAGGTAACTGTGTTTTCTAGCTTTGTTGAGGGAATTTTTCCATGATATTATTTGCTACATGTTGGAATGATGTATATGCGAGGTGACAAGCGTATATGCATGTGCTAGGGTTATCCATGCTTGGGGTAGATTATAAGATTCTTTGTACCTTGTTAGACTTTGTGATTTCCTTGCCTCATGTTTTACTTGACTTTTGTAATAGTACGATCACAATTTCAATGCTAGAGACCATGCTTAAGCCTACTACAACTTGATTAAATATGATGGACTCTTTGTGAAGCTATTGATGTGCTAAATTCGGTCATAGCTATACCTAAATCACGAATACATGTCTATGCCTGTTATTCTTGAGATACTTGGGGGTCCACACTTATGTTGAAGATCATGTTTGAGCTTTGTTGAGATACTTGAACAGTGGGGTTCTTGAAGTTTATTGAATAGCTTATTGATGCAAGAATTGTGATTGCCGTTCACGTGGTGTTTACTTAACCATTCTTCTTGATGTTATCCATGCTTCCTACCTTGCTTATTGTTGATGTATATGTGCTTGGTGAGGAAGAGCGTAAGCACGAAGAATAATGTCGTGCCATTATTTTTATGTTATCATGTGAAGATGAGAGTAAAAGCATGAAGGATAATGCCGTACCATTGTTTTTAAATTATCATGTGAGGAAGAAAGTAAAAGCACGAAGGGTGATGTCGGGCATTTATGCCAGGTACCCGTACAGTGCCGAGTGATTCTGTGTGTGATGGTGAGGGGCATTTGGGCCAGGTTCCTTGAATGTGCTGAGAGATGATTTCACTGTGATATTATTAACTTGACATGTAGGCATAGAGATGTATTTTCCTCATGCTAGATGGCAATATGGTGTTATTGACTTGACATGTAGGTATAGAGATGTATTTTTCTCAGGCTAACTAGTAAATGAAAAGTCTTATCTGTTGTTGAAATTTCGAAAAATCATAGTTATTTTAGTGACTTCGATGAAAGATTTGGATTTTAACCGTTATACTTGTTAAACATGTCTAACTTCCCGTATTTGTGAACGAGTTGAACATGATATCTTTTGAGTTATTTGATGTTACTATGTTATTTTTAATCATTGGTATTGGACATTGACTTTCTTCCGAGCTCGTCACTGCTTTCAACCTGAGGTTAGGTTTGTTACTTATTGTGTACATGAGGTCGGTTGTACTCGTACTATAATTTTGCACCTTGCATGCAGATCTTGGAGCTGATACTGTTGTGTATGGCGGGAGCTGGCATTGAGAATGTACCTGCTTTTTTGGATATCGCTATCACTTGTTCTTGGTAACTTTAGATTTGAAATCTGTTTATGTATATTTCGAATAGATGTTGTATTTATTTCACACCAGCTTTGTCAATCCAAGTCTTAGTGGCTCATGACTTGTACTACCAGTAATTGGGTTATTGTATAAAATTTCAATTAATGCATTATTGATTTCTTATTATTATCATTTGAATTATGTTGACTATTGTTTGTCTTACCTAGCGGGTTGGTTTAGGTGTCATCGCGAATTTTGGGTCGTGACAGGTACAAAACTTTAGTGCTTCAGCTCCAATTTTCCTACTTATTTTTCATATGAATTCGTGAATATTTTAGTAATAGCATAATCATCATTACTAACAATTATTTATTATTCGAATTCTCTCTCTATCCCCGTTTAGTTATCCTTGGAGCATTTTTCGTCGGGTATGCATTTAACCTATCGTATATTGTCTGTGTTTTGCTAACCTTGCAGTATAATCAACCTAGAGCATTGATTGACTGAATGGTATATTTTACTCCTTAATAATTTGTTAATCAGTCATTTATTTTATATTCTGTTGAATTGAAGTCACTATTTGTTAGTATTATGTAAATTGAAGTCGCAATTAGTTTTTTTACCTCCGGGGAACATAGTTTTACATAATTGCATTGCCCGAAGAGAAGCAGACAATCATATATCTATATTTTCCTCTAAGTTTGTTTTCATTCTTAGGTTTTTTTTGTTTTGTTTGTGGTCTATAGCCACTTAATCTAGAATATTTGTCAAATGGGCAATAGATTTCTAAGGATCAACTATAGCTAGTTGGCTTTTGATTAGTTTTCTGCAGCATGTTACGTCTATTCATGAGGTATATCATAGTCTAATAACTTGTGTTTGTGGTTGTATACGATTAAAATTAGGTATGTATGCCCGATTTCCCGGGCTCGAAGGGTCGCTTTAGATCCGAGTTTAGGATGGATCGAGGTCGAACTCGATAGACCAGGCTCGAGCTCGACGGTAGAGTACAAGGCCCGAGGATCGAAGTTCGCGATGAGTATCGAAGCCGAGTATGTTCAACCCCGAGATAATGCCGTTATGGATTTGTAACAGAATGAGCTAGATTCCTGCCACATCATCAAGATAGTGGCATAAATCCCGGAATAGATTTGTACGAATCTGTACTGGACGGTTAGACAAGTGTCCCAATAAGATTTCTTACTGTAAATAGAAATGTACCTTATTTAGAGTTCCCCTATTATATAAAAGGGACCCCAATCATTTGTAAAGATATTCAATCATTGGCAAGAATATATTCTCTTACATTTTCGCTCATTGTTCATCTGAATTGTTCTTTAGCTTTATTATTCTTGCTTTACTTTTCTTGATTCATCTCGAGGTCACTTTGGCTCGAGGTCGAGACTGACCTATATTCTGGTTTGATTTTACGTGTTTCTTTCGTTTATACTTCAGATTTCTTGGTTATTAATTTGTATTGAACTAAATCTCGTATCTTTAAAATCATAAATCAAACTTAATTGTTACTCGTATTTTCGAGGTAAACAGTGGTCTACCAAAATCTTGCAACAATGACATTTTTGACAGTATTCAGTCCGCTAATTATTGAAAAAAGCCAGCATCTGTCTATTCCTTATGGAAAGAAGATAGAAGTTCATATATTTTATACATAAAAGAACTAGGTAAGCTTGGCAATGAGGCAGCAAGAATCGTGTTTACCTTTGAGATGGAGATTCAGTGTAGTTGGAGCTTGTAAGGTCATAGAGTCTATATCAAGCAGTATGATTTACACAATATTATCTGTCTTCTACGTAGTCGACTGTATTTTAGCAGTATAATTTACACAAAATTAAGTTTGGTTCCTTCTCTTCTTTAAAGTCTATTTATAACCTGATAGGATTATCTTTTCAGACTTAGGGAAGTTCATGATTATCTATCAAACGATTTTTTTTTTTATTTCATGATTATCTATCAAACGATTATCTTTTTTTACCTTTATGATTTTCCCAAACTCAATTACTATTTTTTTTATTTTGTTACTTATTTTGGGTTTTTTTAAACTGTTCTTTTTAAAATTTTGAATGTTATGTAAAATATACTTGTATAGGGTCAAATTTGACCCTCAGTATCTCTACGCCAGTAGGTACGCCCAATGAGTGTACGCCGACTAAACGTAGCGGGTACGACTCGGCCGTGAGGACCAAAGCGACGTCGTTTAGTACTCAGCGTCTACACTAGGGAGACGTTACCTATCTCTGTAACTTTTTGATTCGTTCGAGGAAGGTCTCCTATTATATAAAGGGGACCTCCACATTGTAAATGGGGCAGCTGATCTAATACAACTCTCTCCTTTTCTGTCTTTCTCTCTCTATATCTCTACTTCTGACGAAAATATTTTATGAACATACATTATCATCTTTGCAACACTAGATCTACAACAATATTATCATCTTTGCATCTCTAGGTTTATTATATTTGATTATGATTTACCCATTCTCTATTTTTTGATTGTTTTATCGCTTACAAAGTACATCGTTAACTTTTGAGCCAAACAATTTGGCGCCGTCTGTGGGGATTTCGAGAATCAAAACCATAGTATCCACCTAGAGATCAACCAACCACCACTCTCTACACCACTCAAAAACAGGAAATGGCCGAAAACAACACAAGATCGAAAGCCATATTGGGTGTCACTACCAATCTCCTAGGCCCTCTCAACGAGGCCTGTGACGATGGCATCCTGAATGAAACCCCAAGCATCACACCAGGTGCGGAGATCTCACCTTCCCTATCCGAAGGTCTGACGATCTTACACAAAGGAGCTTCCACATCTACAGCCACGGAAGCACCCTCAGCGGTTAAAGAGCTACTGGAAAGATGGCTAACAAGCGCTCTAAGTGGCTTGGTTGAAAGGCCACCGCAAAATAACGTCGGATGTACACCAACGGTAGGTACCATTGCGGCAGTGGGTGAACCAGAAATTACACCGGTAAATAACAGACCCATCGAGACACAAACCAACGATGGCACGCTAACAGCCATCTTAAAGAAGATGGAAGAAATAGAAAATGAAAATGAGGCGCTCCGCGGACAGATGAAGGAACATCAGGAGAGGGTCGACAAGATCCCCGGTGCTCCCAAGTTGCTACCAAAATGCGACGTAGGAAGGTTCGTCGAACAACCATACACCGAAGAAGCTGCTCCTCACTCCATCCCAAAAACCTTCAAAATGCCACCATACTTGAGGGTATATGACGGAACCACCGATCCCGAGGATCATCTGATCCACTATGTCACTGCTGTGAAAGGCAACGACCTATCAAAAGAACAGGTACCGTCGGTACTACTGAAGAAGTTTGGCGAGACGTTGACAGGAGGGGCCTTAACATGGTACTCTCAGCTACCGGCTAAAGCAATTTCAACGTTCGAGGAAATGGCAGATAAATTCGTCACAGCCCATGCAAGCGCGAAGAATGCAGAAGCCAGGGTCAACGACATCTTCGCCATCAGGCAAAACGCAGGAGAGGGACTCAGGGACTTCCTGGCAAGGTTTAACAGGGTAAGGATCAGCCTACCAAACGTATCGGAAGGTATGGCAGTCGCCGCTTTCCAGAACGGGCTAAGCAGAAATGGTTTGAGGTCAACCAAGAAACTGCTAAGTCGCCTCATGAAATATCCCCCTACCACATGGGAAGAAATCCACAACGACTGCGCCGAGGTACGAGCGGACGAGGATGATCTAAATGGGCCGACCCAACGGTTAACAGCGATACACTCGGAAACAAGGAGAGATCGACGGAACGAAGGACGACGAGAACAACTCCCTCGTTCCAACAGAGATCGACACCAGCCGTACACTAGATCCTCCCATCCGCCACCAAGGCATACAGACGCACTACAGCGACACGTCGCCCCACTGCGAAACGAAAGAGGTACGCCCCCTTTATTAACCGCCCATAACTTTTGTGTGTCTCCTTCAGAGATAGTGTACGCAATGGAGAAGCTAGGCACCAAGGTGCACTGGCCGCAAAAGATGAAATCAGACCCTGCCACAAGGAAATCAAACGCCCTGTGTGAGTTCCATCAGGAACGAGGACACAAAACGGAAGACTGCATCGGCCTACGGCAAGAAGTGGTCAGGATGCTGAACCAGGGATACCTAAGGGAGCTACTCAGTGACAAAGGAAAAATAAACTTTGCACGCGGACGGGAACAGTCCCACGGACCGTCAAAGCCGCCTTCCCCAGCGCGCACGATAAACATGATTGTCGGAGGCGGCGACGAGGCAGCGATCAATCACGTCAAACTCGCCACCACACACAGACTAAAGCGGACCATCGCCCATGAACGGTATGAGGACTTCGAAGATAGTATCACCTTCGATAAGTCTGATGCCGACGGTTTGTCTTTCCCTCATTATGATGCTTTAGTTATCACTTTACGTATCGCTGATACAGATGTTAAAAGATTCATGATCGATGACGGAAGCGGCGCCTGTATTATCCACCCAAGGGTCCTCATACAAATGGGACTCGAGGATAAGGTAATACCGCGCTGCATAACACTAACCAGTTTTAACAATGCAGTGGAACGGACGTCCGGAGAAATAGCATTGCCCGTCTTAGCAGGATGAGTCACGCTGGAAACAACTTTCCATGTGATGAACCAAGAAACGGCATACAACGTCATCATAGGACGTCCATGGATACACGCCATGCGAGCGGTCCCTTCAAGCCACTACCAAGTGATCAAATTTCCTACCCCATGGGGAGTATTCAGCATTCGAGGCAAGCCACGCACCGCACAAGAATGCTACAAAATGGCCCAAGACTGCGCCCACACCCAACAGCTAAAGGGGGCGAGCGCGGAGGCATAGCAATTAGCCGTGTCGGGAACTAAGGTCAACCCGATAATGGACGTGATCAAAGACCCCGACATCGTGGAAGCTTGTAAAGCAACGGTCGAAGACCTCGACCCAGTATAATTGGACAAAATCGATCCTACGAAGAAAGCCTATTTCGGGCAAAGTCTCGCCAACCCAAGTAAGTATTGTGAATTCTTAACTAACCATGCAGATTTGTTCGCCTTTTCCCATTCAGATATGCCGGGAATCCCGCGAGACATCGCCACCCACAAGCTGAATGTCGATCCATTACATCCGCCCATGCGACAGATGAGGAGAAAATTCAACGCCGCTATCAATGAAGCGGTCGGTAAAGAAGTAGACGAGCTACTGGCCAACGGCTCCATCAGGGAATCAAAGTACCCCGAGTGAGTCGCCAACGTTGTCATGGTAAAAAAGAAGAACGGGAAGTGGAGAATGTGCGTAGATTTCACCGATCTGAACAAGGCATGCCCAAAAGATTCATTCCCACTACCCCACATCGACCAACTGATCGACGCCACTGCAGGACATGAACTACTGAGCTTCCTAGACGCCTACTCCGGCTACAATCAAATTATGATGGCCGAGGAGGACCAAGAGAAGACAACTTTCATCACCCACCAAGGGACTTACTGCTACAAAGTAATGCCCTTCGGGCTCAAAAATGCAGGGGCTACATACCAAAGACTAGTAACCAAAATGTTCAAAGAGCAGCTCGGTAAGACTATGGAAGTCTATATCGACGACATGCTGGTAAAGTCGACAAGAAAAGAGGACCACCTCGACCATCTGAAAGAAGCCTTCGAAATATTGAGAAAATACGGGATGAAACTGAACCTCGAGAAATGCGCCTTCGGCGTGGCATCAGGAAAATTCTTAGGGTTTCTCGTATCACAACGAGGTATCGAAGTCAATCCAAATCAAATCAAGGCGATAGACGCAATACCAGAGATACTGAACAGCAAAAAGCAGGTGCAAAAACTGACCGGGCGAATAGCCGCCTTGTCTAGGTTCATCTCACGGTCCTCCGACAGATGCCACAAGTTTTTCAGTGTGCTACGAAAGGACAATGGGTTACAATGGAACGAGGAATGCATCGAGGCCCTAAAGAAATTAAAGGCGTACCTGTCTTCGCCGCCACTGCTAGCCAAAGCAAACCCAGGTGAACCACTGCTGGTGTATTTGGCCGTGTCCGAGGTTGCCGTCAGGGCAGTCCTAGTCCGCGAAAGTGAAGGTACACAATCTCCTATTTACTATATTAGCAAAACCTTAGTGGACGCCGAAACACGGTATCCACATCTTGAAAAATTAGCTTTGGCATTGGTCGTAGCTTCGCGGAAGCTCCGACCCTATTTCCAATGCCACCCCATAAAGGTAGTGACGACCTTCCCCTTGAGAAGTATCCTACACAA
>NC_031991.1:11802925-11809369 GCF_001879085.1 Nicotiana attenuata
AGAAGAAGAAGAAGAAAGCACTGCTTTAGCTTCGGCCTCGAGTACTTTCGCATTCTCGATATCGACAGCAAGGTCAAAGCCACGAGCATGTATCTCCTCGAGATTCTCTCTCCGAGACTGGCATTTAGCCTCATCTTCATCTTCTCCACTCTCGGATCCACTCCCGCTCCTGGAGTCATCAGAAGAAGAAGAAGAAGAAAGCACTGCTTTAGCTTCGGCCTCGAGTACTTTCGCATTCTCGATATCGACAGCAAGGTCAAAGCCACGAGCATGTATCTCCTCGAGATTCTCTCTCCGAGACTGGCATTTAGCCTCATCTTCATCTTCTCCACTCTCGGATCCACTCGCGCTCCTGGAGTCATCAGAAGAAGAAGAAGAAGAAAGCACTGCTTTAGCTTCGGCCTCGAGTACTTTCGCATTCTCGATATCGACAGCAAGGTCAAAGCCACGAGCATGTATCTCCTCGAGATTCTCTCTCCGAGACTGGCATTTAGCCTCATCTTCATCTTCTCCACTCTCGGATCCACTCGCGCTCCTGGAGTCATCAGAAGAAGAAGAAGAAGAAAGCACTGCTTTAGCTTCGGCCTCGAGTACTTTCGCATTCTCGATATCGACAGCAAGGTCAAAGCCACGAGCATGTATCTCCTCGAGATTCTCTCTCCGAGACTGGCATTTAGCCTCATCTTCATCTTCTCCACTCTCGGATCCACTCGCGCTCCTGGAGTCATCAGAAGAAGAAGAAGAAGAAAGCACTGCTTTAGCTTCGGCCTCGAGTACTTTCGCATTCTCGATATCGACAGCAAGGTCAAAGCCACGAGCATGTATCTCCTCGAGATTCTCTCTCCGAGACTGGCATTTGGCATGTTCGATAATACAGAATGCTCGAGCCTGAGCAGCATCGAAAATTTCTTTTGCTCGAGCTTGAGCGGCCTTGGCATCGGATCGGTAGACAACAGCAATTGCCTCAGTATCAACTTTAGCCATCTCAACCTCGGATTTGGATTTTGCCAATTCGATGGCCAACCGAGCCTCGAGCTCCTCCATTTTCTTGGCCTGAGCTGAGCTTTCCTCCTTTATGCTTTAGAGCTGATGTTCGATCGATGACAGTTGGGCCCGAGCAGTCTCTTTCTCCGAGGCAAGGCGGTCCATGTTTTGCTCCCACCCCAAGGTCTCCGCCTTCTTTGTGCTGGCCTCCTCACGGAGCTGCTCGATCTTC
Source organism: Nicotiana attenuata (assembly GCF_001879085.1). Lineage (NCBI taxonomy): Eukaryota > Viridiplantae > Streptophyta > Magnoliopsida > Solanales > Solanaceae > Nicotiana > Nicotiana attenuata. The sequence goes on from NC_031991.1 coordinate 11,804,142, forward strand.
TCGGCCTTCTGCTGAACCTAAAGAATTGAAATATTAGTCGTCGTTCCCGAATTGATATATCGAGCTTCTAAAGGGATTCGTTATACCTGCTCAATCAGGTCGGTCTGCTCTTTATGAGTTGTGGCCAACTCGGCTCGGAGGTCCTTAATCTCCTCTTCTTTTTGTCCACTGAGAAGTTTGAGGGCATTCCTCTCCTCCGTAAGCCTTCAAAGATCGGTCTCTCATCGGCTCAGCTCTGCCCGAGATTTGGAAAATGCATTTCGGTGAAGTGTCAAGTCCTATGCAGAAAGAAAAGAAGTTAGACAAAAAAGAAATAAGCACAAATATAATATCAATAAGGGGAATAGAGACTTGTCCGGCTCATAAGTCGTTGAGCCTCATCGAAGATACTCGATGCATCACCTACGTCGGTAGTATCTTCGACTCCTGTGAAGCAACCACGGAAAAGGTCCTCCCCTACGTGGACTGTTCCCACATCGGGGGTCCCCATGGCCTGGGCTTCTTGAATCTGCCCCTCGGAAAATGTGGGGAGGGGCGGCGAGTCACTAATATCTATTTCCCCAAGCAAGACACTTGGGGCATTCTCTTCATTTCGAAGGGCTTCGGAAGCGGCCCCTTCAAACACATCCACCGATTGTTCGTCACGGCGGGAGGCATCGTCAGTCTCCGATGGCTCGGGAACTTTGCTCGGAATCTCCCGAGATCTCCTCGGTCCGAGGCTGAACCTCTTCAATCAATACCGGCTCAGCGGCCTTGGGGACCTTGGTGCTCCTCTTTCGAGCCACCAGCTCGTAGTCAGCATCTTTGTTTTCCTCTTCTTTATCTCGTAGTCGCTGAGCAACATCGGCAGACAGGGTGACGGTGTCGTTCTTCGACTTGCGGGCCTTGTCTTTTTAGGCTTTGGAGTCTCGGAGGGTGAGACCCTTTTTCTTTTCTTCTCCTTCGATGGCTTCGGGACCGGGGGCGGAACCTCCTCCTCCCTAGACAGGGGCCTCATGACGGTAATGTCTCCGAGGCCTATGCGAAAATAAACCAAGTGAATGAGAGGGGAAACATTTCGGAAAAAGATCATCAAATACATGAAAAGAAGCTTACCATGATTTTTGGCCTCCTATCGGCCCCTTGCCAAATCGTGCCACGAGCGCTCGGCATATGGAAAAGTCGAGGCCAATTTTCGAACCCAGCCCTCAAGATTTGGAATTGCGCCAAGCATCCAAGAAACCGATGCATCGTAGGAAAGGGTACGAATAAGAAAAGGCAAAAGAAACAAAACAATAAACAGAAGCTGTAGGTGTGTTTGTACTTACGCTTCATCTTCCATTCATCGGGGAATGGCATATTCTCGATCGGGATTATGTCAGAAATCCTCACTCGGACGAACCGGCCCATCCATACTCGATCCTTATCCCCGTCTATGCTCGAGAACAACACACTGGTAGCCCGATGCTGAACCTTATTAACCCGCCTTGATAGAGACGAGGGTTGTACATTCTGATAAGATGGTCGAGGGTGAAATGCATCCCTTCGACCTTGCTCATGAAGAATCAGAGCAAAATAACGATCCGCTAAAAGAAGGGGTGGATTTGACCTAGGGTTACTCGGTATTGGCGGCAAAAGTCGATGATGACGGGATCGATAGGGCCCAGCGTGAAAGGGTAAGTGTAAACACTTAGAAACCCTTTCACGTAAGTAGTGATGTCCTCTTCGGGGGTCGGAATCACCACCTCTTTGTCTCCCCAGTCGCAATCCTTCTTCACCTGCTCGAGGTCGTCCTCAGTTATCGAGCATATATATCTCAACATTGGCTCACATCGGCCAGGGACCGACGAAGTTTTCTCGACTTTGAAGTCAAAAGTAAGATCATACCCCTAGGAACACACTCCTCGAGGCGTGGCTCCACCGACGTTTTATCGTCGGTCGGCCGCGATGAAGAAGGTTTTTCCTTTTGGGGAACGGTTTTAGATGTTTTTGCCATTTTTATATGGATTCAGAGAAAGAAGAAGATGTGATTTGTTGTTTGAGAAAAGGTTGACAACATGATTTAAAGAACTTGCAGAATTGGAAAACATTAAAGAAGTAGAGTGCTTTGAAAGTAAAGTTTGAGAAAATTATGATGAAGACCTATTTATAATGTTTGCTATGACGGTTCAAAGACAATGGTGACCGACATCAACTGACGCTCATTAATGATTTGAGAACTGTACCAACACGACGCTTCAGTCGCTTGCGTCGCTTACATCACAAGGGTGATGTCATAACTAGTTGAGGTATAAAATCAAAGGCTCGGTTTGTTTCTTCGCATTACACTCCAAGAAATGAGGGGACAATCTGTAAACGGTTAAAATAGGGCTTGCCCGATTTTGCCATTTAATTGTGACCAGGGAATCATGTCGAGGGTCAGTCTGGTAATGGATCAGGTCAGAGCACGAAGATAAGGCATCGAGCTCGAGAATCGAGGTGCTCGTCGAGATAGAGTCCAACAGCGATCGAGATCATATATGACAGACTTCGAACGAAGCACAAAATGGGAAGGCGAGATATCCGTAACCGGCCAAAGATCACGGCGCAAATCCCGAAACAGATCAAATCAAGGGTGGGTTGTTAGGCTAATCATGGAATTTACTTTTGTAATTAGAGTTATACCATAATTAAGATTCCTCTACTATATAAAGAGGAGTCCCCATCATTTGTAAGCACTTTTACATTCACACAGAGATCAAAGCAATACAATATTCACTCTTTAATTTGCATTCTCTTGTTCATCAGTTTGTTGCATTTTAACTGTTATTGCACAACTAGCTCGAGGGTATACTAGCTCTAGGGCTCCGTCAAAATATTGGTTTGCGTTACATTATTATCAATTTCCAGCACTTATCTTTACGTTTATCAAATGGTATAAGGTGAAAACACGTATCCTTGAAATAACGTTATAAGTTTAATTGTTATCCAGTTTTTAGAATAAACACTAATGTTTAGCTGAAAGCATTCGCTCTAAGTATTGATTGGTCTCACAATCCGTTTGTAAAAGCTCCACAAAATCCTTTGCTCCAGCTGGAGAAAATCACAATCTATTCGGTAAGTTGTCATTTAATTAAAAAAAAAAGAAAAAAAAAAAGAAAAGACAATATTACTGTTCAAAGTAGCAGAGTCATCTCAAGATAGACAAAAAAAGTTGACAACTTAACCAAGTAAATAATACTTCTACGTTCCAAGTTTCCCAAGTATCATCAATTGTCCATCGACAAAGGACCAAATGTTTAAAACTAATGCTCATAAGTTTTTTGATAGATAACATATGATTAAGCACTTAAGCTGTTGAAGCAATATGGTCGATAAGTACCAATGTGGGATAAGGGAAGAAGTTTTACAAATAAATTGTACAAAATTGCAACTGTTATAAGTGTTTCATCATTAACTTCTCTCCTATTTATTTATTTTTTATTTCACCAAGTATCTTTTGTTTACTGAATATGACGGTGATGTTAAAAAGAAATATTAAGTGAAAAAGCAAAAGAATAAATAAAAGAAACAGAAATTTGACTACCATTATTGGTACCTTTCCCAAACCTTGAGTATTGTTCGATATTTTCTTATCAGTATTTAGTGCAGGGACACATTAATTTTTTCATATATAAAAATTAGTCATCTTTAAAAGAATAAGAATACTATACAACTGGCTTTTTCTTTTTTTCTCCATTGAGATGGATACATGAAATTAATCTTTAGAAGAGAATTTATGTGATCAAGAAAATTAAATTACCTCAAGAAGAATTGATGTTTCGTGCATGCAACAGTAGATGAAAACCAATAATTAAACAGCACAACAAAAAAAAATATAGCAAAGACTAACTGTATGGGTCAGAATCCGATCTCACGGTAATTAACGGAGTTAATCTCGTCTTGAGCTAATCCATAATTAATAAGTGGTATGGCCACTTATTCGTAACAGGATTCGACTCTTGTCCGATTCAATCTACGAGGGCACGGCCCATTCATTCCCCCATGGGGACGTAAGCTCAGCGTGGCCACGGCCATTTATTGCCAGCTCACGAAGCTCACATCTATAAATACTAAGAGTGGAAGCCCTAGAAAGGGGGCTGCTTCTTCACCACTATTCACAAGAGAGAGAGAGAGAGAAGATAAAAAGATACCCATCTTATGGGAAGAGAAAACACCATTGTAAGGCTCTGAACCTCTTCATGGAGAGGCAGACCAAACAAATATTATCAATAAAAGTTGTTAAGATTTCTTCTCCTAACCTTGAGTACTTATTTTCATGTTCTTCGCTTGGTCCAATGGATTATTATGATTTGCTATGATTTTCCCGTGATTTATTTATATTGTTTTATACTCATAAGATATGTGATAACTTTTGAGCAAACAATTTGGCGCCGTCTGTGGGGATTTCTTAGCAAAATCGCGTAGTTTTTCCATGGACCAAAAGGAAAGAAACGCCGGAAAAAGAAGAAGCAGCCCCCCATAAACAAGCCAAAGCGGCATATCAGGCTGATGGAAGTCGAAGATCTCGAATCGAGATCCAGTTCCTCTGTCTCTCATCTATCGGATGGTGCAAACAAGAAGAAGAAGCCATCCCCCCTCTCTTTTGGGGAGAATCTTCATAAGAGATCTCCCACATCCCTGATAAGGGCTCCAGCCGGAAACCAGCACGGAGGAATCTCGAATCTCGAATCGCCTCAAGACAGCCTATAAACCCTGGTTGGGAAGACAACGGATGAGCCGCTCAAGGTCTCAAATCCAAACCGAGCTTCAGTACTCAATACCCACAATGTGGGACTCAGGCCATGAGCCTTCGTCATCAAGATCGACAAAGTTCAACAACAGTTGAACTGGGACTCAGGTCATGAGCCTTCGTCATCAAGATCGACAAAGTTCAACAGCAGTTGAACTGGGACTCAGGCCATGAGCCTTCGTCATCAAGATCGACAAAGTTCAACAACAATTGAACCGGGACTCAGGCTATGCGCCTTCACCAAAAAAGTTCAACTACGGTTGAACCAAGACAGGCTATGCGCCTTCACCAAAAAGTTCAACTACGGTTGAACCAAGACAGGCTATGTGCCTTCGCCAAAAAGTTCAACTACGGTTGAACCAAGACAGGCTACGTGCCTTCACAAAAAAAGTTCAACTACGGTTGAACCAAGACAGGCTATGCGCCTTCGCCAAAAAGTTCAACTACGGTTGAACCGGGACTCAGGCTATGCGCCTTC
>NC_031991.1:11809381-11867833 GCF_001879085.1 Nicotiana attenuata
GAGAGAAGATAAAAAGATACCCATCTTATGGGAAGAGAAAACACCATTGTAAGGCTCTGAACCTCTTCATGGAGAGGCAGACCAAACAAATATTATCAATAAAAGTTGTTAAGATTTCTTCTCCTAACCTTGAGTACTTATTTTCATGTTCTTCGCTTGGTCCAATGGATCATTACGATTTGCTATGATTTTCTTGTGATTTATTTATATTGTTTTATACTCATAAGATATGTGATAACTTTTGAGCAAACAATTGTATACCTAATTAATAAGATCCTCTGATGAATAACGGTATTTATTAGATTTAGTTTGACTCCGTTTAATTATGCTATAATTGAATTGAAATTTGCAAGAACAATGCGGGTTGCATAGAGCATATTGGTAAGGAGATCTTTGGCGAGTTAAAGAGGATACTCATAACAACAATATGAATTAATGTATGTAATTTCATTATTATTTTATGTATTAAGTTATTTGTAGTGAAGTATCTCCATTTTTTTATTTTTCAAGCATAAAGTTATCTTGACTCTTGCCTGTTGGGAGTATATAACTACGTACGAAGGACTGGATATAAAAAGAGTAGTTTTGCTAAATTTATTTTTTCATATTAATCTATAATATATCCATGGGTAGCCTTGAAAGAAGTTATCACTTTGAGTTCAAAAAATTGAACTTAAATTCCGGTACATGACTGGGATTTCATGAGTGAAGAGTTTAATTATTGTTTTCCTTTTAGCTACAAAATATTCGTTAGGATTCATTATTCCAATGTTTAGTCCTGCTCTATCTGATATTAAGCTATTGATTTTTTTTAATAAATATTTTATTACACGATCATATAACTTTTTTTTCATAGTACGATGCAGATTTATTTTCTAATAATTAAAAGAAACATTCACAACAACAGCTAGAGCTACGGGTACTTGATATGACCTATTTGCATAAATATTGCAATTATTTATGTTAAATATCTGGAAGTGGAAGTGTTATTACGTGTTAAAAGTCTAAAAGTTATTCTAATTCTTTCAAATTCTAAAAACGAGACAATTCTAAATTTTATGACTTTAACCAATGTAAAATTATCTCTTGGAATTTGTTATTGCACAAATAAAAATTAGAATTTTACATCGAAATTCTGATTGAATGTGTTACTGGACTACTATTCCTAATTATAAAGAAATGAATAAAAATCTACTATCATTTAAAAAATCAATTTGTTCAAAAGAATTTCCGATATGTTTTTGATTTGTATTGATTTAAATCACACTGTCAAACAATTGGAAAAGTTAAATTGTATTTGCCACTATATGATTTTTCACATGGACAACTATTATATTACTCTTTCAAGAGATCATGATAAAGCAGTCAAGTGACAAAAGGGTACATATACCAAGAGCATAGTGACGGAAGGAAACATACACTAAAAACATGTTTATAAAGAGATATTAGATGGAATACATCATAACATACTTGTATCTCTTATATAAAATATTTATACTTACAAATACTCTATAACTAACAAATTAAATTTGACGTTGTACAGCACGTGCAACGCACGCGCACTAAAACTAGTATTATTATAAAAGTACGAATGTTGCACACAAAATGTTGAATGACAGAAATATCCTTTAAATATTGATCGACTCTTTTAACCTTAAGAAATTAAATTAAGCTTCATTGCATCTGGGATAAAATAGTAACAATCGCTAATTGAATTCCTGATATTTATGGTCTTTGAAGGCAAGTATAATTCAATTTGCATGGGATTCTAGCAAAGACCCACAAATCCCACGCCATTAAACCACTATATAAAGTGATATAAGAGCCCGTTTGGCTTGGCTGATTTAGAGTAGATGATAAGCATTAGGTGTTGATAAGCACTTTAAAGTGTTGATACTGATTTAAAAAATAAGTAGTTACGTGTTTGGATAAAAGTGCTGAAATTAATAATATGCAGCTGAAGAACTGGGTATACGAAGAGTTTTGTTTTAAAAAGAAGTATTTTAGGGATAGAATAGTAAATATTTTGGTCAAACTTAAAGTGCTTATAAGCTGAAATTTGATAAGTTGGGGGAGACCAACTTATGGCTTTTGGCTTATTTTTGACTTATAAGCACTTAACTTATAAGCACTTTTAATTTTACTAAACGCGTTATAAGCCAAAAAGTGCTTATAAGCCAGTTTGACCAACTTATAAGCTTAGCCAAACACCATCTAAATTACATTCCTCTTGTAATTTTACAAGGTGCAAGCTGTAAGGATCTCTCCGCCAATTTGTACGAGACCAAGAGGTAGTTTATGTAGTGTTATAACTAAACTTCATATTTGTTATGTCCTGTTATCTAAAACTTTCTTTCCATTGATGCTGCTAATTATAGTCCCTTGTCACTTTATTATTATTTTTTATGTAAGTAATTTTTGTTACAGTGTTTGGGACTTGAAGAACTTCTTCAATTGTTGCCGGCCAAAATAACTTTAACAATAAACACGTCTTATAGCAACGGAAAGATCCATCTCTAAATAATTAAACTTCCAAAGTTACTATTCATATGTATATGTACATTACCAAATTTTGTCTTCATAGAAGCAGTAATTTTTAATAAATTCACGTAATCAAACTGTTTTCGCAGAGAGTACTGGAATAAAAAATTGCTATAATCACAAAATGGAATGAAAAGTCAAAATAGTACATTGACCTTTATAATATAGTCTAAACTCTAAAGCAATAGACAGAAAGAAAAACTTAAAATTACTTCGGATGAAGCAATCAAGCTCTAGAGGGCAACACTTTGACGGGACTCTTTCTGTAAAGTCACTATTTTCGTTCTCTTATTTATATTTAGGTGCAAATATTTGCTTTTATTTATTTATTATGTTCTTAGGAATGGAACAGAATTGATTTTTTCTTAAGAAGGTAATTTCCTCTTTTATTTACATTACGAATTCTCGGAATTTAAAACCTTTTATTCAGTTTAGGTTAGGTATTTTAGGAATGTATTTTCTTACTTTAAACACACATAATTCCTTCTTGAAAAATGCTACTTTATTAAAAAAAAAAAAAAAATCTTCCGCGAGTTTGCCTTTAAATATCCAAGATTAATTTATCTTTTTATATAATTTTGTCCTACCTAAAATTTAATATTACTTGATCATTGCATGTTTTTAAATTAAATAAATTTATTAAATAAGATATGAGCATATTGCATATTTACGCTATCAATAAATATAAATACTATCTAACTTAATTAAATTGATTATATATGCAAGTTTAGACTATGTTTGATTTTTTTTCATGTAATTACAATGATTTTTTGCATTTAATTTTTTATTTTATTTTTGTCACATTAATTGCTTTACAACAAGCCATATATACATTTTTTATAAAAAATAATGCTTGTATTAGGGCAGGTTATCTACATAACACCCCTTGAGGTGCGGTCCTTCTCTAGACCTTGAGTGAATGCGAGATGCCTTGTGCACCGAGCTACCCTTTAATTGATTAAATATTTACGTGCAACGCACGTACGTAGAGACTAGTTATTATAAAAGTATGAATACAATGTCGGTTTACAAAAATAACCTTATAATATTAAGCATAATAACTCATAATAAAAGGACGTAACCGGAATTTTAGATATTAGTAATCCTATTAGTTTTAGGACATAATACTAAACGTTAGGAATTCTATTAGTATAATTACTTCCGGGCTATCTAATTTATATAAAATTGAACAATATCTACCTATTCTTTACTTTGTGGTCTTTGAAAACATGGATGTCATATAGCATAAATAAACAAATAGGGATCTCTGGATTAATATTTGCACAAATATTTCTTGAAATCTAAAAGGGATATTCCAACAGAATAATTAGTACGTAATTGAACCGAAAGATGCTTAAGATCGATTTTAGTGAAATAAAATCGACAGTTGATACCCACTAACTGACTTAATAAAATTATATATCATAATATTCATTGTCAATTATAGCAATCTCTCGGACACTTCACTTAAGGTTTGAATATTATAACTATCTTTCCTAGGTCAATTTCTCTATTTACTTATTTATTTTAACATAATAAAAACTAAAGTTTCAATACTAAAATTAATATTCCATAGTATCACTAATGTAATCTGTCACGACCCAAAATCCACTAAAGGTCGTGATGGCGCCGGACACCGCTGTCAGGCAAGCCAACCATAAATACTTAATTAAATTCTCGTTTAAATAATTGTGAAAACTATGATTGTTCTTCAATTTGGCTAGTACAAGATAATCTTTACAAAATAAATAAAAGAATATTTAGAAGTTAATACAGAATACCCCATAATCATCCCAGAACCCGGTGTCACAAGTGCATGAGCAGTTTCTAGGAAATAACGTAATACAACAACTGTCCGGAATACAAATTGGACAGAAAAGAAAATACAATACAATTCTCTGAAGGAGACTCTGCTGGCTGCGGGTCGTCTCGAGAGGTGCAGCTCACCTAAGTCTCCGTATCAACCATGACGCTGCGCCCAACTAGGCCACTAGACATACATGTGCCTGTGCAAAAAAAAATGCACAACAAGTGTAGTATGAGTACAAAAACAACGTGTACCCAGTAAGTATCCCGTCTAACCTCAAAGAAGTAGAGACGAGAGATCGACTTCGACACTTACTAGTGGTCCAATAATAATATATTAATAATGCGAATAATCATGGATTTATTAAAACCGCAGTAAACTCAAGTAAGTCAAGAAACAAGTAAACATTGCCTTTTATATTTAGAAATCTCCAAATTCATAATCCATTATTTATCAATTTATCTCAGGCTAGGGAGACAATATCAATTTATAAATCTCAAGCAAGCATTAGAAGCATGCGCAAATCATGCCGAGGTCGTATGGCCCGATCTAATAAATATTTAAACTGTGCACAGCCAGAGGGTCGAATGGCGCAAACCATAGATGCATCTATTACCCCGCTCGCGAATCATACATGCAACGCGGTCAAATATAACTAATAGAGTTACCCCGCTCGCGAATCATATGTGCGACGCAGTTACTCATAGATACACACATTGAAACAGTCAATTAAGAATTCATCAAGAAACATTTATCCAAGGAAGAGTCAATTCTCTTTTAACGATTTAAGAAAATGAGGTTTAACCCTTTTTAGAAATTCTTTTACTAATTCGATATGATTTAGGCAATTTGAGTTGTCAATAAGATTACAAATATTTCAGGTATAGCATACTTTTGGGTCCTAGACTACCCGAACTTAAACATAATAGTAGCTACGTACGGACTCTCGTCACCCCGTGCGTACGTAGCCCCCACAAATAGGAGCACATAACCAATTATTTTACCTATGGGGACAATTTCCTCTTACAAGGTTAGAAAGGAGACTTACCTCGCTCCGAAGTCCAATAACCGGCTTCCAAGTCCTTTCTGACGACTCAAACTGATTCCCCAACGCTCCAAAACTAGCCAAATAACGGGCAAACTAGTGAAAATACAGCCTAATACTCATAAAAATTAAATTTATATAAAATTCTAACTCCGCTCGAAAAGTCGACAAAATTGCCCTCGGGCCCACGTGCCCGGATTCCGAAATTTTTCGAAGATAAAGTTTACCCCCAACCTTGCAAACTCAAATATATAATTGGCTTTCAATTTCATGTCCAAAATCGTGGTCAAAATCCAAGAATATAAATTTCCTAGGCTTTCTTCAAAATTGCAAAATTTCTACTAATTTACATGATTTTCCATGTAAAAATCTAGATATAATCCAAGTAATTAACTTGCAATAGGTGGGAATCACTTGCCTTGACATGGATGATGAAAATGGAGCTCCAAAATCGCTCCTTGGTCGGTTCCCATCGAGGAAATGAGATAAAATGAGCCAAACCAATTTCTTTACACTTATACACTGCCCAGACAACTCTTCTTCGCGTTCGCGAGACTCCTATCGCGTTCGCAAAGAAGAAAATTCCCAAAAACCATTTCCCAAACTCTTTTCAGACAGCTTTTAGTATAATGGCCATAGCTTTTTGTACAAAACTCCAAATGACAAATAATGTAATATTTTGAAAACTAGAAACCAAGATCTACAACTTTCATGTTTTGGTTATCTCTTAATTCCTCATAGATTTTGAAATATAAGCTGCCAAAGTCAGCCCCGTGCAACACAAATTTCTTCTTCATCTTCCCGGACAGCCTGTAGTGTACCAGCCATATCTTTTTGTACACAAATCCAAAATCTAAATGGTTTACTTTTCTGAAAACTAGACACAAAGGAATACAACTTTCATTTTTGGATCATCTCCAAATTTGCGAGATATGAGCCCCCAAAGTCAGATCTGTGCAACAGAGATTTCCTTCTGCGCGAACGCGAGGATCTCTTCGCAAACGCGAAGAACATAGTCCCTGAAGCCAAATCCTTCTTCGCGAATGCGAGAAGATCCTCGCAAACGCGAAGAAAAACACCAGACACCAGGATCATCTATTGCAAAACAACCCGAAATGATCTGAAACCACCCTGAAACACACCCGAGGCCCCTTCCAATCACACAAACCAGTCCCATAACATAATACGGACCTGCTCGAGGCCTCAAATCACATCAAACAACATCGAAATCATGAATCGCACCCCAATTCAAGCTTAATGAACTTTAGAACTTCAAACTTCTACACTCGATATCGAAACCTATCTCACGTCTGATTGATCTCAAATTTTGCACACAAGTCACATTCGACATTACGGACCTACTCCAACTTCCAGAATTAGATTCCGACCCCGATATCAAAAGTACACTTCCGGTCAAACTCCTAAAAAATATTCAAATTTCTATCTTTAGCCAAATGACTCCAAAATGACCCACGGACCTCCGAATTCACTTCCGATTGCGCTCCCAACACCAGAATTACCATACGGAGCTATTCCCAGACTCGGAATCCCAAACGGACATTGATAACATTGAAATGCACTTCAACCCAAACTAATGAAATTCTTCCAAAAATGCTAACTTCCACATTAGGTGCCGAAACATTCCCGGGTCTTCCAAAATCTGATCTGGACATATGCCCAAGTCCGAAATTATCATACGAACCTGCTAGAACCTTCGAATCACGATTCCGAGGTCGTTTACTCAAAAATCCAGTCTTAGTCAATTTTTTCAACTTAAAGCTTCCGAAATGAGAATTCTCTTTCCAAATCAACCCCGAACTTCCCGAAATTCAATTCCGACCACGCGTACAAGTCATAATACCTGAAGTGAAGATGCTCATGGCCTCAAACTGTTGAACGACGCGCTAGAGCTCAAAATGACCGATCGGGTCGTTACATAATCTATCAAACGAAGATGAAATAAGTAATTTAGAATAAATATCATAAAGTAAGAAAACTGACGGAAATAGGAGAACTCAATCTTTTCAAATATTATATCTCATCTTTTATGATGGCTTTAAATTTTTATTATAAAGAAACGCAAGAAACAAAAACAAAAGTTAAATTATATGCTATGCAAATTACGCTTAATTTCCGATTATGAGAGTTACTCATGGAAAAGAAAGTAAAGAAATTAAAAAGAAATCCCACTGGTGTTACGATTATTTGAATAGTTTTAGAGCTCTCCCTCCAGGTTTCATTTTATGACATTGAATTCCTTTATTATAAAAGCATGAATACAATGTCGGTTTACAAAAATCACCGTATAAAATTCAGCATAACAACTCATAATAAAAGGACATAACCAGAACTCTAGATATTAGCCTTATAATCCTATTAGTTTTAGGACATAATGCTACACGTTAGGAATCCTACATGATTACCTTTAGGAATCCTATTAGTATAATTATTTTCGGACTGTCTAATTCATAAAAAAATTGAACAAGTGAATATCTTTAGTCATGTAATCTTATTACTTTTTGTCGCGACCCTAAACCCAGACCCGGTCGTGATGGCGCCTCTCGTGAAGACAAGGCCAGCCGACACATTTTCAATTCGAAGTTAAACAGCAGTAAAACAGTCTAAAACATGATTTAATAATACTATGTAGCAGATAATATCATAACAGTGCGGAAGTACAACCCAAACACAACCCAAACCGGGGTGTCACTAGTCATGAGCATCTACTAAGGTCTAAATACAACTGACAAGGTCTGAAATGTACTAAGTACTGTGAGCACGTGATTTTTGCCCTATATGAGTTACTCCCATAATTTCAAACAAAATAATTTCTTTTGATTATTTGAAATTTTGTGGATTTTTGTGGCATTTTTCTGTTAATTGTTTGCATTTTTTTTGTGTGCATTAGTGAAAAAAAAGGTGTGTTGCATATGCATTTAAGAGTTAATTTTGCATTTTAAGAATTACTTAGTAATTAGGCTGTTCATAAAAGAAAATCAAAAAAATGGTTAATTTTGTACTTTTGGAGTTAATGTTTGATTTTAGTAGTCTTACTTTTAATTTGATTAGTTGTGATAATTATCATATGAGTTTAATTAGTTTTAGAGTTAATTGAGTCTTAGAAATTAATTTAGAAGTATTTTAGTTTTAAAATCAAAAGAAAAAAAGGAGAAAAAAAAGGAATTAAAAAGAAAAGAAAAGGAAAAGAAAAGGAAGAGGAAATATACAATGTCAGTTGGGCTAACCCATCTCATTTCTTTCCAGGCCCAAACGAACCTCCCCTCAACCCGTTTTGACCCAGCCCAATAGGTCCTCAACCCGGTCCACCCTCTCCCAAATGAAACGACGACTTTCGGCTAGGAATGAATCTTGACCGTCGAGGTTAAGTTGATCCAACGGCCTGGAAGCCGAGATCAATTAATATAAGAGTGTCCGAAGGTACCCCCCCCCACCCCCTTCGTCCCCGTCTCTCAACCCCCCCAAACCCTAGAAAGGCAGCCGCCCTGATATGCTCCGTCAACTCTGCCGGCAGCGACAACTCAAATTACTCCAATGGCCGCAAAAATCACACCAAAGCTTCCCCTCTCTCTTATCATCATGAATCCCTCCTTAGTTTGCTTCAAATCCCACCAGTGTCCTTTAAAATCTCGAAACCCTAGCCGCCGACCTCGTTTGCTCCGGTGGCGGCGCCACCATGAATCACTCCCAAATTGACACCCCCTTGACCACCAGACCCCGCTCATCCTATATCCATCACCCTTTCCCTTCAAATATCACTTAAGCTCTTCAAATTTTGAATCTGAGATCCGAATTGAAAGCTGATCTGAAACCCAAGCATGCAAGGCATCTTCTCCAGTTTCCTTAGGCCCAATATTATCGCGTACTAACATTACTTACCTGTTCTTGAACAAAGAACAGATGATTAATATTATATCGCGGTTAAATTGGAAGGCCAACCTTGAGTCCGAGTCGGGTTGGTGAGTTCCTTTCTTTTATTTCATCTCTTCTTTTCTTTTCTTTGTATTCGTTTAATGTTCATATACCCTGTCTTCTGTTTCATTTCTTCTCTTCTGCTTGGTTAATTGAATTGATGTTTGAATAAGGTCTTAGATTAAATTGAGTGTTGTCACTTTGCTGTTTTGATTAGTCAGACTTTTCCAGTTTTTATTTCATGATTTTTCTTAGTTTCTGTGGCTCGTGTCAATAAGCATACTCAGTTCCTGATTTCCTTGCTTGGTTTTGGCCATCCAGTTTAGTTGAATTTGGTCATTTTGGTTTAATAGCTTAAATAATAATTTGGTTGGTCTTATGGTGATTGCTTAGCTTAATTAGGTCACTTTGATAATTGTGCTGATTAATCAGATAGCTCAGTTTGGGTTTTGTTAGGTTTTTTTTTGTGGGCTTGCAGAATTGGTTTGGTCTAGTTGAGGTTGAGTGTTAGTTGGGTGCTGGTCATTGTGCAAATACAGCCCATTCCATTTTGGGCTAAACCATGGGGGTTCAGTGTGGCCCGGGTAAACGGCTAGGAGTAATTAACAAAGGTCTGGGGGGTAGTCTAGGGAATAGGACATAAGGAATCTTTTGTAACAGAAAGAGAAGCTTCTAGGGTGGGGTTGGTTTTTAATTTTCAGATTTGGGTGGTAGAACTTGGGGAACAAGTTAATAATTTGGGGTCACCTAAGCTAAAAACAAAGTCAAAAGGGGGCAAAGGGTAAAAATAGAACCTGAGGGCTGCCCATGAGTTTGCCTATAAAAGGCAGTCCTCTTTGCCTTAAGCCACAAGTTGGGAACCTCTAAAAATTTTCCCAAAAATATTTTACAGTTTTCACAAGCTGAATTTGAATTTCAGATCAAAAACTATATCTGCAATTTGAAATCTCTTTTATATCTTACACTTTTCAGAAAATCAAAAAAATGTAGCAAAACTCCAAAAACACTACTTCATTCAAGTTTTCTCTAGATTAAATCTGAGTTTCAGCTTTAGATCACATTTTCAAGTTCATAGAAAGTCCAAAAACAGTTCGAGTGCTTCCAGATTTCATTAATTCAAGTGTAGAAAGATTTTGAGTTAAATTCAAGTTTGCTCGGGCTTAGATTGATCTGTTTTCAATAATTTTTTGCGGTTTATCTTCTACAAATCATTCCTGNNNTCAGGAGCCCACCTGGAGAACAAGGGAATACTTTTCAAGCTTCAGCAATCAGGAGCCCACCTGGAGAACAAGGGAATACTTTTCAAGCGTCAGCAATTAGGAACCCGCTTAGAGAATGGAGGCATATATTTCAAATCTCAGCGGTCAAGCATCACTCGGAGGAATGGCGAAACATCTCGAATCACAATTCAAGGCAACAACGCAAGAATTCCAGTGGAAGAATACAAGTTCAAGGCAACACAAAGAGCAAGTTAGAAGACATAGATAGGACCCTTTTGTAATTCATAGATCATAGCTTAGGCCAGCTTCTTTTTATTTTAACATGGTGTAATAAGGAGGTCAGCGGGCAGTAGCAACAGCAACAGCAGTGAAATCACAGCTCCCGGTAGTCCCAGCTACCAAACCTTCCCGAACTACATTGACCTGATTCTTTTTTAGCCAAAGATATATAGGCAACTTTTGAAGCAGGGTTCAGTCAGACAGTTTTCAAAAATGCTTCACAAAGAGTATTAGAACGGGCAAAAATCGCTCGTATCCGCTCACTTATCTTTGCACGAAAACTCTTCGTGTTTCCGAGCAAAGAGGGGCAGCTGTGAGCATGTGATTTTTACCCTATATGAGTTACTCCCATAATTTCAAAAAAATAATTTCTTTTGATTATTTGAAATTTTGTGGATTTTTGTGGCATTTTTCTGTTAATTGTTTGCATTTTTTTTGTGTGCATTAGTAAAAAAAAGGTGTGTTGCATATGCATTTAAGAGTTAATTTTGCATTTTAAGAATTACTTAGTAATTAGGTTGTTCATAAAAGAAAATCAAAAAAATGGTTAATTTTGTACTTTTGGAGTTAATGTTTGATTTTAGTAGTCTTACTTTTAATTTGATTAGTTGTGATAATTATCATATGAGTTTAATTAGTTTTAGAGTTAATTGAGTCTTAGAAATTAATTTAGAAGTATTTTAGTTTTAAAATCAAAAAAAAAGAAAAAAAAGGAATTAAAAAGAAAAGAAAAGGAAAAGAAAAGGAAGAGGAAATATACAATATCAGTTGGGCTAACCCATCTCATTTCTTTCCAGGCCCAAACGAACCTCCCCTCAACCCGTTTTGACCCAGGCCCAATAGGTCCTCAACCCGGTCCACCCTCTCCAAAATGAAACGACGACGTTTGGCTAGGAATGAATCTTGACCGTCGAGGTTAAGTTGAGCAACGGCCTGGAAGCCGAGATCAATTAATATAAGAGTGTCCGAAGGTCCCCCCCACCCCCTTCGTCCCCGTCTCTCAACCCCCCAAACCCTAGAAAGGTAGCCGCCCTGATATGCTCCGTCAACTCTGCCAGCAGCGACAACTCAAAATACTCCAATGGCTGCAAAAATCACACCAAAGCTTCCCCTCCCTCTTATCATCATGAATCCCTCCTTAGTTCGCTTCAAATCCCACCAGTGTTCTTCAAAATCTCGAAACCCTAGCCGCCGACCTCGTTTGCTCCGGTGGCGGCGCCACCATGAATCACTCCCAAATTGACACCCCTTGACCACCAGACCTCCCGCATCCTATATCCATCACTTTTTTCCTTCATATATCACTCAAGCTCTTCAAATTTTGAATCTGAGATCTGAATTGAAAGCTGATCTGAAACCCAAGCATGCAAGGCATCTTCTCCAGTTTCCTTAGGCCCAATATTATCGCGTACTAATATTACTTACCTGTACTTGAACAAAGAACATATGATTAATGTTACATCGCTGTTAAATTGGAAGGTCAACCTTGAGTCCGAGTCGGGTTGGTGAGTTCCTTTCTTTTATTTCATCTCTTCTTTTCTTTTGCTTTGTATTCGTTTCATGTTCATATACCCTGTCTTCTGTTTCATCTATTCTCTTCTGCTTGGTTAATTGAATTGATGTTTGAATAAGGTCTTAGATTAAATTGAGTGTTGTCACTTTGCTTGGTTTTGGCCATCCAGTTTAGTTGAATTAGGTCATTTTGGTTTAATAGCTTAATTAATAATTTGGTTGGTCTTCAATAATTTGTTCACTGGTTGTGATTTGAGTCTTTTAAAATTAGGGTTAATCATGTTTAAATTGTGCTGTTTTGCTTAAATTCTCTAAGTTTGTTCTATTAGTTTAATTTTGTGTTTCAAATCAGTAGTTGTGTAATTGTTCGACTTAGTTTGAGTTCTTTTGATGTGTGATTTTGATTAGTAATTGTCCTTGAAGTTCAGAGTTTATCTTTAAGTAATTGTTAGGCTTAGTTTAGTTAATTTGGTTATAGCTGAGCTAGTTGTGTTAATTAACCATGATTCAATCAAAAAGATAGGTTAGTTTGACCTAGGTTAGTAATTCCAGGGGCAGTCAAGGGTAGTTTAGGCATCTAAAATGGGCTGGTTTATTAAGACATGGTAATTTTAGAATTCAAATAAGGGTAAGATAGGCAATTCAAGGGTAGGGGATCTAGCAAGAATTTCCTAGAAGCTTCTAGATGGGGGTTTTTAAGGTAAATTTCAGAAGATAAGTGAGTTAACTTGAGAAACAAGTCAATAAATAGAGGACTAATCTGAAAATAAAATAGGGACTAAAAAGAAAACTGAAAATCTGAGGGCTGCCCTCATTTTGCCTATAAAAAGGCATGCCAATGCCTTAGAGAGGAAGTTTTTTTTTCACCTCTAAAATTCCCCCCAAAAGGTGCTCTCTAGTCTTCAGATTTGATTTTGAAACATTCAAAAACCCCAAAAACAGTAGAAAACCTCTAGAAAAAAACTAAAAAAATTCAGAAATACTGTTTCATTGAAAATTTCCAGTTAACTTTGAATTTTAGCTTCTGAATTGCCTCACTTAGCCTATATTCTGTTTGCTGATACATTCCGGTGGTGCCTGGGTGTCTTTCGAGTGTGTTTGGGTCCAATTGAGGCTATTTTAGGCTGATTTTGTTGACTGTTGGTTTCAGAAGTTGTTTTGGGATTAGTTTTGAGTCTATTTGGGTTTCTGCAAGTGAATTTGGTCTACTATTGGTGCTGTTCTTCTCTGAAAATCATTCTGGGCTGCTCATTCTATTTTCTGAGCTGTTTTTGATCGTCAATTTACTACTGCTGTGACTTGTGGTTGATACTGTTATTTGCTGTGGCTGACCTCCTCTTCTTCTATTTTGTATCTCGACTTCCAGGTACTTTTCCAGCTTCATTTGATGTTGAAAGACTGAATCTGTGTGTATTGGTCAATTGAGGAAATGAAATCTAGATCATGGTAATTTGATGTCAATTTGTTCAATGTCGTGTTAATTTGAATTTAGTTGCACAATATTAGTAGTAGTAGTAGGGAATTGGATGATTGGAACACTTTTATAATTTGTGATAATTGAACTGTAATGGGACTGTTTGTGTTAGATATTAGCATTCTAGTTTATTAGTATATGAATGGACACGTAGGCCTGCTAATTTCATTTGATTCGTATATGGAATCTAGTCAGTCATGAGATGAATTTCTAGTAGCTAGTTCTGTACTCAATCAATAATGGAATTGTTCGAAACACTAAATGAACATATTAATGGACATGAAGGTTACAAATAGGCAATCAAGTTATTAGTTTATGCATCTGAGATTAGTCATATGTATTTATTTGAATCCATGGCTTTTGTGTTTATGTGTGTCTCGTTTGCTAGTGCTGAAAACGGAAGATAAATCTAGAATGGTAATATGGTGAGATTTGTGTTTTAAATTTGGAAAAGCAATCAAATCCTGGGTCTCTTCTATTCATATTTAGACTTTGAATTTCCCGCTCAAATTTGTGGTTCACCCGTTGGTTTACGAAGAAAACTGGGCCAAGCGGCAGCCCGGCTATAACAACGCCTAAGACTCAATATTGAGTCCCAAGGCTTACAAGACACGGATTTGGGCCTGCCATCAGGCCCAGGCCATAGGAAATCGGTGCCTAATTTAGAGATGAAACCAACGTGGGCTGATTACAAAGTAAAGTAGCTCTTAAACAATAATAATAAATTAGGACTCTTCTTATTATTAGAGACAAATTAGCTAGAAAATCATAGTTTACTTTAGGTTGGAACTTTAAATAATAAATGAGATGAGCCTCGCTAAACAAAAACACATAAATTGCGGGGCCCTCAGCAAATGTATACATAAAAATACTTAGAATTCGGGATGGGCCGTTTAGCGAATTTCACGGCTTTCCCCAAAGATAATAACACGCTAGCTACGTTAGGCGCGTATTTTAAATAATTTTACCTTCCTAAATACGGGTGCACATTTATGTGACCCAATTCCAAATCCCAACGAAGTCGAAATGTGTCAAAAATCGCGGGTGCATTTATGTGACGCGGTTCGAGACGTGTTTTCACGACGTTGCAATTTTCTTGAAATAATAATAATAAAAGCGGTTCAAAGTTAAAAAGCATAAGCTAAAACATGTTTTGAAATCAGATAAATAAGCCAAATATGACAGTTGAGCGACCGTGCTAGAACCACGGAACCCGGGAATGCCTAACACCTTCTTCCGGGTTAACAGAATTCCTTACTCGGATTTTTGGTTCGCGGACTGTTAACAGAGTCATAATTTCCTCGGTTCGGGATTCAACCGGTGACTTGGGACACCATTAATCTCCCAAGTGGCGACTCTGAAGTTTAATAATAAATCCCGTTCCGATTGTCCTTTAAGTGGAAAAACTCCTTTATGCCCTTGCGGGTGTAGTAAAAAAAGGAGGTGTGACAAGTACAGTCTGATACAATAAAGAGGGAGAAAAGCAATGCTGCGAACGCCGGCAGCTACCTTGCTAAACTCCGATGAATCAGCCTCCGATCAACCAATAACTGCTACCGGGTTCAGAAAATACCTGAATCTGCACACAAGGTGCAGGGAGTAAAGTGAGTACTTCCAACTCAGTGAGTAATAATCATAAATAAAGACCGAGTGGTAATTAAACACGAAAAGTGCATCAACATGACGTATAGAAGCAGTTCAAAAACCAGTAAGAAAGCAATGAAGCTGTAAAATCCCTTAAAACATCTTAGCTCAGTTTAAACTTCTTTGAAAATGACTTCTTCAACAGTTAAGCAATTGACTACAGAACAACTAGTGCAGATAAGTACAAGAATCCGCCCCTCGGGCATAAATACACAATCCTTTTCGTAGGTTAAAAACTTCAGTTTAAAAGAAAGATTATTTAAAATATTTGTTCAACATTTCCAATAGAGGCTCGGTCTAAAGATGAGTGAAAGCAGTAATTAAATCACCATATTCAATGGAAACTCACTTTAAAGAGGAGTGAAAACAGTAAATTCATAACTACCCCTCAGGCAAAACATCACTATTGTACAAGTATATATCTATATATAGCCCCCCGCGCAAGCCTCTTAGTCACTCATGACTCAACTCTTACCAATCAGCGCTCAACTCAGCATTCACACTCAATAGGTACCATATAGTAACCGTTGCGTCGTGTAGCCCGATCCATATATCGCTGCGGCGTGCAGCCCGATCCATATATATAGTCGACAGCGCTCACTGGGGGTGTGCAGACTCCGGAGGGGCTCCTACCTATATATTGTTGCGGCGTGCAGCCCGATCCATAAATATGAAACCCTCACATCCAGGCCCTCGGCCTCTCTCAGTCATTGACCTCACTATCAGACCCTCGGTCTATCTCAGTCATTAACCTCACAATCAGACCCTCGGTCTATCAGTAAATCAGGGAACTCAACCCAAATAGTTTTTCATATTTTTAAGAAGTAAAGTGATAAAACCAGATTTAAATAATAAACAGGTAAAACATGACTGAGGTTATGCTTTCAAACGAATAGAGTGAGGAAAAATAGTAAAAATGCGCCTAAGGGTATCAACAGGTCTGCACAAGGCCCCAAACATGGCATACAACCCAAATTATAATATAATTCTCTAAAATATGGAATATCATAAGATTTCAATTCAAATACGCGACTTAACAGTCCTACAGGACGGACCCACCCACAATCCCCAATAGTGCACGACCCCACGCTCGTCATCAAGCGTGTGCCTCACCTCAATATAGCACTACGATGTGCAATCCGGGGTTTCAAACCCTCAGAACATCATTTACAACCATTACTCACCTCGATGCGGTCCAAGCTCTAGCCCGCGATGCCTTTGTCCGCGCGAATCAACCTCCGGATGCTCCAAATCTAGCCACAATCAGACGAGAGCATCAAAATATGCTAAGGGAACGAAGCCCAAGCGAAAACAATCAATAAAGGGCACAAATCTCGAAATTACCAAAACCCGACCCCCGAGCCCATGTCTCGAAACTCAAAAATTTTCACATCAATAGATTCTTCATCTCCCCACGAGTTCATACATATCAAGAATACTAAAATCAGAGTCCAAATCACCCCTCAAATCCTCATTCATAGGCCTCTTAAACTGAAACCCTAATCCCCAATTTTTCTTCCTTAATCTCCAATAAAACCATGATTAAACAATGGAAAAATGATCTTAAACCCAAATAAATAAGCTTAGGGAACTTACCCAATTGATATCCTTTGATTCCCCTTGGAATCCTATGCCTTAGCCTCTTTCCCGTCTTCAAAAATGATGAACTTGGCAAAATTTCGCGAAGAAGACAATATATACCTTCTGACCAGGGATTTTCGCATCTGCGATCTCTTAACCGCTTCTGCGGTACCGCATATGCGGCCAGATCGCCGCTTCTGCGGTCTCTCACTTAAAAGCCCAAGTCGCTTCTGCGCTCAGCCTTCCGCACCTGCGACTCCGCAGGTACGGTCCGACACCGCATCTGCGGTTCCTGGAAATTTCTCAAAAATCTGCTTCTGCGGCTCCTCCCCCCGCACGTGCAGCGCCGCACCTGCGGTCACCAGTCCGCAGGTGCAAAATATCTGAAACAACAAATTCAGCAGCTGCAACAAAATTCCAACTTCTCCGTTAACCATCCGAAATCACCCCGAGGCCCCCGGGACCTCGACCAACAGAACCAACATATCCTAATACCTTATTCAAACTTGTTCCAATCATTAAAACACCTTAAACAACATCAAATCACCCAGAACACATCGGATTCAAGCCAAACTTTTCTAAAATCTTCCGAATTTCGCTTTCGATCAAAAATCCAACCAAACCACGTCCGAATGACCTGAAATTTTTCACACACATCTCAAATGACACAACCAAGCTACTGCCACTCTCGGAATCCCATTCCGACCCTCATATAAAAATCTCGCCTACCAACCGGAAATCGCCAAAATCTCAATTTTGCCAATTCAAGCCTAAACCTTCCACGGACTTCCAAAATGCATTCCGATCATGCTCCTAAGTCCCAAATCACCTAACAGAGCTAACCAAATCATAAAAATTCCGGTCCGAGATCATATACAAGCAAGTCAAATATTGGTCAAACCTTTCAAATTTCATGCTTCAAACTGAGAACTGTTCTTCCAAATTCATTCCGATTACCCTGAAAATCAAAACCAACGATTCATATAAGTCATAATACATTACACGGGGCAAGTCACGCCCGAGAACTGGCGAGCAAAGTACAAAAGCTCAAAACGACCGGTCGGGTCGTTACATCCTCCCCCACTTAAACATACTATTCGTCCTCGAACATGCCCAGAGTTGTTTCAAAAGCCAACCAATCGCCAAATAACCTTACCATGCATATACCCGGGGGTGATCCCACATCACCCTATCTCATATTGGTCCGATAACACATTGTAACTGAAATTTCACAATCCAATCTAGCCCATGAACCATAGAACCACATTTCCACTTCTGAAATCATTAATACGATTAGAATCTCACATTTATACTGTGAATAAGTTCGAACTAGCTGTAACAAACCATATCTGTAACCTCAGGTGCAATTACATGATATACCACATAACCAAACGCTTGCAGCGATAACTTCTAATCATAACGTCCGCACACAACAACCGAATACTGATAGAAACCTCTTATCAACTAAGTTCTCATTCAAACACTTTCATGCCCTGCCAATGATAAATGAAACACGTAATAAACCATAACCTTTCCTTAGATCAACCATTCATGAAGACACTTCTCCTTTGGCAAGGACCATAGCAAATTTCTGAGTCGAACCTCGATATTTATTCCTCCCAACATGCTGAAATCGAATCCGTTGTATTCATTAAAGATCCCAATGATCTTATCTAATTCCAACACAACTACTCTGGCGACATGACACCTCAATACAGACTAAAGTCACAACTTCCCAACACGCGCACCGATAAGCAACAGTCCGAACATATCAAACCATGAAAATGACTCAATTGAAAGAGCGGAACCTCAAGCTCCCCATGCTCGAAATAGACAACCACGCGCAATTTGACGTCTGGAACCAAAGCAAGTCATCATCCCCACGGTGAAGCAAACAACATACATCACACAACCCGAAAGGACATAACCGATACGCCATCCGCCGAGCATTATCCAATACCCTTCCCGCTCGACTTCCACTATGAAACCTCTATAGAACCGCACCATACGTGCTTGTAATCACAAACTATAACACCTCGCAACACAGAAAGGTAACTCATAGATCTCTCCAGATTACTAATAAGCTCAATAACAATCGAACCAACACATCCCTCAACAATATAATTCGGAGCCAACCAAGTCGGCTCAAGTTAGAACACGCATCCACATTGGCCTGCCAACGAACTCCTTATCAAGGAAATCCTGAAGCTGCTCCTTCAACTCCTTTAACTCTGCCGGTGCCATACGATACGGTGCCCGACCACAAGAACACATCCGAAAAGTCCCTCACCACCGGAACTGAATCAATGGTAGGAGTCTCCACACTAACATCTATCACGAAAGCCCAAATAGGAAAAACGATCCTTCCCAGCGATCCACTGGGTCTTCGAAATATAACACCACCCTACTAAGAACATAACCCGTCGAACCTCGCCACTCTATCCGTGGCATCCCCGGCATAACCAACATCGCCGCCTTAACGCAATAGCTCGGAATGACACAACACTGAGACAACCAGTCCATACCCAATATCACATCCAAAATCCAATGTACCAAGCAACAAAGATCCCCTCAGGTCTCCAAACCCCGATAGTCACCACACAGTGCCGATACACACGACCCATAACCACAATAGAGACTGAATATGAGAACTCCCAGTCTCCAACTCCATATAGCGCACAAATCACCATACCTGATCCCAATTCCGCCGTCCGAATACATACCACTTCTCTAATACCCGATCCTTCCACGAGAGGTATTCTAACATTCTTCTGTACCACCAAGCAACCCGAATATCAGCGGTCGATCTACAAGAAAGTGCCGCAATACTAATGAAGTACCATCAACTTAATCACATTGCCCTTTTTCTGAAACATAAACCCTCGTCAAATTACCTCCAACTAGCAATACCGTTTCATTATTCATCTGAAGATCCTTTCCCTAATCATCTGAAGCTCATTTCTCTAATTATCTGAAACTGCCCGCTGCCTAAGAATTTTATGGCCTTCCATTCAGAACTGAACCATAACCTTACACACGTAATTCTCAATCCTCCACACATACCACATATACCAATCCATCCTAAAATAATCATGAGAACTTCATATCCCTTCCGAGCCACAAGCAACTATGTACTCAACTAACTAAGAACTTTCCATTGATCCCATTCAGAAGAAAATCACTACACATCCCCTGCTCCTCATGCCAGCAGAAAATATACATCTCTAGCCACGGTAGCAATCAACAAGAACTCTCCAACTCCCCTTTGTACGAACAAGCCTGTCTGGATTGAATCCTCCTAGCTCAACCAACCTACGCAGGCCACTAAAACCCAAGGGCATTACCGCGAAATTCCTGCAGAAACTCATTACCTCGTAAACACCCAAAGAACTAATCATATATTTACCATACCGATCTGGCCTACTACCAAGCTATCCCATCTATCCGAGCTCCCTTCTGATTTACCTTCACTTGATACTCCTTCTTGTATGACATCACATTTCCTCAACCCAACTTACCACACGAGACCCAAGCATAATACCATACGACCTAAGGCTCACAACCCGCCGAATACTCTTTTAAATATTCCCAAAAGTACCACATTCAAGATACCTACCCTGGAAGGACTTACTGCGAACCCAAAGCCATTACCTTCACCTTCCCGATTCTGATATATAGAATCCCATAACTAATATAGAAAATACCACAAGTCTTGCCATCTTCCACTAAAAACTCAGTTTCTAGCCACAAGTGCAACTTGAAAGCCTCCAATTATTGCATGCAAAATTTTGAACACAATGGAACCAGTCTCTAGAGTCATCCACTCTACTCAAACCGCAGTTAGATTGATTAAACGAACCGAACAACTTGTGCTTCATTAGCACTCTGACCCGCAGAATGTAACCTCATTCCAATATAACCAAGCAACTTCTTGCCCTATGCATCGAGCATTCCTTACCAACAACAACTCAAGCCATCCCCCGATTCTTATACACCCATAAAGCATAACATAACCTTTATTGAGATTTCCTTTACTCGAGCCATAACTGATTCACAAATACGCCTCGAACTGGAACTATTATAGCACATAACCGTGCAATCAACTATTCAATGGAAGACTCCCCCACTTGGCTCGAAGCCATAGATCAAAACATACACCATAATTCATAACGCATATACTTTATTGCTGTCATAATACCATAGTGAGATTTACTCAACCCTTCATAAGCTCGTGGAACACAGACCATCTAGTACTTCATATCTTCTGCAAATCTCGCATTTACTCTCGTAGCAATTAGACCCACTCTCTTTAGTGACCCAAATTACATTCACACATATATTTCACTTGTAAATGGGATCTTTTAACCGACAACATAAGGATCAAACAACTCCAGAACACTTCGCAGGAGATAACCCACATGCTTCGCCTTAAACTAACATTTATATATATACCTTCCACCATCATAACCATTACGCAGTCACTTAGACCTCCTGAGTCTAAACTCATACCGTAACATGAAATTTACTTCACTCCCAACTAGGAAACATGAAAAGATTCTTCACACACCCCTAACTCGGGGCTATACATCCAATCACAGTGGAAATCAAACACCTAATAGATCATCTATCCTCCAGCAGACCCTTCTCGTCGCTTCCAAGTCATATGATCACATCCCGCAGTCATAACATACTCATCGCATAGCCATTCGGCCATCACTTCTACTATCAGGGACACTATCGAACATAAAATTTCAAAAACATGGCTCTTATAATCAGCACCTAGGTGCTCAAGATATAGGTAAAAATTCCAACCTCGAGTCCTCCAGACTGGCCCAACATCAGTACACAGAGATCACATCTCGCCCCACAATCAGGGAATCACAAGCCATCGATGCACATCTGATACTGAGCGCTCGTTCGCGCATACGAATGCGTGGAAGGAGTTCAAAGAGTTATATTTCAAGCTAAATCAAGTACACACGATAAGAATTTCAAGAATATGGAGTTTTCCTAAAGGTTCTGCAGCCTCTGGAGGATAAATACAGACGTCTCTGTACCGATCCGCGAGACTCTGCTAAACCTGCTCATGACTCGTGAGACCTATGTAACCTAGGCTCTGATACCAACTTGTCACGACCCTAAACCCAGACCCGGTCGTGATGGCGCCTCTCGTGAAGACAAGGCCAGCTGACATATTTCCAATTCAAAGTTAAACAGCTAAATAATAGTAAAACAGTATAAAACATGATTTAATAATACTAAGTAGCAGATAATATCGTAACATTGCGGAAGTACAACCCAAACACAGCCCAAATTGAGGTGTCACTAGTCATGAGCACCTATTAAGGTCTAAATACAACCGACAAAGTCTGAAATGTACTAAGTACAGACTGATAGAATAAAGAGGGAGAAAAGCAATGCTGCGAACGCCGACAGCTACCTTGCTAAACTCCGATGAATCTGCCTCCGATCAACCAATACCTACTACCGGGTTCAGGAAATACCTAAATCTGCACACAAGGTGCAGGGAGTAAAGTGAGTACTTCCAACTCAGTGAGTAATAATCATAAATAAAGACTGAGTGGTAAGGAAACACGAAAAGAGCATCAACATGCCGTATAGAAGCAATTCAAAAACCAGTAAGAAAGCAATGAAGCTGTAAAATCCCTTAAAACATCTTAGCTCAGTTTAAACTTCTTTGAAAATGACTTCTTCAACAGTTATGCAATTGAGCACAGAACAACTAGTGCAGATAAGTACAGAAATCCTCCCCTCGGGCACAAATACACAATCCTTTTCGTAGCTTAAAAACTTCAGTTTAAATGAAAGATTACTTAAAACATTTGTTCAACATTTCCAATAGAGGCTCGGTCTAAAGATGAGTGAAAGCAGTGATTAAATCACCATATTCAATGGAAACTCACTTTAAAGAGGAGTGAAAACAGTAAATTCATAACTAGCCCCTCAGGCAAAACATCACTCATGTACATGTATATATCTATATATAGCCCCTCGGGCAAGCCTCTTAGTCACTCGTGACTCAACTCTTACCAATCAGTGCTAACACTCAACACTCACACTTAATAGGTACCATATAGTAACTGCTGCGGCGTGCAGCCCGATCCATATATATAGTCGACTGCCTTCACTGGGGGTGTGCAGACTCCGAAGGGTCTCCTACAGCCCAAGCGCTATATCGCTGCGGCGTGCAGCACGATCCATATATATATATATATATATATATATATATATATATATATATATATATTATATTGTTGCGGCGTGCAGCCCGATCCATAAATATGAAACCCTCACATCCAGGCCCTCGGCCTCTCTCAGTCATTGACCTCACTATCAATCCCTCGGTTTATCTCAGTCATTAACCTCACAATCAGACCCTTGGTCTATCAGTAAATCAGGGAATTCATCCCAAACAGTTTTTCCTATTTTTAAGAAGTAAAGTGATAAAACCAGATTTAAACAATAAACAGGTAAAACATGACTGAGGTTATGCTTTCAAACGAATAGAGTGAGTAAAAATAGTAAAAATGCCCCTAAGGGTCTCAACAGGTCGGCATAAGGCCCCAAACATGGCATACAACCCAAATTATAATATAAATCTCTAAAATATGGAATATCATAAGATTTTAATTCAAATAGGCGACTTAACAGTCGTACGAGATGGACCCAGCCACAATCCCCAATAGTGCATGACCCCACGCTTGTCATCAAGCGTGTGCCTCACCTCAATATAGCACTACGATGTGCAATCCGGGGTTTCAAACCCTCAGAACATCATTTACAACCATTACTCACCTCGATCCGGTCCAAGCTCTAGCCCGCGATGCCTTTGCCCGCACGAATCGACCTCCGGATGCTCCAAATCTAGCCACAATCAGACGAGGACATCAAAATATGCTAAGGAAACGAAGCCCAAGCGAAAATAATCAATAAAGGGCACAAATCTCGAAATTATCAAAACCCGACCCCCAGGCCCACGTCTCGTAACCAGAAATTTTCACATCAATAGATTCCTCATCTCCCCACGAGTTAATACATATCAAGAATACTAAAATCGGAGTCCAAATCACCCCTCAAATCCTCATTCAAAGGCCTCTTAAACTCAAGCCCTAATCCCTAATTTTTCTTCCTTAATCTCCACTAAAACCATGGTTAAACAATGGAAAAATGATCTTAAGCCCAAATAAATAAGCTTAGGGAACAACTCATATCCTTTGATTCCCCTTGGAATCCTATGCCTTAGCCTCTTTCCCGTCTTAAAAAAAGATGAACTTAGCAAAATTGCGCGAAGAAGACAATATATACCTTTTGACCAGGGATTTTCGCATCTGCGATCCCTTAACCGCTTCTGCGGTACCGCATATGAGGCCAAACCGCCGCTTCTGCGGTCTCTCACTTAAAAGCCCAAGTCGCTTCTGCGCTTATCCTTCCGCACCTGCGACTCCGCAGGTGCGGTCCAACACCGCATCTGCGATTCCTGGAAATCTCTCAAAAATCCGCTTCTGTGGCTCCTCCGCCCGCACGTGCGGCACCGCACCTGTCACCAGTCCGCAGGTGGGAAAATATCAGAAACAGCAAATTCAGCAGCTGCAACAAAAATCCAACTTCTCCGTTAACCATCCGAAATCACCCCGAGGCCCCCGGGACCTCGACCAACAACACCAACATATCCGAATACCTTATTCAAACTTGTTACAATCATCAAAACACCTCAAACAACAACAAATCACCCAGAACACATCGGATTCAAGCCAATCTTTTCTAAAATCTTCCGAATTTCGCTTTTGATCAAAAACCCAACCAAAGCACGTCCGAATGACCTGAAATTTTGCACACACATCCCAAATGACACAACAAAGCTACTGCCACTCTCGGAATTCCATTCCGACCCTCATATAAAAATCTCGCTTACCAACCGCAAATCGCCAAAATCTCAATTTTGCCAATTCAAGCCTAAACCTTCCACGGACTTCCAAAATGCATTCCGATCACGCTCCTAAGTCCCAAATCACCTAATGGAGCTAACCAAATCATAAAAATTCTGATCCGAGATCGTATAAAAGAAAGTCAAATATTGGTCAAACCTTTCAAATTTCAAGCTTCAAACTGAGAACTGTTCTTCCAAATTCATTCCAATTACCCTGAAAATCAAAACCAACGATTCACATAAGTCATAATACATTACACGGGGCAAGTAACGCCCGAGAACTGGCGAGCAAAGTATAAAAGCTCAAAACGACCGGTCGGGTCGTTACACTTTTAGGATATACTTCTTAAAAATTTCTATTACTAATCTAATTTGAAAACATATTATAATATCCTATTACTAATTTAGTTTTAGAATGTATTGTATTGTCCAAATCCATTTAGAAAAAGGAGACTGTATATTATTATAAAAGCATAAATACAATATTAATATACCAAAATAGCCCTAAAATATTAAATGGAAGAACTCATCGAGGAATCACATAACTGTAATTACCTATTTTTTGGACTACAATACCTTCTATGCTATTTTTTAATATTTAAGATTTTAAAATTAATAAAATTTTGTCTATTAAATTTTTATTAAAAATATGTAGGAAGATTTAATAAATCAAATTCATAAGAATCCTCCGTATTGGCAATACATTACCACTTCATAATGTCCAATACCAAAATAAAATAAAATTAATATTAAATGGACTGCATAAAGAGTTGAAATTGAGAGGAAAAAACCCCACGATAATATATTTTTATACTACATTTGGACTATTTTCTTACTCAAGTAATATTTTTATCAATTTTTTTGTGTAATATTAAAAAATAATATATTATTAAACAACAACTAAGAAAATATTAAATAATATAAATGTATGAGAAAGAGAAAAAAAATGGTCGGTAAGAGTCAATACCACTAATGATTCTACAGACATAATGATCTAAAAGTGAAATGTCATATCACTCTTTTACTTTTTGAAAATAAAATTTATGGTGGATAAAAGTATAATTAAGATTAAATATTCAAAATAAGAGATGAACTAATATTAAGATCTACATCGATAAAATTATTTTTATGTTAAAATCGAATAATTAAATCTTTTAATTAATTATTTAGCAAGAGAATACAATTCAATTATTTTTTAAATTCATCATATGAGTAAAATTCTTACTTATTAAAGTTATAAAAAATCTTAGGATACATAAATTTATTCCATAAAAAGAGCGTCATAACACAAAGTAAAAAGGTTAGTATATTATTAAGAATTAAAATGTTATACAAGCGTATGAGGAAGCACAATCAAAGCTAAATCCTAAACAAGAACAAGCTCTCAAGACTATATTACAAAGAGTCGACTTTGCTATAACAGAGTTATTCTTTGTAGATGCCTCCTGTAGAATCTATATAATATTTCTATGTCATGCATTATTTGCACATATCATATCAAGAGGCATGATACTGTTAGCAATAATAGCAAGTGAGGCCACCCACTTTAGATTTGATATATCTCTTCAAACAACTTAAATAACCATCACAAATATATCAAAGCAGAGCAATGATGCTAAATTTATAAGGAAAGCAAAATCGATAATATGGGATGAAGCACTTATGACTAAGTGTCAAAAGATCGAAATAATTGTCCGGAGTTCAAGAGATATATTGGATATTAATGAACCGTTTGGTGAAAATCAATGGTTTGGGAGGTAATTTATGTCAAGTACTACCAGTAGTTCCAAAATCGACAAAAGCAGAGACTGTAAAAGCTAGCTTTCCAAAGTTATACTTCTGGCCTCAAATGAAAAAGATTCAACTAACAAAAAATATAAATTAAGAACAGATCCAGTATTCAGTGCCTTCTTGCTTCGTGTCGGAAACGAAGAAGAGCATCCAATAAAAGAAGATTTGGTTCGTCCTGAACACTTAGTTATCAATCCCAATGGTAATAGTAGTGCATTTAATAAGAAAAATATTTCTATCATTAGATTAAAACGCAATTTGTGCAAATCACATGATAGAATTAAAAAGATATCTTAGCTAGCAGAAATGAATATGTTGATCAACTAAATAAAAGTTTGATTGCAAAATTTTATAGTAAAAACAAAATGTTTTTATGTTTTTGACTCAACAGAAATGATACCAATAATTACTACCAAGAAAATAGTTAAATACTTTAATAATGGCCTTCTACCGTACATGTTTGTCGTCAAGTTTATTATTTCTTACGTATGTTAGTGTCATCTAATATATAATAGACTAAGTCAAAATTGATCTTCCATTGTATATAGGTTGATTTTGAAGAAAAATATGCCCGTCCTACTACTAAAAAACTTACATACGTCAAATAGCTTACGTAATAGCACATTGATGGTATATAGAAGTTTTGACAATAACGTCATACATGCAAAAATTATAATACTGGTCAATGTGATTCTAAGTATATTCTATCCCTGAATTCATTTTCGTCTTTCGAAACTAAGGAATATCTGATATAATTTATGTGAAAATATTTATAGTATGTTTATGCTTTGCAAATATAATAAATAAAGCACAAGGACAAACATCCTAAATATTGGACTATATTTATCGCAATATGTTTTCTTGCACGAACAACTGTATGGTGCACTTTCAAGAGAGATATAAAGACCCACAAAAAAATGTTCGTTAAGATACCATCACACTAAATACTTTTTAAGTATAGTACATAATTATCTAACTAACAAGACAAAATTGATCATTTGTGTAAGTTTTGATGACGTCCTTTTATTTTAAATTCATGTATTATGCTAATGTAATATTTTTTGCCATTTACTGATTGTTGTATTATTATATATAAAATTTTTCTCATAAATTAAATTTTATTGTTCCTTCGCATAAATAAATATTTAAATCATCACGTGCCATTATTAACGTGCAACGCATGTTCATAGATATATAGTTGTTTATTTCAAATACTAAGCATATACCCTCCAAGAACAAGACTTCAATACCAAAATTCCAATTTGTCGAACGATGGTCTTTTCAGATGAGTCTTTGTTGCTAATCCGAATGTTTTTATGTCATTTATGATATAAATCTGATCTTCAATATACAATTAATAATACTTTATTTATTTGTTTCTTTAGTAGTTGTCACGACCCTAAACCCAAACCCGGCCGTGACAGTTGGTATCAGAGCCTAGGTTACATAGGTCTCACGAGTCATGAGCAGGTTTAGTAGAGTCTCGAGGATCAGTACGGAGACGTCTGTATTTATCCTCGAGAGGCTGCAGAACCTTTAGGAAAAGCTTCACATTCTTGAACTCTTATAGTGCGTCCTTGATTCAGCTTGAAATATAACTCTTTGAATTCCTTCCACGTATTCGTATGCGCGAACAAGCGCTTAGTATCAGATGTGCATTGATGGCTTGTGATTCACTGATTGAGGGGCGAGATGTGATCTCTGTGTGTTGATGTTGGGCCAGTCTGGAAGTCTTGAGGCCGGATTTTGCCTATAGCTTGAGTCCTGAGCTGTTAATTGCTTGAGCGCGTGTTTCTAGATCTATATGTTCTGTTGTGTCCCTATTAAGGGAAGTGATGACGGGATAGCTACGTGATGAGGGTGATGTGACTGCGAGATGTGTTCATATGAATTGAATGAGACGAGAAGGGTCTGCTTTTGGGGCAGCAAGAACTATCTGGTGTTTGATTTCCATCGTGATTTGATGTATAGCCCCGAGTTGTAGGTGTGATGAAGGATCTTGTTATGTCGCCTAGTTAGGAAGTGAAGTAGATTTCACGTTGTGATATGAGCTCAGAATCAGGAGGATTAAATGACTACGTAATATTTGTGATGGTGGAAGGATATAAAGAGATGGTAGTTTGAGGCGAAGCAGGTGAGTTATCTCATGCGGAGTGTACTGGAATTGTGTGATCCCTATGTTGTTCTGTAGCGGGATCTCTATTACCAGGGAAATATATGTGTTACAATTTGAATTTTGATCGCTTAAGAGAGTGGGCTTGACTGTTACGAGGGTGAATGCGAGATTTGAAGAAGATTTGAAGTACTAGATGGTCTGTGTTGCACGAATTTTGGAGCTTTGGGCGATTTTGAAGAGAGAAATCAACGAAACATCATTGAGGTAAGGTTTTGGATTATGAAAACTCGTTTTTATGGTGTTAATGGATGGATTCGAGCTGTAATTAAAGGTAAAGTTGAGAAACTAGGGCTTAGAAACCTAGGCCTTTGATTGAGGTTTTGGAAGACCATTTGTGGTCGGATTTTGGAACTTTTTATATGTATGAACTCGTGGGGAGATAAGGAATCTAATGATGTTAATTTTATTGAGTTTCGAGACGTGGGCCCAGGGGTAGGGTTTTGGTAATTTCGGATTTTGTGATGTTTTTCGATTATTTTCGAGTGGGCTTCGTCCCTTTAGCATATTTTGATGATTACGTTCTGATTTTGGTAGATTCGAAGCATCCGGAGGCCAATTCGAGGGGCAAGGGCATTGCGAGCTAGAGTTTGGGCTGGATTGAGGTGAGTAATGATTTTAAATGCTGTCTTGAGGGTATGAGACCCCAAAATTTCACAACGTTCGGCTATGTCGAGGTGAGACACACGCTAGACGACGAGCGTGGGGTCATGCACCGTTGGGGATTGTGACTTAGTCCATTCCGTATGACTATTTTACTGTGTATTTAATAGCTAATTGTTTGATATCATTATATTTTGGGCTAAATGCCATATTTGGGCTTCGTGCCGACTGTTTGAACCCTTAGGGGATTTTAAATAATATTTTCCTCACTGACTGATTTCATACTGGTGCTCAGTTATGCTATATTTTCACTATTTTCAAAACTCAGCTATGTTATTCTCTTTTAAACACATTAAATGATATTTTCACAGTTATTTGAGCTGAGCTTCATATTTTACTGTGGCCCGAGGGACTTATGAGATTCTGACTGAGTAAGGCCGAGGGCCTGTGTTGTGAGGATACTTTTGGGTCGGGCAGCATGCCGCAGCAGTGATATACTGATTATGATAATGAGGCCGAGGGCCTGAGATTGTACGCCATGAGGTGGCTTGAGATTGATATGAGGCTGAGAGCCTGTTTATGATGCCACGAGATGGCTTGATATTGCGCTTGGGCCGTAAGTGGCCCCTCCCGGAGTCTGTACACCCCCAGTGAGCGCGGGTACCCATTGTGATATGAGATATAGCCCGAGGGGCTGGTATTGTTCTGTGATATTGCCCGAGGGGCTGAGTCTGTCGTTACTGTGCCCGAGGGGTCAGTTATTATGTGTTTACCTTTTCTTGTTGCATTTTCATATATATATATATTTTTAACTGTTAANGTATCTTATTAGGCAATGGATACTCTGTTACCTTAGGTAGATCCCTAACTCTATTCCAAATTTCTTCTGGCGACAAGACTGAAGGTGGCTCTTCATAATCAGTTTGATTCTCCATAAATGCACTAGTGTTTCTCCTAAATTCATGATCCATTAGCAAGAAACGACGGTGACAGTCAAACCATGTGTTCTTACCTCCATGTTTCAAAGTGAACGCTTTTGTGTCTTCCATGCAAGTCGGGCAGGCTAACTTTCCAGCAGTAGACCACCCGGATAGCATTCCATAAGCAGGAAAATCATTTATAGTCCACATTAAAGCGGCACGCAATCTGAAGTTCTGTTTAGTTGATATATCATAGGTTTCCACACCTTGATGCCACAATAACTTTAACTCATCAATCAGTGGATGCTTGTATACATCAATCAAACTTTTTGGATTGCGTGGACCTGGAATAATGCATGTTAGGAACAAATATGGACTTGTCATACAAAACTCTGGAGGAAGATTATACGACGTAACAAACACTGGCCAACATGAATATGGTGCGGCAGAGACTGCAAATGGAGTGAATCCATCAGCACATAATCCCAACCTAATATTTCTTGGTTCACTTGCAAAGTCCGGGAACATCCTATCAAAATGCTTCCATGCTTCTCCATCTGACGGGTGACATAGTACACCGGTTGTCCTTCTATGTTCATAGTGCCATCTCATATGAGGAGCGGAGCTCATTGATGCATACAACCTCTTTAACATTGGTATAAGGGGTAAGTAATGCATCGCCTTCTATTCGGAGCTATTAGAGCGGGATCCACTTTTTGGGGAATATGAGTCGAAGCAATAACAAGAATATTTCTAGTAGAACATCTTTCACAATCCCTGGAGAGATGGTTCACTAATAGACCGAGGGCTAAGTCATTCGACTCATTCACATCCAGATCATGAATGTTTGGAATCCATATTATGCAAGGAGACATTGCTTTTGCTAATTCGAATTGAAGGGGTTGATATAAAAATCGGGTCTATTTTCNTCATTCATAAGCCCAATGATAGAATCCATGCCCGCTTGAGAAATAGAACTATCAGATTTGATAGTTAGTAGTCTAACAGCAACAGACAACTTGGAATGCATTGAGCCTTCATACAATGGACGACTAGCTTCCTCTAGTTGTTCATAAAAGCGCTTAGCCTCATCATTTGGTTCGGATTGAGCCCCTGGGAACATCTCAAAAGCATCTCTCATCATTTCATTGAATCGAGAATTTTCAAAATTATTCTCTACTCTGGGACTACCCTCACTACCAAAAGAATTATTACAATCATGATTCTCTCCATGAACAGTTCACACATAATAATTTTCTATAAATCCATTCTTGTAAAGATGAAGTTCAACTACATCTGGTCTCAATAACTTGACACACTTGCATTTAACACAAAGGCACCTAATTGTCCCTTCAATAAGAAAATCATTTAGCGATTTCGCCTTAACAATAAACCCCGTAACTCCTTCTATAAATTCCTTCCTCAATCCCGCACGATTAGGATTAGTCCTATTATACATCCATCTACAATGTTCAAATTCCATCTACATCAACAAAAAAAACTATTTAGATATTCTTCTAAAGGTTTCTACTTTGAATAATTGTAATACCTTCAACAAAGTGAACAACGGTTAACACTATGTGGCTAACATCTCTTCCCTCGAAGGCTCAAACAAAGAATTAACAAAAAAAGTTATGGACACAACAGGACACAAAATTGAGGTAATAATGTTAAAGAGTACAAAGCAACTCAAGCTACATAGTGGTCGCATGTCATATTTATTACTATATGACTCAAGAAACAAGCACAAGTGGTACCAACTGGCAACCAGCATATATTGCCTTAACCGAATTAGGCTAATCACCTTATCAATAGAAGGTGGACCACACAAAAAGCAAACATTTAGTTTAAACATGATTGAAATCTCAAATAACTTCCTAAACATATCCAAGAAAATTAATAGACAGCAACATTAGAGAACACCTGTTGACAAAGACAAAGCAAATATAACAGGAATAACATGTCATACTGTAATAGATATAGAACCACACATCCTTGTCAACATAGTCATACAAGCTTAATTTAAAACATTCCGAGTACCGACATAACTTAAAAGGTTTACAGCTAATACCAAAAGTTTTACATAGATTATCTGTTTTAACTTAAACAAAATACCAGTTTATTTTATTCCATTTTATATAGATCTAGAGTATAGCTTACCCAAATCTTATAGTTTTAGTTCAAACTGAAAACAAATTAGCTAGAACTTAGAAACAAACTGATAATTTAGAAATAAACTGATTTAGCATGATCATACATAGAATCAAGTGAAGCTACTAGTCGCGGACTAATAGAGGTGAACGAAACATGACAACGATAAACACAAATATCTCCAACGAAGAAAAACCAATTCAACTGTTATAGTTTATTCCAATACTCAAATTGGTTTTGAACATGTAAAAGCAATCAATTAGTTAGAATTGCAAATTGGTAAAGGTTTCGTATCTTATAACAATGAAATTGCTAACCAAAATGTGTCTTCCCTTTGCCTTGCAGCCCGCAACTTCCACTTGTTGGAGAATTCCTATACACAAATTGCCAGACCATGATCACACAATTAACATTCAAAAATATCTGTATACAATTTTATCTTAAAATTACAAGAATACACAAATTGATACCTTAAGATACTTTTGCCCAAAAGGTAATGTTTAGCATAACAATTTCAATAAACACCACCTTCCAAGTACCTCTTATGCTTTTCCTGAAAATTACATTTTTTTGCACTAAAATACAACAACTTAATATGTCACTTACCTTCTTTTAGCTTGGAATTTACTTTACTGTAAAACACATATTATCACTTTTCGAAAATTCTGATACGGTAAAAATTTATTTCCCTAGAGAATCAAACGCATAAGGAAAAGAAATTCCATCAAATGTTATGACTAATAAGTACGTTCTTCCTCTTGTCAATACATTGACATCATCAACATCCAAAAAATTGATATACTTTGGAAGAAGCTTTAACTTCTTTATTTTGGGAATGAGTTTTGATGGTAGGGGTGGGCAATATTCATATGTCTGGTAATCTTTTGTAGATGACATAATTGAATTTACCTTATACGCAACTGGGAGGATTGACAAATCAACATATTTTTTCCAACACAAAGTCAATATATATATATACTACTGAATAAACAGATAATGAATAGAGGTATAAAGTTTAAATTGTACTCACCTCTGAAATTTTTTACACATGCCATGTCGAATGGACACGTTAATCTTGTAACTTAGTACATTTTCAACAAGCTCAATGTTCACCAAATTTGTAGAATTAGTACTAAGTAATTCAGAGTTGGGTCATTATAGAAAAGGTCAAAATCAAGAGAACTAATCTGTATATATATATATATATACTAGCCCTATTGGTTTTCTTCATCTTTTGGATAACTCTAGTGACTTTTATTACGAGCCAGAATTTAGAGCTTATGTGTTCGGGATACTAATCCTGTTAAGTTACTGGGTTTTAAATCAACAATTTATATAAATTAAATGAATTTCTTAAGACTAATATTGATCCATAGATCAAAGTTACTGGGTTTGGCCGAACCCGTCACCAAATCACTGGCTCCGCCCTTGGTTAAACTTCATATGGCTAAGTCCAAAATTTTAACCACTTTCTGGCCATGAAAGTAGAAGTCTTACAACTCAGTAAAAGAAACTATCAAAAGACAAGAGAAACAGTTCTTAAAAATCCTATCCTATGATATACCTCCCTCCTAGTTTCTGCTCACAATGTTAAGCCTCTTGTCCATTGGTACAACGACCCAAATGCTACATTACTTGACAGAGAAACTGGATATTGAAGTTTCAATTGTCAACAAACAGAATTTCCAAACCCAACAAAAGCAAAAGTAAAATCAAGAGGTATGTCCTTGACTATTAAAATCAACTGTGAACTAACTACTAATCTTTTCTTTGATTTTTCTTTTTCTCTTTGTAGGATAGGTAACAAACTATGAACATAGGAAAGTCAAATTTCAGGGATTTTTTCAAGTAGAGATGAGCTCTTCAACACAAAATAGGAGGCTTTCTGCTAAACTGAGACCATACACCCAAAAAAAACCTATCCTTTAATCAAAAATACTGAAGCAAAATGCGTTTAACAAACTTCTGATTCCTGCCTCTCCGATTTTTCTCTTACCATATACGGGGTAAAATTTTCTAAAACGGAACCAAGTTTGAAAATTACAAACTTTGACGATCAAAACATAAGCAACAATTTCTATTTCATCAATTGGATTATAAACGAAGCCAGAAACCAGAAAACCTAACCAATTGACTCACCGTAACAAAAATCTTGAACAAAAAAATATAGGGAAAACAAAATAGAGGAAACAATAGAAATTTGACGTACCTGAAAATGCAATTCGTGATGGATTTTGGTTCTCTGAGAGAAGCTAATGGATATGTATGAGTGTTTTCTGAGAGAATAAATAGTCATTTTTGATTTTGAGCTTTGCTTGCAAATTGGACATCAATTTGATTATGAAAATAGAGTAATGTATAAAAGTCTTCTCTAGATTATATAGATTTTATTTTTATTTATAAGTAGATATTACTAGACAAAAAGAAGCATAATCAAGTGAACCAATTTTAATGAATGCTGTTCACCTTTTTCTTTTTTCTTCTCAAAAAATGAAATGCAGTTGAAGAAGCCAGATCCAATGGTGGTAGCAACAAAACTATTATCGAGGAGAAATTTTATGGTCACAGGAAAACAATTTAATATGATCAGATAAGTATACTTCAACTGATATGCCTTTAGAAATACTTACCGAAGTGGAGTGTTGGTGGCAGCGGAGTGGTTGAGAGTAGGTTAGGCGGTGAGAGAGGGGAGACTGAAAAAAGAGACGAGATGAGCCAAATAAAACCTATATTTGTAGTTATTTTATTTTTCTGACTGCTGTAGTCGGAAATTTCTTTCTTATTTTGCTCAAATTTTGTTTAACTTATTTTTTATTTTAATAGACTTTTTAATTAAAATTATGATCATGAAATTTGTGCAATTATTTACTTTCCGACTACTGTAGTTGGAAATTTCTTTTTTATTTGAAGGAAAATTAAAAATTAATTTTTAATTTTCCGACCGCTGTAGTCGGAAGATTGGTCAAATTTTTTTATTGACTTTGTCCCGATTATAGTGGTCGGAAAAATTAATTCGCTGGATTTTGTGCCAAATTTTACGACTAATACAGTTGAAAAGGCAGTGGCCTACAAAGTTAAAAAAAATTAAAAAAATAAATTATACTTTTTCGGCTACTGTAGTCGGAAAATTACGACTACTATTTTGTAGTCGGAATCTGTAGTCGAAAAATAGTATTTTTTTGGTAGTGCTATGTGTTCCAACTACTACTGTTGTGGAATAATAAATGCAGATTTTAAAGAACACAGGGATTTTACGTGGAAAACACCTGGCTCAAAAGGTGAAAAAACCACGACCTAACTTCCAGTAGGATTTTACCAAACTCTCCACTAAAATCACTGAGCCAAAAATTGCATTTACAAAAACTCTTTTGTAAACCTAGGATTAACTCTAATCCGGTTATAGCACACAGCCTCAACTGTTGCGACAACTTCAGACTAACTCTAACTTGAAAACTTTGAGTACCTACTACAATTGCTTCTAGATAAAGCTGAAAGGTACAATATTAAACCACCTACTACAATTGAACTAGAATAAAAGACAGACACTTGGAACTGGTTCTTCTATCTGGTTCAAGTAGCTTCAGGTTTGCACGCTTGAATCACACACAAATTGCTTGCAAAATTGCCTTGCTATTTT
This sequence comes from Nicotiana attenuata, assembly GCF_001879085.1. NCBI lineage: Eukaryota > Viridiplantae > Streptophyta > Magnoliopsida > Solanales > Solanaceae > Nicotiana > Nicotiana attenuata. The sequence continues at coordinate 11,845,638 of NC_031991.1, forward strand.
GCTTCTCAATTTACATTTTACTTCTGCTTATGTGTGTTACCTGTAAAAGAGAACAACACTGATATTTATGGAGTTAGTAAATAGAGATTGACTAGAATACTGATGCTACTCTTTCTTGGTGGAAGAGTTCTAGTTGATCTCAACCTCTAACTCTATCCATCTCTTAAGCCGTGTTCTCTTTGAGTAAGGAGTATTTCTCCATATCTAATATGCAACCTTTTCGATCAGGATCAGGAGATATCACTTTTGGTAAGTTAGGTTTATCTCCTTCACGTGCATTTCACATGCTTGAGTTGATCATATCTGTGCTTCACTAGGATGGACATGGTCCATGTCTGAGTTCCTTTGTCTGTCTTCAAAACTCACCTTTACTGGGGCCAACACAGGGGTATTTTACTACTATCCTCACACTGTTTTGATTCGAAAGCATATCCTCAGTTATGATTTTTACCTGTTTATTGTTTGATTCAGTTTCATTACTCTATTTTTAAATATATGAAAGTCATTTGGGTTGAGTTCCCTGATTTTTCACTGAAATGCCCGAGTGGCTTGTAAGGTTGATGACTGAGAGAGGCCGAGGGCCTGATGGTGAGGATTATATAATTATGGATCGGGCTGCACTCATATATGTATATGTATATGCATATGGACCGGGCTGCACGCCGCAACGATATAGCACTTGGGCTATAGGAGCCCCTCCGGGTATATATATATATATATATATGTAGATATGTATGTATGTATGTATATGGACCGTGCTGCACGCCGCAATGATATTGGGTCGGGCTGCACGCCGCAGCGATATAGCGCTTGGGCTGTAGGAGCCCCTCCGGAGTCTGCACACCCCCAGTGAGCGCAGTCGACTATATATTTATGGATCGGGCTGCACGCCGCAGCGGTTATTATACGGTACCTATTAAGCGTGAGTGCTGATTGATGAGTATTGAGCCACGAGTGACTGAGAGGCTTGCCCGGGAGGGGGGGCTATATACGAGTGATACTTCGCCCGAGGGGCTATATATGAGTGATACTTCGCCCGAGGGGCTTGTTTATGAAATTACTGTTCTCACTCCATTTTTTTAAAATTGAGCCTCTATTGAAAACTGTTGAAGAAAAAATGTTTTTATATGATTTTCATTGAAACTGGAGTTTTACGAGATATTTTGACTGGGATACTGATTTGGCCGTTGTTGTTTTTTTTTTTCACTGAGACTTTATATTGTGAACGCTATGTGATTTTACTGCTCGTCGCTGTACTCAGCCTTTATTTATGATTGTTACTTACTGAGTTGGCGTACTCACATTACTCCTTGCACCTTGTGTGCAGATCCAGATATTTCTGAGCCCGATTGCGGGTGTCGATTACTCAGTGGCAGGTCCATTAGAGTTTAGTAAGGTAGCTGCCTGGCGATCGCATCCCTGCTTTTCTCCCTCCTATCTTATAATCGTTTAGTTGCTTTAGACTCCTTTGTCATTTTAGTAGACTGTATTAGACTTGTACTCTAGATGCTCATGACTAGTGACTGCGAGATCGGACACTGTTTTAATGTTACACATATTTCCCCTTGTTTTGAAATATTTGAACAGAAGATTTATAATAATATCTGATTAGTAAATGAACTAATGAAAAAGGTCTGTTATGTTATAAATATCGAATTGGCTAGCCTAGTACTGCGATAGGCGCCATCACTGTCGGGGTGTTTTGGGGTTGTGACACTAATCCTAGCCAACTACACGAGAATGAATGGAAAACTATCACTTTTGCAAAGAAAAATGCCTACCCCTACAAAAACACCGTCTTTACCAAAGGAAAGGTGGCTTCAGTGGCGGCGCTACCATTAGAGCAATCCTCACCAGGTAAGCTCTCTAACCCTACTACACCTCAACTAGTCCGTGTTAATTTACAAAAACCACCAATGCTTCAAAAGCGTAATATAGAGGATACCAATAAATTTTATTCCCTCTCCGCTTTTGGGCCTACTGAAGTAGAATCTGCCCAAATGTTACAAGCCCAATAAAAACCAATCCAACTAATGAATATGTTCCCACCATAGGAATGCCAAAAAAGTAGGCCACTACAGTCCAATCACCACACGACGTTATCACACCGACCTTCTTGCCCAGTCCACTAGTTAATGACCCTAAGCCTATATTACTTGAACCACACTCTCAAAATTTAGACTACCATCCCACGTCTCAACAGGAAGCACAACCACCTCAGCTATATTCTCCACCTAATCAACCAGTGACCCCCCATGACCAATCCCTACTCAACAATTCAATAAGGAAGCCATTTATCATAGCCACGTCTGTTCCACCACTAAACTCAAATCAAGCAACTTTTCATGCTACAGTAACCTCTCTTAGTATAGCTAATAGGCTTCCCCAAGTTCCATGCAAACACCATGATGGCCCTTCATGTGAAGTTCATTATGACACCACCACTAATCGGTTATTTTCCTCAAATAATACTCCTTCAGACTCTTTTAACACAAGCTACACTAATACTTCTTCCTCCTCCACTATTCCACAAAACTTATCTGAGAATACTAGCAATGCAGAGACCATCGCTTCTAGGCAACAACCAAAATTACTTCATGAGGGAGAACACACAAAGCAAGAACCAGTTCTTCCATCTCCCAAGGTTAACCATGTTGGGACCTCAGTTACCTCATATCTCAACTCCACTAATCTACACATCCCAGCTGATGTCAACGGATCTCCCACTCCAATCTTGGCTGGAGATGGGCTTGCAAGGATATGCACTAATCTTTACCATGGAGTTGAACAATCAGGAGGTTCTTCTACTAGTCCAAAACCCTACTCACTTAGCAGAGATAGTGACGGAAGGGATGAGACTAGGAATGGAAGCCTACAATCAACACCAATGGTACACGACCCAGACCCCCCTTCTATTGGAGCACCATGCATCCACTTCAACTCAGCCTCAGTGGCCTTACCCCATGAGTCAGATGAGTTCAACTTGGAACCCAACAGTCAATTCCGACCTTTCTACCCCCTCATCACATGGGACAAGTCTATGCCTCTTGGTTTCAACCACTCAATTCCTTCAACCCACTATCTCCTTACTCGAGTCCGTTGAGTCCACTAGAGAGTCTCACCCCACATGACAGTCCACCACAAACACCACCACAATCTCCACATGCACTCGACAGTCAAACAAGGCAAGAGTTGGCAGAAATACTTGCAGAGATGAGGGAGACAAGAACATAATTTTGGTGGTTAAAGTGCATTCAGTTTTACTACCTCAAAGAACAATTCGAAAAAAAGTTTATTCTAAAATGTCCACCAGAGATGGTAACATGCAGTCTCAACTTTCGTCAAACAACCAACCCAGAAGTAGGGAAATATGCCATGGTGATCATTCCGACACTTCTTCAGCTTCCTATTAGTCTGGATCAGACGACATCTCATGTTGTCCACCCAATGACTCAAACTCCAATAGGCCAGATCAACAACCCTAACTCCTATATGACTTTCTTAGTTTGGAACCGTAGGAGATCACACAATCCAGAATTTTGACGACATTTTAGGTTTTTAATGGATAATCATAGGCCAGCGATAGCTATTTTGCTTGAAACACACATGCAAGACTATACTAGTCTTCGAGAAGATTTTAATTTTAGCAACATGTCCCAAGCCCCTTCTAATGGTCTCATAGGTGGTCTAGTAGTGTTGTGGAATGCAGATCGTATTAATGTGACGGAGATGAGCATCTCTGACCAAGAGATACATCGCATGGTCCAGGTATGTCCCATTAAACCTTAATGGGTATTATCTGCAATCTATGCTAGTTATTACTATAAGTTACGTGATATTCTTTGAAATAACTTAATTAATCTGCATGGCACTGTTTGTATTCCTTGGCTAATAGAGGGTGATTTTTAATGAGATAGATTTTAGAGGCTAGGGAAAAATTTGGGGGACTACCTATGGGAAATAATAGAGCAGACAAATTTGCTAAATGCCTGAATTATTGTAAATTAATTGATTTAGGTTATCAAGGTAGTCTTTTCACATGGACAAACAGAGGCATGGTCACACAATATTAGAACGGCTTGATCATTTTTAGCAAATTATGATGGCTAAGTTTATATCCAGAAGCTACAGTAAGGCATCTTCCACGTACTCATTCGGATGACTGTCCGCTTTTAATTACTTTAGAACCTACACCTTCTATACAATATAAAATATTTAGATTTGAAACCATGCGGGCATCACATCCATAGTTTCAACAAATCGTGCATCACACATGGTCTGATGACCAGCCTCTCCTGTCTACTATTAATAAGTTTAAGGCAGTAGCCACAAGATGGAATCAACACACTTTTGGTAATATATTTCAACAAAAAAGAAAGATATTGGCTAGAGTAACAGGGATTCAATTTTCTATCCATTATCCTACAAGTATTTTCCTCCAAAATTTGGAAACTCAATTGACATTCGATTACAGTAACATATTGCGCTTAGAAGAAGAATTTTTGAAATTAAAATCTCGTATTAATTGGTATGAGGGGGATGCAAACACTAAATTCTATCACATGTCAACCCTTCATAGACGTCGGAGGAATAGAATCAATGCTTTACAGGATATGGTGGGCCACTAGATCTTTAACCAAAATGACTTGCAAACCTTGATTATTAATTATTATAATAAGCTATTTACAACTGAAGAGTTTCTTTCCAATAAAATTCATCAGGATTCACAAGATGTTAGCTCTCTTTCAATGACATCCATAGAATAGATAACCCTCTTCGTCAAGAAGAAATCCACTATCCGTTATATAGTTTTAAACCCTATAAGGCACCAGGTCCAGATGGGTTACATCCGTTCTTCTATCAAAAATAATGGTCGGATGTAGGAGGAAAAGTTACTCAGTTCTGTGAAGGTATCTTCAATAAAAGATCATACCTCCAGAACTAAATAAAACTCTCATTTGTCTTGATCCTAAAATCAAACATCCTACAAATGTACAACAGTACCGACCTATTAGTCTATGCGATACAATCTATAAGCTTATTACCAAGATAATTGTTAATAGGCTCAAGTCAATCATTAGCAAAATTATAGGTCCTACACAAACAAGTTTCCAGCAAGGGAAAAGAGCCTCTGACAATGATATGATAGTGCATGAAACTTTAAATTACTTAGCTAAAATGAAAGGCAAGTATCCCTCTATGCTTTTAAAACTTAATTTGAAAAAAGCATTTGATAGATTGGAGTGGTCTTTTATAAGAAAGACTTTGCTTTATTTCAACATACCTCCACCTATGATAACCTTAATCATGTCCTGCATTACTAGAGATGGCAAACGGGGCGGTGCGGGTTTAAGGCTATGCGGGGCGGTGCGGGTTTAAGGCTATGCGGGGCGGGGCAGGGCGGGTTGAAATACTTTTCATAAAAACTGATGCGGGGCGGGCGGGTTGCGGGTTTATGCGGGTGTAAGAATTTTCCTTCTTATTCTGAGTTTTCTGTGATCACCATATGACCATAAAACTTGGCATAATTACTGGGCAGCATTTTAAAAACATTTACAGGATCTTAGCATAATTAGTTAATTGACATTTTTAGGCAATTATATATTTGCAAATGTAACGTAATCCAACTGGAAGCAAGTCACATGTTTTCTTAAGCATTTAATAGCCTTTCGTTGCTAGTTTAATACTCAACAGATGATTTTATCTTTCTCTTCTAAGAATGGTTTTGTCATAAATGATGATTTTATTGGTGCTTTCTCACTCTATCAATTATAGTGATTATACACATTTTATGCAGTTGTATAAATGATTATTTTATCGATAAATGTGAATGTTTGGATAATGATGCACTGAATTGTGATGCAAAGACATTCATAAGAGTATTAGAAATAGTATTACAGTACTTAAGAAACAAAAAAACTTTTAATTTTTTGGTTGATTAAATTGAATTCCAACCAAAATATAAAAAGGAAATAAGCAAAAAAAATGAAAAAAAAAATTATGCGGTACGGGGTGGGGCGGGTGGATGCGGGTCTGTGTGGGGGCGGGTGTATGCGGGTGAAAAAACTATGCGGGGCGGGTTGACATCTTCGCGGGTTTATACGGGTTTGCCCCGTAATCGCACCACACCGCACCGCTTGCCATCCTTATGCATTACAACAACTTCCATTTCTATTTGAGTTAATGGGCCTAGAACTCAGTACTTCTCACCGACAAGAGGTATACGTCAGGGTGATCCTCTATCACCATACTTATTTATAATGTGCATGAAAATGTTTTCACGTAGCATATCCATCTCTGTAGACTATCTCCAATGACAACCAATTCGACTATCCAAAGCAGGACCGGATCTTTCACACCTTTTCTTCGCGGATGACATTATCCTATTTTCCAAGATCACTACCAAAAATTGTCATGCTATAATTGACGTCTTGAATCACTTCACGCAACACTCAAAAAATCAATTTTTAAAAATCTGAAGTTTTTTCTCAAAAAATTGTAACGCCTCTGATAAAGAATTTGTCACAAGCTCTTTCAACATTAAGGAAGGAACTTCTTTTGGAAAATACTTAGGGTTTCCTATGTTCCAAGCGAGACCTAAAAATGCTGACTTTCAATTTCTCCTTGTCAATTTTAAAAATAAGCTCGCAGGATGGAAAACTAATTTTCTAACAGGAAATGCTACTCTAATAAAATCTACTCTAAATAATTTACCCAACCATATTATGCAATATATTCGTATCCCTGCCAACCTTGTTAATAAAATAGAACAATATCAGCGTAATTTTCTATGGGGTACTACCTCAACAAGGAAAATATTACACCTTCTTAGGTGGAATGAGATTACAACTCTAAAAGAAGCGGGAGGCTTAGGAATTCAGAAACTTTGTCAAAAGAATTCTGCTTTGCTTGCCAGTCTACCTTGGAGAATCTTTAAATCACCACAAGCAATGTGGGCACATATCCTCCTTACTAAGTATCTTAACAAGCCATACACTTCTACTCACTCCAAAATATGGACAAATATTGTAAATGGTTGGCAACATTGTCAGCTGGGGATCAAATGAAAAGTAGGAAAGGGTAGGCATATAAAATTTTGGGAGGATCCTTGGATTAAGGCAGGCACAACAATTCAATCTCTAGTTTATGGGTCAATACCGTCAAGCCACAATAATATCACTATCTCTTCTCTACTAACTGGCACTGGTTGGGACTGGACAATTTCCCTTTTGAATTACCAGACAACATATATCAAACAATTAGAGCCACCTACATCTCTAAATTTGGACCTACTGAAGACCTTCTTTATTAGGGCCTAACAACACTGGGAAATTTCACTTCCAGGTCAATGTATACTGCATTGAAAAAAAAGTTACATGAAGATACTAATATTTCCACAAATTACTCTTGGATATGGCAGCTCCCTATCCAACCCAACATCAAAGGTTTTATTTGGCTCCTACATCACCACAGGCTCCCTACTAAAGATTTTCTTAGGAAAATTAATCTAATACAAGATGCAACTTGTCAATACTGTCACCAAGAAGATGAAACTATAAGCACATGTTTCTTAATTGCATAAATGCTAAGGCATACTGGCAGGAATTGGGGATCGTGCATCTTATTAATAAAATCATGAATATCACAAACACACAACATTGGCTGCATGAACTCATAACCTGCTAGGGTCTAAAACTACCGTATAATATAATCCCATGAACATACTTACCACTAAGTCTGTGGAATATCTAGCTAGCTCGAAACAAAAATGTCTACAAGTTCACTAGAGATAGAGCTAGTATCAAATATACAACTCAGCAAGCAGCTAAATTTTCCTATTTGGCAAGTAGATACCACAAAGGTCTTAAAAGAAAACCACCAAATCTAAAGTGGAATCCTCCAAAAGAAATTTTTTACAAGTTAAACACAGATGGAGCACACTCGGCAACAATTGATGGCAATGGTGGAATAATTCGCAACTCCAAAGTGGAATGGATACTGGGTTTTTTCGGCAGTGTGCCAAGGGATACATCTATTTCAGCTGAACTGCATGCATTGATACATGGTCCTAAGCTGGCATATGAGTGCAATTTAGTACCACTAGAGGTGGAGGTGGATGCTAAAGAGATTGTTACAATGATACAACTTAATCATATCTCATTTGCTAATATGTTAAATGACTGTTGGTACCTCCTGGACCGGCTAGGTAAGCCAGCAATTCAACATGCGTACAGAGAACAAAATAGGGTTGCAGATCACCTATGTAGCGACCTGGCCGGTCGTTATAAGAATTTACGCCCCGATCCCCTATTAACTGCATTTTCCGTATGTGTTTCTGCTATTGTGAGTTGCCGGGAGGATTTATTTGGAGTTTTAGAGAGTTTCGGGACACTTAGTCCCTCAATGAGAGATTATGTTTTAAAATTTGGACCGTAGTTGGAACAGTGTGAAGACGGTCTCGGAATGGAATTCCGTTGGTTCCGTTAGCTCCGTTGGGTGATTTCGGATTTAGGAGCGTGTTCGGATTATATTTTGGAGGTCCGTAGCTTATTTAGGCTCCAAAAGTTCAATTTTTGAAGTCTCCGGTTCAATAGTATTACTTTGATCTAAGAGTCGAAATAGAATTTCGGAAGTTGGAGTAGCTCCGTAGTGTTGAATGTGACGTGTGTGCAAAATTTCAGGTCATTCGGACGAGGTTTGATAGACTTTTTGATCGAAAGCATAATTCGGAAGTTTTTGGAATTCTTAGGCTTGAATTCGATGATGATTTGGTCTTTCGACGTTGTTTGAGGTGTTTTGAAGATTGGTATAAGTTTGGGTAGTGGTATATGACTTGTTCGTGCTGTTGGTTGAGGTCCCGGGGGCCTCGGGGTAATTTCGGATGGTTGACGGAAAGTTAGGAAATTGGGAGTTGTAGCTGAAGTTTTATAGCTGCTGTCATAGCCGCATCTGCGGTTGGGAAGCCGCTGGTGCGGCTCCCGCAGATGCAGAAGCAAGCCGCAGAACCGGCCAAGAGGGAGTCAGGCGGAGCTGCAGGAGCGAGCTTAAGGATGCATCTGCGATGGCGCAGGTACGATAGTGTGACCGCAGGTGCAGTCCAGATCGTTAAGTGAAAATTCGCAGGTGCGATAGTTTAGGCCGCAGAAGCTGGCCCGCAGAAGCGGAAAAAGGACCGCAGGTGCGGAATCCCTGGGTCAGAGAGTATATATTTCATCCTTTGCGATTTTTCGCACTTTCTTCACATTTTAAAATGGTTTTTGGAGCTTTTGGGGGATTTTTGAAGAGGGAATCAGAGGGAACTTCATTGAGGTAAGATTTTTGAACATAAAACTCGTTTCTATGGTGTTATTTCATTGATTAGGCTTGAAAGTTATGGAAAATTTGGGGGTAGATATTGAAGAAACTAGGGCTTAGAATTGGAGGCCTAGAATTTGGGATTTGAGGGGTCATATGAGGTTGGATTTTTGTAAATTTGATATGCATGAACTCGTGGGAAGATAAGGATTCCATTGATGTAAATGTTACCCGATTTCGAGACCTGTGCCCGAGGGGCCTTTTTTGGTTATTTTTCCTAATTTCGCGTATTATCTTAGAATTAATTAGTTGAGTTAGTTACTTGAAGTGTTATTTACATTATGCTATTTATTTCAATAGATTCGGGCCATTTGGAGTCGAGTACTCGTGGCAAGAGCGTGGTTTCGGGTTGATTTTGAGCCGGTTCGAGGTAAGTGGCTTGCCTAACCTTGTGTGGGGGAACTACCCTTAGGATTTGGTAATGTTGATATTTGAAATGCCTTGTACGTGAGGTGACAAGTGCGTACTTGTGCTAATTGTTGAAAATTCGGTTTTTCATTATGTAACTAAAATTGTGTCTCCTTTCCTGTTTATACTATTTGTAATTTAAACCTGCTGTTAGCTTAGGGAAGCATGTCTAATTGACTTAATTGCTTATTTGCTCAACTGCCTTATTTGGATTATGTGCAGCATGCTAGGTTAGAAATACCTCTTTTACCTTGGTGTGAAATTTGATTGAACAAGGTATTCTTCGTGTTGCTGCTGTGTATTTACTTTGGGACTACGGGACGGTATCCCGGGAGATCCCCCTATATGTTTACTTTGGGACTACGGATTTGTATTTCGGGAGATCCCCCTGCACTTTTACATTGAAACTACGGGACTACACCCGGTAGATTCCCCCAGTACTGAGTATTTACATTTGGACTACGGATCGGGATTTCGGTAGATCCTCGCGCACTATGAGTTGGACTACGGGACGGTATCCCAGAAGATCCACTGGATATTTACATTTGAACTACGGGACGGTATCTCGGGAGATCCACTGGATATTTATATTTAGGACTACAGGACGGTATCCTGGGAGATCCCCGGTTGTTATCTCTGTGTGAGCTGTATTCCTTTCCGTGATTTTTTTTGTCTCTGTTATAGATGTTGTTGTTCTTTCTATCCTGTGTTACTTCTTACTGTTGCACTTAACTATATTGTCTTATTCTATACTGTTATACCTTGTATTTCATTTAACCTCAGTAGGGCCCTAACTTTCCTCGTCACTACCCGACCGAGGTTAGGCTTGGCACTTACTGAGTACCGCTGTGGTGTACTCATGCTCTTTCTGCACATGTTTTTCATGTGCAGATCCAGGTACTCTCACTCAGTCTTATCACCCTTGAGGCGATGCGCTTTTTTAGAGACTTCGTGGTATATCTACCGCGTCCGCAGATCGAGGAGTCTTTCTATTCTCTGTACTAGTTTAGCCTTTCTATATTTTCCTTGTTGGTAGAGATTTCAGGAGTTAGAGCTTTTTATGTATCTCTTAGCTTGTGATTCATGGGATTCCGGGTTAGGGAATTGTTCAGTTTTTGAGATCTTGTATTGGCATATGCCGAGCGGCATCTTAAACACTTCTACATTTGTTTATCTTCAATTTTTATTAGTTTTCCGCATTTTGTTCCTTTTTTCTGCAACTGTTAGGCTTACCTAGTCGTAGAGACTAGGTGCCATCACGAAAGTTCACGGAGGGCGAACTTGGGTCGGGACAAGTTGGTATCAGAGCTCTAGGTTCATAGGAGTCATGAAACACATGCTGGTTTATTAGAGTCTCGTGGATCGGTACGGAGACGTCTGTACTTATCTACGAGAGGCTATGCAATTGTTAGGAAAGTTCCACTTCATTTGATTTCCTTGTCGTGCGAGATTTTTGATATCACAATTCTAAACCTCTATCTTCTATTCTCTCATAGATGGTGAGGACATGTGCTACCCGAGATGATCAGGCACCCGCGCCCCCTAATGGAGCCGTCAGAGGCCGGGGCCGGGTAGAGGCCGAGGACGCGCACGTGGCGCAGCCAGAGCACCCGTGTGAGCTGCCACCGAGGTGCCACCAGCAGTTCCAGCCGTAGTCCAGACACCTGATACGCCTACCGCTACTACTACTCCAGCACTCCAAGAGACTCTAGCGCAGTTTATGACTATGTGCATCACTCTAGCTCAGGCAGGGTTACTTCCCCTTGCCGCAGCTACATCCCAGGCCGGGAGAGGAGCAGGGTTTCCTTCACTACCTTCCAGCTTCGAGGTGCCGCCTATCAGTGGTGGCGTGCTTATGAGTTTGACAGTCCAGATGAGGCAGCTTCCCTGACTTGGGCTCAGTTTTCAGATATGTTCACGAGAGAGTACATTCCCCAGAACCGCAAGGATGCTTGGCGCGCAGAGTTTGAGCATTTGCGCCAGGGTACTATGACTGTCTCGGAGTATGCTGTCTGTTTCACTGACTTGGCTAGACATGCACCAGCTTTGGTTTCTACTGTTCGCGAGAAGGTTCGCCGGTTTATTGAGGGGCTTATTCCCAGCATCAGGTCTATCATGGCTCGTGAGTTGGATATGGATATTTCTTATCAGTAGGTGGTGAGCATTGCTAGGAGGATTGGGGGTATGCATGCTAGGGATAGAGAGGAGTGGGAGGCCAAGAGGTCTCGAGAGTCGGGCCATTATTCTGCTGCCCGTGCCCCAGCTGTAGGTCGTCATGGTAGGGGTTATATGAGACGCCCTGTTCATTCAGCTCTTCCAGCAGCCAGTGGTATTCCAGCTCCTCCCAGACCTCAGGAGCCTTATTATGCGCCACCAGTATCTAGCACGCCTCCTGCATGGGGTGCTTCCAATGGTCAGTCCAGCAGACCTGGCCCGAGCCAGTCACAGCTGCCACATCCTCCCAGAGCTTGTTTTGAGTATGGGGACACACTCCATATGGTGAGGGATTGCCCAGACTTATGAAGGGGTGCACCTCCACAGACTTCTCAGCCACAGCATGCCCCGCAGAGTTCTCAGGATATGATCACAGCACCAGTTGCTACCCCACTTGCTTAGCCAGCTAGAGGTGGAGGTCGGGGAGGTAGAGGTCGCCATCGAGGGGGAGGCCAGGCCAAATACTATGCCCTTCCTGCCCGTACTGAGGCTGTCGCCTCTGATTCTATCATCACAAGTACTATCCTGGTTTGTCATAGAGATGCATCGGTTCTATTCGATCCAGGCTCCACTTATTCTTATGTGTCCTTTTATCTTGCCCCGTATTTGGTCGTGCTCGGGATTCTTTGAGTTCTCCTGTTCATGTTTCTACTCCCGTTGGAGATTCTTTTGTTGTGGACCACGTTTATCGGTCGTGTTTGATTGCTTTTAGTGGTTTTGAGACCAGAGCCGATTTGTTATTGCTCAACATGGTAGACTTTGATGTTATTCTGGGCATGGACTGGTTGTCGCCCCATTATGCTATTCTTGATTGTCATGCGAAAACCCTGATGCTGGCTATGCCAGGTGTACCGCGAGTAGAGTGGAGGGTTACCTAAGATCATTCTTCTAGTAGAGTTATTTCATTCCTTAAGGCTTAACGCATGGTTGAGAAGGGGTGTGACGCGTATCTAGCTTATGTGAGAGATTTCAGTATTGATACCTCTACAGTTGATTCAGTCCTAGTAGTACGGGATTTCTCTGATGTGTTTCCAGCTGTCCATCCGAGCATGCCACCCGATAGAGATATTGATTTTGGCATTGATCTGTTGCCGGGCACTCAGCCCATTTCTATTCCTCCGTACCGTATGGCTCCTCCTGATTTAAAGGAGCAGTTACAGGAATTACTTGATAAGGGTTTCATTCGGCCCAGTGTATCACCTTGGGGTGCTCCTGTCTTATTTGTGAAGAAGAGGGATGGTTCTATGCGTGTGTGTATTGATTATCGCCAGTTGAACAAGGTTACAGTGAAGATACATTATCCTTTGCCCCGTATTGATGACCCGTTTGATCAGTTACAAGGTGCTTCTGTGTTTTCTAAGATTGACTTGCGTTCAGGCTATCATCAGTTGAAGATTCGGGAGCCAAATATCCCGAAGACTGCCTTCAGGACTCGATATGGTCATTACGAGTTCCTTATGTCATTTGGGCTGACCAATGCCCCAGCAGCCTTCATGCATTTGATGCACAGTGTATTCCGTCCATATCTTGATTCATTCGTCATTATCTTTATTGACGACATTCTGGTATATTCCCGGAGTCGGGAAGATTATGAGCAGAACCTGAGGACAGTGCTCCAGACTTTGAGAGAGAAGAAACTATATGCTAATGTCTCGAAATATGAGTTTTGGTTGGATTCCGTGGCATTCTTGGGTCACGTGGTTTCGAGTGAGGGTATTTAGGTGGATCCGAAGAAAGTGGAAGCAGTGCAGAGTTGGCCCAGACCATCCTCAACTATAGAGATCCGTAGTTTTCTAGGCTTGGCCGGTTATTACCGTCGATTTGTTTAGGGGTTTTCATCTATTCACCTATGACCAGGCTGACCCGGAAGGGTGCTCCCTTCCAGTGGACGGAAGAGTGTGAGAAGAGCGCTTTCAGAAACTCAAGACAGCTTTGACTACAGCCCCAGTTTTGATATTGCCTACCGGTTCGGGGTCTTATACTGTCTATTGTGATGCCTCGAGGGTTGTCCTTGGAGCGGTATTAATGCAGGACGGTAGGTTAATTGACTACGTATCTAGACAGTTGAAGGTATATGAGAAGAATTATCGTGTCCATGATCTCGAGTTAGCTGCTATTGTTCACGCCTTAAAGATATGGCGTCATTATTTGTACAGCATGCCTTGTGAGATTTATACTGATCACCGGAGTTTGCAGCATCTGTTCAAGCAGAAGGACCTTAATTTGCGTCAGAGGATGTGGTTAGAGCTGCTGAAGGACTATGATATCACTATTTTGTATCACCCGGGCAAGGCCAATGTGGTGGCCGATGCTTTGAGCGTCGGGCGGGGAGTTTGGGGAGTTTAGCTTATTTACCAGCAGTAGAGAGGCCCATAGCGATGGATGTTCAGGCCTTAGCCAGGTAGTTTGTGAGATTGGATCTTTCGGAGCCCAGTCGGGTTCTAGATTGTGTGGTCTCTCGGTCTTCATTGTTTGATCGTATCCGGAAGCGTCAGTTTGATGAGCCTCATTTGCTTGTCTTCAAGGACAATGTTTTGCATGGCGATGCCAAAGATGTGACCATTGGTGATGACGGGGTATTGAGGATGCAGGGTCGAGTTTGTGTACCCAATGTTGATGGGCTTCGAGAGTTGATTCTAGAGGAGGCCCACAGTTCGCGTATTCCTTCCATCCGGGTGCCGCGAAGATGTACCAGTATTTGAGGCAGCACTATTGGTGGAGGAGGATGAACAAAGATATAGTTGGGTTTGTAGCTCGGTGCCTTAATTGTCAGCAGGTGAAGTATGAGCACCAGAGACCGGGTGGATTGCTTCAGCAGAAGAGATTCCGGAGTGGAAGTGGGAGCAGATCACCATGGACTTCGTAACTGGGCTCCCACAGACTTTGAGAAAGTTCGATGCCATTTGGGTGATTGTGGATTGGCTGACCAAGTCCGCGCATTTCATCGCTGTGTACTACCTATTCTTCGGAGCGGATGGCAGAGATTTACATCTGGGAGATTGTTCGTCTGCATGGCATTCCAGTTTCCATCATTTCAGATAGAGGTACTCAGTTCACATCACGGTTCTGGAGGGCCGTACAGCATGAGTTGGGTACTCGGGTGGAGTTGAGTACAATATTTCACCCTTAGACGGACGAACAGTCCGAGGGCACTATTTAGATTCTTGAGGATATGCTCCGTGCATGTGTGATTGAGTTTGGAGGGTCTTGGGATCAGTTCTTGCCATTGGCGGAGTTTTCCTACAACAACAGTTATCAGTCCAGCATTCAGATGGCACCGTGTGAGGCTTTATATGGTAGGCGGTGTAGATCCCCTGTGGGTTGGTTTGAGCCGAGTGAGGCTAGATTATTGGGCACAGACTTGGTTCAGAATGCTTTGGAGAAGGTTAAGGTGATTCAAGATAGACTCCGTACAGCCCAGTCCAGACAGAAGAGTTATGCGGACCGGAAGGTTCGTGATGTTTCCTATATGGTTGGAAAGCGGGTTCTGCTTCGGGTTTTGCCTATGAAGGGCGTTATGAGATTTGGGAAGAAAGGAAAGTTGAGTCCGAGGTTTATTGGCCCTTTTTAGATATTGAGGCGTGTTTGGGAGGTTGCTTATGAGCTTGCCTTACCTCCCGGCTTGGCAGGAGCTAATCCGGTATTTCATGTTTTGATGTTTCGGAGGTATCACGGTGATCCGTCGCACGTGTTGAATTTCAGTTTAGTCTAGTTGGACAAGGATCTATCTTATGTTGAGGAGCCGGTGGCAATTATGGACAGGCAGGTTCGAAAGCTAAGGTCAATGGACATTGCATCAGTAAAGGTTGTCGAGAGGCAACTTGGGAGACCGAGCAGGATATGCGCAGCCGTTGCCCTCATCTTTTCACTACTTCAGGTATGTTTCTATGCTCGTTCGAGGATGAACGAATGTTTAAGTGTGGGAGGATGTAACGGACCGGGTGGTCATTTTAAGAATTTATGCCTCGATCCCCTATTAACTGTATTCCCCGTGTTTGTTTCTGCTATTGTGAGTTGCCGGGAGGATTTATTTGGAGTTTCGGAGAGTTTTCGGGACACTTAATCCCTAAATGAGAGTATAAGTTCTAAAATTTGGACCGTAGTCAGAACAGTGTGAAGACGACCTCGGAATGGAATTCTGTTAGCTCCGTTGGGTGATTTTGGGTCTAGGAGCGTGTTCGGATTGTGTTTTGGAGGTCCGTAGCTTATTTAGGATTGAAATGCCGAAAGTTGAATTTTTGAAGTCTCCGGTTCGATAGTGAGATTTTGATCTAAGAGTCGTAATGGAATTCCGGAAGTTGGAGTAGCTCCGTAGTGTTGATGTGACCGGTGGGCAAAATTTCAGGTCATTCGGACGAGGTTTGATAAACTTTGTGATCGAAAGCGTAGTTCAGAAGTTTTTGGAATTCTTAGGCTTGAATTCGATGATGATTTGGTGTTTTCTCGTTATTTGAGGTGTTTTGAAGATTGGTATAAGTTTGGATTGTGGTATATGACTTGTTCGTGCTGTTGGTTGAGGTCCCGGAAACCTCGGGGTGATTTCGAATGGTTGACGGAAAGTTAGGAAATTGGGAGTTGCAACTAAAGTTTTATAGTTGCTGTCATAACCGCATCTGCGGTTGGGAAGCCGCTTGTGCGATTCCCGCAGATGCGGAAGCAAGCCGCAGAAGCGGCCAAGAGGGAGTCAGGCGGAGCTGTAGGAGCGGGCTTAAGGATGCATCTACGATGGCGAAGGTGCGATAGTGTGACCACAGGTGCAGTCCAGACCGCTAAGTAAAAATCCGCAGGTGCGGTAGATTAGGCCGCAGAAGCGGGCCCGTAGAAGCGGAAAAAGGACCGCAGGTGCGGAATCCTTGGGCTGTTTCCGGCCATCTTTGACCTTGTTTCGGCCAGCCATGGCTATTCAAGCCTGACTCTCTGCTTTTCCTGCTCAGATCAATGACCTTACAAGCCTTTCTCACTATCTGGGTTCTTCTGAAACCCTAACCTTCGAGGTTCTTCTGATTCTTTTAGATCCGTTGTAGATTTTTGTTTTCTCTAAGCTTTTAAACGTTTTCTCAAGAGTTTCTTTCAAAACTTTACCTTCAGAACCTTTATCTTTTCCGATTTAGGGTTTTGTTAAGTTATTTAGAAGTTTCTCTGTTCTTTAGCATGTTCTACTGTGTTCCTTTATGTTGTTCTTCTACTGGAGTGTGCATGTTAAAGTCTTAGTTCTTTCTCAAGGTTTCTGATTTTATTTTCTTTGTTGATATTTTTGCCTGATTCTCTTGTCTTTCATCTCTATACTCGATTGATGGTAGAAACCCTAAAATTTGGGGGTTCATTCGAGTTTTGAGACTATTTGCTATGTGATTTGCTTGTTCCTCATCTCTGAACTTGTTTGGTTTCAAAACCCTAATTTCTTTGGACCTATTCGAGTTTCTGAAGTTGTTTCATCTACTGCTCGACTGAGTTTCGAAATCTTTGTTTCAACTTTTGTTTCTTTGTTTGATTCTGACTTCCTGCTAAACTCTATAAGATCTTTTACTTGACCCCTTTTGCATGCTATTGGATACTCCCTCTTCTCTATTACTGAGGTGACTACCATGTTCCTACAGTCCACTAACTACTGATTTTGTGATTGCACGACACTTCTCTTTATCATAGATTCAGCCTTGCATGCTTAATGTCTATGCACTCTTTATAGGCTAAATTTACCTCTCAAAATAACCCTTAATTGTGGACTGATTTCAGACCTCCTCGTGTAAGTTTGATTGATTCTTTCCTTGTTTACTGATTTCCCTGTTTCTTGGGTTGATTTGAAAGCTTTCGTTAGCTTTTCGATTCTCCTATTTCTGACTTGGTTTATTTGTTTATTCATAAGTCAGTAATTTCGAATCCCTGACTCCTTGATTTACTATGTACTGATTGCCTCTATATTCTGCAGCTTTACTTTGTTTTCTTACCTTATTTGGTTAGCGAGTCTTTCAAAGATTCTTCCCTTAATTAAACCCTTCTGTATTTACCCCTAATTGTCTACTTTGCACAAGATGCTTACTTGATTTCTTACCTTAAAAGTTTTCTACCGTTTGGTTTTAACTCCTTGATTAAAGGAAGTCTTTGATACTGATTGATTTTTAATTGATACACAGTTCCATAATTATTTTCTTGCCTTACTTTCTACCTATTTTCAAACTATAAATACCCGGCTTTTCCATTAACAAACAGGAACACTCTTAGTTTCTGAACTCACACTCACACTCAAAAATATTCTCTCTTGTTACTTCTACTGTGGCCTGCTCTCAAGCCCTGCTACTTGCTTTTACTGTATTTTGCCCTTTGAAACTGGTATGTCCTGATTAAGACTTTCAGCAATCACAACAATGTGTTTACTTAATACCTTTACCCTCTTGTCTGCCTACTGCTTGTGTTTAGTTCAGTACTTATTTTAGCATGTTGCAATTTCCTTTTGCCTGTTCTGCACCTACTATGCATCCTAAATGTGTTTGATGCTAATGGTTTGTTTGAGGCATGACAGTATTAAGTATTACTGTCTATGACTCAAACTTGATTCCCCTGGAATCATAACATCTATGTCACCATCATATGTTGTGTATTCTTGTTGATTTTGCAAGCATAACACCACTCTCTACTGCTGTGTGTGCCCAAAATTAGCTAATGCCTAAGTACATAGGCTCTTTGCAAACCCTAATCCCTGAACCCCTTTGTGTGAAATCCTCAATCCTGTATTTGTTTCACAGCCCCTCTTCCCCTCTTCTGTGCTTTTCTTAATTCTTTAAAACTCTGTTTTTTCACTTGCACTCTCTCTTAGACTTAAGTTCTTCCCCTCTCTTGTGAGCCTCGCCTTGGGACCCTTTGAGCTACCTCTGAACTTGGACACTTGAGGGCTGGAACTTCCACACTGCACATGTCCCTTCTGGTAATACAATTAGGGTGTGAGCACTGCCCGAAGTCCCATTGAGGCTCTTAGGGAATTCTGACACACTCAAATTGGAGAAAGGCTTTGGATCGATGGTCTTTGAGTTGGTCTATCTCATAATTGAGGCAGGAAGTCAAGAGTCAGGCCTTTTAGGGTTGTACTTATTTTCTTTATATTTTTCTGATGTATTTGTTACTCTGATTTGTAATAATTTGAAAAGAATACGCGGGGCTGGCTAGTGAAACAGGGTTGGGGTAACTATGCATGCAAAGGGTAGAAATCATGCCTATAGGATTGTTCCAACGCCATTCTACATAATTCAAACTGCATTTAGAAACCATGTCTATAAGGTTCAATTTCTACATTTAGATGCCATGTTTATAAGTTTTAAAACAAGTTCTGCATCTAGAAACCATGTCTATAAGGTTCAATTTCTGCATTTAGATACCATGTTTTAAAAATAAGTTCTGCATCTAGAAAGCACGTCTATAAGTGTATAAAATCAGCAACGTGTAGAAAACATGCCTATAGGAGTTTCTAAATGAATCTGATTCGCTTCACCCATTGCTAGACGTGAAATCAGTAATAATACATACCACCACCTACAGAGCCTGTAATCAATTTGTTAATTCCGCATCTCTTTTGGATAATCTAAGTCCCCTAATGTTAACAAGCATGCACTTTTATGATTTCAAATAGTTCATTTTTTTTGAGCTTTACTGTCTTACCACCTTCTGAGTTCAATAGACACCATGCCTATAGGATCCCGTCTGAGCACTTAGGCAAACCTTAGAGTAATAATAAAAATTGAATCCGCTTCTTTTAATTATTACAACCAGCAGGCAGTCCTGATTCGGGCTTCTTATTTGAATTATGTAATAAACCAATCTGCCCTGATGCTTTAGACTCCTTCATATTTAATTCTAATCAGACCTAAGCAGTACGTGCAAGACATGCTGTTTTGTGTTTTTTTGTGCAAGGAGGTATAATTGAGCCTTATATGTTTATATGTCTCCCCAAATATGCAGTATGTGTTTTGTATGCCGCCATAGAATTTTACCTTTGAAACTCCAAATAAGCCTAATATCCTTCCCTTTTTAGGATTAGTAGTCCTAAGTGCCTCCGGGACTGATAGGATTGGGACGGGTAATAGCATGCATTAAGTAATCGATACCAATCCGCGCTTTAAATACCTTAACGGGGTGGGATGGGTAGATATGGATATGATGACCACGCGATAATGTCACGTGTAGCCCCTCATTGAGGAGTGATTGCCGGACATAGTGTGGGGTGATCCATATTATTAATAAACCTAGGACCTCTCTCCCTTCATTCTTTATTTCTTTTCCTTAGCATTTTAACTCTTTATTTTTAAAATCAGCTCTTCTGATTGCTCTTGCAAACCTTGTTTACTTTCAAACCATTATGTGCTGAAATCCCCTCTTATTTGAGCCTTATTTGTTTATATGTTAATTGTACCCAAATTCACAATAATTGTCTGGCCGGGAACCACACTAGTGGATTCTGAGGGGTGCCTAACACCTTCCCCTTAGAATAATTTCAAGCCCTTACCCTATCTCTGGTTATTCAAATCGAATTCTTTTGGTGTCCTAATGCACCCTAATCATTAGGTGGCGACTCTTCAAACCCAGTTCCCAAAAGGAATGAGTTGTCCCTCCAAAATGTCATAAACCCGATTTCGCGAGAAAAAAGGGGGCGACAAAGGATAAGCAAACGTATATGAAGAATAGACAAGAGCCACCAAAACCTCCGTCACAAAAAAGAATGGTTAATGTGATAAGCGGAGGAGAGGAGGTCAATGGTGTGACATATACGGCTGCAAAAAAGACATCAAAAGTCATGGTTATCCAGGGAAAGCGAGTTCGCCAAGTTTTGGAAGAAGACAACATAACGTTTGATGATGCCGACGCAGATGGCGTGATGATCCCTCACAACGACGCACTGGTAATATCTTTACTTGTACATGATACTAATGTGAAACGAGTTTTGATTGATCTAGGTAACTGTCACGATCCATTTTCCATAATAGGTCATGATGGCGCCTAATACCATTGTCAGGCCAGCCAATGCGGAATGTGATTAAGTTCTCATTTTACTTTAGCCAAAGACAGTTATACTAGATTTTCGAATTTAACGATAAGACCAGTAAAGATCATAAAGTGCTAAAATAGCGATACAACCCCAAAATAAATATCTACTACTGTGTGTGCCAGAACCTGGTGTCACAAGCTACGGGCGACTAGTAGAATATACCCAAAAGAATAATACACTATCCCACTGTCTGAATCAGGATAGACAGAAACAAAAGTACAAGAAAGGACTTCTTTGGCTGCGGATCGGCATGAAAGAGAAGCAACTCACTGTAGAAGTCCCCAAGCGTGCTCACTGATGCGCACCAGGATGATGTCCAGATCTACCTGCCTCAAATCCTGTACATTTAAGTACAGAAGCGTAGTATGAGTACATAAACCACATGTACTCAGTAAGTATCCCGTCTAATCTCGAAGAAGTAGAGACTAGAGGTCGACTTGATACTTACCAAGGTCAAGATAATATAATAATAAAGTGAGATATACAGCCGGAAGAATTTCCAATAACCCAAGTTTAAGAGGAGAGTCATATTCATGTACTTGACATAATTAATCTACCAGTTTTTCCTTTTTCATATTAAACAAGTGACCATGTCATATCTAAATGAAAGCATATAAATCATGCACAATTATGCCGAGGTCGACGGCCCGCTCCAACAGAAAATAAATTGTGCACTGCCGAGGGTCGAGCGGCACGAACCATAGATGCATCTATTCTCACCGAGGCGATCGGCCCGGTCCATAATCATCAAGAAAAATATCAGGAAAGCACATAAGGCTCAATTACATACAAGGGAACTCCTACCAAGACTCAACAAACTCATAAGTTCACTTTTCATTTCCTCAAGTCTCTAGCAAATCATAAATGATCATATTGGCAATTTAAAAACAAGAAATATTCCAAATTAGGCATGACGTGGGTCCTAAACTACCCGAACAATTATCATTATAGTAGCTACGCACGGACTCTCGTCACCTAGTATGTACGTAGCCCCCGCATTTAACAACAATTACTCATTTATAATCCTATGGGGATAATTCCCTCTTACAAGGTTAGAAAAGAGACTCACCTCGCTCCAAAGTGCACTTCCAATGTCCAAGAACGAGCCCAAGTCCTTAATTCGAAGCCGAACAATCCCAAACTAATCAAACGAAGTAAGAACTAGTAAATAAAGGCTTACAAGGTCGAA
>NC_031991.1:11870741-11871413 GCF_001879085.1 Nicotiana attenuata
ACTGGGGCAGAATTTGAGAGGACCTCAAATTCCGGAGCAAGCCAGCCAACGCCATCGCATGCCAGGAAGTCAGTAATCAGTTAAAGAACTGGAGCAAGTCCAATATGAGATAGCTGCAATGCCTTTGAAATATGTTACAGTCACTAGTTCATCTAAATATATCAATATATTTCTAAAATAACTCTATTTTATCAACAATTACATGCCTTACGAAAAACTCTATTTCCATAGCAGTCAAGTGTTACCTAGGGGGACTCGAAAGGGCTTTCAAAACGGAGCGGATCAAGGCCAGCGGGCGAAGCACGAACCTACCTCCCCCTCACAGAACTTACGATTTTTCTTTGAACGCAGGCACGTCTGATGCAACGATAACATCCGCAGATATATGCCCGCAGCACGATTATCAAGCCATCCGACACCGAATATACATCTCCAGCTAAGACACATGCTACTTTTACTTACTACTTGCTCTACGCATGAGGCTAATCCCTGCCTCCCTACTTGCATGAGGTTAATCCCTGCCTCCATACTTGCATGCGTCTAATCCCTGCCTCCACATTGCATGAGGCTAATCCCTGCCTCCACATTTGCATAAGGCTAATCCTTGCCTCCCTATTGGCACGAGTCTAATCCTTGACTCCATAATTGCATGAGGCTAATCCTTGCCTCCCT
>NC_031991.1:11871513-12040676 GCF_001879085.1 Nicotiana attenuata
AGGTAAGTTTTTATTATTCTAGAACCTTTCTAAAATAGCAGAAAATAGCTGATGGAAAATAGTGTGTGTGAGTGTCAGGT
The DNA here is from genome assembly GCF_001879085.1 of Nicotiana attenuata. NCBI lineage: Eukaryota > Viridiplantae > Streptophyta > Magnoliopsida > Solanales > Solanaceae > Nicotiana > Nicotiana attenuata. The sequence continues at coordinate 11,871,594 of NC_031991.1, forward strand.
TTTTTTTTTTTATTTTAGAGTGTATATCCTAAATAGGCATCAAAGAATATTCTACCCTAACTTCTTGGATAGTACAGCATATTGATAGAGGATAAAATAATACAGCTGTCCATTTTCTAGCATCTTTTTAAAACCAATTTTGGACAGCTGGTACCTTCTAGAACTTTCTTTTTTAGATATTTATTTATTTAAGTTCTGAAATCCCCCCTAAGTTTTTTATTTAGTTTAATTAAGCCCCTACAAGTTTTTAGTGAGTTACAAAGCAAGGCAAACAAAGACAAGACCAGAAGGGATCAAAAATCCAAATCAAAATGCCAAACAGAATCATGATGCTGCAATTTAAACCTAAAAATTAAATCAATCAGTAAATAGAAGTGTTTATCTAATAAACCCTAAGCAAAAACTGGATTTAACAACTAATACACCTAAACAGTAATCAAACCAAGATTAAAATGAAACTGCAAAGAAAACCTAGAATTTAACCTACTCAGTTTGCAAACTTAAACAATTAAACAACCAATCGCGTAAAAGTCGGCTTTTGTTTTTGCTTCCCCGAATTTGACAGTTAAACAAACAGACTAAACAACTTGTTAATTAACCTAAAACAAAAACTGAACATAAACATGAGATGAAAACATGGAAGAAACAGAATAATTGTTTTAGGTATCAAACTTAAAAATGAACACTAATTAAGCTAAATTCATGCAATTGAAGTTAAACTTCAAATAATGAAATTCCAACACACTCTAATTAACCTACTAAAACAGAATCTATTAAACACTAAACAAAAGAAGAGAAAACCTAAGGTTGCAAACCTACAACATGCGACTAGAAGAGACAGAAGATGAAAGAGACGAAATCAAAAAAAGAAAAATAATGGAAAAGGGTTTACCAAGGACTTGCTTCAAATTCATGGCCAGTTAGGGACTCGGGCAAGCTTCAACGGTGTGAAATGAACTTGAACTACCATTAATCGACTGTTCCCAACAAGAATAGTCGACTAATGGAAGTTTTGGGTTTGAACATGCCAAAAATTGACCAAAAAACAAAAGAGGGAAAAACTAGGGTTCGGTGGATCTAGATTTAAGATTCGAAGAACTTGGCGGGGATTTTTGGGATGTTGGCTGTGGTTTAGGGATTAGAGGGGTGTGAGGAGTGTGGGGTGTGATTTTAGGGAGATTTAGTCGATTTAGGGTTTGGGTGTGGATTCCAGATCTAAGATTCGAGCAATTTGGTAAGGATTTTAGGGAAATGATTTGGGGATTTAGAAAGGGGAGGGAAGGGTGATTGCAGGGTGTTGATTTGGATTGGTTTGGAGAGGCTCAGCCGCCGTAAAACAGTTTCCGGGCGGCCGAGATAGGCGGAGCCGGTGATGGAGTATAAGGGCGGCTAGGGCTTAGTTTGTTTAGAGGAGGGAGACGGAAATGAAGGGGTATGGGGAGGGGGGGTTTCCGTTCGGACAGTTTTATATAAAATGAACGGTTAGTTCCTAGCCGTTAGATTTATGATGATCAACGGCTGGGATGAAAGGGGGACAATACGGGGTCGTTTTGGGGCTGGGGCTGGACCGGGTATTTGGAAAGGAATTGGGCTTGGGTGATTTGGTCAATTTTGAACTTAATTGGGCCAAATTGACCCAGCCTGCCAAGGCCAAAGTAATTCCCTCTTCTTCTTTTTTTCATTTTTCTTTTCTTATTTCCTTTTTCTTTGTTTTTCCTTTCGTTTTCTTTAAAATCCTAAATCAAATCCCTAAGTTAATCTAAATTATAAAATTAAACTAATTATCTATTATAATATTTACGAAAATTAGTTGATCCTAAAGTAAAGAAGAGAAAATTATTCATTTAGCATTAAAGGCTAAAAATGTAGATGAATGATATTTTTTGTGATTTTTATTTTAATAAAGCAATTAATTAACTCATTAATCCTAAAATATGAACACAAACTCTGATATGCAATGCATGATGTTTTTGACATTTTTGGAGCATTTTCATGATATTAATAAAAATTAAACGTGCACAAAAAATGCAAACAATTAATAAAATCCAACAAAAATCCTATAAAATGGCAAATAATTTGGAAAAAATCTATTTCTTTAATTTTATAGGAGTATTTCAACTAGGGAAAAAATCACATGCTCACAGCTGCCCCTCTTTGCTCGGAAACACGAAGAGTTTTCGGGCAAAGATAAAATGAGCAACTACGAGTGATTTTTGCCCGCTTGAAACTCCATGGGAAGCATTTTTTGGAAAAAGTATGACCGAACCTTGTTTCGGAGGTTGCCTACATATTCTTGGCTATAAAGGAATCAGGTCAGTGTAGTTCTGGAAGTTTTGGTAGCTGGGACTACCGAGAAGCTGTGATTTCACTGTTGTTGCTGCTGTTTCTGCTTACTGAGCTCCTTATTACACCAAAATGAAAGATGAAAAGCTAGACTAGCTAAGCCTATCAACTATGAGTTACAAGATTCCTATCTATAAACCTTCTAAAGCTTGATCTTGAGTCTTGGCTAGTTCTTCCTGCAAACTCTGATTTGAATCTTGATGCTCGTCAGCTGCAACCACTGGTTCATTCTTCTTCAGCTTTTCAGATCAAGGCGGGACATGCAAAGCCTGTGACTTCAATCTTGAACAGTCCGCATCTTTTCTCCGCTTCTACACTTAGAGTTCAACTTCTTTTCTTGTTCTTCTTTTCTTTTATTTGGATTGAGACTTCTTCTTTTGGTCATCTTAACCTCGTGCCTTATGGTAAAAATCTGTTCAGGCACCCAAAGCAAACGAACGAACAAAATTTTTTTGCCCCAGTTTTCACTAGGAAAATTTCGTGAGTTATTGCAACAAAAATCTAAGCTATTTCTTTATTGAAAGCAATAAAATCAGGATTGTGGATCCTTGAGAAAAAGAGATTAGGGAGTGGAGACCCTATATCTAAAAATAAAATAAAATAGGGATCGAAAGCCCTAAGTTGGAAGGATTACCAGGTTATGCTGGCATCAATTAGGGAGTGGGACCCTACGTTGGAAAAGATTAACGGGTTATGCTGGAAAAATCACCGGGTTATGCCGGAAAGGTCCTCGGGTTATGCCGTGAAATTCATCGGGTTATGCCGGAAAGGTCCTCGGGTTATGCCGGAAAAGTCATCGGGTTATGCCGGAAAAGTCATCGGGTTATGCCGGAAAGGTCCTCGGGTTATGCCGGGAAAGTCATCGTGTTATGCCGGAAAGGTCCTCGGGTTATGCCGGGAAAGTCATCGGGTTATGCCGGGAAAAGTCCTCGGGTTATGCAGAGAAAGGTCATCGGGTTATGCCGGAAAGGTCCTTGGGTTATGTCGGGGAAGGTCATCGGGTTATGCTAGAAAGGTCCTCGGGTTATGCCGGGAAAGTTATCGGGTTATGCCGGAAAGGGTCCTCGGGTTATGCCGGGAAAGGTCATCGGGTTATGCCGGAAAGGTCCTAGGGTTATGCCGGGGAGGGCATCGGGTTATCCCGGAATGGGTCCTCGAGTTATGCCGCGAAAGTCATCGGGTTATGCCGGAAAGGGTCTCGGGTTATGTTGGAAAAGTCATCGGGTTATGGCGGAAAAGGTCCTCGGGTTATGCCGGGAAAGGACATCGGGTTATGCCGAAAAGGTCCTCGGGTTATGCTGGAAAAGTTCATCGGGTTATGCCGAAAAGGTCCTCGGGTTATGCCGGGGATCAACTAGGGAGTGGGACCCTATATTGGAAAGATTACCAGGTTATGCTGGCATAGACTAGGAAATGGGACCCTATGTTGGAAAAACATAGCTAGAGATTGGAGACCCTATGCTACCATGGTTTTGAATTTTTCTTTTTTTTTTCACTTTTCATTTTATTTAGGAGAATGAATGAAGAGTTTGAAAGGGACTTCCCTTTTTGGGTTAACCTTTGTTGCAGGACCGTTTTGGTCTTTGCATACCCTGCTCTTATTGCACCTGCTTCTTGCGAGGTTGTTTTGGATTGTACCTATTTTCCTGTTTTCAAATCAAAGAACAATTTGTCAGTTTGAAACGGTGGTTGATTTTATGGCCTTGATTGTTTCAATCACTTGATCTTGGCCCAGCTCTTTCAACGAAATCTCCATTGCTTGCTGGCTTTCTGGAAATTGGCTTCATTTCTAAACCCAGGGGTCTTGACTTTATCCAAATTCCAACATGATGATTAACCCGTGTGGGACTTGGACTTTTCCATCTTATTTTGCCTTTATGGGCACTTGACTTTGGATTTTACAGTGTTTTAACTCTGGAGCATCGGCCATCATGGCCAGTCGAGGTCGACTTGATGCGCCTGCTGAGGCTGGGTTTCTTGAATTTTTAGCTTTTGTCAAACAAAACACTGTAAAACCAATCTTGTCATCTTTTCTTTCATTATTTTAGTTTCGGAGGAGAATTAGACCAAAAGGGATTCAAAGAAAAGTAAACAACAGAGAGGATAATGAGTTTCAAAAGAGAAGTGTCCCTTTTGGGGAAAGGAAAGAAGGACTTATCTAGAGTGCATGCAGACTTCAATAGACATGACATGCTTCTTGGATTGGATACCCGATCTGCGCAAACCATCCAGACTCTCATAAACCCATCATAACCCATACCTCGAAATCGAGAAACCTTGCCAGGACTCTATCAGTGCCGATGGTTGTAAGGGATCCCTTTTTCGATCAGTGGCGCCCTTTGCGGGTTTTCACCAACTGACCACTCTCATTTCTCTTCTCACCGTCGCCTTGTAGTGCTCTTTGTGAGTTTTCACTAACAAGACTCTCTCATTTCCAATTTCTCTGCTCACCATCGCCTTATGGTGCCCGTGTGAGTTTTTACCAATAAGACTCTCTCATTTTATTGTATCAGGTCCAAATAACCAACATCATCCAATTCTGAACATCTTTAACGATTGATTAGAAGGACTTGAATAGGATTTGGGGTAAAAAGAATTTGTATTTAATTACGACTTTGGAACCTTTCAGGTGAATCATTGCCGAACCATTATGAATTCTGCCCGAGTTTCACTTTTGGGGAAATGTGGATTTTTGTTTTTGTGTGACTGAACCCCAGAGAGAGGCTGCCTACGTATCCTTTCGGAATCAAGTCGAACATAGTTTAGGGAACTTTGTTTTTGATTTTCTTTTTGGCTTTTTTTGTTTTTTTAGTTATTATTATTTTATTTTTACAACATTTCAGGTTCCAAAGAGGGTAATCAAAGAAAGGGTAACCGGCTTAAAGGGTTTGCAAAAGGTTAACAGTGTTTGGGTAGCGAGAATGAAAGAATCGGAGAATATATGTACCACATAAGGGTTAAACGTAATACCTTTTGACCGCGTTTGCATTGACAGCTGTTTCAGAGTCATTTCCTTCAATGTCTCCTAAGTACAATGCTCCTTTCGGCAAAAATTTCCATATGATGTACGGACCTTTCCAATTTGGAGAAAACTTTCCTTTTGCTTCTTTATTATGCGGGAGAATACGTCTCAAAACGAGTTGCCCCACTTCAAAGTTCCTAGGCCGCACTTTCTTGTTGTAGGAACGTGCCATTCTTTGTTGATACAACTGCCCGTGACAAACTACGGACATCCGCTTTTCATCAATCAAGGGTAACTGTTCTAGACGGGTCTTGACGCACTCATTATTCTCAATCTCAGCTTCAACGATGATTCGAAGAGATGGAATTTCAACTTCTGCGGGTATTACGGCTTCAGTGCCATAAACCAATAGATAGGGTGTTGCTCCAATTGATGTGCGCACAGTTGTGCGATATCCCAGTAATGCAAATGACAACTTTTCATGCCATTGTGTAGAACTTTGAATCATTTTCGTTAGGATCTTCTTGATGTTTTTGTTCGCTGCTTCCACAGCACCATTAGCTTTGGGCCGATAAGGGGTACAATTCCGATGCGTGATCTTAAATTGTTCGCATATCTCCCTCATCAAATGACTTTTCAAATTTGCAGCATTGTCCGTAATGATAGTTTTAGGAATACCAAAATGACAGATAATGTTGGAATGCATGAAGTCCACCACTGCTTTCTTCGTGACGTCTTTGAGAGTGACTCCTTCAACCCACATTGTGAAATAGTCAATGGCCACTAAGATGAACCTGTGCCCATTTGAAGCTTTTGGCTCGATTGGCCCAATTACATCCATACCCCAAGCAACGAACGGCCATGGTGCCGACATAAGGTGCAATTCTGAAGGTGGTGCATGAATCAGGTCACCATGTACCTGACACTGATGACATTTTCGGACAAAACTGAAACAATCCTTTTCCATGGTCATCCAGTAATAATCTGCTCGAATGAGTTTCTTTGCAAGGACATATCCGTTCATATGGGGTCCTCATACTCCTGCGTATACTTCATTCATGATTCTTCCGGCCTCTTGGGCATCCACGCATCTTAAAAGGTTCAGATCTGGAGTCCTTTTGTACAAGACTTCTCCGCTCAAGAAGAAACTACTAGCAAGCCTTCTAATGGTTCTCTTTTGGTCTCCACTAGCTTGTTCGGGATATTCCTTTATTTTCAAGAATCTTTTGATATCATGATACCATGGCTGAACATCTGGTTCTATCTCAATTGTATTGTAGTAACCATGTCTTTCTCGGATTTGGATTTCCAATGGGTCAATGTGGACATTGCTTGGATACGGCAGCACGAGGCCAAAGTAGCTAGTGCATCGGCTAACTCATTAACCGAGGAATGTACTTGAACTTGACGGATTTGAACCGCTTGCTACGATCTTCCACATGTTGCCTGTATGGAATAAGCTTGATATCTCGGGTTTCCCATTCACCTTGAGCTTGTCGAATAATCAAATCAGAATCTCCCATGATTAACAATTCTTCCATATCTTGGTCAACTGCCATGTTCATGCCTATGATGCAGGCTTCATACTCGTCAGTGTTGTTCGTATAGAAGAACCGAAGCTAGGCTGTGGCCGGATAGTGCTGACCGGTGGGCGAAATCAAAATTGCCCCAATCCCGAAACCTTTCGCATTCACAGCTCCATCGAAGAACATTTTCCGAGCATTTGTCTTCTAGAATTACCTCGACTGAATTTACCTCCTTGTCCGAAAAGTAAGTACTCAAGGGTTGATATTCATCGTCAACAGGATTCTCAGCTAGGTGATCCGCCAAGGCTTGAGCCTTCATCGCCGTGCGGGTGACATAGACTATGTCAAACTCAGTGAGCACGATTTGCCATTTTGCTAACCTTCCCGTGGGCGTCGGTTTTTGGAATATGTACTTCAAAGGATCCAATCTGGTTATGAGATAGGTGGTATAAGCCAACAATTAATGCCTAAGCTTCTGAGCGACCCAAGTTAGGGCGCAACAAGTTCTTTCCAACAAAGTGTACTTGGCTTCATAACTAGTGAATTTCTTACTCAAGTAGTATATGGCTTGTTCTTTCTTCCCAGTCACATCATGTTGCCAGAGAGCACATCCAAAGGAATTCTCCAACACTGTCAAGTACAAGAACAAAGGCCTTCCAGGTTCGGGTGGAACTAACACTGGCGGATTCGAAAAATATTCTTTGATTTTGTCGAAAGCTTCTTGACACTCATCTGTCCATCTGATCGCTGCATCTTTCTTCAATAGCTTAAATATGGGCTCGCACGTGGTAGTCAACTGAGCAATGAATATGCTGATGTAATTCAATCTTCCCAACAGACTCATAACCTCTTTCTTGGTTTTTGGAGGGGGCAAGTCCCGAATAGACTTTATCTTTGTTGGGTCTAGCTCGATGCCCCTCCGACTGACTACATTCCCAGATGGTACTCCAAATGCTCATTTAGCTGGATTCAACTTCAAATCATACTTATGCAGTCGCTCAAAGAACTTTCTCAAATCTCGCACATGGTCATCCTGCATCTTGGATTTAATGATCACATCATCCACATACACCTCAATTTCCTGGTGCATCATGTCGTGAGAGATAGCAGTCATAGCCCTCATGTAAGTTGCCCCAGCATTCTTCAAACCAAATTTCATGATCGTGTAACAGTAAGTACCCCAAGGTGTGGTGAAAGCCGTCTTTTCTGCATCTTCTTCATCCATCAGAACCTGATGATACCCAGCATAACAATCCACGAAAGACTGTATTTCATGTTTGGCACAGTTTTCAACAAGGATGTGGATGTTTGGTAATGGAAAGTTGTCCTTGGGGCTTGCTTTGTTCAAGTCCCGGTAATCAACACACACTCGGGTTTTCCTATCTTTCTTTGGCACTGGGACCACATTAGCCAACCATATGGTGTATCGTACCACTCGGATCACACCCGTTTTCAACTGTTTGGTGACTTCCTCTTTGATTTTGTCACTGATGTCTGTTTTAAACTTTCTCTATTTTTGTTGGACAGGGGGATTACCAGGGTAAGTTGGCTATTTTTGCACCACTAAATCAACACTCAGTCCTGGCATATCATCATAGGACCCGGCAAACACGTCTTTGAATTCGAACAAAACTTGGATCAATGCATCTCTAGTTCTTTCATCAGCGTGAATGCTTACCATGGTTTCTTGGACCTCTTCCGAACTACCCAACTTAACTGGCTCAATTTCATTTAAGTTTGGCTTAGGCTTATTCTCAAATTGTTCCAATTCTTGGTTATTTCCTTAAAAGCCTCATCTTCATCATATTCTAGTTCTTGATTCATTATTTCACAGTTAGACAGCGTGTTAGGATCTGGGCATGAAGTCCGCAAGCATGTCATGTTATTTAAGTCCGCATTATTAGAACTGAAAAGAGAGATAAGAAAAATAACAAAAAATCTGAAAGAATAAAGAAAGAGATTCATAGATGATGAAATATTGATTTTGTTTCATTGAATTTGAAGATATGAGGGTTTACATTGGAATTTAAAAGACAATAAACTAAAAACATTCAAGTTACACCTTGAAATAACTCGGAATGTGAAAAAATGGCAAGACTGAACTACCGGGATTCCCTCCTGACTGGGAATAGAGTAGCCTTCCAATTTTGAAGCTTGGCATTCGGCCCCACATATTGTAGCTCAGCAGTGCTTGAGCCTTCACCCAGCTGGATCATATGAGCCTCATATAACATTTGCCTCATCGCTTCACAAATGTCCTCAATTTCCTCGGCCGTGAAGGCCTCATCTTCTTCCTCTATGTATCTAGGATTGACAAATGTTTTGGAGAGATGCGGGACCGGCTGAGGCAGGGCCCACCCATTCTTCTTATGTTCTTTAGCCCATGTTACGTCAGCTTCCGTGTATTGGAAACCCACATCGAAGAATTTCTCACTGGCAGTTAGAGTGATGGGTTCCGTGATGCCTTGCAAAGATACCCCGAGCTCTTTCCCGGGCTTGTACCCGTGCTTGATCATTTCAGTGGCGACCATAATTGACATGTTTGACAAGAAGGGTTGAGGACAAGGGGTTCCCTCCTCACATTGATCCGCGAATATGATCTCAAAAGCTTGGTAGACTATGTGCTCGCTACCTTCCTTAGCCTCTAGACATGGGACTGATGGGTCCCTATAGATTGATTGCTCATCTTCTCCATGGACCACAATTTCTTAGTCTTCGTGTTCAAACATAACCATTTGGTGAAGAGTAGAAGGTATGGCCCCTGAAGCATAGATTCAAGGCCTTCCTAGGAGAAAATTGTAGGAGGTGTCCATGTCCAAAACCTGAAATGTCACTTCAAAATCCACGGGCCCGATGGTTAGGATAAAATCAATCTCCCCTATCGTGTCCCTCTTGATGCCGTCAAAAGCACGTACACAAACATTGTTGGGTCTAATCCTTTCAGTCCCAATTTCCATTCTTTGTAAGGTCAAGAGGGGGCAAATGTTAACCCCAGATCCGCCATCTAACATAACTCTTTTCACGTAGTATCCTTCACATTTAACGGTCAAATGAAGAGCTTTGTTGTGGGCTGCCCCTTCCGGAGGCAAATCATTTCGGCTGAATGAGATCCGGTTGACTTCAAAAAATTATTCTACCATTCTTTCCAGTTGCTCAACCATGGACTCGACCAGAACATATGCTTCATTAAGCATCTTTAATAGCACTTTCTGATGCTCATTCGAACTTATCAGTAGAGACAGAAGTGAGACCTGAGAGGGAGACTTCCGGAGTTGGTCAATTACATCGTAGTCCGAGGTTTTCATCTTTCAGAAGAATTCCTCTGCCTCTTCAGCACTGACTGGCTTTTTAAGCAGAAAACGCTTCTGTTTGGTCTGTTCAATTCTTCCAAGTTGAGGTACTTCCCAGACGGGTTTGTTTTATTCACTTCCCCCATGATTTCTTGTCCTTTTTATGTCACCACTGTAGTTCCACGGGATGGTCATGGGGTCTTTCATGGGCTTCTATGGCGCGCGGCTGATAACCACGGGCTCAGTCAGCCTGGGTAAAATTACCGGCCCCCGCGCGACATAAGTCCCCTTTGGTACGTACATCTTTGGTACCTTAAGCGTGACCTTGTTTTGCTCGAACCATTTGGGAGGACTCAGCTGAAACTGTTCTTTTCTGGAGGCCCTGGGAACATAAAGAATGACATCTTTAGGAGGTACTGCTCGTGTTTTGACTTCCACAGTCTTTTCTATTCTTTGAGGAGTGGAGTTGACTTGCCTTGCTGCTGCTTTGGGCTTCTTTTCAACGTCGGCGATAGCAATGATATCTTTTAAAGCTGGGTCGAACTCTCTGTCCTCACAAATCATCCCAATAACTGGCCCATTATTATGAGCCGATAGTGGGTTATTGGTTACATTGGGGGCTTCCTCATCCATCAATACTACCCACTTTTGCTCTATCAGGTTCTCCACTGCTCTCTTAAGGGTCCAACAATCTTCAGTATCGTGCCCCTCTGCCCCTAAATGATAAGCACATCGGGTGCCGGGTCGGTAGGAGGGTGACTCTTGGTTTTGCCTGTTTGGAGGTACGGTCTGTAACAAACCCATTTGGACCGACTTTGGGAAGAGGCTGGAATATGATTCTCCGATGGGTGTGAAGTTGGTTTTTCGGGGTGGTTCACGGGCACAGGCATTATATGGAAAATTATTCTGTGGGGGACGAAGATTATATGGAGCTTGGTGATGAGGGTTATTTCTGGGAGGTGGAGCTCGGTTCTGATTGTAATGTTGTTGTAGCCAGACATACGGCTGAGCGTTCATTACTACATAAGGATGAGGAGTCATGGCATATGTCGCATCTTGATGAGGATAGTAATGTTGTAGGGTTCTGGAAGAGGAGCCAAAGTATCCTCAGGGTTGACGAGGATTTTTCAGACTTGAGGCCATCATTTCTACCTCTTCTTTCTTTTTCCGGTTTGCTATAACCCCCGAACCGCTCTGGATTGCTTGAGAGGTGGCTCTTATAGCCAACTAGCTCAGGATGTGACCCGTATTCAAACCATTCTCTACCATTTTCCCAATCTTTATGGCTTCTACAAATGGCTTGCCCATAGCGGACATCATGTTCTGAAAGTAATTAGCCTCTTGGGCTTGCAAAAAGACACCGACCATCTCAGTCTCATCCATTGGGGGTTTCACCCTGGCAGCTTGTTCGCGCAACTTGATAGCATACTCTGAGAAGCTCTCCGAAGACTTCTTTTTGAAATTGGACAAAGAGTTTCTATCTGGAGCTATGTCCACATTGTACTGGAACTGTCGGACAAAGTCTCGGGCCAAGGCATCCCATATGTGCCAGCGGGAGATGTCTTGGTCCATATACCATTCAGATGCAGTTCCGACTAAACTCTCCCCGAAGTAAGCCATTAGGAGTTCTTCTTTTCCACCCGCTCTTCTTAACTGATTGCAATACCTCTTCAGGTGGGCTATGGGGTCCCCGTGTCTATCATATTTTTCGAACTTGGGAGTCTTGAAACCGATGGGCAGATGAACATGCGGGAACATGCACAAGTCAGCGTAGGAGACACTCTTCTGGCCCCTCAGGCCCTGTATGTTTTTGAGACTCTGTTCGATACTCTTCATTTTTTGAGTCATCTCTTCTTGCTCGGGCTTTTTCAGAATTATCTCCTGTTCCATGGAAGATTCATGTCGAGGGTGTTGAGGGTAGGAGTTTGGGGTGACATGAGCCGTACCCAATTGAAATGGTGGTATTTGGAAAGTAAAGGAGGACGGCTCAAAACCTGGCCTGGGTACTGTTGGCTGTGTCGTGGCAGAGGTTGGTGGTGCGGTGAATATAGAAGATACTCCCGAAAATAGTGCCTGGGGGCGAACCTCAGAAGGCGTTCTGGTGAAATGGTTGACATAGTGGGATACCCGAATGGGGTGGCTGGGTAGTTTATTGGGACATTGGAGGTTCCACTTGTTCTGGGAATCAGCTCGGGAAAACCGGGTATTGCGTTGGGCGGATCCCTACCGTTAGACCAAGCGTCCCACATTTCTAACATGCGGAGGCGCAATATTCTGTTCTTTTCAGCAGTTGCTGACTCTGACATGGGGATAACCGTCATTGGGCTGTCCTTTGAGGGGTTAACGATTAGTAGTTCTTCTTTTCTTTATGCTTTTCATTATTTTCCTCTTTTCTTTGTGCTCTCTCTTCATCCTTTTATCTCTTATTCGAGTTACTTATAGCTATGACCGGATCCGATGGGGATTGCCTACGTATCGCGACACCGCGCGAATCAGATCATAACGTATTTCAAGGGATAAATGAGAAATAAAAAAAACATTTTTGGGTTTTTCAAATTTTCATTAAATAAAAACTTCTGATTTTCCTCTATTACAACGACTCCAACATACATACTTAAGAACTGAAAAACTAAAACAGACTCAATATAGACTCAAAACAGACTCTAAAAGGAAACTAAAGTACAGACTCGAAAAGAAAGATCAGGAGTACAAAACTGCCTCCAATACTACTCCAGGGGCCCGTGGGACATCAGTCGGTCTCGGCGCGGGCCTACGTGCAAGATCTCCTTGGAGGCGATCTAGGTCATATCCTCGCACTCATGGCATTTCATGACAATATAGTCAGCAATTCCTCTAATCCTTTCTCTAATGATGCCTTTCTCTTGGAGCAGGCGCCCAATTTGTTGAGATCTAGCTTCCAGAACTTGGGTGTTATTATGGCTTTGCTCCTGCAACTGTCGCATGTCCTCCTCCAGTCGAGACATCAATGCATAGCAGTGCTCTCTTTCTGCTTTGAAGTTCTTTGCTTGTTTGGTCATTTCACTCTCAAGGGTATTGATCTTTTTCTTCAGACCCGTGATTCCTTTGTCGTATTTTTCCTTCAACTGTCGAACGAAACTTGCCCGTTCTTTCGCATTCCTGGCTAACTTTGCTCGGGCCTTTGCTAGTTCAACCTCAGTCTTTTCCAAATCAACCCCATAGTTGCATACTTTCCGCCTAAGATTGTTTATAAGTTTTTCATCTGCTCCGCTCCTGACCGGGTTTTCAACTGCTATTTTCATCTTCTGGATTTGGGCTCGGAGGACTTCATTTTCTTGGGCCAACTTTTTCTTCTCACCCTCATCTGCAGCAGCTTGCACACCACTATCAAATTTAAGATCTCTGATTTGCCCTTCCAACTTGCTTATAGTGGCCCTATATTCATTTTCTTTGGTCAGCCACTCCCATCGTTCTTGTGATGCTTCAACAAATTCTTGAAGGTGGGCTCTTTTAGCTGGTCTTCCAAACTCAACACTCCTTTTATACCAAGCAAGGTAACTGGACGAGACTTCACCCTTGGATAAATCACGTACTCGGGTGTTCGCCGTCAAATATTGGCACTCACTCCAGATCTAGCGAACCACTGCTTCATGAAATTGGCCATCAGAGCGGATCTCGACTGTATGAATGCTAAGTTCTTCATCCTTGGGGACTATTTGGCATCTTCCTAGCTGTCTCAAAACCCGGTACGGGGCATAAGGTTGATACTCCTAAGACCCATCAGGAGGAAGTGAGGACCGGTGGCAGGCATGTATACAAACAGGAAGCTAACCCAACGTCCATTCTATCTAATCTGCAGTTATGGAGCAAAGGTAGGATATCCAATCTACGACCCTTTCTGGCATCTTGAACCCATCGACCCTTGTACCAAACTCCTCTATGCAGCTTTTCCCTGTAGATCTGTAGTTCATGTACCGAGGACGATGAAACAGGTGCTCAATCATCCACATTTGCAGTAACAAATTGCACCCTTCGAAAAAATCTACTCCGACTTTGCAAGCTGTGAGAGCTCGGAATATTTCTGATACTATCATAGGTGCGAGGGTGCTCTTGGCATTGGTAATCAAAGTATTGACGACCCCGGCTACCCATACATCAATATTCCCATCCTTCCTGGGAAACACTAGAAGACCCAAGAATGCTACCATGAAAGCAAAGCATCTATGCTCTTCCTACTTTAGTCGGTTTCCTTTACTACAGATTCTGCTCTCCGGGTTTTCAAACCTCCCTATATGTCCATACCGCTGATATATGAAGTGTAAAGTGGAAAACCCACCAGCCAAATCTACATAGTGGACCTGCCTGCTTATTTTTAGTAAGTCTAGAAATTTTTGAGGAGTGACGGCCCTTGGAGCGACCAGGTATTTTTGTCTAAGATCCTCTGAACTCCTAGTATAACCCGCTATCTCCTCCAAAGTAGGTGTAAGTTCAAAATCCGTGAAATGTAGAACGTTGTGAGCTGGGTCCCAAAATGTCACCAGTACTTTTATTAATGTCCCCCCTAGGCCTGATCTTTAATAATCCGGTGAGCCCACCCAAGTAATGGTTGACCATGTCTCGTCCTAGCTCACCCAAATCTTTCCACCACATGTGTAGTTCCAATGGAATCTTGGTCATAACCTTCATTGGTAAGTTTTGACTCGTGCTCATTCTGCAAATTTAGATTAAGGTGATTTAAAACAAAGTGAATTTTATTAAAGATGATAAAAAGGGGTCATTTTACAAAATTTAAATAAACACGGCTACTTTTGCAAATACGGCCCTTCAGCACTTCAAATGGAATATTTTAGGGTTGTGTTTGCTTGGTGGCCCAAAAATTGGCAAATAAACCGTCAGTGGCTATTCTTGCAAAAATTGCGTTCCGGCGCCCCGTCGGGACGTTCGGCTTATTTAGATAAAAACGGCATCACCCACTTCATTTATGACAACATATGATGACATTTTCAAATTTTTGGGTTATTTTTTGCAAAAACGGGATTGGACCCGATGAGGGTTGCCTACGTATCCCACATCCGATGAGAATCAAACCCGCGTAGTTCGGTCAGTTTTGACGCAACATAAAACATGAAGTATTAATTTTCCCTTCTTTCTCTTTCTTTTTCTTTTCTCCTCTTTTTTCTCAAAATTTCGATAGAGTTTCAGTATATTTTGGACACCAGATTTTTCAAAGGCGGGTAATTATCTCTCTCATACCTCAATTTGATTTTTTCCAATTTTTTTCCCTATTCTAGCAACCGGTCAACATGCAAATCGAAGCAAATAATTGTACAAGTAGCGCGTAGAAAATGCATCAGGATGGTCTTTTGATTTTTGGGTACACCTGTCCTAGACGGACCCAACCCCAGTGTTGAGTCCCCAAAGTCAAATGCACATGATGCAAAAAAGTGTTCCTACTAGGGATCCGGCATGAGGTTGAGTTATTCTAGGTTTAAAACCTGGGTGTATTGTTCTAGACTTGGTTTACCCGAGCGGACAACTGGAGCCGGGGGGCGGCGGGGGGGGGGAGGGGGTTCTACCGGAACCAAAAGGCCATCCGGCTTTGTAACTTGTCCGAACCTCATTCTAAATTAGGGTATGACACTACCAGAAAAGAAGTCACGCTAGCGTGCACTTCCCCGAAGATGAGAAGAGAAGGGTTTCGCAGTAGCTTATACAGTTCAAATAATATTAAAGCGGTAAAAGCGGCATTTAGCACATTAGGCCCAAGCATGTAATAAAATAAGATAATAAACAAAAGCCAAAACAGTTATTCTAAGCTCGAATTCTTGAACCCTGAACCAAAAGTTCTGTGTTATGATTCCCCAGCAGAGTTGCCAGAGCTGTCACACCTCCTTTTTACCACCCGAGAGGGGATATAAAGGAGTTTTACCAATTTAAGTGACATTATTCGAAATGAGATTATTTTTGTTTATTTAGAGTCGCCACTTGGAATAGTTTATTTGGTGTCCCAAGTCACTGGTTTATTTCAAATCCCAAATCGAGGAGAACTTTGACTTTATTTTAAAGTCTGCGAAACCAGAAATTCTAAGTAAGGAATTCTGTTAACCCGGGAGAAGGTGTTAGGCATTCCCGGGTTCCGTGGTTCGAGCACGGTCGCTTAACTATTAATATTGGCCTAATTATCTGATTTACTACATGTTTTAAAACTAGTGTGCATTTTTAACTTTATAACCGCTTTTAATTAATTATGGAATTATTCTGGAACAAGTTACGATTGTCGTACACTTGTTTGTTTGATACACATTGCGAATCGTGTCACGGGAACCGTACCCACTATCTATAACATGTTTAATTTATTAACATTATTAGAAGTTGTGGCCGGGTCACATAAATGTACCCCGGATTTGGAAATTAGGTATCACAACTACGTCACGGAAACCGTACCCGTAGCTATGATGATCTTATTATAAACGCGCCTAAAGCAAACTACGAATGTTCAAAGTATTTTCCACACTAATTCGTATTAATGTGAGGACCATGGGTTATGGATTTCAATTGTTGATGGCACGCCTCAATTTATTTTAAAAGATTTGTACTCAATTAAAGCAAACTAAGGATGTTCATATTTAAAACAATCTTGAAATTCAATATAAAGCTATTATATACAACTTTGGGATATGTTTTGGAACTTAATCAATTTTAGATTGGGCCAGTAATAGCTTGTTGGTTACTTGGTCAAGGCCAAACCAGCATTGAAGCTGTATTGGGTTCAGAACTCGGCCCAAAAATAAAAAGAAAACTCAAGGGCCTTGACAGGTCCAATTTTAACCAAGTCTTGCCCACATTGGGCTTATATTAGGCGGGCCCAGTTGCGAACATTTACTGGCTCGGCCTATCTACCTTTACCTTTTAAGTCATAGTAACACATTTGTCAAAAGTTGTAAATCAATTCACTTTTAAGTAAAAAAAGTCAGAATCTAGAAATCAAAATACAATTCAAGTTTGAAAATTAATTACACTACACGTGATTTACAAGACATAAAAAAAACATGCATTTATACTATAGTTCATAAGAGAAAACTTTACAACTGAGCCAAGCTACTGGGTTTAAGGCCCAGGCCCAATGGCCTAGGCCCAGACTCGTTTGAGGTTTGTTTTTTCCATCCGGGCTCATTCGCAAGTCTGGCCAACCTTGAATCAAAAACAAGCCTTTTAGCCTTAAAGATCTGGCCCATAGCCTTGGCCATTGTACCACTGTGCTTATGAAAATACGACAACAAAATAATTACACTCCTAAAGCAGTTGTTTTGAATTTCAGTACATGAAATCAGGGCCTAATTCATTACAGTACTCCAGATGAAAATAAAAGCTTTCAAAATCAGAATATTACATTACGGCCTATTAATACTACATTAACAACTAATCTATTACAACTTTCATGTAATTAATAACCTAATGAACACCTGCCTCTTTTGGACATGATTTATCCATTAAAAGCTTGGTCCAACACATGAACACGCAGATCCAGCATGCTACCAACAGTAGAATTTCAACTCGTAGCTTTTGAACCTGCTGATTTGGCCAACTAGTGGCCAAATCCACAGGTTATAGCTCATGGTTAGCAAACAAAACTCAAATGACATCAAGTAAACAACATATATTCATTTAATAGAAGAAGAAGGGAAGACATGACTTTAATGAACAACATCCAGAATCAGCATTAACATGCAGAATATTTGGCTAAAGAAGCATCTTCAAAACAAGGTTATTTTCAAGATGAAAACTAGAAAGTATCCATGTATTAACTAGGCTATTCATACCAAATTACTCCACGCTTTAAACTCACATAATAAAGATTAATCAGATCCATATCAACGTAAAGCTACAACTAGCATGAAAAGATATTCATTTTTTCCACATATAGTTTGCAGTTCTAGTCTTATATCATTTCAACAAAGCATTACATGGAGAAGGATGAGGTCAATACCTTGAACAAAACAGCAACAAAAACCAGCAACAAACAGATGAAAAGTTGGCTGAAACTTAGAAAAACGGAGCAGCAACAAAAACCCCAAACAAACAGCACCCAGAATCAAACCAGAAGGAAGAAACCAAGAACCAGCAACCGGAACTCTTAAAACCAGAGTCTTCAGCAGAAGACCAGTCTAGAAATTCTAATTAGGCAACTAATATTCTAGCCGAAAAAAGTTTTTAAGGAGTTTTTGTTTTCAGAACCTTTCAAAATGCAGAAAATGCTGATGGAAAAATGTGTGTGTGAGTGCAGTTTTTTTTTTTATAGAGTGTATATCCTAAATGACATCAAATAATATTTTACCCTAATTATTGGATAGTACAGCATATTGACAGAGGATAAATGTCCATCTGTCCATTTTCAGCATCTTTTAAAATCAATTTTGGACAGTTGGTACCTTCTAGAACTTTCTATTTTAGATATTTATTTTTTTAAGTTCAGAATTTCCCCCTAAGTTTTCCTTTTAGTTTAATTAAGCCCTTACAAGTTCCTAGTGAGTTACAAAGCAAGGCAAAGAAAGATAAGACTAGAAGGGATAAAAAATCCAAATAAAAATGCCAAACAGAATCATGATGCTGCAATTTAAACCTAAAAACTAAATCAATCAGTAAATAGAAGTGTTTATCTAATTAACCCTAAGCAAAAACTAGATTTAACGACTAATACACCTAAACAAAAATCAAACCAAGATTAAAATGAAACTGCAAAGAAAACCTAGAATTTAACCTACTCAGTTTGCAAACTTAAACAATTAAACAACCAATTTTGGTAGTTAAACAAACAGACTAAACAACTTGTTAATTAACCTAAAACAAAAACTGAACATAAACACGAGATGAAAACATGGAAGAAACAGAATAATCGTTATAGGTATCAAACTTAAAAATGAACCCTAATTAAGCTAAATTCATGCAACTGAAGTTAAACTTCAAATAATGAAATTCCAACACACTCTAATTAACCTACTAAAACGGAAGCAATTAAACACTAAACAAAAGAAGAGAAAACCTAAGGTTGCTAACCTAGAGCATGCGGCTAGAAGAGACAGAAGATGAAAGTGACGAAATCAAAAAAAAGAAAAAGAATGGAAAAGGGTTTACTAAGGACTTGCTTCAAATTCATGGCTAGTTAGGGACTCGGACAAGCTTCAACGGCGTGAAATGAACATGAACTACCATTAATCGACTGTTCTCAACAAGAACAGTCGACTAATGAAAGTTTTGGGTTCGAACATGCCAAAAAATGACCAAAAAAATCAAAAGAGGGAAAAAACTAGGGTTCGGTGGATCTAGATTTAAGATTCGAAGAACTTGGCGGGGATTTCTGGGAAGTTGTCTGTGGTTTGGGGTTCAGAGGGGTGTGAGGAGTGTGGGGTGTGATTTTGGGGAGATTTGGTCGATTTAGGATTTGGGCGTGGATTCCAGATCTATGTTTGGAGCAATTTAGTAAGGATTTGAGGGAAATGATTTAGGGATTTAGAAAGGGGAGGGAAGGGTGATTGCAGGGTGTTGATTTGGAGTGGTTTGGGGAGGCTCCGCCGCCGTAAAACGATTTTCGGGCGGCGGAGATAGGCGGAGCCGGTGATGGAGTATAAGGGCGGCTAGGGTTTAGTTTGTTTAGAGGAGGAAGACGGAAGTAATTCCCTCTTCTTCTTTTTTTTCATTTTTCTTTTTTTATTTCCTTTTTCTTTGTTTTTCTTTTCTTTTTCTTTAAAATCCTAAATCAAATTCCTAAATTAATCTAAATTGTAAATTAAACTAGTTATCTATTATAATATTTACTAAAATTAGCTGATCCTAAATTAAAAAAGAGAAAGTTACTAATTTAGCATTAAAGGATAAAATGTAGATGAATGGTATTTTTTTGTGATTTTTATTTTAATAAAGCATTTAATTAATTCATTAATCCTAATATATGAACACAAAGTCTGATATGCAATGCATGATGTTTTTGACATTTTTGGAGCATTTTCATAATTTTAATAAAAATTAAACGTGCACAAAAATGCAAACAATTAATAACATCCTACAAAAATCCTATAAAATGGCAAATAATTTGGAAAAAATCTATTTCTTTAATTTTATAGGAGTATTTTACATAGGGCAAAAATCACATGGTCACGTCGTTGAAAAAATTAACACAAATATTAATCAACTCAGAAGTAAAAGTCCTCGTCATTTTAGCGGAACTAGTCTAAAAGAGTTTTACTTGAATGTTACAAGACTTGATCTCTTCGACGGTAAGGTAATTCTAAATTATTTTAATGTCCCTTTATGACTTTTTAGATCGGTGCCTCCGATCGGTAGCTGGGCACGTGACAATATTTAAGAGGTCGTTTGGCCATACAATTTTCTTTTTATTTTTTCTTAATAAATTTTAATTTTTTTCGAAATCAATGTTTGGCCATAAAATATTCAGTTTTCACTTGAAACTGAATTTCAGAATTTTTTGAAAATTTGAAAAACTCCAAAAAGCTATTTTTCAAAAAATTTCACTTCAAATTACTTACAAAAATCCAAAAATAGACCAAAATTGTATTCATGTCCAAACACAACTCAAATTTTCAAATATCATTTTCTCTTGAAAAAAAATTTCACTTTTTTTTTCGAAATTTTATAATTTTGTGTCCAAACGCCCACTTAGTTTAGAATTTTAAAAATTGTCTAGGTATAATTATCTCTTGTACAAACATATATGCTATTGAAATTTATTTAGTAACTACTAAATTTGTCGCGCGAAGACATTAGTGAAATTTTTATAACAACACATTTAGCTTAGTTCATACGTTAGTTTATAACTTTGGTTTAGTTAGAATATATACATCTGCATAATTTACTCCTCTGCAGCATATTTAAGATTTATCTATGTATGAAAAATTCAAAGGAGTATTAAAATAAAATAAAAAACTCAAAGTAATACCATTTTTTTTTTGGTTCAAAAGATAAAAAATATATATTACTTTAACTGGTGCGTACAGAGGAGGGATACATAGGGTGCACCCTATTACAAGGTAACGTACTACTGCTACCTAATGTACTATTACACTGAATCATACTACTACTATCATCTATGATATTTATAGTGCATCTACTGGAATAACATCACAATGGACTGGAGCAGGGTTGACATCATTCAAAATGTTCCCTTGGCTTGTTGTTTGTGCTAATATGCCATTCTTGTCTTCATCAAAAGCTTGCTGAACAAAAACTGGGATCACTTCAAAAACATATGGCACTGAGTTGTGTCCAATATTGCTGCCTGCCTTAGCTAGGTTGTCACGACCCAAGTTCGCTCTCCGTGAACTGTCGTGACTGTCACACCTCCTTTTTCACTACACCCCGTAAGGGGTATAGTAAAGGGAGTTTTTCCAATTAAAGGACAACCGAAACGGGATTATTTCAATTAAAGATTCAGAGTCGCCACTTGAGATAATTTATGGTGTCCCAAGTCACCGGTTCAAATCCCGAATCGGGGAAAGGATTGACTCTGATTAACAGTCCGCGAACCAGAAAACCGGGCAAGGAATTCCGTTAACACGGGAGAAGGCGTTAGGTATTCTCGAGTTCCCTGGTTCTAGCACGGTCGCTCAACTGTTATCATTGGCATAGTTATCTGATTTTAGAAACAATTTAAACCTATGTGCATTTTTACTTTTAACCACTTTTATTCATTTTTAAAAGAAGATTTAACGCCGTCTAAAATATGTCTTTGGATCACGTCACATGAAATGCAGCCGCAATCCGAAACACATTTTATTCAACGTTATATAGATTTGGATTTGGGTCACATGAAATGCACACCTGAGTTTAGGAGAATAATATTATTAAAGTACGCGCCTAAAGCAACTATGCGTTTTTAGCTTTGCGAGGGCCATGGAAATTTGCTAAATGGCACGCCTCGAAATCTAAGAATTTTAAAAGAAACAATTAAGCGAGGGCCACACATTTGGGATTTCATTTGGCGCGGCACACCTCAATTCCATTTTAAAGGGTATTTAAGCTAAAAACTCGGAGGGCCATAGACTACGTCTTGTCTAGTATAGCCCACACCCCATAAAGAGATACCAGTTGAAATCAAACTTAAGGGAAATATGACTACTTCACCTAGATTCGAACTCGTTCCTTACTCAAAGGTTGACAGGCCTAGTGGCAGGCCCAACGCTTGTCGAACCTCCATAATGGATGAAAGCAGCCCAACGATAAGCGCATGCCATACGTGAATCAAACCAAAATAAATCATCGCCAAACTTGGGGCTCGAAACGGGCCCTAATCCAGACAAAGCTCTATTGAGTCAAGCGTCAAGGGGGTCGCGGATCAAACCCATACGACAACGAGGCTACCAAGATATAATCAATAGGATAACACTACTGGCTTAATTGAGCAAACGAAAAAGGAACATTAGCTAAAGAAAGAAATAGAACTGAAATGTGAATGCAACCAAAAGGATTTTATATTTTTTGCAAAACCATTAAATTACTAGGACTACAATAGAATAAGCTAGCCATTTGATTAATCACTTCCGGAAACAATTACATGCTTACTTCATTCATAGATCGCAAACAATCCACCGTAGATTAACAATCGCTTCCTTACAATTCATATTTTTGCTTTGAATTATTATTCCAAATGATCCTAGGCTAGGAAATAACATGTAAATCTTCTACTTCTGGTTATAGCAAAGCTGTTTCATCACAGTCCACAACCATAGGCATGACAGTTACGACCCTATTGAATCATGTGATAGCAAGTTAATAACATAAATCACCTCATGAATCAAGCCAAACTCTGAAACATAACAAGTGCTGACTCAACAACAAAATCAACAGGAAGCCATTATGCTAACTAACATTGTCTAATTTTCAATTACAACCATTCTTCGACAAATACACTAGTCAAAATTCCGAAGTTACACAGTGATCAGGAAATTAAAAGAACAAGAGGCCAAGTTCACAAATAACTTCATATTTTATACCTTCCTCAACCCAAACTTCAGTTTACACACCAAGTGATACCCATAGAGGACTGAGACATACCTGGAATAGAAAGAAATGAGTAAGACGAGTGAGGTCATCAGTCAACAGTAGCAAGAACAAGAATCAGCAGTAGTGACAATCCAGAATGACCAAATTTGAACCAGAAGAGATTCAAAATTGACCCAAACTTGCTCAAAATCTCTAAACCAACTCTTAAGACCTCCAAATTCGAATTCTTTCAACCAAAACAAACCATTAGTTACTTCAGGGATTTAGAGAATGAAAGAACCTCAGGGAAAGTTCAATCAAACAATAACCAGAACACAGCAGTCTATATTTTATCCTTTCTGAAATTCTGATCTCTCATCCTTGCCTTCCAAAGCAAGATAGGGATGCCTTTATAGGCAAGCAAATAGGGCAGACCTGAAAGTTTAGTTTTGCACTTCTAGCCCCCCCCCCCCCCCCGAATTTTCATTTTTGCCAGTTAATCCCCTCATTTTCTGACTTGTTACCCAAGCTAAAGTCTGAAATTCTATAAAAGACCCCTACTAGAAGCTTCTAAATCAGTTACCCAAAAGATTCCCTAGCTAGATTACCTATACTGCCCTTAAAAGACCCTGAAACTACCCTAACACCACTCGGGTCAACTGGTCAAGCTAATTGGGTCAAGTTGACCCAATTCGATGGGTCTACTAATAACCTAGTTCAACTCTCTATTGGGCTTTTGATTTCCTAGTTCAGATCAAGAGATAACTCAGACAACCCTTGAGCAATTGGTTACGGAGTCTCAAAATTTGACAGGAGACTCAGGCCCAAATAGAAACGGGGATCCCAATTTTCTAAACTTAGCACTAAAACCAAACAAAACAATACCCACACATTCAAACCAATGTTTCTGAATTAAAATGAAACAAACAAAAATATAAGCAAATCGAGCCTCTTCCTCTTTTCTTTATCCGATTATTGGATTATCATTACTGAATATTGAAACCAACCAGTAAACAGACTATATGAACCAACCAACTAAAAATATGAAGGCTTCTTAAAACTAATCATGCATATGAGAGGGACGACTTTAAAGAACAGGGAAAAATGCAGAAGGAGAAGAAGAAACAGATGACAGTAAAAGAAAAAAGGAAGGAAAAGTAAAGAAAATCAAAGAAATACCTAGAGGCGTGGACAGACGTGAAGTAGCTTGAAAACCGTTCGACTTTCTTGACAAGAACAGCTTTCAATTGTGTGTTTTCGTGTGAAAACACACGATTAAAGGCCATTATAGCCTAGAATCGTCAAAAACCCCGTTGGATTTGGATTTGTGGAACTAGGGTTGTCTCTTTACATCCAAATTCGAGAAATTCTGATGGGTTTCGATTGGAGTGAGTTGGGGTTTTAGAATGAGGGAGAAGAGGAGGTTCAGGGGTGTTGTTTTGGTGAGGTTTGGTGGTGGCGCCGCCACCGGAGAAAGTAGGCGGCACTAGGGTGTGGAGTTTCTGATCTAAAATTCGAGGAATTCTAGCTGGATTTGAGGTGTAAGAAGTGGAGATTTGGGAAGAGGGGATTGAGGGGAGTCTGTGGTGTTAACTTCACGGTGATTGAACACCGGCCGCAGCCGTAGGCGATTTTTGGCGGGCAGCAAGCGGTGGCTCAAGGTGGAGTGTGAGAGATNGTAGGATCGATTAACCTCGACGGCTCAGATCGCCTCTACATGAAACGGTGTCGTTTTGGATTTGCATGGGGCTGGACCGGGTGGAAACGGGTATGGGCTAGGTATTTGGGTGATTTTGGACGAGTTTCAGGGATTTGGGCCTGGGCAATTTAAACAAAACAACCCAGCCTACTTTCTTCCTCTTTTATTTTCATTTCTCATCATTTTTTTTCTTCAAAAATTCTTTTCTTCTTTTTTCTAAATTTAAACTAAACCTAAGTCAATTCCTAGAACTTAATTAACCTAAAAAAACACTAATTAAACCTATATGATAATTATCTCAAAACAAATTATAAGAAAAACTACTCAAAATCAAAGTTAAAATTGAAAGGTGCAAATTAAACTATTTTTGTGATTTTCCTTTTCTCTTTTTTTATATAAGATAACTTAATTACTAATAAATTCTTAAAAATGCAAAGTTAGATCCTAAATGAACATGCAACACATTTTTTTGTATTTTCCATTAATTAAAATAAAATAAACATGCACAAACAAATGCAAACAATTAACAGAAAATGCCACGAAAATCCACAAAATTACAAATAATGAAAAGAAATTATTTTATTTTGAAATTATGGGAGTAATTCACATAGGGAAAAAATCACGTGCTCACAGCTGCCCCTCTTTGCTCGAAAACACGAAGAGTTTTCGTGCAAAGATAAAGTGATCGGATACGAGCGATTTTTGCCCGTTCGAATACTCCGTGGGAAGCATTTTTGAAAAATTTGACCGCTTCCTGCTTCTGAGGTTGCCTACATATCCTTGGCTAAAAAGGAATCAGGTCAGTGTAGTTCAAGAATGTTTGGTAGCTGGGACTACCATGAAGCTGTGATTTCACTGCTGCTGCTGCTGCTGCTGTTACTGCTTATTGAACCCCTTATTACACCATGTCAAAAATAAAATAAGCTATACTAAACTATGATCTATGAATTACAAAACCTATCTATCTCTTCAAACTTGATCTTGCAGCTTTTGTTGCCATGCTGACTTGTATTCTTCGGTGAAATTCCTCTGTTGTCGACTTGAATTATAATCTGAGATATTTTCATTTTCTTCAGGTGGATGCCTGACTGCCAACTTGAGATCACCTTGAGATGTTTTCCTTTTCTCCCAGGTGGACGCCTGACCGCGGATCTTGAACTGTATTTGAGATGTTGCCCCTTTCTCCAGGTGAGCTCCTGACTGCTGAACTTGAATTATACTCCCATGCTCTCCAGGCGGGCTCCTGACTGCTAAACTTGAATGTATTCCCATGCTTTCCAGGCGGGCTCCTGACTGCTAAACTTGAAATGTATTCCCTGCTCTCCAGGCGGGCTCCTAACTGCTAAACTTGAATGTATTCCCATGCTTCTCCAGGTGGGCTCCTGATTGCTGAACTTGAAATGTATTCCCATGTTCTCCAGGCGGGCTCCTAACTGCTGAACTTGAAATGTATTCCCTTGTTCTCCAGGCGGGCTCCTGACTGCTGACATGAAATGTATTCCCTGCTCTCCAGGCGGGCTCCTGACTGCTGACTTGAAATGTATTCCCTTGTTCTCCAGGCGGGCTCCTGACTGCTGACTTGAAATGTATTCCCTGTTCTCCAGGTGGGCTCCTAACTACTGACTTGAATGTATTCCCTGTTCTCCAGGTGGGCGCCTGATTTCAACAAAATAAACAAAACAAAGAAAATTTCTGCCCCAGTTTGGTAGCTGGGCATATATATGAGTGTAAACCGAATTATGTTACCAAATATCAATAAGAACTTGAAAGCTGAAACTTGAACTGTACTCCCTTGCTCTCCAGGTGGCGCCTGATTGCTGAACTTGAAATGTATTCCCTTGTTCTCCAGGTGGGCGCCTGATTGCTAAACTTAAATTGTACTCCCTTGTTCTCCAGGTGGGCTCCTGACTGCTAAACTTGAATGTATTCCCTGCTCTCCAGGCGGGCTCCTGACTGCTTAACTTGAATGTATTCATCTGCTCTACAGGCGGGCTCCTGACTGCTAAACTTGAATGTATTCCCATGCTTTCCAGGCGGGCTCCTGACTGCTAAACTTGAATGTATTCCCTGCTCTCCAGGCGGGCACCTGACTGCTAAACTTGAATGTATTCCCATGCTTTCCAGGCGGGCTCCTGACTGCTAAACTTGAATGTATTCCCTATGCTTTCCAGGCGGGCTCCTGATTGCTAAACTTGAATGTATTCCCTGCTCTCCAGGCGGGCTCCTGATGCTAAACTCGAATGTATTCCCATGTTCTCCAAGCGGGCTCCTGACTGCTAGACTTGAATGTATTCCCATGCTTACCAGGCGGGCTCCTGACTGCTGACTTGAATGTATTCCCTGGTTTCCAGGTAGGCTCCTGACTGCTGACTTGAAATGTATTCCCTTGTTCTCCAGGCGGTCTCCTGACTGCTTAACTTGAATGTATTCCCTGCTCTCCAGGCGGGCTCCTGACTGCTGACTTGAATTATATTCCCATGCTTTCCGGGCGGGCTCCCGACTGCTGAATTCGAAATGTATTCCCATGCTCTCTAGGCGGGCTCCTGACTGCTTAACTTGAAATGTATTCCCATGCTCTCCAGGCGGGCTCCTGACTGCTAAACTAGAATGTATTCCCTGCTCTCCAGGCAAGCTCCTGACTGCTAACTTGAATGTATTCCCATGCTCTCCAGGCGGGCTCCTGACTGCTGAACTTGAAATGTATTTCTCCAGGTGGGCTCCTGACTGCTGACTTGAAATGTATTCCCTGTTCTCCAGGTGGCCTCCTGATTTCAACAAAATAAACAAAAACAAAGAGAATTTCTGCCCCAGTTTGGTAGCTGGGCATATATATGAGTGTAAGCCGAATCATGTTACCAAATATCAATAAGAACTTGAAAGCTGAAACTTGAACTGTACTCCCTTGCTCTCCAGGTGGGCGCCTGATTGCTGAACTTGAATGTATTCCCGTGCTCTCCAGGTGGGCGCCTGATTGCTGAACTTGAATGTATTCCTGTGCTCTCTAGGTGGGCACCTGATTGCTGAACTTGAAATGTATTCCTTGTTCTCCAGGTGGGCTCCTGACTGCTGACTTGAAATGTATTCCCTGTTCTCCAGGTGGGCTCCTAACTACTGACTTGAATGTATTCCCTGTTCTCCAGGTGGGCGCCTGATTTCAACAAAATAAACAAAACAATGAAAATTTCTGCCCCAGTTTGGTAGCTGGGCATATATATGAGTGTAAACCGAATTATGTTACCAAATATCAATAAGAACTTGAAAGGTGAAACTTGAAATGTACTCCCTTGCTCTCCAGGTGAGCGCCTGATTGCTGAACTTGAACTGTATTCCCTTGCTCTCCAGGTGGGCGCCTGACTGCTGAACATGAAAGTATTCCCATGCTTTCCAGGCGGGCTCCTGATTGCTAAACTTGAATGTATTCCCTGCTCTCCAGGCAGGCTCCTGACTGCTGACTTGAATTGTATTCCCAATTTGGTAGTTGGGCATATATATGAGTGCAAGCCGAATCATGTTACCAAATATCAATAAGAACTTGAAAGCTGAAACTTGAACTGTACTCTCTTGCTCTCCAAGTGGGCGCCTGATTGCTGAAACTTGAATTGTATTCCCTGTTCTCCAGGTGGGCTCCTGACTGCTGACTTGAAATGTATTCTCTGTTCTCTAGGTGGGCTCCTGATTGCTGACTTGAATTGTATTCCCTGTTCTCCAGGTGGGCCCCTGATTTCAACAAAATAAACAAAAACAAAGAAAATTTCTGCCCCAGTTTGGTAGCTGGGCATATAGGTGAGTGTTAAACTGAATTATTCTACCAACTATTACTAAGAATTTGAAAGCTAGGTCCTATTATCCAGGGAGGTCCTGACAACTCTTAATTAAACGACAATTATAAATCTAAGCTGTATCTTCTAAAGGTATTACTTCCGCTAAGTCCTGTTATCTAAGAGGGTCTTAAACTGCATCCTATTATCCAGGAAGGTCCTGACAATTCCTAATTAAACAATAATTTTAAATCTAAGTTATATCTTCTAAAGGTATTATTTTCGCTACATCTTGTTATCTAACAGTAATCTTAAAGCTAGGTCCCATTATTCAGGGGGGAGGGGGGGTCCTGACAACTCCTAATTGAATCCTATCTTAAACATGCAAACTTTGAAACCAACTTACATTCCTTTATGCTAAGCTATGCTATTCATGATTGTTTTGAAATTTAACTAAGCCACATTTTCCAGGAAGGTCCTGAGAGTTTACGGTCAAACCTGTTTGGTGCTTGCTCTTCCCTTACGGAGAGTTCCTCTGAAACAAACGAAATTTTCTTCCCCTGTTTCAATCAAAGGAAAATCTTGTTAGTTTAAAATGGTGGTTAGTTGATGGCATTCTTGCTGAAGGTGTCTCCGCTGCCGTGCTTTGTTTTGACCTGCCTCCCCTGAACTGGCCCTGAATTGCTTGACTTTCTGACTGACTTTCAAACCTCATGACCTTGATGACCTGAGTGTTCTATACCCAAACCGTTGTTTTACATCTCTGACCCCTTTCTCTGAACCTTTGCATCTCCCATGACATTACCAAATCATTCCACCGATGAAACTTCCGGTGATTCCTTGTATCCCACTTTACATCATGCTATCTTTGGTATGTTCTGGCCACACTGTGCTTTGCAATTTTGGAAGCTGGTAGTGAGCTTTGAAATCCTTTCTTATTTACCTTGAACTGACATTAAAACATCTTAGAGAAACAAACCCCAAAAGAAATGAAATGCAATGACCTTGAGAGTTAAGGATAAAAAAATCCAAAACTGGACGACTTACTAAAAGGAAAAAGGGAAAGAGACTTATCTGAGTGGAACAGATGGTACCTGATCATGACATGCATTTCGGACTAATCGGCCCAATCCGTCCAACCAATCAACTTTCAGTTGCCATACTTTGTTGCCCCAGAATTCCATAACCTGATTTCTTCACCCAAACCCTAACCTTGTTCATCCTGCGGTGTCCTGAACGGTTTTCACCCACAGACCTCTCTCATTTTTTCACTTCTCAACTCACTTTCGCCTTAAGGTGCCCGTGAGGGTTTTCACCAATAAGAATCTCTCATTTTTCATCTCTCTCAGCTCCCGTCGCCTTACGGTGCCCACGAGGGTTTTCACCAATAAGACTCTCTCATTTAACTTCTCTCAGCTCCCGTCGCCTTACGGTGCCCGTGAGGGTTTTCACCAATAAGACTCTCTCATTTTCATTATTTTCCTGCTTAGACCAGAGTGTTGCCCCTGAAATGAATCACCTCTACTTGCTCAACTTGGCATCTCTCGAAGACTGATCAGAAGGTCTTTCTTTGGACTGTAACGTGGGCTTTTGGATAGAGTTAGAAAGGAAGGGTATCAAGGCTCAAAAAATTCAACATGGGTTTAAAATTACAACTTTTGGAATCAGATTTCTTACAACAACCACAACTTCTGCCCCAGTTTCTTGCTTGGGGACTTTTGGATTTTTTATTTTGATGGGACTGAACCGTGAGGCTGCCTACGTATCCTTAAAAGGAATCAGGTCGAGCGTAGTTCATGTCATCGAAATTACTTTGTTGTTGTGATTCTTCTTTTCTTTTTCTTCCATTTCTCTTTCTTTTGTGTTTTCTTCTTCTTTTTTTTTCTTTTTTTTTCTCTCTTTCTTTTCTTTTTCTATTTTCTTTTCTTCTTCTTATTTTTTTTAATTTTCATTTTTCTTTTCTCTCTTTCCTTTACTTATCATTTACGCTTGCGTTTCTGATCTTTGCTACTGATTCCAAAAGAGGGGTATGAAAGGAAATAAACAAGGCTCAAAGGGGGTAATCGAAGGATTAAGTGTTTAGGTAGCAGAACAAATTGCCTTCGTCATTCCAATCTCCAAAACATGCCAAGGACAAACAAATACAATTTAACTAGAGAAAATCATACATAATATCTCTTGACTGCATCAGAATTGATGGCCATTTCCACATACTTGCCTTCTAGGTCTATTAAATACAAAGCACCATTGGACAACACTCTCGTCACGATGAGCGGCCCCTGCCAATTTGAGGCGAACTTGCCTTTGGCCTCAGCCTGATGTGGAAGGATACATCTCAACACTTGCTGACCCACTTCAAACTTACGTGGACGCACCTTCTTATTATATGCTCTTGCCATTCTCCGTTGATACCACTGGCCACGACACACTGCTGCCAATCTTTTCTCATCGATCAAGCTCAATTGTTCCAGGTGGGTTTTGACCCACTCGTCATAATCATATTCCAATTCATCATCACACTCAATTTCTTGTATTACTATTTCAGAATTAGATTGGCTTTTAGGACTGGGCCGAAGATTCCTCATGCATGTCATGTCATTGAAACCAGCATAGAAAGAACTGTACAAGAAAGAAAAGAAAAACAAAAATAAAACTATCAGGAATGAAGAAGAAGGGAAATTGCATTTCAATGAAATTAAAGATAACAAGGTTTAACACATCCAAACGGACGGAACATAGAATCTGAATTGCAACCCTGGAATAATCCAAAAAAACAAAAAGAAAATCAAAGCCGACTACCAAAACTCCCTCCGAGTAGGGAGAGGAGTAACTTCCCAATTGTTAATCTTTGCACTTGGCTCGACAAATTGCACATCCACCTTGCTAGAACCCTCTCCAACTTCCACCATGTTCACATCGTCGAACAACTTATCGAACCTTTCAATCAACTCCTTATCAAGATCAACCACAGAACTAGGAACCGTTGTTACTGGGCGCTTCCCAGCGCCTGGCTTGACAATGACAGGATCTGTGTGGGCACCCTCCACAATCACGACAGGCTTGTTCGCCACTCCTGGCACAACCACTTTGCCCTTTCTTGTTTCATTGCAACCTCACTTGAGGACTCCTTCTCAACTACCCCACCCGGTTTACTGTCTGTCCCCTTCAACTTGATCAACGACTTCCCACTTGTTGACTTTTCACTCGGCTTGACTTCACTGGACCGGATCATCATTACAGTCTGCGAGGGCTTTTTAGGCTCTCCTCCTTTATGCACTATCTCAATCATATTGTTCTCATGATGGGCCGGCAACGGATTCTGGTTGATATTGGGCGCCTCTGGGGTTTGAACCTCGATCCGATGGGTATCAATGAGCTCTTGAATAGCTGTTTTCAAGTGCCAGCATTTCTCTATGTTATGCCCTGGAGCACCAGAATAATATTCACAGCTTACAGAATAATCAAGATTTCTCGGGGGAGGATTTGGCAACTTTGCCTCAATAGGCCTCAACATATCCAATTGTCTCAACCTGTGGAACAAACTAGTATAGGACTCTCCCAATGGGGTGAAGGTTTTCTTCTTCTGCAACCTCTCATTCTTAAGTGCTTGATTGGACCGGAAAGCTGGTCTAGGAGGGTTTTGGTAGGCTCGTGGGGGGTGGGTAGGCATTCTATGGAGTTGGGTATGTATTTTGTGGGGCTGGCACACGCCATTGTGCGTGGGCAAGGGGTTGGCTGTATGCTTGGGCGTGCTGGATAGAAAAATGGGGATCTGGCGGTGGGTAGTAGTGTGTGGCGGGCTATATGGAGTGTGGGGGTAAGTTTGGTGGTGGGATCGAGGCTGGTTATAGTAAGGTGATGGGCCCCTGGATCCGAACCAAGCTCCTGACTCAATTGTCGCAACATCCTCTTTCTTCTTCTTTCCAAGTACACCCCCAGTACCGTTTTGAATGGCCTTGGTGGTTGCCTTAATTTCTGAGTAGCTCATGATTTTATCGGACTTGAGTCCTTCCTTTACCATGCTCCCCATTTTTACCACTTCATTAAAGGACTTTCCTACCGCTGACACCAAATGACCGAAATAAGTGGGCTCCAAGGCCTGCAAGAAATAATCAACCATCTCACTCTCTTTCATCATAGGGTCAACCCTCGCTGCTTGCTCTCTCCAACGGAAGCCATATTCTCATAAACTCTCCCCCAGGCTTTTTCTCAATTTTCGTCAATGACAGATGGTCTGGAACAATTTCAAGATTATATTGAAAATGGCATGCGAAGGCTTGGGCCAAATCGTCCCATGTGTACCACCGACAATGATCTTGTCGGGTGTACCATTCCAAAGCTGAGCCACTTAAACTTTGACTGAAATATGCCATCAGTAATTCATCTCTCCCGCTTGCTCCTCTCATCTTGCTACAAAAACCTCCCAGGTGTGCCACTGGATCACCATGCCCATCGTATAAATCGAACTTAGGCATCTTAAATCCTGCTGGTAGTTGAACATCTGGGAACAGACACAGGTCTTTATACGCCACGCTTACTTGACCACCTAGCCCCTGCATATTCCTGAAAGATTGCTCCAAGCTTTTGACTTTCCTAATCATCTCCTCCTGCTCGGGATTTTTAAGAGGCCTCTCAGTTTCTGCCGAGAGATCAAAATGAGGAGTGTGAGAACATGGTTCTGGCACTTTGAAGGTAGGTTCTGGTGGATAATAGTGGTTGTCGTGAGTCTGGAATAGAGGCTCACAGGAAGATCGGTGTAATGCAGCAGGTGGAGGTGCCACAAACACAGGAGTGATTGGTGGAGGAGGGTATGGGACTTGTTTGAGTAGTGGAGCTGGTAGTGTTTAGGAGGTAGTGCCATAGATTGTTGGTAGGTGGGAAAGGCCGGGGATGAATTCACAGTAGGAGGGTCCTGAGGTTGAGCAAATGGTGGGATATAAGCAGGGTTGGCGGGGTAAACCGGTAGTGGGTGCCCTTTTGCCCAGGCCTGGTACATTTCAGCCATTTGCTGCTTTAACTTATACATATCTTCTTTCATAGAATTAACATCCAACTCTTCCACCTCTTTTGACGGATCGACAATACTTGCCTCTAGTTCTTGGTTGGCCATGTTCAGCTTGTCTTTTGACCGGGTGTTGTAGGAGTGAGTTGCCAGAATGCCAATCAACTAACCACCTGCCTGGACTTAATACATCAACAACAACCTTGTTAGCGATTAGGGCTTTAACAGATTGGTAACCGCACATTTTGGGGAATGAATGCACCTAAGCAGTTAACCGTTTCTATTATGCATTTGATCGGTTGCTCGCGTCATCCCGGCTTTCCTTATTTCCATTTGCAACTTCCCTTTTCTCTTTTTTCCTTCTTCTTTTTCCTTTTCATTCTTTCCTTTGCCCTCTATTTGTTTTTATTCTCTCATTTTTCTCTCTTATTTTGCCATTGCTTCCTTCTCACGGTTTCTTATTTTCTCTCTTCTCTTTTCTTTTCTCTCCTATTTTTCCTCTCTTTTCTTTTCCTTTTTTTTTCTTTTTTCTTTTTTCTTTTTTTTATCACTCTTTTTCTTTCGCTTGGTTATGGTCGAATCCTATGGAGATTGCCTACGTATCATGACCCCGCATGAATCAGACCTAGCGTAGTTCTGGGGGATAAAAATAAATAATAAAACATTTTGGGATTTTTAAATAAAAATTAAATATTTTGGTTACAACGACTCATCCTACCGAATTTTTACCATAAAAACCAACAGGCTCAAAAGGAAACTAACAGGAGAAAAATCAAGACTCATTTTTTACTCAAAAAGTTATCACTATTTTTTTCAAAATTTTCATAAAAATATCCGGCTTTGCCAATACGGCCTTTCAGCACCTCGAGGAAGAAGATTTTAAGGTTGTGTTTGCTAACCGGCCAAAAAATTTAAAAATGACCAAAGGTGGCTGTTCTTGAAAAAATAGCCTTCTGGTGCCCTTTTAGGGATATTCGGCTATTTTTGACAAGAATGGCATCACCTTACTTATTTACCATAAAATTTTGTTCTTTTTGGGCTAGTTATGCAAAAGGGAAGTTGGACCCGATGAGGGTTGCCTACGTATCCCACGCCCTGTGGGAATCAAACTGGTGTAGTTCGGGCAAATAAAACAAAACCAACTATTTTTGAAAACAAAACCCTTTCCTTCTCCTTTTTTTTGTTTTTCATTTTTCTCAAAAATTCGGCGGAGTTTCAATACCATTTGGACATTGGTTTTTCTATCAAAACAGGTGATTAACTCACTTAACCCTTACACTGCTATTTTCTTTCACAAACTCTCCCTTTTTATTTAAAAAGCCGGTCAACATGCAAATCCAAAGTAGATAAATGCACAAGTAGGATGCATCAGGATGGTCTATAATTTTGGGTACACCTGTCCTAGACGGACCCAATCCCTGTGTTGAGTCCCCTAAGTCAAATGCACATGATGCAAATAAGCGTTCCTACTAGGGATCCGGTATGAGGCTGAGTTATTCTAGGTTTAAAACCTGGGTTTATTTGTTCTACACCTGGTCTACCCGAGCGGACGACTCGAGCCGACGGGGGGCTGCGTACCGGTAACCAAAAGATCCTCCGGCTTTGCAACTTGTCCGAGCCTCGTCCTATTTGGGATATGACACAAACAGAAAGAAGTCACGACCAGCGTGCACTCCTCGGGAGGGAGAAGAGAAGGGTTTCGTAGCAGTTTATATACAGTTCAGATAATATCAAAGCGGTAAAAAGCAACATTTCGCACATTAGTCCCAAACATGTAAAAAAATCAAATAATAAACAAAGCCAAATACAACAATTATCAAAGCTCGAATTCTGAACCCTGAACCAGAAATTCTGGGTTCTTGTCCCCAGCAGAGTCGCCAGAGCTGTCACGCCTCCTTTTTCACTACACCCCCGGAAGAGGTATAGTATAAGGGAATTTTTCCAATTAAAGGACAATCGAAACGAGATTTATTTATTTAAAGAATTCAGAGTCGCCACTTGGGAGATTTATGGTGTCCCAAGTCACCGGTTCAAATCCCGAATCGAGGAAAGGGTTGACTCTGTATTACAGTCCGCGATCCAGAAATACGGGTAAGGAATTTTGTTAACCCGGGAGAAGGTGTTAGGCATTTCCGAGTTCCGTGGTTCTAGAACGGTCGCTCAACTCTTATAATTGGCCTATTATATAATTTTAAACATGTTTTAGCCTGTGTGCATTTTCAACTTTTCAACCGCTTTTATTTAATTAACTGAAGGAAGATTGCAACGTCATTTAAAATATGTTTCGAACCACGTCACATAAATGCACCCGCAGTCCGCAACACATTTTATCTAACGTTGAGATTTGGATTTGGGTCACATAAATGCGCACCCGAGTTTAGGAAGGTAATATTATTAAATGACGCGCCTAAAGCAACTACGCGTTGTTAACTTTGCGAGGGCCATGGAAATTTGCTAAATGGCACGCCTCAAATTCCAAGGATTTTAGAAGGAAATAATTATGTGAGGGTCACGCATTTGAGATTTTATTTGGCGCGGCGCACCTCGATTCCAATTTTAAAAGGAAATTCATACAACACCTTGGAGGGCCATAAACTATTTATTATCTAGTATGGTTCACCCCCACTAATGAGATGAAGCTAACGAAATTACACTAACTTCTAAACCTTGACTGAACTCAATCCTGAATTGGAAATTGAAACTAAGGACGGCTAATCCATTTCATCCTGAGAGTTTGGACTTAGCCTAATAAGAAGCCCAACGGTCACATTCCTGAAGCCCATGCGAACGGCCCCTTTCAAATGAAGCATGCACAAGCCTAGTGCAATACGGTATGGGGATCAAATCCAGGCAACCGCAGAAAAGTATTCAAACTGAAGAAAACGCAGTAACAAATGAACTTTAACCTTGCAGATTTTAAAGCTTGACATTGAATGAACACAAAACTAAAGCTATAGACATTAACCCCTGAAGCATGGATCGAGATTTAACTAAGAGCCATTTTAAGTGAACAACATTCATACAACCACCACTCACACCACAAAAGGTTACAGTTGCTGAAAAATACTAACTAGATAGTGTTAAAGGTTCAACTTAAGTTGATGAAACATTTCCAGTTCTTAAAACACTTTTTAGGCTGAAACCAATCACATACTCCTCAAGAATAAATCAATGCATGTTTCTTTTGTTCTAAGTAGTTTAAACCTGTTTCTCAGACATTAAATCCCCATTTGCACAATTACTGCACTATGATAAACATCCAATTGTGGTTGGCAAAACAAGGATCCCAATACCAGAGATGTACTACTAATCAAGGATGAACACAAAAGTAATTAAAATGATTCACTGAGTTCCTCAAGCTCTTGCAGCAAACCCAATTCAGGTATTATAAAAAGAGTTCAATTATTACAAACCAAGCATTTAAATACAAAGTGGAAAACTAAATGAATCCTTACTAGATACAAGGTGATTACAGTCCTTTAGAATAGTCTAATTAATAGTTCATATGCTGCTAGGCATGCACAGATGTACAGCTAGACAGAACTGAACACTAGGAATCGGAAAATGAAGATTAAAAGAAAGAGAAGATCTAATAGCAAATAACCAACAATCTTTATATTTCCAAACTCATGCTTGTGCGTTACACTCAGGTAATGTCCATAAGAATCAAAATATACCTGGGAAAAGAGAAGAGACAAAGAAGAACTGAGATTCAGCAAGCTCAGCAACAGTGGTAGTAGAAAGTTAGCCTCAGATTAATTCAACCCAGTAGTGATATTATTTCAGAAACCATCAAAGCATTATTTGGCTAGCAAACTTCAAACCCAAATTAAAACCAAGTTAAAACCATCTCAAACACTCGAATGTACCACAGATTTCTTCAACAGGTTGGAATTTTAGAAATCAAAGAAAAAAATCGATGGAACAGCTCCTAAAATCTCTCTTAGGTCTCTTAGGTCTCTCTAGGTCTCTCTGGGTCCTGATTTTTCAGATTTTTTTTTCAAGCCTCCCTTACAAGGCAAGTTTAAAGTGCCTTTATAGGCAAGGAGCTGGGGCAGACCTCAGGTTTTTAATTTTGCACCCTGCCCCCTCTTTAATTCTCATTTTTAGCCTAAAAATCCCTCAAATATTGACTTGTTACCCAAGCTAACCTACCAAAAGTCTGAAATTTGATTAAAAACCCCTACCCAAACTTCCTAGAAGCTTCCTATTTCTGTTACACTAAAGATTCCCCAACCACAATACCCAAGCTACCCTTTAAAGACCCTGAAATTACCTTACAAGCAAACCTGGCACCCCTAACTATCCAAATACTTTAGGCTCCTGCCTTATCAAGATTAAAACAACTAACTGGGCTTCTCACCTTAGCGGACCCAATTTCAAATTTAGGCAGATAAATTCCCCAATCCATTAAACGACTTCACGTTCTGATTTTAGACCCAAAAACAAAAAACGAAGTAAAAACTGACAAAACTAATCCGGAATCAAACTGAACATCATGCTGAGACGAGTTGATCTTAATTACGCAAACATAGCAAATTTTT
Organism: Nicotiana attenuata; assembly: GCF_001879085.1. Classification (NCBI taxonomy): domain Eukaryota; kingdom Viridiplantae; phylum Streptophyta; class Magnoliopsida; order Solanales; family Solanaceae; genus Nicotiana; species Nicotiana attenuata. The sequence continues at coordinate 11,909,690 of NC_031991.1, forward strand.
TAAGAAAACAGCAAATAAATAAATAAATAAAATAAAATAAGGGAACAGAGGTGACAATGGAGAAAAACGAAGAGTGAGGTAGAGATACCTACATAGGCAGGCGGATGGGGCTTGAAAAACCTCAGGTGGACTTCGATTCGACCCGAAATCGGCATCAATCGAGTGTTCTGTCGAGAACAAACAACCAATGGCGATTTCAGCCCTAATCGTCCTCTAAAACTCGAAGATTTGGGGAATTTTCTTTTTCTTCTCCTCTTTTTAGATCTAAAACCGGTCCGATTTTGTGAGATTTGAGGAGATATGGTGGTGGATTGGGAATCAGGTGTGGGCGGTGGTGGTGTGGTAAAGATTTGGGGTGGTTTAGAGACTCGCCGCTGCCGTGGGGCAATTTCCGGCGGCGGCTGGTGGTGGCGAACAGTGTAAGTTGTGACAGGGGTCTTAGGTTTGGGTAATGGTCATTTGGACCGTCTTATGTGGGAAGGGGATTGGGTTAGGGCCGTTAGATTAGATGGGATCGACGGTTCAGATAATTTCTGATCCAAACGGGGTCGTTTGGTTGGGGTATGGTCTGGACCAGGTTAGTGGAGTGGAATTGGGGCGGATTTGGGCCATTTGAATGGGTAAAGGTTTGGGCCTTTGCAATTTAAACAAAGCAGCCCAGCCTGCTTTCTTCCTCTTTTATTTTCATTTCTTTCCATTTTTTCCCAAAAATTCTTTTTCTTCTTTTTCCAAAATTACAAAATCTAAATTAATTCCTAGAACCTAATTAACATAAAAAAAACACTAATTAAACCTACATGATAATTATCACAATTAATTAAAAATAAACTAAAAGAAAAAGTACTCAAAATCAAAGTTAAAATTAAAAGGTGCAAATTAGACTATTTTTGTGATTTTCTTTTTATTTTGCCACAATTGATTAACTAATTAACCTAAAAATATAAAATAGGACCCTAAGTGCAAATGCACATATATTTTTGTATTTTTTATTAATTAAAATGCACAGACAAAAATACAAACAATTAGCAGAAAATGCCACGAAAATCCACAAAATTGCAAACACTGAAAGAAATTATTTTGTTTTGAATTTGTGGGAGCAATTCATATAGGGAAAAAATCACGTGCTCACAGGAACGACCCACGAAGGGGAGGACCTTTTCCATGGTTGCTTCACGGGAGTCGAAGATGCTTTTGATCTGGGTGATGCGTCGAGCATCTTCGATGAGGCTCATTGACTCTTGAGTCAGGTAAGTCTTAGCTCCCTTTATCTATATTACTTTTGCCTTTGTTTCCTCTTGCCTGACTTTCCTTTATTTATTCACAAGCCTTGACGCTTCATCGGGAAGTGTTTTCTAGATCTCGGGCAGAGCTAAACCGATGTGAGGCTGACCTTAAAAGTCTTAAGAAGGAGAGAGATGCCCTAAAACTTCTTATTGGGCAAAAAGAAGAGGAGATCAAGGCCTCCAAGCTGAATTGGCAATAGCTCACAAAGGGCAAACCGACATGATTGAGCGGGTAATGCAATTTTTTGGAAGCTCTTTTTATTTATCCGAAGATGATGACTAACACTTCAATATTGCAGGTTCAGTAGAGGGCCGAAAAGATCGGGCAACTTTGCGAGGAGGCCAAGATGAAGGAGGCAGAGACTTTAGGGTGGAAGCAGAATATGGACCGACTTGCCTCGGAGAAAGATACTGCTCGGGCCTAGCTATCTTCGGTCGAACGTCAACACCAAAGCATAAAGGAGGAGAGCTTGGTCGAGCCAAGAAAATTGAGGAGCTCGAGGTTCACTTAGCCGCTGAGCTTGCAAAGGCCACATCTGAGGCAGAAAGAGTAAAGGCCGATGTGGAGGCGGTCGTGGCCGTCTACCGAGCTGATGCTGAAACCGCTCACGCTCGAGCAAAGGAGATTTCAGATGCTGCTCAGGTTCGATAATTCTGTGTTGCTAAGCATGCCAAATGCCAGTCTCGGAGAGAGACTCTCGAGGAGATTCATGCTCGTGGCTTTGACCATATTGTCGATATCGAGAATGCAAAGGTGCTAGAGGACGCAGCCAAAGCTTTTCTCTCTGATGATGATGGTTCCGGGAGCTCGAGTGGAACCGAGAGTGGAGGGGGTGAAGATGAGGCTCCCGGGAAGATTAGGCACTTAGAATTTTTTCTTTTTTGGATTTTTTGTGTAAGACCCAGAGTGGTCTTTGTAAATATTTTTGCATATATGAAAGATCCCTTTCTTTCTGACTCGTCTCCAATTTCTGTTTTGTGAAAACTCTGTTTTTATTTTCACCTTATATACTTTATATCTTGTGAGATTTTGACTCACTTCGCTGTCTTGTGAAAATTTTGCTTGCGAATCCGAAACGTAAGCGATTTGATCGAAGTCTGACTAGTATAGTCTTTATAATCGAGTAAGTACTTGCTCGAACTCGGAGTAGAAAAAGCCCTTAGGTTTCAGTTGAGCGAGGGTGGATCCTCGAACCCAAAATATAATGGCCCTTAGGCTCTTTGAATTGGGCAGATATGGCCTCAAAAGAGTGGCTTCTTTACCCTTTCGACTTAAAAAGTTTAATCGTATAAGAATTTATTATGCCTTAGCACGAGGTAAGTCTGTACCCATCAGGATTCTCGAGGGTTAGAGTTGTCGAAAAACTTTGTTATTCCTTAGCATAAGTTTGTTCAAGAGTTCGAACAATTTGGTACCCCTTAAGCTTTTTGAGGGTTCATGTTATCAAAACCCTTTGTAATTTTGCCGAGGGTAGCCTTGTTTAACCGGTTTTATGACAATATTTGAAGGCCTATTTTATTACGGAATTCGGACGTCTCTGAACCGTGTTAGTTTGGCCGTAGCCTTTAACTTGAGATTTGCCCTTTGGGATTGTTTCTCAATAGTAATTCGAACTTGTTTGAAATACCAGTCCCCGAGTGGGATGGCCGTGGCCTATAAAATCGAGAATTTCCTATACAAGGTCTTATGGTCTCGAAGTTTAGTAATTCGAGCATGTCTATTTTTGGACGGTATTCCCCGAGTACGGGATTGGCAGCTCGAGCTTTAGTTTCGATCGCGCATAGATCATATGTAAAGTAGAAATTTCACTAAGGCATGGAACATCTGTTAAGGAAAAAATACTTCTTTCAATAGATCATTCATGCGTACATGTTTTGTCATCGGGTCTTGAGTAATCTACAAGGACACGTTCATTCGACCGTCTGGCCCTTGACAAACTTTTATCTATCGAGACTTATCGATACGGAGTATGTTCTTTGAGAACATAATATCCGAGGTGATTCCCCCTAGTATTCGAGGTTGATTGTAAATAAGCCTCGGATACTATTGAATTGTCCCTAGGTAGCACAAATAATTGTTGCCTCGTTAAAAACCTCGCCGGAAAAACCCATTTGGGATAAAAATCGATCTAAGGGAAAAAGAGTGCAACGCGTGCTTTAAAACCTAAGGTCTTCGTGTTGAAGGATTTCTCGATGTCTTCAATCTAACACCTGCAACAAGTTAGTATCAAACACAAATGAAAAGGGGGAAAGTCATACCTTAGCAATAATATCGTTTGAGGAGTGATATGTTCCAGTTATTTGCAATTGTTTGCCATTCATTGTGCCAAGTTTGTAAGGTCCCTTTCCGATGACACCGGGACTTGATATGGCCCTTCCGAATTCGGGACGAGTTTCCCTTTGTTTGGGTCTCGAGTATTGAGGGTGACTTTTCTCTAAACTAAGTCGTCGATTCGAAAGTGGCATAGATTGGTTCTTCGGTTATAGTATCTTTCGATGCACTACTTTTGTGCTGCCATTCTGACAAGGGAAGCTTCCCATTTTTCATCTAGCAGTTCGAGGCTCGTGTTCATAGCCTCGTAATTCAACTCTTCAGTTGTGTATCGGAACCTGATGCTAGGTTCCCCGACATCGACCGGGATCAGAGCTTCGGCGCCATATATTAAGGAGAACGGTGTTGCCCCTATGCTAGATTTTGACGTTGTTCGATACACCCAAAGAACTTCGGGTAAAATTTCCCTCCATTTTTCCTTAGAGTCGTTCAATCTTCTCTAGATTCTGAATGATGGTCTTGTTTGTTGATTCGGCTTGTCTGTTTCCACCATGATGATACGGCGTCGACAATATCCTTTTTCTTTGGTGATTCTCGACGAACTTCGTTACTTTGCTGCCGATAAACTGCTTTCCATTGTCGCATAGTATCTCGGCAGGTATCCTGAATCGGCATATGATGTGATCCCAGATGAAGTCTATAACTTCTTTTTCTCTGACTTTCTCGAATGCCTGTGCTTCAACCCACTTAGAGAAGTAGTTAGTCATAAACAAAATGAATTTAGCTTTACCTGGGCCGATGGTAGAGGACTGACGATGTCCATCCCCCATTTCATGAATGGCTACAGGGATAGGACCGAATGAAGTTGCTCTCCAGGTTGGTGGATCATCGTCGCATGTCTTTGGCACTTGTCGCATTTTCGAACGAATTCCTTAGTGTCCTTTAACATATCAATCCAATAGTATCCCGCTCTAATGACTTTGTGAACCAGTGATTCGGCGCCGGAATGGTTTTGGCAAGTACCTTTGTGAATTTCTCGTAGAACATAATCTGTGTCTCCCGGACCTAAACATACTGCCAACGGTCCATCGAACATCCTTCTGTATAATGTTCCATCTTCGTCCAATGTGAATCGTGCATCCTTTGTTCGAAGAGTCCTTGATTCCTTAGGATCCGATGGAAGCTTCCCCCTTTTTAGATACTCGTTATATTTAATTCTCCAATCCCAAGTTAGGCTTGTGGAGTTTATCTTGGCATGGCCCTCTTCGATCACTGACCTTGAAAGTTGCACGACAGTCCCCGAGCTCAGTTCAATATCTTCGATCGACGACCCTAAATTTGCGAGGGCATCAGCCTCACCATTTTTTTCCCGAGGTATGTGCTGTAGCGTCCATTCTTTAAATCGATGTAAAGACACTTGTAACTTGTCTAAGTACCTCTACATCCGATCTTCCCGAACCTCAAAAGTTCTGTTGACCTGATTTACCACAAGTTGGGAGTCACACTTGGCCTCGATGACCTCTGCTCCCAAGCTCTTAGCTAGCTCAAGACCTGCAATCATGGCCTCATACTCGGCCTCATTGTTAGTCAATTTTGAAGTTTTGATAGACTGCCTAATTGTATTGCCTGTGGGTGGCTTCAAAACGATGTCTATCCCGGACCCCTTCACATTTGAAGCACTATCTGTGAAAAGGGTCCACACCCCCGAGGATGTACCCGATTTTAGCAATAATTCCTTTTCGACCTCGAGTACGAGGGCTGGTGTGAAGTCAGCCACGAAGTCTGCTAAGATTTTAGACTTGATGGTCGTTCGAGGTTGATACTCGATATCGTACCCACTGATATTGATGGCCCATTTGACCAGTCAGCCCGAGAGTTCGGGCTTGTGCAGAATGTTGCGAATGGGGTAGGTGGTTACAACACAGATATGATGATATTGAAAATAAGGTTTTAATTTCCTAGAGGCACTTATTAGGGCAAGCGCTAATTTTTCTAAGTTTGGGTACGGGTTTCGGCCTCACCTAAAGTTCGGCTAACATAGTAAACAGGAATTGTGTACCTTGCACTTCTCGAACTAAGACACCACTTACTGCGACCTCCTAGACTACCAAATATAAGTAGATTTTCTCGTCCCCTTTCGTAGTATGAAGCAATCTGGGCTCGAAAGATACCGCTTTAATTCTTCCAATGCCTGTTGGAATTCCGGGGTCCAAGTGAAATTGCTCTTCTTTTGAGAAGTGAGAAGAACCTGTGACTTTGATCCGAAGACCTCGAGATGAACCAGCCTAAAGCGGCTATCCACCCTGTTAATCTTTGTACGGCCTTAACGCTGTCCACGACTGTGATGTCTTCGATTGCCTTGATTTTATCGGGGTTGATCTCGATTCCCCGATTTGACACCATCAAGCTGAGGAACTTGCCTGAACCGACCCCGAATGCACGTTTCTCGGGGTTGAGCTTAATGTTGTATTTTTTTAATATGTTGAAGGTTTCCTGCAAATGTGTCAAATGGTCCTCTGCGCGCAGGGAGTTTACTAGCATGTCATCAATATAAACCTCCATCGATTTACCTATTTTTTCTTCGAACATTCGGTTTACTAGGCGTTGATAAGTGGCACCAGCATTTTTTAGCCCAAACGGCATTACATTATGACAATAAGCACCGTACTTAGTGATAAATGAAGTCTTCTCTTGATCCTCCGGGTTCATTTGTATTTGGTTATACCCGGAGTAGGCATCGAGAAAGCTTAGGGTCTCGTGGCCCGCCGTGGCATCGATCATGCGATCGATATTTAGCAAAGGAAAAGAATCTTTAGGGCATGTTTTGTTTAAGTCTTTATAGTCTACGCACATTCTGAGTTTATTCCCTTTTTTAGGGACTACGACTACGTTTCTATCCATTCGAGATATTTTACTTCCTGAATAGACCCTATTTTGAGAAATTTGGTTACCCCATCCTTGATGAATGCATGCTTAACCTCGGACTGTGGCCTTCTCTTTTGCTTTACCGCTCTGAACTTTGGGTCCAAGTTCAGTCGATGAGTGCTAGTCTCCGGTGGGATTCCTGTCATGCCAAGGTGGGACCAAGAAAAACAATCCATATTTTTAATAAGGAATTTAATGAGTTCTTCCCTGAGCTCGGGAGTTAACCCTGTGCCCAAGTATACCTTTTGATCAGGCAGGTGCTCAATTAGTATGACTTGTTCCAGCTCTTCTACCGCTGACTTCGTTGTATCGGAATCATCAGGGATTACGAAGGTTCAAGGTATCATATAATCATCATCCTCGATGGTTTCCTGCTGTTTTGATCTGGTCAAGGCCGGTGACTATGGTTGCTATTTGACTTCCTACTTTCCCTTCGATCCCGGTCCCTTTGTTGATGTTAGAGTCGATACTGGTATCACCTCATCAATTGCAAACATCTCTTTGGCTATTGGTTGTTCATCGTACACCATTATGATTCCTTCCGGTGTTGGGAGTTTCAAGACTTGATGAAGCATTGAAGGTACCACCCTCATATTATGGATCCAAGGTCTCCCGAGCAGCGCGTTGTATCTCATATCACCTTCGATTACATGAAACTTTGTTTCCTGGATAGTTCCGGCCACGTTTACCGGCAACATGATTTCCCCTTTGGTGGTTTCACTTGCCATGTTGAAACCGTTGAGCTCTTGAGCTGCAGGTACGATTTGATCCTGAAGGTCGAGCTGCTCTACGCCCCTCGATCGAATAATGTTTGCCGAGCTACCTAGATCAACGAACACACGTTTAACTTGAATTTTATTCATAAGGATAGATATTACCAGTGCGTCATTGTGAGGCTCTTCGATTCCTTCTGCATCCTCATCGTTGTAAGATAAGGTATCTTCTAGTAAGTAATCCCGAGTACGTTTCTCCCTTGTGATTGTTACTTTGGTGCGTTTGAATATCGGTCCTTGAGGAACATCGACCCCACCAACGCTCATATGAATCATATGATGCGGTTCTTCCTGTTAGTTTTTCCTGTTTGCGTCCCTGTTTTTGAAGTGATTTTTAGCTCGGTCACTCAAGAACTCTCGAAGGTGACCCTCGTTGAATAAACGAGCTACCTCCTCATTTAAATATCTGTAGTCTTCGGTTCTATGACCATGGGTTCTATGGTACTTCCACATTTGATTTGGGTTCCTTTGAGCTGGATCAGTCTGTAGGGGTCTGGGCCACCTAGTATCCTTGATTCGTCCAATGGCTGACACAATACCTGAAGCATCGACGCTGAAGTTGTATTTCGATAATCGTGGTGCTTCTTTAGGCTCGACATGTTTATTGAAGCCACTCTTACTCATGACCCCTCAGGAATTTTGACCTCGATCATTCCCTCGATCATTTCGAATGGAATTACATCCTGGTCCGTTGTTTCTACAATCTATACTATATGGTTGGTACCGATCTCTGTCCGATTGGGGCTCTCTGTCGATGTCTCTTTGAATCCTGCCTTCGGATCTATTCGGGTAAATGGAACCGGACAGGGCCCCCAACTGATCATCCTCGACTCTGATCTTTGACTGGTATCGATTATGCATAGCAGCCCAGGTCACCGCTAGATATTCAATCAAATTCTACTTTAATTGACGTGATGCTACCGAACTTCGCTCGTTCAAACCCTGAATAAAGGTCTGGACATCCCAATCATCGGTAATCGGGGGTAGGTCCATGAGTTTCATCTGAAATCGAGATACGAATTCCCTTAGCATTTCATTGTCCTTTTGTCTCACTTTGAAGAGGTCCGACTTCTCGGTCGTGACCTTTATTGCTCCGGCGTGTGCCTTTACGAACGAATCGGCGAGCATGGCGAAAGAATCGATGGAATTGGGCGGCAAATTGTGGTACCATATCATTGCCCCCTTTGATAAAGTTTCTCCAAATTTTTTCAACAGAAGATTAAATCTGATCATCTTTTAAGTCATTTCCGTTTATTCCGCGTGTGTACGAAGTGATGTGTTCATTAGGATCGGTGGTCCCCTTGTACTTGGGGATTCCGGCATACGGAACTTCTTAGGAATGGGCTTCGGAGCCGCACTTTGAGGAAAAGGCTTCTGCACGAACTTCTTCGAATCCAAACCCTTTAGGATCGAGGGTGCCATCGGTATTTGGTCAACTCATGAGCTGTACGTTTCTACCTTCTTTTTCATTAGCCTCAATTTTCTTTTCACCTGATTCTATCCGTTTAGTGAGCTCCTCAAGCATCTTCATGATGGCGGGGTCAGTTCCCGATCCATTATCATTCAATTTCTCATGTACAGGTTCGATCCTATGAACAACTTCCTGTGATGTATCGAGTTTGATTCTTCTTGGAGCCCAATTCTGGAGTTGTGCTATCGCAACCTGCTGAGTTTGTAACATTTCAAATATCATTCGAAGGCTAATCCGACCTTTTTCACCGCTCTATGCATTCTGATTGGCTGCCTGGGCGTCTCCGGACGATATTTTCAGTGTCGGCGCCTAAATTTCCATGAATCGCAACACGAGAATTGACATCGATTGGATTTACAGCATGTGGTCCATCGGGATTGATTGGAGGTACTCCGTTCCTCGGGGCGACTACGTGCTCGTTCTCTCCATGAAGACCAAGGCCGGTGTCTGTGTAAGTGGGAATTGCTTGAGAGTTTGACATGTTGATTCCTGAAATCAAAGACACTTACGAGAACAAGTGTAAAACCAGTGTGTGTTATGAGGAATAATACTAGGCAATCACTATTATCCTTAGCCCCACGGTGGGCGCCAAGATGTTTACCCTAAAAACTGGATAACAATTAAAACTATAATGTGGTTTTAAGGATACATGATTTCACATAATACCAATTGATTAATTTAAAGATAAGTGATGAAAATTGACAAGAATGTAAAACAAACCAATGCTTGGAAAATACCCTAGAGCCGATGAACCCTCGAGCTTAGTAAAGTAAGAACAGTTAAAGAATAACACGTTGATAAACCAGAGAAAGAGAGAAAATTATATTGCCTTGATCTGTGTGAATGTAAAAAGTGATTAGGGCCCTCTTTATATAGCAGTGGAGTCCTAGTTATGGTACAATCCTAATTACGGAAGTAAATCCCATGATTGGCCTAAACAATCGCCCTTGATTTGATTTGTTCTATGATTTCCGTCGTGATCTCTGACTGGTCATGGATATTGTGCCTTTTCGTTATTGCGCTTCGCTCGAAGTCGATCATATTAGGTCTCGATTGCTGATGGTCTCGATCTCGACGGGCACTTCAATTCTCGAACTTGATACCTTGTCTTCGTGCTCTGGCCTGATCCATTACGGGATTGACCCTCAATGTTATTCCCCGGTGTCGATTTAATGGCAAAATCGGGCAAGCCTGATTTTAACCGTATACATACATAATTAAGATGCAAACATTTTGAAAAGAAAAAATAAGGAAATCCAAAACACATATTCTTACATTACATTAACATACAAAAGGTTATTGTTATGCTAGCTAAGACACTCATTATTACAAAAAAAGCATTAAAAAGCTTTTGTCCCCGAGATGAAAACAAAGGATTATTAAACTTAAAACAAAGCAGAGAAAGTTTCTTCCACGCCTTCAACAACGGTAGCAATATCAACCTTCTTATCCTTGTTCCTCCTATCACACCTAGTCCTGATTTCACCATTTCCACCGGTCACCACGTTCAATTGTCCCATCTTGATCATACCAATCACAAACTTGTCAAAAAACAACGACTGGTTCTTAGCAAAGCTCTCGACAATTCCCCTAGTCCTTCTATCAGTGAACAAATCTTGATCAGAAGTGAAAAGCCCTTGCCTATTCATGAGATCAACGTAGTACTTGTTGTCAAATAAATTAGGGGTTCGGATATCCATGTCGACTGTGTTGTTGGAGTTCGCGGTTGGACAACTGGTTTTAAGGTTGTTAGCGAATGTTTTGTCCATGGTTGGGTCTTGGTTAGGGAAGAGACGGTCGGTGAAGGAAGTGCAGTGGCTGATTCCGATGGTGTGGGCACCGGACAAAGCGACGGCGTCGGTGGCGTCTAAGCCCTTGGTTGCAAGCCGACTGAGGACGACTGTGGTGTTGGCAAATGGCGCAACAAGGTTGTCTAAGGTTGCTTGTTCTGTTGCAAAGTTGATTCCGTCCTTTCTTCCTAAGGGTACATTGTAGTTGGGTCCACCAGTCTGAAATGACCATAAGCTCATAAGTATATTAAATAATTCTAACTTATGATAATATAAGTCACAATTTTTACTAAGCGAGCTTTAGATGTAAATTCCTAAATTTGTTTTGAAAAATTTGATTTGGGTGAAGTTTGGTTTGAAAATGAAAATGTGCTTGGACATCAGTTTTCAAAATATATTGCGCTTTCTTCTTTTTTGAGAAAATATAAAACATGACTTATACCCACAAGTTCTAAAAATTATCACAAATACCCAGCAGTACCTTTGTCAATAACATTCATTATATTATAGCAAACCATAGTTCTGAACATAAATAAATTTGGTACAAAATTATCATTTTTATAATGAACTACATAATACACTATGAGATAATCGAGAAGACGAAGCAACATTGTTACAAAATAATAAATGGTGGACTCCTTTGTAATGTACAAAAGTTTGGGGTAATTTTTAAAAAATATAACAGTAATATTTTGGATCAAAATATGCTCTTGAGCTGGTTTTGGGATTAGGTTTTGGATTTTGGGAATTTGCCAAAATATGGGTAAATTTATGAGCAAATATGTATTTGCCAAACAAAAAAAAAACTCAAATAAATTTTCGCAAAATCTATGGCCAAACGATCCTAAGATATTTGTTGTACTCCCTCCGTTTCCAAATGATTGTCCTAGTTTGACTACACAAACTTTAATAAACAAGAGAAGACTTTTAGAATATGTGTTCCTAAACTTTTGAAATTTGTACTCTTAAACCTGTCATAATATTTGTCTTGCTATAAATGCTCCCTATTAAAGAAATATTGAAAAGTGTCAATCTTTTTTAAATAACTAATAAGGGAATATTACTAATATTTTTGAAACAGAGGAGTAATAAAAATTCAAATCTAGAAACTTGTTAAAATTAAAAAAAAAAAAAATGGGATACGAAAGAAACGACTTTGACAAGTTTAAATTTGAAGACCTCACAGCGAAGCGGGGGGAGGGGGGGGGGGCGGAGAGTTCTTTGAAATTAAAGATATAAACCAACTACTCATTCATAACGCCTTCACAATCTTTAAAAAATTTATCTGACATTTTCTCACCTTTATCCTGTCCCAATTTCGCGGCGCGGGAGGTGGGGGTGGGGGGCAAAAACCAATTTCTGTAAATGAACTTCATATCTTATGTATGATATTTCAAAACATATAGTTTTGGTATGAAAATGAAATGTATCTGCATAGTAAACTAACACGATCTAAACCAAGACAACAAGGACTAAATGGGAGTTTTGGTCTTACCAAGACAACGGAATCCCTAGCAGCAATGGCTGTAATGTCAGAGCAAGACACAACTTGCCCACATGCATCGTGAACCCTTTTCCTAAGATCATCAATGATCTTGAATGACTTCTTTCTTAGTGTCAAATTAGGAATTGCAGTCTGCTCACTTGGCCCTCCTGCTGATCCATCTAGCAACACTGAACTATCACATCCCTGCATTACATATCCATCAAAAACTAAATAATGACACATTTTTATATCTCAAAAACTCTTTAACTTTACTCTTAATAACGTCATTTTGTTGTTGTAGAAATAGTACGACATATTTAACAACATAAGTTCAGAGTATTTTAGTATGTGTCCGAAAAATCTTCATTCCTTCTTTTTCTTAAGCTCCACTACCAATCAACTACAACCATATAATATGAATTAGAAGATGTATTTTTTATTTTATTTACTGCAATAATAAGTATGTAAATTTAAGGAATGAAATTAGTTACCTGAACAAAGCAATCATGGAAATGAAGGCGAAGTAAACCGGCAGCTTGGCCAACATCATCCTTGATCTGTTTTTCAAGCCTCTTCCTAATAATGGATTCAAGCTGAGGGCAACTAGTTTCATAAAATCTCCATGAAAGACCTTTAACTGGAGCAGGTATCTGAGCTTTTGCTACAAACAAGGAAGAAGAAACAAGAACAAGAAGTAGAAAACTTGAAGTAGTTGACACCATAGCGCGCTGCTGTCTCTTTCTATATTGGTTAGCTAAATTGATACAAAAACAGCAGGACCAAGGGTCAAATTTATAGCCATATAAAGTTATCCACTTGGATATATTTTTGACTTTAAGGGGCATCTCGGAAATTACTATTGTACGAAAGAGCCGCGTGGCCGTCACACTGCTCTGGACCTTTTAGTTTGAATATATTTTAAGTAATTTATATTGCATAGAAATAATGATTCCAAGACAGACACATATGACATATCTCTGTTCTTTAGAGTACTATATTTGCAAATTTCGTGCAGAGTGTAATTATATTTTCTATTATTAGTTATATTCAATAGAAAAATAGAATATGTTAGCCGCCAATAAAGAACGCCAACTTTATTTGGAGAGAAGGGAGGGTACTATTCATTGTATCCTTATATATATTCGCAAAACTTTATCTCTATCGTCTAGGGATTAATAATGTTTCTTCACCCTAAACCAAAAATTTTGACTCGAGTATAGGCAGGGGCGGATCCCCGCTCGGTTGATAAAATTATTATATATTTATGTTAAAAAAATTTAAACTAGATTAAATAAATGATTCTGCCACCCCCATTCGCAAATTAGACGAAGGTGCCATGACTGGTAGACCTTTTTGAGAGCTTTTTTCGTGTGTAAAATTCAAGTTCGAATTTATCTTAAATTTTGTCTGACTTTCCTTTTTTGTTGTGCTTTTTATTTATTTTGTCCCAGTCATTTTTCTTTTTGGCTACCTCCCAATTTCCTATTTGTCGTTTATTATTTTTATATTTTTCCTCTATTCTATTACTTTATTTGTGATAGTTAGCAAGAACACTAAAAAAAGCCTCCAAAATTTAAAAATTTCATAATATAAGCATTTCTCTTAATCTCAAATCTTTTAGTTTTCTTTTCTCAAAATCAAAAAACTTGGGTCTTGATATTTAAATAGAGATCAAAATATAATTTCTTTTTTTATTATAACATAAAAATTTGTGTTATTCTATGATTGTTAAATACAATTTAAATCTCTTTAGTATTAAATTATGATGAATATTTCGCAAGCATTAGATTTATGATTTTAAGTTTTGAGATCTTGTAGTTTATCTAATTCTACATTTACCTATGGGATATAATTTATCTATTGAAAATGTTTTTGTTTTTATTTTTCTTATTCTGAATGGTGGAGTTCCCTTACTAAAGATTTTATTTTTCTCGTGTAAATTTATTTTTAGCATACAAAAAGATGTAGTTCCCTAGTGGAAATAGTGATTTTACTTGCATTATTAATAATAGAAGTGTGATTCCTTCTTTAAAATGCTAATTATATTTGCTTCTTAGTGTCTGAGATGTAATTTTCATATGACAATAATAACATATATACCCAATGAAATTCCATAAGTAGGGTCTGAAAAATTAATGTAATTTATATATTTGCAAATAAAGTGCTAATTAAATGCCCAAATAAACTAATAAAAAATGAACCGGACAGACGTTCCGAACAAACTATATATTAGTAGATATTATAATGTGTACATTAAAAAAAAATTTAGGCACACGCTACCTTTAAATCCTAAATTCGCCTGCCTCTGTATAGGTGTGTGTCTCTGTTATGTCGAGGAAGAGGCAAATCCGAAAATAAAGAAGATAAAGAACACCAAATTTTAACGTGGAAAACCCTTCAAATCGAAGGTAAAAACCACGGGATCACAAAGATACAAAAAGCTCCACTATAACAATAAGAGGGTTACAAAAGTTCTCCAAATTGGCTACACAACAAGGGCCAAACACGGAGCAACAATAGCAACAAGAGCAACAACTAATCAATTGAAGAAAGAGTATAATCCACAAAATGAAGCTGCTGTTCGAGGCTCAAAATCAGATGCTACGAGCCTTCAAATCCGATCTCCACCATTCAAATCCGAGACCATGATGTTATGAACACTCAGTAAAAATTTCAGCCCGATCCAACGGTTAACGAATCGGAAAACGTAATTTGAAGTTGGCTGGTCGGAATAAAAATCTGCAGCAAAATAAATACGTTTTCCTCTCTTCTCTCTTGATGAAAGCTCTCTCAAAACCCACTCTTATGTGCTTAAGTCTTTCAAAGACTTGTATCAATGAGCATAGAATAATTCTCCAAGGTTGTCCTATTTATAGATCATGAGTGGTGCTTTCTCTTAAAGACAAAACCCACTCAAAATAGGAATAAACCGAATCCAATTCCAAATAGGATTGGAAACCAAAAGAGAATAGGATTAGGCCATTGGGCCTTTGGCTGGACAACATGGGCATGTGCCCAACAAACTCCCCCTCCAGCCAAGGGGCCAAATGTGTCTTCAAGTAGAGGAACTATTGACAGGCTTCATGCCTGCCAATTTTCTACAAAATTCATGTTTATCTGCAACCACCGCCTTTGTCAGCATATCCGAAGGATTTTCATCAGTGTGTATCTTCTCAACCTCAAATAATTTCTCTTCCACGGCCATTCTTATCCAATGATACTTTCTATTTATATGTTTGGTCTTGGAATGAAAAGTGGAGTGCTTGGTGAGACAGATAGCACTCCGATTATCACAAAATAAGATGTAACGTGGTTGCTCAAAGCCAAGATCATTAATAAACTCCTTCATCCATAATAGTTCTTTGGAACCTTCTGTGACAGCAATATATTCGGCTTCTGTGGTGGATAGAGCTATGCACTTCTGTAGTCTAGATTGCCAAGAAACAGCTCCCCCTGCAAAAGTGATCAAATAACCAGAAGTGGATCTTAATATCCATTTTACTGCATCCCAATGTTCTTTTCCACGATTGGAAATGAATCTGCTAACAGTGCCAACGGCATGTGCAATATCTGTTGTAGTGCAAACCATAGCATACATCGAGCTACCAACGGCAGAAGAGTAAGGAATACGAGACATCTCCTTTTTCTCTCAATCGGTGGATGGACTCTGACTAATACTCAATTTGAAGTGTTTAGCAAGAGGAGTACTAACCACTTTTGCATCTGTCATATTGAACCTCTTGAGTACCTTCTCAATGTATTGCTTTTGGGAAAGAAATAACTCATTTCTATCTCTGTGTCGGTGGATTTGAATGCCCAAGATTTTCTTTGCTGGCCCCAAGTCCTTCATCGCAAACGATTTGCTCAACTGCTTCTTAAGGACTGCAATTCTGGATTTATTCTTTCCAACAATAAGCATATCATCCACATAAAGCAATAAAATAATAAAATCATCATCGGAGAACTTCTGGAAGAATACACGGTGGTCTGAAGAAGTTTTCTTGTACCCTTGTTCTTCAATGACAGATTCAAACTTCAAATACCATTGCCTTGGACCTTGTTTCAATCCATACAGGCTCTTTTTCAATTTGCAGACATAATTTTCTTTTCCCTTAGTTACAAAACCCTCAGGTTGCTCCATATAAATCTCCTCATCTAAATCACCATGAAAAAAAGCAGTCTTGACATCCATCTGCTCAACCTCTAAATCTAGACTTGCGGCTAAGCCTATAACCACACGAATAGAAGACATCTTCACAACCGGGGAGAAAATTTCATCAAAGTCAACTCCCTTCTTCTGGCCAAAACCTTTAACAACTAACCTCGCCTTGTATCTAGGCGCAGAGGTATGGTTATCTTGCTTTATTCTGAATATCCATTTGTTAGATAAAGCTCTCTTACCTTTCGGCAATTTCACTAACTCATATGTGTCATTCTCATGGAGTGACTTCATCTCATCTTCCATCGCTTTGATCCAATGATCTTTGTGATTATCTTGCATGGCTTCTTCATAATTCTCAGGTTCTCCCATGTCAGTCAAAAGTACATACTCATTAGGAGGATAGCGCATGGATTTTTGCTTCTCCCTTGTAGATCTTCTAAGAGAGGTTTCAGGAGCATTCGTAGTAGTTACCTGTGCAGGAATTGGTTGCTGATCAACCACAACTTCATCAACTGGAGCATCCATAACATCTACACCATGATGATCATTTTGATCTTGATCACTATCTCCATCATTGTCTTGGGTTCCTTCATGTGCAATAGGTGCCTTAGCAATTGAAACTGGATCAATATCAACTAAGCTCTCATTACTCTGAGAATCTATCTTCTCAGCTTTGTCAATATCTTCAATAGTTTGGTCTTCAAAGAATATTGCATCACGACTTCTAATAAGTTTATTATCAATTGGATCATAAAAACGATACCCAAACTCATCTTGACCATAACCGATAAAGATGCACTGCTTAGTTTTGACATCCAGTTTCGATCTCTCATCTTTAGGAATATGCACACAAGCTTTACACCCAAAAACTCTCAGGTGATCATAAGAAACATCTTTGGCAAACCAAACTCTGTCTGGGACATCACCATCCAAAGCAACAGTAGGAGACAAATTGATAACATAGGCAACAGTGTTAAGTGCTTCCGCCCAAAATGTATTTGGAAGTTTAGCCTCTGAAAGTAAGCATCTAACTCTCTCAACTAGAGTTCTATTCATCCTCTCTGCCAAACCGTTCAATTGAGAGCGTCTTGGGCGGAGTTTTATGATGACGAATTCCTTGTTCCTTGCAATAGTTATCAAAGGGACCACAATATTCACCACCATTGTCAGTGCGAATACATTTTAATTTCTTCCCCGTCTGAAATTCTCAGCTAAGGCCTGAAATTCCTTAAACACGCCAAGTGCTTGATCTTTAGATTTCAAAGGATACACCCAGAGCTTACGAGAATGATCATCAATGAAGGTCACAAAGTAAAGTGCACCACCTTTTGACTTTACTTTAAAAGGACCACACAAATCAGAGTGTACTAGCTCTAATAAATCGGGCTTTCTTGAGGGAGGATGGCTATGAAAGGAAACCTTTTCTGTTTGCCAGCTAAACAATGTATGCACCTTTGCACCTTTGCTTGTTTTACTCCATAAAGCAAACTTTTCTTAGCCAAACACGTAATCCCTCTCTCACTCATATGACTCAATCTTCGATGCCACAATTCTGACAAACTATCACTTTCCACCAGATTTATCGAGTCATTAAGAATAGAGCCTTGTGTCACATATAATTGACCAGACTTGACTCCTCGAGCCACTACTAACGAGCCCTTGGTGAGCTTCCATTGACCGTTAAAGAGAGCATTATGGTAACCTTCATCGTCTAATCTTCCTGCGGAGATCAAATTGAAAGGAAAGTCTGGAGCATGCTTCACATCTTGAAGAACTAACGTTGAACCATTATTAGTTTTTAAACAAACTGTGCCAACACCAAACACCTTAACATCACTGGCATTCCTATCTTTAACACTCCAGAATCAACATGAGTATAAGATGAGAAAAAATCTTTTCTTGGTGTGACATGTGAGGTAGCTCCAGAATCTACTATCCAGCTCGTCTCATGGGATACCAAATTGATGACGTTTTCATGATAAGCAAAAAGAAGGTTATCTTGAACAATAGCAGCAACATTGTTCTCGTTATTTTCAACTTTCTTTCCTTCTCTAGTGTCTTGATTTAACTTGCGGCAAAACCTTTTGATGTGTCCTTTCTTGTCACAGTGGTTGCATGTAACATTATAGTATTTGGACCTTGACTTACTTCTACTTTTACCTCTATTCCTTGAGCCTCTTGTTCTATCTCTCCCCCGGTCTTCTGTAACCAAGATATCTGCTTGTGAGGATGAACCCTGCGATTTTCTCCTTACTTCCTCGTTCAACACACCACTCTTGGCATATTCCATGGTCACCTTACCTCCAAGAGCTGAATTTGTCAAAGAAACACGAAGAGTTTCCCAAGAGTCTGGCAGAGTTTTAAGAAGCCAAAGTCCTTGTATCTCATCATCAAAATTAACCCCCATTCCAGATAGCTGATCAAGGATGCCCTAAAAATCATTTATGTGATCAAGGATAGGGCTGCCTTCCTTGTATTTAAAGGTCATCAATTGCTTTAGCAGAAACAATTTGTTGTTCCCGATTTTTGAAGCATAAAGAGTCTCTAGCTTTTCCCACAATGATCTCGCATGTATCTCGTTCACAATATGGTTGCGAACATTATCTTCAACCCATTGCCGTATATATCCACATACTTGTTGGTGCTCGAAATCCCAATCTTCGTCGGATATACTCTCGGGTTTATGAGCTGAAAAAACGGGTAGATGCATCTTCTTCACGAACAACAAGTCTTTCATCTTGCTTCTCCAAACATTATAATTTCTCCCATTTAAACATATCATCTTACTCATATTCGCCTCCATTCCGTAATAACCCGGATAAATAACCAAGGCTCTGATACCACTGTTATGTCGAGGAAGAGGCAAATCCGAAAATAAAGAAGATAAAGAACACCAAATTTTAACGTGGAAAACCCTTCAAATCGAAGGTAAAAACCACGGGATCACATTGATCCAAAAAGCTCCACTATAACAATAAGAGGGTTACAAAAGTTCTCCAAATTGGCTATACAACAAGGGCCAAACACGGAGCAACAATAGCAACAAGAGCAACAACTAATCAATTGAAGAAAGAGTATAATCCACAAAACGAAGCTGCTGTTCGAGGCTCGAAATCAGATGCTACGAGCCTTTAAATCCGATCTCCACCGTTCAAATCCGAGACCAAGATGTTATGAACACTCAGTCAAAATTTCAGCCTGATCCAACAGTTAACGAATCAGAAAATGTGATTTGAAGTTGGCTGGTCAGAATAAAAATCTGCAGCAAAACAAATACTTTTTCCTCTCTTCTCTCTTGATGAAAGCTCTCTCAAAACCCACTCTTATGTGCTTAAGTCTTTCAAAGACTTGTATCAATGAGCATAGAATAATTCTCCAAGGTTGTTCTATTTATAGATCATGAGTGATGCTTTCTCTTAAAGCCAAAACCCACTCAAAATAGGAATAAACCGTATCCAATTCCAAATAGGATTGGAAACCAAAAGAGAATAGGATTAGGCCATTGAGCCTTTGGCTGGATAACATGAGCATGTGCCCAATATGTTTCACTAATAAAAAGAGGTGTATTTTTAGCTTATCATTTTTTGCTAACGATGGAGAAAGAGCAACGTGACAATGGTTGTCAGTTGTCACACTTGGTTAAATTTTCGCCCCTTTCTAGTAAAGGTTAGCTTGATACAAAGACAGTAGGGATCAACTTTTCCAGATAAAGTATATACTTGAACTTCTTAAGTACTCGATATGCTTTAGACTTTATTAATTATGTATCTTCAATTCTACCTTCTATTATATTTTTTAAAGATATTTATCCTTGTTGTTATCCTTTTTACCCTTCGTTCAGAGGCGCATCCAGAATTTAAATCTTATGGGTTCAATTTTTAAAAAATTTAGCATTAAACCTATTATATTTTTAAAGTTATGGATTCATATCTACTATTTTTATAATTTTAATAATTTTTTATTCCGCGTCAATTTTTGCATCAATCGAGTATGCACTACCTCCGCCCCTGCCTTCATCGGACAACTCATGCCTAATTCTGAATGGACTTGCATATAATTACTCCAAGAAAGACATCACTAACTATTTAACAATATGTGCGCTTATAATGCAGAGTAATTTGCAGATTATCTTCTTTATGGTACCGTTTCCATACCAACTTGTGTCACCTTTGTTAATTTTTACATGTCTCAAAATGTTTAACAATATTTACTAGTAGTGTTACTTTATTTAACTTTTAAAAATTAAATTCATTTAACTACCCAAACCAGCATTTGCAGCCACTGCCCTCCCTTTCCCTATCCCTAACCCCCCCCCCCCCCCTTCCCCATCACGGGCTGGTCCAATACGGTCCGGGCGGGAACCAGTTCACGGGCTGGTCCAATAACCCCCGTGTCACCTTTTTTTTTTTTTTTTTTTTTTTAAGTTTTTGCAACCACTACTTATATAATGTATAGGACCAAATTAACATCTTACTTTTCATGTCTATATAACATAAAATAGGACATAAAGAGTATTTCTAAATTCTAACCCTGATGTTTTTACTCTAATTAATAAGCTTCTGGGCTTATCACGTAAAGGTGTGATTTTCTACTTCGTAAATTTTTACTTGCTAGTATCATTTTCGTTCTCAAATTATTCCGACTCTAATATACTACATTTGAGTTTTGGTTTTTATTATCTAACACATTTCAATGGCCTAATTATTATACTTATGAAATATTGTTCATTTTAATTCGATGAGTCTCATTGATTTCTTAAATATTAAAAACGTCTCGCGATCGATATCATATATTTTTATTTTGTCTTCTTCCTATTCAATATATGACCTCCATGATTTCAAGCAGAAAATCTGGCAACTTATTATAGAGCAAAGGTGAAGTCATTACTTACCCAAAAAAAAAAAAAGAAAAGAGCCCAAAGAGTTGACTGATAATTGGCATAAACCAGTGGTTTTGGCCACTGGAAGTCTAGAACTATCGTTTTCAATCTAGTTTTTCTTTTCCCCCTTACATGGCTAACACACTCCCAAATTGAAAATAAAATTAATCAAAAGAAAATCAACGTTCATAATCTAGCTTTCTTTTAATTATTATTCTTTTTTCTTTTAACATAAATATTCCATTTTTTTTCTTTCTTTAGGTGACTAGAGCGATTTATTCTTTTGACAATTTCAATTTAATGATAGAGGCCGCCCACGTGCAGGGTAGCATTAAGATTTTAGAAATTCCAAATGACAAAAGCAACTTGAACAGAGAGAATACACACCTCAGGAAAGCGAGGAAATAAAAGACTCTGTATACGACCAAGAAACTTATTTCACCTTATCCTTTTCCTACTTGCTCTCATTCAATGCATTCTAAATCCAAGCAAAATGAGTCATTATATTACGTTTGAAAGAAGAAAAAGTCTTTTCATATGTTCATAATTTAGATGTATGTTGAGCATCTTTTATTTTCTATTGTTGCACATTGGATGGGACAAATGTAACTCCCTCTATGTGAGTTTATTCGCATTGCCGGTTTCAAGTTCGGAAAGGAAGAGGGTTTTCGTATTCTGACAATCAATGTAAAAACTGATGAGATGAACAAGGTATCAGGCAACAAAGGGAAAGTGTTCGATAAAAACAAGGTTAGGGCTTCTTCGTTATTATCTATATTTGATAAAGGCAAAAGTTCTATTGGGCCATCTGAGTTGGGGAATTTCAGCAACCAAGTGAAATCAAAGTTGGGCTCAAAAGTTACACGTATAAGGCCCAAAGGATTCTATACATTAAGGCCCTACTGAGAAATATTCAGGAACCTTGGGAGCTTCTAGAAACAGGATACTAAGTTATAGATAATGCTGTATTATTCTTTTATTTTGTTTTGTAGGGAATATAAATTAGTTATAGACCAGCCAATGATGTATAGGACATCTGGAGTTAGTTAGTGAGCTGGAAGATTCTTTTTTCACATTCTTTCTTGTATATAAAGGATAGTGCTGTACAAAGCAATACACGAAATACAATACAGAAAAATTCTCTCAAAAATACTTTGTTTTCCTACATGGTATCAGAGCTTTAGGTGCTCTTTCCTTTCATTTTTCTTCTGTCATTTTCTTCTCAATGGCTCCTAGAAGTGACGATCAGACCTCCACTGTTACTGCAACCTCTGCCTTGATGGATTCTTCTAATCCTTACTATCTTCACCCCTCTGATTCACCAGGAATGGTGCTGGTCAATTCTCTCTTCAATGGTAAGGGTTATGCTGGGTGGAGTAGGGCTATAGTCATAGCTCTTTCAGCCAAGAATAAACTTGGCTTCATTGATGGAATTTTCACTCCACCAACTGCTGGTTCTAATCAGTATAGTGCTTGGAGTTGATGCAATGACATGGTGATCTCATGAATACTCAACTCACTATCAAAGGACATTGCGGAATATGTGCTCTACTCCAAAACTACAAGAGACATATGGAAGGAGTTAGAGACCAGATTTGGACAATGTAATGGAGCTCAACTATACCAACTTCAAAAGGAACTTTCGGATGCAGTCCAGGGAGCATCAGATATAGCAGGTTATTTCATTAAAGTTAAAAAGATTTGGGATAAGTTAGATGCACTTAACACTTTTGATCATTGCTCCTGCACATGCATCTGTGGAGGAAAGGTGAAGACCTTGAAATCTCATCAGGATGGGAGATTAATACAATTCTTGATGGGGCTCAATGAAGCTTACTCAGGAGTCAAGAGCAGCATACTTATGATGGATCCTCTTCCTTCAGTTCATCATGCCTACTCTCTGCTAATCCAGGATGAGAAGCAAAGAGAAATACATGTTTCTGTGCAACATCCATCAGAAGCTGCTTTTATGGTCTCAACTCAGAAGTTCAATGGAGGGCAAAAACCTGCAAATAACCAGAAGTTCACTGGCACAGAAGGGAGATACAAACCAAACTTTGACAAACAAAAAGGAGGAAAATATTGTACCTATTGTAAAATGACAAATCATGTTGTTGGAAATTGTTACAGGTTGATTGGATTCCCACCAGATTTCAAGTTCACCAAAGGCAAACGTTTTCAAGCTACAGCACACAGCAATGCTTCAGCAGTTGAATCTGATTCAAACAACACTCAGTCAGTGCAAGATCTAGGGAATACCTCTACTGGGAATGTGATCACACAGGAACAGCTTTCTCAATTGTTCCAGCTCCTCCAAGAGGTCAAGGTTGGACAACAAAGTGGTCAGATCTCTGATGCTAATGTCTGTGCCAACTGTGCTGTATCATCACACCTCTTTTAGATCCTAACACTTTTTCACTCTCTTGTAACACTGTTTTTCACTCATGGATTCTTGATTCTGGTGCATCAGAACATATGACCTATGACAAGTCTATACTTAAAAATATAACACCCTTGACTACAGCAATGTATGTTAATCTGCCAAACTCACAAAGACTTAAAGTCACTCACAAAGGAAGTGTCATTGTTTTGTCAGATTTGGTTCTTCATAATGTTCTTTTTGTGACTGATTTTCGATTCAATCTTCTTTCAGTTCACAAGTTCACCATTCAGTTAAATTGTCTACTAATTTTTGGTTCCTTTGGTGCAATATTGCAGGCCCCTTCAATGAAGAGGCCAGTGGTTCTTGGTGAAGTTAAGGAAGGTCTCTATCTACTCAAGACAGCCCCACTCAAGCCTAGTTCCTTTTTAGATTTCCCTAATGCAGTTTCTGCAGATGTTCTAGTTTCAAAGCCTAATTGTAATAGCAGTATCACTAGTGCAGATTCTAGTTCTCCTAGTAGTGCTTCTAAGTCTAATTTTACTCCTAATGTAAGCCTATGGCATAGAAGATTGGGGAATTTGCCTTTTACTAGTATGAAGAATCTACCAAACTTTCATTTGTCATCTCTTTCCAATCTTGCCTGTGATGTTTGTGCAAAAGCAAGGCAGGCCAAGCTGCCTTTTCCTAGTAGCAGCATTTCCACTACTTCAGTTTTTGAACTTATTCATGTAGACGCATGGGGACCATATAAAACTAGCACTCATGATGGATATAAATATTTTCTCACAATAGTAGATGACTTCAGCAGAGGAACCTGGACCTATTTGCTCAAAACCAAAAGCAATGCCTTTCCTATTCTCAAATGTTTTCTTGCTATGGTGGAAAGACAATTCAAAACCAAAGTTAAAATCATCCGATCAAACAATGCAAAGGAATTAGGGACCAGCCTATCATGTTCAGAATATTACACAACCCATGGGATCATACACCACACCACTTGTGTTGGGACACCACAACAAAATGGGATAGTGGAGAGGAAGCACAAACATTTATTAGAAACTTGTAGGGCTCTTCTTTTTCAGTCTCATTTACTTGTATCTTACTGGGGGGAATGCCTTTGAACTGCCACTTACCTCATCGATAGATTCCCTTCTAGAGTTTTGGCTTTCAAATCTCCCTATGAAGTTTTGTTTGGTAAAATGCCTTCTTATGCTTCTTTAAGATGTTTTGGTTGTCTATGTTATGCATCCACCCTTACTCACCTAAGATCTAAGCTTGATCCTAGAGCCACCAAGTGTGTTTTCATTGGTTATCCCTTTAATCAAAAGGGGTATAAATTACTAGATCTCACCTCCCATAAGATTTTTGTTTCTAGGGATGTCAAGTTTTATGAGGATATCTATCCCTTTTCCTCCCTGACATCTGATTCTCACATTTTTCCTATGCCTTTACCACCTGCTCTTTCTAGTGAACCACTTTCCTCTTCTAACACTTCACCTTCATTTTCCTCTTCTGATCTTCCCTCTTCTCCTATTTCCTTGTCTCACTCTCACACACCCTCCTCTTTTGCTCCTCCCTCTTCTTCCTCCTCTTCCACCCCTATGTCCATCAGCTCTACTTCCAGGCATATTTTCCCCCTTTCTTCCTCTAGTTCCCCTAGTCCTGTACTTCCACTCAGAAAGTCAACCATAGTTACCAATCCCCCACCATATTTGGCTGATTATATACGCAATGTTATTTATTTAACTGATCTAACTACTACTTGTCTAGCATCCTCCCCTTCCCCTTCTACTTACCCATTTTCTGCTCTGTCTCACTCAAATCAGACTCTTTTCAATTCAGTTTTGCACATTCAAGAACCATCTAGTTTTTCCCAGGCATCTTTACACCTTGTTGGCAGGAGGCAATGGAACAAGAGTTTGAGGCGTTGGAAGCCAACCAAACCTGGGAGGTTGTGGAACTACCTAGGGGACAGAAGGCTTTGCCTTGCAAGTGGGTCTATAAGGTCAATTACAATGCTAATGGGACTGTTGAGAGGTTTAAAGCTCGCTTAGTCATTAGAGGTGATACCCAAAGAGAAGGGATTGACTACATCGAAACTTTTTCTCCAGTGGTCAAAATGACCACTGTGAGGTGTCTCTTGGCAGTGGCTATCAAAAAGAATTGGGATCTTTTTCAATTAGATGTTAAAACGCTTTTCTTCATGGTGACTTGCAGGAAGAAGTTTATATGCAATTCCTTGCAGGTATGACAGCCCCTACTTCACATCATGTTTGCAAATTAAAGAAGTCCCTCTATGGGCTGAAGCAAGCTTCACGACAGTGGTATGCCAAGCTCACTGCAGCCCTGAGTTTCAAGGGTTTTTCACATTCTCTAAATGACTACTCCCTATTTTTTAAGAAGACTGCTAGGGGAGTTTGTATTCTTGCAGTCTATGTGGACGACATACTCTTAACAGGAGATGATCTACTGGAAATAGCTAACTTAAAGGTGTTTCTCAATTCAGAATTCAAAATTAAAGATTTGGGGCATGCACATTTTTTTCTCGGGATGGAACTCATTAGAGAATCACATGGTCTAATTGTTACAAAAAGAAAATTTACCCTTGGGGTGCTCTCTGAATTTGACTGCCTTGATAAGAGGGTTGTTGCTTCTCCGCTTGAACCTTCCTTGAAATTGCGTGCTGATGTTGGTGACTTACTCCCCGATCCCACTGTCTATCGCCGACTCTTAGGTAAATTGAATTTCCTCACCCATACTCGTCCAGATTTGTCTTTTGCCATTCAACATTTGAGCCAGTATATGCAAGCTCCTTGTCAGCCCCATTTTCATGCCACCCTACACTGCCTTTGTTATCTTCTCACAAATTCAGGCCTTGGGTTGTTTTTTCGGGCAGATTCTTCCTTCAAGCTTGTTGCTTTTTGTGACTCCTACTGGGGCTCTTGTCCAGACTCACGTCGCTCCGTCAGTGGGTATTTTATCTCTTTGGGTGGTTCCCCTATTTCTTGGAAATCAAAGAAGCAACCTTTGATTTCCCTTTTCTCTGCTGAAGCAGAGTATAGATCTATGCAACGAGTTGTAGCAGAAATCATTGGCTTGTTCGTCTTCTTTCCGATCTTACTGTGTCTCCATAAATTCCAGTCTCCCTTCACTCAGACAGTCAGGCATCCATCCACATCGCCAAAAATCCCGTCTTCCATGAGCGAACCAAGCATGTGGAGCTTGATTGTCATTTTATCCGTCAACAGTTCTTAGCCAGCCTCATTTCTCTGAACTTCATTCCTTCTGCTTCTCAAGTCGCCGATGTTTTTACTAAACCCTTGACTGGCATTCAATATCAACAAATCATTGGCAAGTTGGGCGTTGATTCTCACCCTTCCAACTTGAGGGAGGGTGATGAGATGAACAAGGTATCAGACAACAAAGGGAAAGTGTTCGATAAAAACAAGGTTAGGGCTTCTTCGTTATTATCTATATTTGATAAAGGCAAAAGTTCTATTGGGCCATCTGAGTTGGGGAATTTCAGCAACCAAGTGAAATCAAAGTTGGGCTCAAAAGTTACACGTATAAGGCCCAAAGGATTCTATACATTAAGGCCCTACTGAGAAATATTCAGGAACCTTGGGAGCTTCTAGAAACAGGATACTAAGTTATAGATAATGTTGTATTATTCTTTTATTTTGTTTTGTAGAGAATATAAATTAGTTATAGACCAGCCAATAATGTATAGGACAGCTGGAGTTAGTGAGCTGGAAGATTCTTTTTTCACATTCTTTCTTGTATATAAAGGATAGTGCTGTACAAAGCAATACACGAAATACAATACAGAAAAATTCTCTCAAAAGTACTCTGTTTTCCTACAAAAACAAATATTAAAACTATAATATTTATGAAGATTTATATAGTTGATTCCAATTTATTCGAAATAAAGTGTAGTTATTGTTTGTCGTTGCACATCGGTAAAAATGCAGTGCAAACAAAAATTGAAAAAGAAGGAATACGAATATTAAACGAAGCTGCTTTCCACATTCCAATTATCCATTTATTTTTTGTATAAGGGCTTCAAATTGATGCATGGCTTTTTTTTTGTGGTTTAAATTTTTCTTTTATTTTCCTTTTTGAGAGGCCCGAGAAGGAAGAGAGTAAAGGAAGAAATGTGGTGAGAATCGAACTTGAACTGTAAAATATGACGCATCAGCTCTACCAATAAGCTAAAAATTATGTATCACCAGATAAATAAAAGTCAACTTAAATTTTGTGGTAACATGAGAAGGGTAAACCTAGTTCTATAGCAATATAAACTCTTGCGACAAACCCAAAGATTGGAAATCCAATAATTACAGAAAAAGTGGAAATATCAGAATCTAAAATCAATGTCCATGTGTAACTGAAGAAAACTTTATTTTATCAGGTAATTTCATATATATATGCGCGCGCGAAACTTTCTGATTTATCATTATACGCCATCCGCATGATCGATGGGATTCAGTCTACATTTATATTGTCATAATTAGGAAAATAAATTAGAGGATCAAGAATTTGTGGAAACTTTTTGTACGAGTGAAGTATCGCTTTGAAAAATCTATTTGTGTCAAATTTCTGAAAAGGAAGAGTTATTAAAAAGACCAAAATCATACGCAGCCCCCTAAGCTTATCCGAATTTTTCTCTTAGACACCTTATTTGAGGCTTATTCCTATCGAACACTTACACTAGTCAAAAATTATACCAAATTGACAATGAAATTGCTGTTTAAGGGTTATTTTGACCTTTTGGGTGACAAATGTTGGCTTTCAACTTTTGTCTATTGCAAGATGGACCCCTAATATTTTACAAATTTCAGCTCAACCCAGCATTAAGAAATAGGAGAAAGAAAACCAAGAGTCTAGACAACCATAACTCAATCTCTTCCAAGTCTAGACAAAGATTACCTGTTGAATGAGGTGAGGTCTCTTCTAATGCTACTTCCAACTGAGCCTACTTCATTGGATTCTCATCGTTTTGTAGTAAAACTATGAGTCTTCGGAGGAGGTTTATAGTTTGATACCATATGTGAATCAACATTTACGGAGAAAATAAAAATTTTTAAAACTTATAGTCTTAAACATATTATAGTATTTGTGTGCCTGTAGAGGATCTTAGTAGTACATCCATTACCTAGCCATTGTGTAGTTAACTTAAGTTAGTTGGAACCATAGTTTATTGAGTCGTTAGTATAGTTAATTAGCTAATTAGTTGCATAAATGTTTCCTTTCACTGACTTGTACAGTACAGCTGTCATTTCTAACAGAATTTATTTTCCTGCGTCTTTGTCTTCATTCTATTCTTCTCTGCACGATCTTCTTCTTCTTCTTCTTCTTCTACAATGGGTGTCGTGACTTTGTCTCAAGCTCACTGAATTGGAAAAGTTTATATGGTATCCGAGTTTCTAGTAACTAAATTGAGGGATCTATCATGAGATTTACAATGAGGATCGAGGAATTTCAGTTCATTTTTAAATGTAGAAGATTAATTGCAAACCCTAAATTTTTGTTCAAATGGCGATTGATGAACATCCACTATATTTGCATCCTTCAGATGCACCTGGTTCTCTTTCCATAGGAATTCAAATGATTGGGAAGGAAAATTACACGTTGTCGAGTTGTGCAATTAAAGTTGCACTTTTAGGCATAAATAAATTAGGTTTTGTGGATGGATTTGTTGCGAAGAAGGATTTTGAAGGTGAATTACAAAAACAGTGGGAACGGTGCAAGGCAATTGTGTTTTCATGGCTAATGAGCAATGTGAATACTGATTAACTTAGTGGAATCTTGTTTTGTTCTGATGCTTTTCTGGTTTGGAAGGATCTCAAGGAGAGATTCGATAAGGTAAACACTTCTCGAGCATATCATTTACATAAAGCAATTGCTACTATAACACAAGGAGTTTCCTCTGTTTCTGCGTATTATTCTAAATTGAAAGACGATTAACATGATTCTATAGTCCCTTATCCTTGTTATGAGAGTGAACAATCTAGGGAACACACTATGTATTTGGAGCGCCAGCAGTTATTTTTCAGTTCTTAATGGGATTGAATGATGGATACAGTCAAGCTAGATCACATATTTTGATGATGAATCCTGAACCTAGTGTGAATCAAGCTTATGCAATGGTAATACAAAATAAAAGTCAGAAAATACTAGTTGGAGGACATTATGTAGTAACAGAGAGATGAACCAACTTCTCTCTATGGTAGTAAAGGTACAAGGCAGCAATATCAAAAGAAGTATAATTCACAATGTGAATTCTGTAACACGAAAGGGTATACCAAAGCTGAATGTTTCAAGTTGATGAAGTGTGACTACTGCCAAAAGAAGGAACACCTCAAGGAGAATTGTATACAAACTCAATAGTTGCCCACAAGATTTCAAGCCAAAGAAACGAGCTAACAATGTGACTGGGAATCAGTATGGTACTGATGTTTATGGCCAGCAGCAGGTAGCCACTCCACAGTTTGCACCTACACCACCCGTATTCACTCAGGATCAATACAATCAAATCTTGCGCATGCTAAACAAGTCCAATATTACTAAACCATGTGCTATTATGGAAGGGGCAGGTAATGTCACTTGTCAATCAGACAAATACTGTTTTTAAATGGATCATAGACACATGTGCCACTAATCACATGATTGGTGATGAAGGTTTATTACAATCCGGTGTACCAGCTGATGATGCCGGGAAAGTGCAATTGCCTACAAGAGATTCTGCACAAATTTCGCAGATTGGAAATTGTCAACTGACTGGAGGTGACATTATCCAAAATGTCTTATGTGTGCCGGAATTCAAGTTTAATCTTTTGTCTGTGTCTAAGGTGATAAAGGAACTAAATTGATGTGCTATGTTTTTTCCTAATTTCTGCTTATTTCAGGATCTCTTTACTGGGAAGGTGAGGGAGACTGGTAAGGAGCAGGATATACTATATGTGATGTACTCACAAAGGAGTAGAAGTAATAGAAGCATCGGCAAATCTTTAGCTGTTCAACAGAAAATAAGTGCAGATGTTTTGCACAAGAGGATAGGACATGTTCCCATCTCAGTATTAAGAAAAGTTTCTACTTTTAGTAATGATAGTTTTACTATGAGCCATGGTGACGTGTGTCCATTAGCAAGACAAACTAGGATTCCTTTCCCAATAGTCATATCAGAGCTAAGGATGTTTTTCAGTTAATCCACATGGGTGTATGGGGTCCCTATAAATCTGTTACCTACAATGGAGTATAGTATTTTCTTGCTCTTGTAGATGATCATACTAGATGGACTTAGGTTTTTTTAACGGGAGTCAAGTCTGATGTTGTTATGTTGCTACGAAATTTCATTACAATGACACACAATCAGTTTGACAAGAGGATTAAAGTTTTGAGGTCAGATAATGGTTCAGATTTTTTTAATTACAACTGTGGCACTCTTTTCTCATCACATGGTATTATCCATCAGAGTTCTTGTCCTTACACTCCCCGCAGAATGGAGTGGTGGAGAGGAGGCATAGACACATATTAAAAACTCCACGAGCCATTAAGTTTCAAGGGGGTTTGCCTTCTAAATTCTGGGTATATGTGTAGAAGTTGCAGCTTACATCATCAATAGGATACCCTCTACTGTGCTGCACAACAAGTCTCCTTATGAGATGCTTTATCACAAAGCACCAACCTTGGATCATATGCGGATTATTGGTTGTCTACGCTATGCCACCAAACTCCCTAAGCTAGACAAGTTTGGTGCCAGGGAAATTAAAGCTGTGATGATGGGATATGGTGTTCATCAGAAGGGGTACAGGTTGTATGATCTAGAGAATGGTACTTTTTTTATTAGGAGGGATGTGGTTTTCTTTGAATCCATTTTCCCTTTCAGTATTCACAAACTTCCCCATTACCAATTTCTCCTATTGTGTCACATATGCTTTCATTTGATGACTCGGTATCTTGTGTTTCTATTACACCACAATCTGTCTCTCAGCCCACAGGTACAGATGATGCAACATTTTCTCCAAGGGAATCATTGCCCATAGAGATGCCTCTCCCCCTACAAATCATGTCATTGATTACCAACATGTATTTCCAGTTTTTGAGGGGCCTTGTCCTATTACCAGCCATGCTGATGCATGGCCAAAGAGGACTATTAAGCCACCAATATGGCTTAAGGATTATATAGTCCCAGGCAAAGGACAACAATCTACTAACAGGTATTTATATCCTATTGCAGATGCGGTGGCCTATGGTAGTTTGTCTGTTCAGTACCAGAGTTTTATCTCTAAATTTTCATTAGAGACTGAACATAAGTCTTATGCTGAAGAAGCTAAGAATCCTAGATGGATTGATTTTATGAAAGTTGAAATACAAGCTTTGGAAGATACTAAGACTTGGGAGGTGGTGTTATTGTCACCTGGTAAAGTGGCAATTGGTTGTCGATAGGTGTTCAAAATAAAGTATAAAGCCACAGGTGAGGTCAAAATATTCAAAGCAAAGCTCGTGGACAAAGGTTATAGCTAAAAGGAGGGGATAGATTATCAGGAAACCTTTTTCCCTGTAGTGAAAATGGTTACTGTTTGATCAATTATTTCAGATGTTGCATCCTAGAACTGGGCTATAAATCAATCGGATGTCTATAATGCAATTCTGCAGGGAGATCTCAATGAGGAAATATATATGACCATGCCTTAGGGGTTCTCTACTACTAAAGGTAAACAACAGGCCTGCAGGTTGCTTAAGTCCCTCTATGGACTCAAGCAAGCCTCCAGGCAATG
This sequence comes from Nicotiana attenuata, assembly GCF_001879085.1. Classification (NCBI taxonomy): domain Eukaryota; kingdom Viridiplantae; phylum Streptophyta; class Magnoliopsida; order Solanales; family Solanaceae; genus Nicotiana; species Nicotiana attenuata. Next base: position 11,941,894 of record NC_031991.1, read on the forward strand.
GAACTTCAAGTTGACATCTGTTTTGCTTGCATCAGGCTTCACTCAAAGCCATCTAGATTATTCTTTATTTACTAGATGCTCGGTTAGGAAGATTGTCATTGTCTTGGTTTATATGGATGATCTCTTGATCACTGGTGATGATGCCACACTTATTCAAGATACTAAGGATACCTTGCAGAAGAATTTCAAGATTAAGGATTTGGGTGAGCATAGATTCTTTTTGGGAATTGAGTTTTCCAGAAGTCAACATGGGATTTTGATGCATCAATGCAAGTATGCATTTGAGCTTATTTCTTATATGGGCTTAGTAAGTGCTAAGCATGTCGCTGCACCAGTCGAACTCAATTAGAAGTTAACAATTGCTGAATTTGACAAGCATCTAGGCTTGCAGAATGATCCACCAGTTGTTGATCCTGGTAGTTATTAGCGACTAGTTGGGAGGCTGCTCTATTTGACAGTCACTAGACCAAATATCTCCTATGTTTCCAAACTCTTAGCCAATTCATGCATTCCCCTAAGACATCTCACATGGAGGCTACCATTAGAATTGTCAAATACATAAAGCAAAGTCCTGGCATGGGAATTCTTATGTCATCTACTGCTTCTCCTCACTTACAAGCCTATTGTAATGCTGATAGGGCATCCTGACCATCCACTAGAAGGTCTGTTACAGGTTATGTGGTAAAGTTAGGGGACTCATTGATTTCATGGAAGTCTAAGAAGCAAACCACCATCTCCATGAGCTCAGCAAAGGCAAAGTACAGCAGATTAGCTTCTGTGGTGTGGCTTGTTGGTTTGTTCAAAGAATTGGGTGTGGAAGTTCAGTTGCCTGTTCCTGTTCACTATGACAGAAAATTTGCTATCCAGATTGCTGCTAATCCAGTATTTCATGAGCATACTAAGCACATAGATATCGATTGTCACTTCATTCGCGAGAAGATTCAACTTGGTTTGATTCACACAGTCTATGTGCCTATCACAGAACAACAGACTGATATCTTGATAAAAGGATTGACATCTTTACATCATCACTATCTGCTTTCCAAGCTAGGAATGAAGAATGTCTTCATATGTCCTAACTTGAAGGGGGAGTAGAGGATCATAGTAGTACAACCATTACCTAACCATTGTGTAGTTAACTTAAGTTAGTTGGAACCATAGTTTAGTGAGTCAGTTAGTATAGTTAGTTAGGTAATTAGTTGTATAAATGTTTCCTTTCATTGACTTGTATAGTACAACTGTCAATTCTAACAAAATTCATTTTCCTGCATCTATGATTTCATTCTGTTCTATTCTTCTCTGCTTGATCTTCTTCTTCTTCTCATTCTCCTTCTTCTTCTACAATGGGTGTCTTGACTTTGTCTCAAGCTCACTGAATTGGACAGTTTTCAGTGCCTAGCTATAAGATTATTGTAATATTTATGTAGCTATAAAAGCTTATCATTAATTAAGGACAAAATAAAAAATTAGTACCAAATTATATTGAAATATAAAAATGTATTTTTTTTTAAAAAAAACTAACAATAAGATAGCATCACATACCATTGATATAGGGTACTTATAATTTACGTATTAATTTAAGTACATTGGACATGAATGTGGTGAAATTTAGAGAGTATTGATAGATACTTCTTACAAAAATACTCCCTCCATTTCCAAATATTAGTCGTTCGGACAAATTCTATTTGCTTAAAAATATTCTCAAACTTCTTTCGCTTCTCAGGATCCTGCTCACTCAATTGTCATCGTCTGCTTCATACTTCTAGTTGTATATTTTTGAAATCATGAGCGATAGAGAATTAAACTCATTGACTATTTGAGTTTCTTGGTTCAAAATCTAATATGTTCATATATATATATTTAGTGTTGATACCAAATTTTTCCCTCATATATTTTTAAAATGCATATCTACTTTCAAAATAATGCATGAGCATCAACCGGTATTTTTCATAATTTTCCTGTAGTTTTAAAAGAATTTAAATTAATTTATTCTAGCATTTTAGCATCCGAAATCACCCCGAGGCCCCCGGGACCTCAACCAAAAGCACCAACAAGTCTTATACTACCATTCAAACTTATACCAACCTTCAAAACATCTCAAACAATATCAAAACCACCAAAATACATTGAATTCAAGCCTAAGGTTCTAACATCTTCCGAATTCCGCTTTTGATCAAAAAGTATACCAAACCACGTCCGAATGACCTAAAATTTTACACACACATCCCAAATGCCACAACGGGACTATTGCAACTTTCGGAATTCTATTCCGACCCCTATATCAAAATCTCACCTATCAACCGGAAACCGCCAAAATCTCAATTTCGCCAATTCAAGCATAAACCTTCCACGTACCTCCAAAATGCATTCCGATCACGCTCCTAAGTCCCAAATCACCTAACGGAGCTAACCAAATCATAAAATTCCGATCCGAGATCATATACCAACAAGTCAAAACTTGGTCAAACCTTTTAAATTTCAAGCTTCAAGCTGAGAACTGTTCTTCCAAATTCATTCTGATTATCCTGAAACCAAAACCAACGATTTACGTAAGCCATAATGCATAATATGGGGCTAGACATGCCCGAGAACTGACGAGCAAAGCGCAAAAGCTCAAAACGACCGGTCGGGTCGTTACAGTATTGAATTATTTTGGATGTTTTGGTCGTTGCTTCTATATTCACTAGTTCATGTAATCGAAAGAGGCATAACTTGTAATATTGTTGCTTTAAATTTTTTTTGGTTGACACATTTAATTCTTCTTAGTAACCGAAAGAGGCTAGTTGAATTGTTGATTGAACCTATTTAGAGAATAATCGAGAGAGGTTCTCCTAAAGACCAATCCACAATGAATTCTTGCATATCTTTACATGTTTAAAATTGATTTATCTTGTGAGGTTGAGACTTAATCGAGAGAGGAGTTTCTACTAATCAATTGAACTAATAACGAAGTGAATTCAAGAGAATCACTTGAACATTAAAAGTGAATTAACTAGAGTTAAATGTCAAACATTTATCTTGCACCTATCCTATCAACCCTATGTTCTCCCAATTGATAACTTCCTTTGCTTAATACTTGCGTTGATTGTCATTAGCCAATAGTTTAGATTCTTAGTTAATTTTAGTTTTAACCATATAAACCTCAATTGTTGATCATCTTGGATAGCAATCTAGCTACAAACTACAAAAATACTGTTTAACTCCTATCCATGTGGACGATATTATAATTAACTATATTCGACTAGCGAGCATATTTTAGTGTGTGTTTCAAGCTCATCAAATTTTGGCGTCGTTGCCAGAGATTGGCAATTAATAGTGTTTGAAATAGTTTGTGGTGCTAATTCAGGAATTTTTCTTTGTATTTTGATTTTATTTTTTCTCTTTTTACATTTGGGTGTTCTTTGATTGTGCGCATGTCATAGGTTAAATTGGTGCATGACTCGATTTTCTATGTTATGAATTACAACCATACGATCCAGAAATCGAGAAATATCTGCGACACTGGAGGAAGGAAAGAAATCTCCCCGAGAATACAGAAGCGGTTGGGCAATCCTTAACCAAAGAAAAGATGGTGGGAGATGATGATAATGTTGATTTGGTTTCCGAAGAGGTAGCCCAACTCAGAGAGAAAGTTGCAAGAGATGCTGAAGAAGCAGCACTTAGAGATGAACAAATTGCTTATGAGGAGGAGAGGGCTCGAATAATGGATCAGAATCAGTCCATGGGCGCAGACCAGTTCGGAAACGTAGCTCCCAGCCAAGGGAGACCACTTGGTGATTATGCTAGACCGGTCTACAACCAAGGTTTATCAAGTGTGAGATCACCTCCAATTGCAGCCAATAATTTTGAGTTAAAGCAGCGGTTGCTCCAACCTCTCCAAAATAGTTGTGTCTTCAGAGGAAAGATGAACGGAGATCCAAACAATCATCTAATAGACTTCGAGGAGATCATGAACACCTTCCAGTGTAATGGTGTGTCACAAGATGCAGTTTATCTAAGGGCATTCCCCTTCGCACTTAAAGATGATGCTAGCCCTGGCTTTGAAGCTTGACACAGCGATCCATTAGAACATGAGAGGAGATGACCAGAAAATTTCTAGATAAATATATCTGCTCAACTAAAACGGTCAAGTTTAGAAGAGGAATCCATAACTTCTGCCAGAATGACACTGAGACTATGTTTGAAGGTTGGGAGAGATTTAAGGAGATAGTGTGAAAGTGTCAGCATAGCAGAATTAAACTTTGGATGCAACTCCACGACTTCTAGAAGGATTGACACTAACCTCACGAAGAACATTGAGTAATGCAGTTGGAGGTCCATTGATGGAGAAGACTCCAGAGGAGATAGTCATTATACTTGATGAATTGTCTGAAGATGCAAATTAGTGGCCCTCTGAAAATGCTTAAAGAAGAAGATCAACTAGTGTGCACCAGGTTGATGCTAACACATCTATGCAGGTACAGCTTGATTCCATGGAAAAAGAAATAAGGAAGCTGACCTTAGCTTCGATACATAATGAGCCTCATGCAGCATATGACATATGTGGAAGAGGATGCCCTACTCATGAGTGCCAAGCCTCAACTATGGAAGTTAATGTTGTGGGTAACTGTAACTTCAATGTAGTGGGTCAGAAGAACCCCAGTTTTTCATGGAGTTAACCTGGGGGTGTAGCAAATGCATGGCAACAAAATAACTCCAGATTTTAAGGAGGTCCTGGTTTTGTGAATCAGCCAAGGATGCAGTTTCAGCCTCAACAGCCAATTCAGTCTAGGTTAGAAGATCTGATGAAGTCATTCATTATCAAGACGGATGAGAGGTTAGATGCTCATGGTGCAGCTATCAAAGAACTTGGGACAGGTTTGCGTAACTTGCAGAGACAAGTGGGACAAATTGCAAATATATTATCTGAGAGAATCCCATGTACTCTGCCAGCTGATACTGAAAAGAATCCCAAAGAAACAGTAAATGATGTGACCTTGAGAAGCGGACAAGTATTGAAAGATCCCACTCCAAGTCAAAAAGAAGCTGCACCTGAAAAAGAAAGTGGGAAGGAGCTGAAAATTGAAGATGATAAAAAGGCTGAGAAGAAGATAGGCAGGAAGAGAGATGAGAAAAAGAAGGAGGAAACTTCAAGAAGGGAGGAATCTAATGATGTGAGCAAGCACATGCCTGCTTTACCTTTTCCCCAAACTCTCTATAGAGAAAAGCTAGACAAGCAGTTTGAGAGATTTTTAGAAATGCTGAGACAGGTTAATGTGAACCTGCCATTCACTGAAGTTCTCTCACAAATGCCAGCTTATGCAAAGTTCTTGAAGGAGATCCTCACAAAGAAGAGAAAGATAGAAGAGACATCAGTAGTGAAGCTTACAGAGCATGTGCAATCTTGCAAAATAAACTCCCACAAAAGTGTGGAGATCCAGGGAGTTTTACTATACCTTGCTCTTTAGACACTCTAAATTTTGATTAGTCTTTATGTGATGCTGGTGCCTCAATTAATCTAATGCCATTGTCTATTTACAGGAAACTAGAGAAGGAGATCGGAGAGATAAGGTCGGTGCCAATATCTTTGCAGCTGGCAGATCAAACAACTATAACACCCGAGGGATAGTAGAAGATGTTTTGGTGCGGGAGGATAAGTTCGTACTTCCTGTAGATTTCATAGTGGTGAATATGGAGGAGAACAAGGAGGTCCCCATCATCTTAGGAAGACCATTTTTAGCAATGGGTAGAGCTATACGGGATATACATGATAGAAAACCCATGCTTAGAGTGGGTGATGAAGGTAGCAACTGGAGTGAAAAAGGAGAAGCCAGTTGCATGTGTTGAGTGGAAAGTGAAGGGCGTGAAAGAGAAGGCTATTGTTAGTGAGAAAGATAAGTGTGGGTGTACCCCAAGAAGGCTGAGAAGAAGTTGTCTGCACGGATGTGCGCACTAGTTCGAGTGCGTGAAATGGAAACCGACTTTGACTCAAACACCTACTAGAGATTCAGGAAGTTTCCTCTACCTTATATTTTTTAATTGTGTGTCATGAGGACATGCCACAACTTAAAGTGTAGGGTGGGGGATAATTGTATGGTGTATATATATGTGTTAGTTTTTGCTTTTTAATAGTTAGAATTTTTTTTTGAATAAACCATAAAAAAATTTAAAATTTTTGACTTTTCCCGACGATGGATATCATTTAACGGGTTTCTTGAGGGATTAAAGTCGAAAGAAAGAGACAAAAAAATTTTCTTTGTGTCGCGGTTCTTTTCTAAGGATTTTGTTTGACCGGGTGTAGTTAGTTTTTATTTTTATTATGAGTAGGAGACCTTGTGCTATGATTTGAATTAAAAGCAATGTCTCTTGACTTTGTTATGCCTTGAGAATAGTGAGTGCTTTAGTTGTGACGCTTAGGCTCAAGTTTTGACTCTTGTGTAAGTACCTTAAATTGGATGATCTTAATTTTTCTTAACTGCTTTGACTAGAGTGTCTTGATGAGGCCAATCTTGAGTGAGTTATGTGCCATGTGTGTAAGGTTTTGTGTTATTCTGTGCAATGCATTTGATGTCTAGAACTTGCCCCGTGTGTTTGCAAAGTGAAATAGTAGTTTTATTCAGGCTTGAGGGTGATATAGGCATTTTTTTGTTGAGCAAGTTATATGTTTCTACGCACCTAATTGTTATGTATCTTAGTTAACCCCTTTGAGCCTGTAATTCTGTTTCTTTGGCAACCACATTACAAGACTTACCCATTTGTTTGAATTGACCATCTATTTGAACCTTGTAACTCTCGTGAGCACTTGAAATTATTATGGACTTTGTAAAAGTTGAAGTGTGGGGTGGTTGGTTTGGCTTTTGAGTGGAACTAATGAAATAAGGAGAAAAGTGCACTAGTTTTAAAAAAAATAAGAGCCACTTTGAATTGAATAAGAAAAGAAGAAGAAAATAGTTGCATTGTTGTGAAAAATATTCATTGATAAGTGGTAACTCTTGATGTAATTGTGCTTAAATAATGTGGGAGTTAATGCATATTAATGTGAAGGTGGAGTATGGTTTGACATAAGTGTGGAGTTTTTAATGTTAAAGTGTATGTATTAAAGTGCTTAGGGAGGCGTAGTCACTCTTATATCCAAATATATACTACCCATCCCGCAGTTTACATTACAACCAGTTTAAAATCCTACTTGATCCTTGACTGAATGAGCTCAATTAGTAGAGCAGTACACTACGGGTAAGCGTACGGTGCATCTTTTGTGGCATACGAATATTATTTCTGAGAGCGAGTGAATTCTTTCTATGTTGAGTTCCTGATTGTTCTTAAATTTTATTGTGTGTGAAACCACTCTCTATTGTTGTGTGAGGGCGCATAATTCATGAAGGAAAGGTAATGTCATTTATCCCTATGTTAGAGTAAGTGAGTAAGTTGTGAATAATGCGTGGCATTTGTGAGTCAAATCTTGAGGCGAGGATGTTACACTAGTGTGCTTAATCGATTTTAAATATTCTTGGTGTGATGAGTCTTGAGAGTAGTTTAATAAGGTCGGGTCTATATGAAGTGTTGTTTGATTGCCCGAGGACTAGAAATGGTTTAAATGTGCGGTTTTGATGGTAGGATATAATCTCATGTTTTAGTCGCTTATCACACTCTAATTTACTGCACTTTAATTGAGTTGGAGCTTTAATCGCTAGTATTTTGCACTAATTGTGTGTTTTATGCCTTGTAGGAGTGATTCTGAGCTATATAGATGCTATGGAATGAATTCAAGTGATTTGGAGCTTTAAATTCTGAATAAAAGCCCATGGAATTAAGTCCGGATCGTGTTCGGGGATCAACGGATGATAGTGCTCTTTAAAAACGAAACGAAGAATCGAGCAGGCATACTGTGCAGTGTCCAGTAAAATGCACATGCTGTCAGAAATCCGTTTGGGCTCCACAATATATCGTTGGAAATCTATTTAAAAGGGCTACATTTTTCATGTTTTACGTTTTCCGAAATTCACAACAAAACAGGATGAAAGGTGCGCGACCGCGCGCTAGTCGCATATTGGGCGCGCATGTGTGGCAGAACAGGGTGTAAAATGCGTTGCCAAGTGCGCGAGCACACTTCCAAGTGCGCGGCCGCGCACGTCCCACTCCAGAAAAGTGTCCTATTTCGTGTAAGAGAAGGTGTTTTCATTTGGGCCCGACCCTACTTGGTATATATACATGGAAAAATGGTACTTTTGGGACTTTTGACACATTTAAGACCTAAAGAGGCTAAGAAAAGGTGGGAGAAGCAAGAGCACAAGGAATCCATCATTCAATCCCAACTCAAGACAAGGGTTTGGATTGTTTTATGTTTTTCTTTACTTTAAAATTAATTGTAATGAATTACTCCATATCTATGGAGTAGTTCTCCTTAGGGTTTGATGGATTTGGTTCATTGATACTTGTTTGTGGATAATTAACTCTAGTTTTTATGTATTGAATTATTTTGGATGTTTTGATCGTTGCTTCTATATTCACTAGTTCATGTAATCGAAAGAGGCATAACTTGTAATATTGTTGCTTTATATTTTGTTGGTTGAAGTCTTTAATTCTTCTTAGCAATTGAAAGAGGCTAGTTGAATTGTTGATTGAACCAAGTTAGGAGAATAATCGAGAGAGGTTCTCCTAAAGACCAATCCACTACGAATTCTTGCATATCTTCACATGTTTAAAATTGATTATCTTGTGAGGTTGGGACTTAATCGAGAGAGAAGTTTCTACTAATCAATTGAACTAATAACGAAGTGAATTCAAGAGAATCACTTGAACATTAAAAGTGAATTAACTAGAGTTAAATATCAAACATTTATCTTGCACCTATCCTATCAATCCTATGTTCTTCCAATTGATAACTTCCTTTGCTTAATACTTGTGTTGATTGTCTTTAGCCAATAGTTTAGATTCTTAGTTAATTTTAATTTTAATCATATAAACCTCAATTGTTGATCATCTTGGATAGCAATCTAGCTACAAATTACGAAAATACTGTTTAACTCCAATCTTGTGGATACGATATTATAATTCAATATATTCGACCAGCAAGCATATTTTAGTGTGTGTTTCAAGCTCGTCACATGTCGACTAAATTCAGTCAGAAATTTCATTTTTAAAAAACCGAAAATTTAAATTACCGACCAAAATAATTGCAATGTGCAATCTGCGGGAATTTTAAAATATCGACTAAAATTGATCGGAATTTGTCTTTTCTAATTTATTATATTTTAATAATTCCGAGCGATATCGGTCGGTATCTTAAATTTTTTATAAAAATGTAAGATTAATTTAAGACATCGATCACTATTGTAAGAAATAAATAAAATAATATTTTACGAAATTCGGTCGGCACATTTAATTTTCCTAGAAAGTGTGTCAGATAATTTGGTCAACTTTTGGTTGAACAAACCGATCACCTTTGGTTGGAAATTGGGACCGAAGGTGGTTGCTTTTTTTTACCGACCAGCCTTATTCAACAGATTAAAGTCGATCAAAAATTGATCGATTTTTCAAGGTTTCCGACCGAAATCGGTAAGTATTCCTGAGCGATATTCATAGTTATCTAGTTGTGAAGAAAGAGGTGGCCTGGGGTGCCACAAATATTTGAAAAAATTCATCCTCAAGTATCCTATACAGCAGCTTTCCTTTAAAACACAAACTTTTGAATCCATTTTCCATATTCTCATGATCAACTAACAGATGTTGCTACATAAAATGCGCATCCACGTCACAGAATTCCAACTGCTCATTGAAAATAGCTTTCAGTCCAGCATAAATAAGGAGCGGCCTCCAATTCTTTCAATTGGAATGCCCTGTTCTTTGATTTTGAACAGCTCAAAACCAGTGTAACCAGTGGCGGAAAAACATTGGCCGAAAAATTACACTATGCTGAAGAGCTTCTTCCTCAACGATCTCTTAGTGTGTTATTTGATTTCATTAATCATAGGTTGTCCGTTGGCTTTTTTTCTCAAATTTGGGTTTTTTTCAAGTTTGTGGATTAAGTACAACTTCTAATTATAATTAAGAGTTGGCCGAGTAGCCTAGGAGATACATGTACTTGTTCCGGATTAATATTCCGGTCCTTATACTCCATAAAGTTTCATTCAAACACTTGAACTCGATTAAAACTAATATATTAAACACCTCCGGCCATGTGTGTTGTTCACTCTCCTTGATATGGAGGACACATCAGATCCATCTAAATAAATAATATCCACATCATAATTTACATTACAAAAATTTACTGTTTATAAAATCTTCAAATCAATTTATTTTTGTCAACAAAAAAAAAAAATGAAAGAACCCCACACCTTCTCTACTCTCTCCACGTTTCCAGCTCTCCGCCTTTCACCCATCACCACCATTTTCATCCTTGAAAGTTCACAAATTCTTACATGGTGACAAGCTACTTCTTCCACCCTTCAAGGTTTCCTTCTCTATTTAACCCCCTCTTTCTACTCTATTCTTCCCAAAATACAAAAAGTAAAAACCTCTGAATCCACTCATTGTACGAATCCAAATTATGCACCAAGAGTAATAATTCAACAACTAATTTTGTCGATAGCTGCAAATCTTTAAGAATAACGAAAAGAAAACATTAAAGGAGGATTTGAGTTGTTTAAGGCAATGGAATTTATGGGCAAGAAGGCTTGTTAAGGTCCAATTTATGTTGGTGGTATATTGCTTTTGAGAACCAAATCATCAAATTTTGTTGAGCTCTACCAATTTGAGAACTCCAAAAATTCATCCAAAATAGACATCAATACTTCAAATAATCAGATTTTTATTTTATTTATTTTCACATTTGGACTGTATCGATGGAAAAATAGGGAGAAGAGGAGGGAGGTGGTAGTGGTGGCGAAAAGAAATGGCACAAAAACAGCTCGGATTAGGGAGGTGGCGGTGATGATGGAAGAGTAGAAGAAGATAGTAGCGGTAGAGATGTTGGTGGTGGAACGGGAGAAGGCGGTGCCAGAGCCAAAATCGAAGAGGCCGGAGGGTTGAAGATGATATGAGTTGTTATACCTTTTTTTTCCTTTCTCTTTTTAATTTTTTTGCCATTTTCTGATTTAGCCCCCATTTCACGCTTATTATGCGAGTGCATACCAAGTATTTTGTCCACCTCAGTTATTTTTATGCCATATCAGCTTGGTCAATGATCAGAAGTGTTTTAAAACTAGTTTTGATCGAGTTCAAGTGTCTCGATGAAACTTTGTGAAATACAGAAACCGAGATGTCAAACCGAAACAAGTACGAGTATCTCATAGGCTATACTGCCTTAAGAGTTTGAATAACATATTCAATATATTTAAACAAAAACAAAAATTACCGAAAAACCAACAGCAACGCCATGCCATGCCCGTGTTCGGTAGATTATGGAAACATTTGGCCTCTAATTATTACGTACAAGAAATACGTTAACAAAAGATTATGAAACAAGTTAATTAACTTAGAGTGCAGCATACAAGGTTTTCTCCAACCCTTCGACAACAGCAGCCAACAACTTATCCTTGTTCCTCACTGAACACTTAGCCCTAATTTCACCTTGTCCACCAGTCAAAACATTCAACTGTCCCATCTTAATCATAGCATTAACAAACTTATTAAAGAAAAGTGTCTGATTCGCACTAAAGCTTGTGACAATATTCTTAGTCCTTCTATCCGTGAACAAATCTTGATCCGATGTGAAAAGCCCTTTCCTATTGATGAGATCAACGTAGTACTTGTTGTCGAAAACGTTAGGGCTTAGGATATCCATGTTGACAGTGTTGTTGGAGTTCGTGGTTGGACAACTGGTTTTAAGGTTGTTAGCAAATGTTTTGTCCATGGTGGAGTCTTGGTTAGGGTATAGACGCTCCGTGAAAGAAGTGCAGTGGCTTATTCCGATGGTGTGGGCCCCGGAGAGGGCGACGACGTCGGTGGGGTCGAAGCCCTTAGTTGCAAGGCGAGTGAGGAGGGTTGTAGTGTTGGCTGTTGGTGCAACAAGGTTGTCTAAGGTTGCTTGTTCTGTTGCAAAGTTTTGTCCATCTCTTCTTCCCAATGGTACAACATAGTTTGGGCCACCAGTCTGGAACAATGATAGATAAATCTTAAATATTGAATCAGCAAATAAGATATTGTATCATAATATGTACACATTTTACTTTCGTTAATTAAAATATGTACTTTTAATTTGGTCCCTTTATACAAAGATATATGTATGTTGTATTTATTATGAGCAGAAAGTTAATAGTACAACATATGAGTTGTTACATAATTAGTTCATAATAGTCCGTTAAACTTTAGAGGTTCACAAGTGGAGGGATTATACGTACAAATTTCAATTAAGTAAAGTTCAAATATGCTTAGGAGAGGAAAAAGGTTAAATATGTTAACCTAAAATGTTAATGGAATTATGGCTTCCTAGGAGAAATAGGAAATTTAACTAATTATTTTTTATTCCATGAATTACATAAAGAAACCGTATATCGAGACAAGAATGAGACCACAATCACTTTTTATAGTTAAAGTTGCAACTCCAATTGGCTTTCCGAGGTGAAGTTTCTTAATTAAATGGGTAATTAGTGCAGTAATTTATGTTGCTCGAATTTTTCAAAATATTATCGACTGTGTGTTGGATTCTCCAAAGTAATACTCCCTCTTGTCCACAATAAGTGATCAATTTATTTTTTTATTTTGGTCCAACTTAAGTGTCCATTTATATAATTAAGAAAAAATTCAATTTATTTTTCCAAAATTATCCTTATGTACGTATTCCTAAAAAGTCATTTACTCCTCACATTTAAGAAGATAAGTAAGTGCTACTATAACTTTGGTGCAAGATTTAATGAAGAATAGTTTAGTCACACTAACTATTTTCGTCTAGAATTTAATATTTTCTTAATGGGTGTGCCCAAAGCAAATTGATTTCTTATTGTGGACCCAGGGAGTATTTATATTTTTGAAGGATTCGACATAAATGCGACAATATTTTGGAAAGTCTGCCTAATATAGGTAGTAATTAACCGGCCGGGTAACTAAAGTGTTTAATTATTAATGGACCTACATTTCCATCAAGTTAGGCACTATAGGGGAAGAAGAAGAATGTATAAATAAATTACCAAGACAACTGCATCCCTAGCAGCAAGGGCTGTAATATCAGAACAAGATACAATTCTTCCACACTCCTTATGCACTCTTTCTCGAAGATCATCAATGATCTTAAATGACTCTTTTCTTAGTGTCAAATTTGGTATTGCAGTCTTCTCACTAGGACCTCCTGCTGATCCATCTAGCAATACTGAACCATCACATCCCTGCATCAATTATACATTCATAAAAAGAAAAATACACATACATACCCCTCAATTTAGAAAACCATATCAAAAAGTATGTTGTGAATAGTAAGCGCACCTAATCTAAGACATATTAGAATCAGCCAAACTAGAGAGCCAACAATTTAGGGCTTGTTTAGTACGACGAATAAGGGATAATTAATTCCGAAACTAAATTTGAGATGAATTTATCACATATTTAGTTAGGATAAAATCGTGATTTAACTAATCCCGAAATTAGTTATCCTGGGATTGTAGTGTTATTTTTATCCCTATGGAAGAGTGAGATAACAATCTCGGAATAATTAATCATGGGATAACTTGTTTTTTTAACCAAACGACCCCTTAAGTAAGAATCAGTGGATAGATTGAAGTTGCACAAAAATAGTAACTCCATCTGTTTCATTTCATGTGACGTTATTTGATTGGACATAATGCAAAATTTAGGAAAGAAAGACAAAATTTTGGCACATACCAAAAAATAGTACTCTAGAATTATTTATCTTAATTAACTTGGTTATAAAAGTACGTCATTAAATAAGAGTAAAATGAATATTATTTAGTTTCAAGTTAAGGAGTTTCTAAATATAGACAGCTGTGTTAATATTCTTTTCTAGAACAAATCAAAAGAAAAAGAATGTCATATAAAATGAAATCAAAGATTACTTCTTTATCTAAACTTTCAGGTTAACGGTTGACTGGCTAATCAGAAACAACTAAAATTAGAAGGAACAGTTTATAGAGTTAATTACTTGGACAAAGCAATCATGGAAATGAAGGCGAAGCAAGCCAGCAGCTTGGCCAACATCATCCTTAAAAACTTTCTCGAGTCTCTTCCTAACAATGGATTCTAATTTTGGACAGCTAGATTGAAAGAATGTCCATGAAAGCCCTTTTACTACAGGAGGAAGTCCTTGAGCTTCTGAGACAAAGAATTGAGAAAAAAGCAAAAGAGAAGAGATAAACAAGAGCTCAAATGTTGAAGAGACAGTAGTAGAAGCCATGAGTATAGCTAATTAACTGTCACTCTCTTGATGATAAAAATAGCAAAACAATGGTCAAATTTATAGCCAGTAGTAATTATTTAAAATGATTAGTTTTTGGTAGAGTGAAATTTAATTCAAATATAGAGCCATCGAATTCCCAAGATCAAAAAGGGTCATTTGTGCATGTGGTCGTCACAAGCTGCCATCTTCTAATTTCTTACTTAAGATTAGAATACTTCGTGGTGTAATGATTCTTTACCCTCAAAAGCGGATAACAATTAAATTTACATGTGATTTTTAAGGATATGTGAATTAATTCAATACAAATGGTAGATTGCGTTAGATTAAACAAATAAAAGATCAAACCAATTATGGGGGGTGAAATCGAACTCGATAACAGCCTTAATGAAATGCCTGCCATCGATCCCGGACTCACAGTAACAAAGCACTTGGTGAACAAAAATAAGAACTTTCAATAATAGAGAAAAATAAAAGTAGATTGCCTTGATGCGCGTGTTACAATGTGTCTAATGAATAATAAGAACCCCCCCCCCCCCATATAATAGGGGAGTTTTACCCTAAGTACAATTTCATAAAATGTAAATCTTCCGTTTAACTAATCACCGGTTCTCTGCCGGTACGTGTCGAGATTCACGCCGTGATATCCGGCTGATCGCGGATATTACAGCCTTTTGTTGGTCGTGCTCGGTTACCTGGTAATGCTCTCCGAGGCCTTTGGGGTTCGAATCGGATATGGGGCCATGACCCCGATACTCTCGAGGGCAGGTGTTTTGACCGGACCACGGATCGAGGAGCTCCTTGCCTCGATTCTGGTTCCTTGCCTTCACGTTTCTCGCTCCGTTTACTTCATCAGAAATCTAGGCGTCCCATGGGCTTGATTTTATCCGTATATAGATAGTCCCCTCATTTCTCAGAGAGTAAGTTTACGGAAACGACGAGAAACGATATGAGCTCTTCCATTCCTTCTCCAATATGCCGTGACAGAAACGACAAAGAATCTGAATCGTCCCGTCAGTCACATCATAATGAGTTCAAATGCGTGTCAACCATCGGCAAGCCGTCCTTGGACGCGAAATGGCGCAAAGCCTCTATAAATACTCCCTCTTTTGTTCATTTTTAATTTAACCAAGCTTCTACCTTCGAATCTTTAATATATCACTGCCTTTGTTCATACTCCAACATTTTTACCTTCATTTTTCAAGATTTCTCGGCAAATTGCAAACTTTAATTTATTTTCTACCCCAAACCAGCGCACTTGATTCTCTTAGCAAAGCTCTCACCCTTCATCTCCCAATCTTCCTTCTCACTTTCCAAAACCTTTTTCCAGATAACAATGGCGAAGACTTCCAAGGCTGTTCCCAAAAAGTCGCTTCTTCTTCTAACCCGACCGCCGAAATCGATGAAGCCACTCCCGATGTGGTCGACCTGGAGAGGTCCGCTGCTAACGTGGCAACTGATGAACCGGCTGTCGAACCTCCCTTGAAAATGTTCATTCCCCGGGGTTGTTTGGTCGCCGACGACTTTAAGGTTAAGAAACCCTCTTCGGTGCAGGGTCGGCGTGAGGAGGCATCGAAATATATATGCTTGATCACCGAATATGTCCTCCCTGAGGTACGAAAGGACTGCAACTGGGTAGATAAGGACATAGTGGTCCTTGACCCTGATGAGGCCATTAATACACATGTCGAGGGATATCTAAGTGTTTGCACTTATCCCTTTACACTGGGCCCGGTAGACCCAGTCATTATTGACTTCTGTAAGAGGTACGAAGTATGCCTCGGTCAAATCCACCCATCGCTATGGAGGATTGTAATCCTCCTTCGATTCTTCGTGAACAAGATCGACTCATGTCGGCTCACCGTTGATCATCTACTCCGCCTGTACAGTCCCCGAATCTTCCGAGGGGGACTGATAAAGCTCGTACGCCGGGCTAGCAAAGCCCCATTCTCAATCATCGATAAGGACCTGGATCGAGGCTGGCAGGGGCATTTTGTCCAGGTGAGGACCTCAGACTTAATCCCCGCCGAATTTAGGCCTTCCCCGAGAGGTGGAATGCATCACCTAAGCACAACTTTCCTTTAAATGTTGATTTTATGTTCATCTCTTTTTTCATCATCGGTATTTGTGGTGGTGCAGCTATTGCTCGAGTCCCAAACGCTCTCCCTCGACTCAAGGAGTGGATCGAGGGTATCATCTCACAGATGCCTTACTCCGAGCGCTCGTGGCGCAAACTCTTGAAGGGTCGTTGGGAGGCCCGTTCCCGCGGTAAGATTTCTTTCCCTAATAAGTTACATTAGGCTTCTCCTTCTAGCATCATGTTCTTATTTTCTTTATTTTCTTTTCGCAGGATTGCCAAAGACCGTCGAGCTTAGGCCTCCGGTCGGGGACGAGGACTTGCCCGTTGATTCCTCTACATGGGGTCAGCTTGGGGCTGCAGCAGGAGAGAAGAAGAAGAAAATAAAGGCTATGGGTTTCCCGAGCTCCGAGAAGAAAAAACCAAAAAGAAGATTGGCCTGTAAACCAAAGGAGAGCTCCAGAATCGAACTCGCTCTACCGGCTCAGGGATGGACCAGAGGAGGATGATCTTTTTGTGGCCCGCAAACCGACCTCCCCTGAAGAGCGGGCGGCAGCCGAGGAGGAGACAATAGAGGCCGATCTTCCTCAGGTTCAGGAGGCCGATGTAGAAACGAGGGCTGAGGCCTCTCGAGACACCGGCTCTGCTCATCCCGGTGTCATAGAAATTTTAGGGTCGTCTTCGTTCATCGAATCTATGTTCGACGAATCCCGAGCGACGAAGGAGCGATCTAACGAAGGGACCCGTGGTGCGGATGATCCCCTCCGTTGTTTTTTTGAAGGGGTGGACTCAACCACCCTGGAAGACTTCTCCAGGTTGGGTGATTTGGAGGTGCCAAGGAAAGACCCATATTCGGAGGTCGACGAGCTGAACTCGAGCCCAAAATTAGTCAACCGGTTCCCCGCCTCGAGCATGGATCCCGGCCGAAAGCGTTCAAGAATCATTACTATCCCGGAGGATGCCTGGGTTCTTTCTGCCCCCGTTGGAGTAGCTAGCTACCTTCGGTGCCTGGTAACCGAAGAAGACCAGGCGAAAATGAATGAGGTGGGCATGTCGTGCTTGTTCAACGAAGCACAGTAGGCGCTGAACCGGGTAAGGTGTCATTACACTCTTTCATCTTCGGATTTTAGTCTTTGATATCTCTCATGCCCTTTCTTTTTTACATTTTTGCAAGGCTCGGTACTTCATCATGAAAGTTTTCTCTGGTAGCGGGATGAGGTTAACCAGCTCGAGGCTGAGGTCAAGGAGCTTGCTGAGAAGAGAGACACGTATAATCTTTTCAGCATGCAACGTGAAGAAGCAGTCAAAAGTCTCCAGGTTGAGTTGGACGCGTCTCAGAAGAAACATGCTTACCTGGTGGAACAGGCAAAGATTTTTTATGTTAGTGATGACGAGTTAGACATGGAGACTAACGGCCAAACCTTGCAGGTCCAGCACAAGGTTGACAGGATCGACCAACTCCGAGCCGAGATAAACGAGGTCAAGGCCATGGCCGAAGGGTGGAAAGGAAAAATGGACCAATTGGCTTCGGAGAAGGAGACTTCCCGAGAGCAGCTGGCATCGGTAGAGTCCAAATCCGAGTGGCGAAAGAGAAGGCTGAAGCACGGACTCGACAAATCGAGAACCTCCAAGCTCAACTGGGCTCAGTTGCTGCTAAACAAGATGCCCTTGGCAAGGAGCATGAAATAGCAAGGTCCGAGTTGGAGAAAGCCAAGGCTGATGCTGAAGAGATGGTGGCCCAGTACAGGGCCGATGTTGAGGCTTTCGAGGCCTGCCTGAAAGTCACAGTCGAGTATATGAAGTGGTTGTCTCGGAGGGAGACTCTTGAGGATATGCATGCTCGTGGTTTCGACCTATCGGCCAAGATTGAAGAAGCAAAAAGGCTCGAGGCCGAGGCCAAGAAGTTGGCTGAACCTGAGGGCGAGGAAGGTTCTGAAGGCTCCGACGACCCCGAGGACGGAGAAGACCCCGACGGCTCTGGTGACGAGGCGGGTTCTGGTGAAGATCAGGCGTAGGTGCCTTAGGAATATTTGTTTCTATACTTTGTACTTTGTTTATTTATTTTGTTAAGACTGTTTTCATTGGCCTTTGTAAAATTGTTTTGGAATGTATATATAAGGTTTTTTTTCCCTTTTGGAAATTTTTTGAGTCTATTGTTTTTAGCACCCTTACATAATTGCAAAGATTTCAAATGCCTTAGCATGGAATAAAATGTAATAAGTTATTGTTCAGAGGTTCGAACAAGACTTGTTCTTGATGTAAATTTTATTTGAAACTCATGGGGGCTCGGAACAACCGGAAGCTTCCCCCGAGATAAGTGTTTTTAGACTATAATTTTTCTGAGGGTAACCTTTGAACCGGTTTGAAATTTTTGAAGGCCTTATGTTTTGATTACGCGCTTCGGACGTCTCCGAACCGTTTTTAGGGTGGCCGTAGCCATTCAAGTTTGGGCACTACCTAATAGGCTTTGTGCCTCTGGGCTTCGATAACCCGAATCGTCCGAGTTTATTTTGGACGAAAGTCCCCGAGTGGGGGTGATTTATTGGACTCGGATAGATGCGGCCCTTGGGCACGATATCTTTAAGGAACAAGATATAGTAGTCTTAAGAGACAAAATATGTATCAGCTTGACACTTTCTTTTATTCCTGTGTGCAATATACAAGATTGTAAGTGTGTACAAGCTTCGTGTTATGTCTTAGGCGGTCTATGCAGGCACGGTTAATTTGACAGTTTGGACCTTACGGTAAATCCTATCCACCGAGCCTAGACTATTCAAGCACAAAGTTTCCTTCCTTGCTAAAAATCATCATCCGAGGGTGATGGCTCCCAGTATTCGAGGTCGGCCATTGAGAGGGTGCGGATACTGTTGACTTGACCATCGACTCTGCTTTATAACCGGTCTTTGATTCTAAGTTAGCACGATCCTTTCCAGAAAACCCATTTGGGACAAAATCGGTTCAAGGGAAAAAGAGTGCAACACGTGCTTTCAGTCCTAAGAACGAAATCGTCCTCTGGCTATTGCCTACAAGTGTTAGTCCAATCCACAATATATATATATATATATATATATATATATATATATAAAGAATAAACGGGGTCGTACCTTAGTAGTAGTATCAGTTTAAGTGAGTCATGTTCCAGTTGTTTGGTAGCCGCTCACCGTTTCCTGCTTTGAGTTTGTACGAACCTTTCTCGGTAATCTCGATAATTCGATATGGACCTTCCTAATTCGGTCACATCTTCCCTTTGTTTGGGTTTCGAGTGTTCAGTGTCACCTTTATTAACACCAAGTCCACGATATTGAAGTGTCGGAGGTTGTCTCTCCCGTTATAACACCTTTCGATCTGTTACTTCTGGGCGGCCAACTGTACGAGGGTGGCCTCGCGCCTTTCATGCAATAGTTCCAAGCTCGTGTTCATGGCCTCACCGTTTGAATTTTAGTCGCATATCAGAATTTGAAACTCGGTTCTCCCACCTCGACTGGTATTAGTGTTTCGGCACCGAAGACCAACAAAAATGGGGTGGCCTCGGTATTGGATTTTGATGTCGTATGGTACGCCCTAAGGACTTCGGGCAAGATTTCCTTCCATTTTCCTTTGACATCGGTTAAGCTTTTCTTAGGGTTTTGAGTATGGTTTTGTTTGTAGACTCCGAATTCCCGTTCCCTCTAGGGTGATAGGGTGTTGATAAGATTCTTTTGATCTTATGGTCTTCAAATATTTTTCTCACCTTGCCGCCAACGAACTGCTTCCCATTGTCGCATACGATCCCGGCCGGCATTCCGAACCGACATATTATGTGGTCCTAGATAAAATCGATAACTTCCTTTTCCCTGACCTATGCTTGAGCTTCAACCCTTTTAGAAAAATAGTCAGTCATAAATAGTATGAATTGAGCCTTACTGGGTGACCATAGCAGGGGACCGACGATGTCCATTCCTCATTTCATGAATGGCCAAGGTGACAAGACCGAATGTAGTAGTTCCCCAGGCTGATGGATGATTGGTGCATGCCTCTGACAGCTGATAAGTAGGGACTTTGACTGCTTATTTGCTCTCTTTTACTTGCGTTTTAGCTCAAAAATGCTTAAAGGTATTCCCGAGAACTAATGAAATGTGCTTTCTTCCAAGAATATTGGAAAATGAGCAAAAGAAGTGAAAATCAACTCAAAAAGGAGAAAAATTGGACAAGGACCAAAACAAGGCAAAAAGGGCCACAGTGCGGACCGCACAATATTGTGTGAGGCCGCAAACTCTGAAAGAACATTGATGGAATTTCCTCACAAAGTGAAGACCGCACACTTATTATGCGGCCGCAAAAAACAAGCTTCAGAGAACTTGCAAGTTAGAAGATTGAAGATGTGCGGACCGCACTATTATTGTGTGGCCGTAGGAGGCCAAAATGCAGCCGCACTCATAAATGTGCGGTCCGCATAATGAAGGCCAGCTCCAGTCCAAGTTCAATTGTGCGGCCGCACTCAGAAATGTGCGGTCCGCACAATTAAATGAAGTGCAGCCACATTCCAATTTTATGCGACCGCAGAAAGCCCAATTGACCAGTCAATCTCAACATGCGGACCGCACACAGAATTGTGCGGCCGCGCAACCTCCGCATGGGCAATTTTGTCAAATATTTTTAGCTTAGTATAATAGAACTTTTTGTCATTTTTATGTTAAGTTTGGTAAGTTGGGAGCACCTGAGCCGTTTTTATTTACTGTATTGGGTAACATTGTACTAGATTAGATTTTCAACATTAGATTTTCTTACCTTAATCAAGTATTATGAATTCTATCTTAGTTTCTTCTTTAATTTCTTTATTTACCATGAGTAGCTAAACCCTCAGCTAGGGTTGTGACCCAACCCTAGTATGGGGACTTAACGGGTAATTAATTTGGGGCTTATTTATGATTGGATTTATGATATTTAGCCTAGTTCTTGTTTAAATTTGAGAATTGATGGTTGCAAACATTAATTCATGCCTATTTGACTTAGTCTTTACTTGAGAAAGAGAAACTAAGTCTAGGAAAACTTGGCTAACTAGGAATAGGGGTGAACTCAAGAAATTGATAGCCCCAATTAAAGGGTCAAACCTAGAGATAGTAAGACCCGACTAGAGCATTTATCACTTGCTTTGTGAAATACCAATTTGGACTTGAGAAAGCCAAATCGGGCAAAATCACTCAAACTACCGAGAGGTATAGAGTGAGTAATAGAGTGTGATTGCTATATTGTATCTCGATCAACCACACATGCCCTAAAGCTCTAAATCCGTTAAGTAACCAACTAGATAGAAGTCGCAACCCTAGATCTTTCATAACTTGAAAAACAACCAAAACATAAAAAATATTATCTCTTAGCTCTACAATACAATCAATAGCTTAAAAGTAGAAGTAGAAACAACAATTGAAAATGTGGAAGTTAATTTGGGGCACATCATACAGTCACACTAGGTGTATACCTAATCCAAAATCTAACTCCCTGTGGATTCGACCCCGACTTGCGTTGGGTTTTTATTATTGCTTCGACCACCTCACAACCTATATTTGTGGTGTGAGTTTGGGCGGCATCAATTTTTAGTGCCATTGCCAGGGAGTTAAACGGATTTAGCTATATATCTAGGTTTTTGTGTGATTTGTCTTCTTTTCCTTCCGAGTCACTAACTTGGTTTTTGAATTGATTATAGGTACGAGAATTGCTCTTAACAACGAGCCCATCAGAAATTTTCCATTGGGGGAAGAAGTGGACGATGATCAAGGAGATGAGGTTCTTCCCGAACCTCAAGCAAATAGGCAAGGCCGACCGCCTCATGATAATGTTCCCGTCCCTCCACCACCTCCACCAAGAGCGGCAACGCACTGGGTGTTGCCGAATGAGGGTTATGCAAGTGCTATAGTCCCGCCCCGTATTAGGGCGGGCAACTTCGAAATCACCAATGTGATGATTACACTACTTGAGTAACGGGGATTCTTCACCAGGGTTACGAGTTAAAATGCTTACAAGCATCTCAAAGGGTTCGTCGATACTTGTTGGGGGAGAAAGCAAACCAATGTTTCCGAGGACGCGCTGCGGTTGAGGCTATTTCCCTTTTCTCTACGGGGAAAGGCATTGGACTGGTTAGAGAGATTACCCAATCATTCCATCCATACATGGGATGAGTTGGTGGAAAAATTCATTGCCAAATTCTTATCTCTGGGGCATATGGCTACACTTCGGGATGAGATTCTTGCGTTCAAGCAAGAGCCCAATGAGCCATTGCACGAGATTTGGGAAAGATATCGTACCATGGTTAAAGAGTGCCCGAATAATGATATGACCGAGGCCATGATCCAACAAACCTTCTACAGGGGCATCAACACAACAAATCAATGTGTGGTAAATCAACTCGCCGGTGGGAACTTCATGAACACGCCTTATGCCGAAGCTTGTGAAATTTTGGATGAGATGGCAGATGCCTCATCGGCATGGCAAAGTAGAGCCAATGTTCCTCAAGGTGACCCAAATGTCATTCACCTACACAAGGAACTACATGATCATGGGAAAGCTATTGCCGAGTTGACAACCACAATGAATCAATTGGCCAAAGCTCAGTGAATACGATGGAAGTTGTGAATATGATTATGAACAAGAGACGGCAAAAAGGTCAACAAATGCAAAGCCGTCCGGAACAATTTTTGCAAGATGATAGTGGGTATGACCAACATGATTCGTTCAATGAGCAAGAAGAAGAAGTGTAATATGTTAACAATTATCAAGGCCAAAGAAACAATGCTCAAGGACAAAATCAACAACAATGGCGGTCACAAGGAAATTGGAACAACCAAGGCCACCAAGGCAATTGGAGTGGTGGTAACAATAATCAAGTCAAAATTGGAATAATCAAGGTAACCAAGGCAATTGGGGAGGCAATAATCAAGGCAATTGGGGTGGCAACAATCAAATCAATTGGGGAGGCAACAACCAAGGGGGTTGGAACAATAATAACCAAGGGAATTGGGGGTCGGGCTTTCAAAGAGCCCCGATGTATCAACAACCAAGAAACCCGCCTCCATATCCTTCCCAAGGTCCGAGTTCTTCTAACAATGAAATAGACCGAATAGAGAAACAAATGATGGAGAATAACGCGACTCGGATGCTCAATTAGCCTCTCACACTTCTATTCGCAATTTGGAAGTTCAATTAGGCCAAATCTCGCAAGCTTTGAACACTCGTCCTAAGGGGGTACTACCAAGTGATACGGTGGTGAACCCGAAGGGTGGGAACAACACGGGACATGCTATGGCCGTGACTACAAGAAGTGGAAAAGGTGGGGAGGAAACCACCTCAAATCAAAGAAGAATTGTGGATGATGATGTAGTGGTTCAAGAAGACGAAATTACAAGTAATGTGGTTCAAGCAAATGAAGAAGTGAGGATTGATATTGATGAAAATGAGGAGGAGACACAAGAAGAAGTGAACCCGTCTAGGGAACACGTAATTGACATTTCGGAACCGGTAGTGCCAAAGGCTAAGGCACCAATGTCAAGGACTCTTCCTCCATACCCCCAAAGGCTTGCAAAGCAAAATAGTGAGAACCAATTCAAAAAGTTTATTGACATGATGAAGAGTTTGTCTATCAATATACCATTGGTTGAGGCTTTAGAGAAAATGCCGGGTTATGCAAAGTTCATGAAGGACTTGGTGACCAATAAAAGATTGACGAATTGTGAGACTATCAAGATGACACATCAAGTGAGTGTTATTGTTCATTCAATGGCTCCAAAATTGGAAAATCTGGGCGCTTTCACAATCCCTTGCACTATTGGGAGCGCCGATTTTGCCAAAGCTCTATGTGATCTAGGGGCGAGTATCAACTTGATGCCCTACTCGGTGTTCAAAACCTTGGGGATTGGGCAACCAAGACCCACATCCATGACGTTGCAAATGGAGGATCGTACAATGAAGAGGCCTTTGGGTATTATTGATGATGTGTTGGTTCGTGTTGACAAGTTCATCCTCCTGGCGGACTTTGTGATTCTTGATTGTGAAGTGGACTATGAGGTTCCTATTATTTTGGGTAGACCTTTCTGTGCTACGGGGAAGGCTCTTGTTGACGTGGAAGTCAGTGAGCTCACTTTCCGGGTGGATGATGAAAAGGTGGTCTTCCATTGTGCAAATATATGAGGGAACCGAATAGCAATGAAGTTTGTTCGTTCGTTGATTTGGTGTCCAATGTGATTGTTGATGATACTAGTGCCACAATGAATGTTGAGGACAAATTGGAAGCCGTTTTGCTTAACCTTGATGATGAGGAGGAGAATAATGGCTATGTAGAATGTGTGAATGCATTGCAAGGAATGGGGTCGTACACTTCTGAACTCCGCAAGTTATCCTTGGATCTTGAAAACCGGAAGACTCCTCCAACAAAACCCTCAATCAAGGAGCCCCCCACTTTGGAGTTAAAGCCATTGTCTCCGCATCTCATGCAGGTAGAGTCCACATTGGAGGTTCTACAAAGGAGTAAAAGAGCAATTGGATGGACATTGGCGGACATCCGGGGTATAAGCCCCGCCTTTTGCATGCACAAATTATTTCGGAGGAGGGTGCCAAACCCTGTGTTGAACATCAAAGAAGGCCAAATGAAGTAATGCAAGAGGTGGTTAAGAAGGAGATAATCAAGTGGTTGGATACCGGGATTGTTTACCCCATTTCCGATAGTTCATGGACTTCTCCGGTGCATTGTGTCCCAAAGAAAGAAGGCATGAATGTGGTTACCAATGATAAGAACGAGTTGATTCCTACACGAACGATGACCGGGTGAAGAGTGTGTATGGACTATCGCAAGCTTAACAAAGTTACAAAAAAGGATCATTTCCCACTTCCCTTCCTTGATCAAATGCTAGATAGGTTGGCCGGCCGTGCTTTCTACTGTTTCCTTGATGGATATTCCGGCTACAATCAAATTCTTATTGCTCCGCAGGACCAAGAGAAGACTACTTTCACATTTTCTTATGGTACTTTCTCATTCTCAAGGATGCCATTTGGGTTATGCAATGCACCGGCGACTTTTCAACGGTGTATGATGGCTATTTTCACTGACATGGTGGAGGATATTCTTGAGGTCTTCAGGGATGACTTTTCTGTGGTTGGGAATTCTTTTGATGATTGCTTGAACAATTTGGATAAGGTATTGGCAAGATGTGAGGAGACTAACTTGGTACTGAATTGGGAGAAATGTCACTTTATGGTCGAGGAAGGCATTGTCCTTGGCCATAAAATTTCAAAGAATGGTATTGAGGTCGACAAGGCAAAAATAGAAGTGCTTTCTAGACTTCCACCCCCGACATCCGTGAAGGGAGTGAGGAGCTTCTTGGGTCATGAAGGTTTCTCTCGCCGATTCATCAAAGATTTTTCCAAGGTGGAAAATCCTTTGTGTAAACTTTTGGAAAAGGATGCCAAGCTCCATTTCAACGAATATTATATGAAGGTATTCGAATTGCTCAAGTTCAAGTTGACTACTACTCCTATTATCACAGCACCGGATTGGAGCTTACCTTTTGATCTCATGTGTGGGCTAGTGATATGGCGGTTAGAGCAGTGTTGGGGCAAAGAATCGACAAAATCTTCCATCCGGTCTACTATGCTAGCAAGACCATGAATGATGCCCAAGTCAATTACACAGTGACCGAAAAAGAGCTACTTTCTATTGTCTTTGCTGTGGAGAAGTTCTGCCCATACTTGATGGGTACAAAGGTGATTGTCCGAACCGATCATGTGGCGCTTCGATACTTGATGAGCAAGAAAGATTCTAAGGATAGGTTAATGCGGTGGGTGCTTCTATTGCAAGAATTTGATCTAGAGATCCAAGACCGCAAAGGTAGTGAAAATCAAGTGGCGGACCACTTGTACCGCCTGGAGGAGGAGGGGAGGCCACATGACGGCCTTGAGATCAATGATTCCTTCCCCGACGAGCAATTGCTAGCCATTTCAATGACCGGGATGCCATGGTTCGCCGACATAGCCTATTATCTTGTGAGCGGCATTGTACCAAATGAGTTCTCTTCATACCAAATGAAGAAGCTCAAACGGGATTGCCTTGACTATTATTGGGATGAGTCGTACCTCTTCCGAATTTATACAGATGGTGTGATTTGACGATGTGTGCCGAAGGAGGAACAAGTGGAAATTCTTGAGGCTTGCCACTCTTCACCGTATGGTGGTCACCACGGTGGAGCTAGAACGGCAACAAAAGTGTTGAGTTGTGGATTCTATTGGCCTACTCTCTACAAGGACGCTAATGATCTAGTCAAGCGTTGCGATGAAAGTCAAAGGGCCGGTGGGATTTCTAAGAAGAATGAGATGCCCCTCACCACTATCTTGGAAATTGACATCTTTGATGTGTGGGGTATTGATTTCATGGGACCATTCGTAAGTTCTTGTGGGAACACTTATATTTTGGTGGCTGTGGACTATGTGTCGAAATGGGTTGAAGTCGTTGCTTTGCCCAAAAACGAAGCTTGAAGTGTGGTGGCATTCTTGAAGAAGAACATATTTACAAGATTCGGTACTCCAAAGGCCATTATTAGTGATGGGGGATCGCATTTTTGCAACAAGGCTTTTGATACCTTACTCACAAAGTATGGTGTCACTCACAAAGTATCGACCCCCTACCATCCTCAAGCAAGCGGACAAGTTGAAGTCTCCAACCGGGAGATCAAGAGTATTTTGTCAAAGACACTGAATGCCAACCGGACGGATTGGTCAAGAAAACTTGATGATGCTCTTTGGGCTTATAGAACGGCCTACAAAACACCGATCGGGATGTCTCCATACTGGTTAGTGTTCGGGAAGGCGTGTCATCTTCCGGTAGAACTTGAGCATAAGACCATGTGGAGTTTGAAGAAGTTTAATCTTGAGTGGGATGTCGCCACAAACCTAAGAGTGGCACAATTGAATGAGCTACTTGAATTTCAGTATCATGCCTACAGAAGCTCGTCCCTATACAAGGAGAAAATGAAGTACCTCCATGACAAGTACATCCATAACAAGGAGTTTAAAGAAGGTGATCTTGTGCTATTGTTCAATTCCCGGTTACGGATGTTTCCGGGCAAGTTGAAGTCAAAATGGAGTGGCCCATTTGAAATGGTGAATGTAACCCCCTTTGGTGCTCTAGATTTGAAAAATAAGAATGATGAGGTGTTTAGAGTCAATGGGCACCCGGTTAAACTTTATCTTGGCAAGGTTGATGATGGCCACATTGTGGCGGTTCTTCATTTCAAATGATTGGTAATCTGGGTCGTGCCACGAAGTTAAATCAGGCGCTTCTTGGGAGGCAACCCATGTGTCTTTTTCTTTTTCTTTTTCTTTTTCTCCTTCATTAGATAGACTTTGTTTTGTACTAACTAGTTTTGAAGTGTATGCAGGAATGGGTGTGCATTGCAAGGACTATACCTGGAAAAATTTGCCGAAGTGTTGAAATTGTACGGACCGCTTTGTGCGGACTGCACTAAAATATTGCAACCGCAGAGAAGGGTATGCGACCGCACAATTCTTTGTGCGGCCGCACAACTAGAGATCCAAAATCACCAACTCTCTGAAGTTGGAATTCGCAGAAAAGTGGCCAAAATGCGGCCGCACTCAAAAGTATGCGGACCGCACAAGGATATGCGGCCGCACTCATTTTGGTGCGGACCACAGAGCTCAATTCATGTACAGGTAAAGAGTGCGGACCACACTCAAAGTTGTGCGGCCACACTCAGGTAATTTCTGGACCGACTTGGTCAAAGTATAAATAGGGCTTTTCACCACTATTCACAATTTACGCTCTCTGTACTCCCAAGCCCTAGAAAACACTATGTATCCCAAAAAAAGCTAAGAAATCACACTCAATTCATCAAGTTATATTCTCACCTGCATCATTCACTACTCGTATGTTCAATCCATGTTAGATTTCTGTTCATTTTTCTTAATTTTTGTTTTTGTTTTATTTGATTAGTTTAGTTATTTTTAGGCCTAATAATGTCAAATGTGCTTAATATGTGCTTCTAAATCATGTGGGTAGCTTCATATATGTTCATTAGGGACTGGGTAGACCACTAATCTTGTCAATTTATGCACACCTTGTTTAATTTGTGAAAAAATTGCAAGAACCCTAAGTGTAGTACCGTCACTGTTTGAATTGTGCGGCCGCACACATTTTTTGTACGGTCCGCATAGCTGCTAAATAGGGTAAAGTTGGTGCTTGAAATGTGCGGACCACACTCACAATTTTGCGGTCCGCAGAAAAATTGTGCGGCCGCATAAAAATGTGTGCGACTGCACTTTTGAACTTCAGAGAATCAGAAACGTAGGTTTGGACTTGGGCGGCCGCACTCAAAATTGTGCGGTCCGCACTTGAGGATATGCGGTCGCACTCACAATTATGCGGTCCACACTTTAGGGTGTGAGACCGCACTTCAGAATTGTGTGGTCCGCACTGTCTCTTTGATGAATGTGTTCTGCAATTGTTCTGCAAATGCTTTAATTGTTTTAACTTCAACTAACCTATGTTCCTTATGTTGCAGACAATGGTTAGATCGCGTGGTAGAGGTGACACATCTAAAGGGAGAGGTGAATCCTCCCGAGGCCGAGGCTGAGGCAAGAGTAACCTACCACCTGCCATACAGAGGGTAATAAACAAGAAGGCTACGGCCAACAGAGTCCCAGAATCTTCAGACACCAGTGAATATGCCCCGTCTAGGGAAGCTTCAGAGGGAAACTCTGTACAAGCACAGTCAGAAACCCAATCACAGCAAGTTCAAGGGAGATACCAACCCCGTGACGAATCCTCCACCTCAGCTAGTTCTTCTGAGGGTTCAGATGCTAGTAGCCAGGGTTTAGAGCCCTCCTTTACACACATTCCTCCTGCACCGATTTATTTAGATGATGATGAAGATGATGGTAGAGGAGGTGACACTCGAGTGAGCAGCCTTGAGAGGTCAAAGAAGAAGTAAATATGGGAGGGTCGGTTTGTGAGTTTGACTGCCTTCACGAGGTTCAGAGAGTGGGGGCCCGGAGATCGCTCACACTTAAGCGACAGTTCTTAATGAAGGATTTGGACATTCACAAACCAAATGTCCTTAGACAGTTCTGGGAGCAAAAGGGATGGAAATGGTTCACCCAAAGTGTCATCGACGCAAATGAGCACTTGGTTAAAGAATTTTATGCCAATGTGGCTCACATAAAGAAGGTTACCAAGATAACTAAGGTGGGAAATCTGAAAGTCCGATTCGACTCCTGCGCTTTGAACTCTTATGTGGGATTTGAAGAAGTAGAGGCAGTCTAGTATTTGGGAGAGCTTGCTATGGGTGATGCAGCTCGCCCGTGTCTAGCTAAGATTTTGGCTGCTCGAGGACCACCACCCCCGTGGCTCACAACAGGGGTTCCTATAGTCCGGGCCACCCTAAATTTTGAAGCTAAAGGGTGGCAGACCTTTGTGTGCAGCCGTATTGACCGTGTTTGAATGAGAACAACCTCCCACTTCCCCGATCAGTTCTGGTGGCTTCTATTATGGCTGGGTACCCGATCAATGTGGTGCTATAATGTCAACCAACATCACATTAGCTGTCCAAAAAGGTGAAAGATCCTACCCTTGTCCAAACTTCCTCACAAAGTATTACAATGATCAAAAGGTGGAGCCGAGGACATATGATACGAAAGTAAAGGCCAAGAAGCCTTTCTCATGGTACCACCTGCAGGGTGCTGAAAACCTAAAGTTTAAGGGTAAGGTAACTACCTCCGCTGGCCAGTCTAAGGAGCCAACGGTAGTAGTTACTGATTCAGCTGTTGAGCCTTCCACAGCTGCCATGCCTTCCATAGCAGCCGGTCCTTCCACCGAGACAGCTGACATGCCACCACCTCCACCTGCTAGACCATCTATATCAGTGCTAGTGTCTGCCTCTTCCACATATCCACTCACTGCGCTGCGAGTCTCCCAGACATTGGCGAGTCTCAACAACTGGATGCAGGCAACTACTTCAAAGTTGTCTGATATACCCAGTGATTTTGCAACACAGTCTTCTACCCCAGCAGCACCACAGGTACCTCCGTCAGTGGAGGCAACATTGAAGAAGATTCTGGAAAACCAGAAGACGATCATGGCTACAATGGTGGCACACCGGAAAGCTATTGAGGATTTGGGAAAACAAGTTAAAAAGATGAGGAAATCTCAGGCATCAAAGAAGTCAGTGGACAGATTGAGCAAACAAGTAGCCAAGCTTGCATCAGTTGGAGATATCCCTCTTGACCTTCTTATGGAGACAGCACCAGCAGCACCAGCAGTACCCGAGGAATCAGAGGCAGCAGCCGGCCAGTCTGAGGAGACGGACCTTACTGCCCACACCGCTGAGGAGATGCTCCAGAACCAGATGCTCAGCAACCCTATTATCCCTCAGCCAGGTGATGATGAGATACAGTTGGAGGAGACCGAGGGTGCTGAGGATGCCATGCAGACTGAGACCACATAGGGAGTTCTCTTACCTCTCTACCCTTCCTTGTTATTATTTTTGTCAAGCATTGAGGACAATGCTTATTTTTATTCAGGGGGTGGTCTATTTTGGATGATTTATTGTTACATTGACATTTGGCCTGTAATAACTCTTATACTCTTTTTCTTTTATCTTTATTTTCTCTTTGGTTATGTATATTTTCTTCCCTTTCATTTGATGTATATATTCATTTCCCTTCGATTTGTATATTCATTTGTCTTACTTTCCATAGTTTATTTAATAGCTTCTTTAGTTTGTTTTTCTTAGTAGTATAACTTCTTATTTATTTTAGTAGCTTCTTTTTGATTTGGTAGCTTCTTGTTATGTTTAAGTGAGCACTAAGCCTTTGGTTTTCTTAATGCCACGGTTCTTTCTAAAGGTGGGCTTTGTGTGAACGGGTGGCTCTTCCCAACGATGGATGGCATGACAACCTTCTTAAGGGATTGAGTCTATTTTATTTCTTTTGTGTTTAGGAAAAAACAGTAGTAATAAATAAAAAGGGTCTTAAGCATGCTTCACTTGGTACCAACACATTTACCTACGGCCTTATGGTTAAAAATGAGTTGTTGGCAGAAAATAGCTCTAGTTGTGACCTTTTGACTCTTGTGTTAACTTAGGCAGTCATCGAGTGGTTCAGTCGAGCCATTTGTGATTCTCAATCTTAACTAGGGTTGTTGTGGGCCCTCGACTCCGTTCTCTATAGCAATCCAGCAGCGTGAGAGGTGAGATATTAGTTACAATTCCAAGTACCCGTGTTAATAGTCTAGAACTTGCCCCGAATGTTTTTCTAGGCAAAATTCTAAGTGTAGCTTGGCTTGAGAAATGATTGTAGGCTCTCCTTCATCCAATTTGAAATTTAAAATCTTCCATAGCCCACCAATGATATCCCTAGTCAACCCATTTGAGTATAAGCTCTTTTTCTTTCAATAACCACGTTACAAGCCTTTATACGTTTTGTAATGACCCTCTCTTTGCACCAGATCTTTCCTTAGTATTCTTGAGAAACAATTGGCAAAAACATAAGTTTAAGGGAGATACGAGGAGTTTGAAAGTGATATAAAGGTACAAAAAAGAGAAAGAAATGAAGAAAAGGGAAGGCAAAGAAAGGAAAGAAAGAACAAAAAGAAAAATGCCAAAAAGAAAGTGAATAAAGTAAAGAGTTGAAGGGATTCAAATAAAAACAAAGATGAAAGGTATGGAGTAGGCAAAGAAGGAGAAAATGAGTATCATGACCAAGAAAGAGTGACTTTAAGTCTCTCTAGTTCCCCCGAGGAAAAAGAAAATGACTCAAAGAGTCGACAAAGTATGAGAACAAAGAGAAAATGGAGTGCTTAAGGGAAGATGAACCCGTTCTATTCCAATAAATCATACCTTAGTACGAAAGCCTTCATTACATCCGAAAAAACCCTACATGATTTCAAGTTGAGTGAGCTTACATTAGTTGTGCTTTACATGAGTGGCAAGCATATGGTACTTAAAGCCGTACTTGTGACATTATTTTGAGAGAGATGAGCGAACTTTCACAATCCTTGAATTGATTGTTACATTCTAAAGTGAGATATGCTAACGGAGAGTAGAGGAGGAGGAGTTTGGGATCCACAATGACCTACATGAAAGAGCGAGCTTCCTTGATGAATAAAGTTAACTCTTGATGCTCTAGTGTCACATTAGAACTATTGTACTCAACAAGTCAAATCATTGCATTTTGGTCCCAACTGATATAAGCTGAAATAGTTCTTTTATTGTGGAGGTGGAAATTACCTTATTTGCTTGAGGATAAGCAAAAGCTTAAGTTTGGGGGAGTTGATAAGTAGGGACTTTGACTGCTTATTTGCTCTCTTTTACTTGTGTTTTAGCTCAAAAATGCTTAAATCTATTCCCGAGAACTAATGAAATGTGCTTTCTTGCAGGAATATTGGGGAACAAGCCAAATAAGTGAAAATCAACTCAAAAAGGAGAAAAATTGGACAAGGATCAAAACAAGGCAAAAAGGGCCACGGTGCAAACCATACAATATTGTGTGCGGCCGCAAACTCTGAAGGAGCACTGATGGAATTTCCTCACAAAGTTCGGACCGCACACTTATTGTGCGGCCGCAGAAATAAGCTTCAGAGAACTTGCATGTTGGAAGATTGAAGATGTACGGACCGCACTATTATTGTGCGGACCGCACTATTATGTGCGGCCGCACTCATAAATGTGCTATCCGCATAATGAAGTCCAGCTCCAGTCCAAGTTCAAGTGTGCGGTCCGCACAATTAAATGAAGTGCGACCGCATTCCACTTTTATGCAACCGTAGAAAGCCCAATTGACCAGTCAATCTCAACATGAGGACCGCACACAAAATTGTGCGGCCGCACAACCTCCGCATGGGCAATTTTGTCAGATATTTTCAGCTTAGTATAAATAGAACTTTTTGTCATTTTTAGGTTAAGTTTGGTAAGCTGGGAAAACTTGAGCCGTTTTTATTTACTGTATTGGGTAACATTGTACTAGATTATCTTTTAAACATTAGATTTTCTTACCTTAATCAAGTATTATGAATTCTATCTTAGTTTCTTCTTTAATTTCTTTATTTTCCATGAGTAGCTAAACCCTTAGCTAGGGTTGTGACCCAACCCTAGTATGGGTACTTAATGGGTAATTGATTTAGGGCTTATTTATGATTGGATTTATGATATTAGCCTAGTTCTTGCTTGAATTTGAGAATTGATGGTTGCAAACATTGATTCATGCCTATTTGACTTAGTATCCACTTGAGAATGAGAAACTAAGTCTAGGAAAACTTGGCTAACTAGGAATTGGGGTGAACTCAAGAAATTGATAGCCTCAATTAAAGGGTCGAACCTAGAGATAGTAAGACCTGACTAGAGCATTTATCACTTTCTTTGTGAAATACCTGTTTGGACTTGAGAAAGCCAAATCGGGCAAAATCACCCAAACTACCGAGAGGTATAGAGTGAGTAATATAGTGTGATTGCTATATTGTATCAAGATCAACCAAACATGCCCTAAAGCTCTAAATCCGTTTGGTAACCAACTAGGTGGAAGTCGCAACCTAGATCTTTCATATCTTGAAAAACAACCAAAACTAAAAATATTATCTCTTAGCTCTACAATTACAATCAATAGCTTAAAAGTAGAAGTAGAAACAACAATTGAAAATGTGGAAGTGTAATTTGGGGCACATCATACAGTCACACTAGGTGTATACCTAATCCAAAATCTAACTCTCTGTGGATTCGACCCCGACTTGCAATGGCTTTTTATTATTGCTTCAACCGCCTCACAACCTATATTTGTGGTGTGAGTTTGGGTGACATTAACGGTCTTTTCATTTTTGCACGAACTCCTTCGCATCTTCCTCCATGTCGATCCAGTAGTAGCCAGCCCTGATTATCTTACGAACCAATGATTCTGTCCCCGAATGTTTCCCGCAGGTGCCTTCGTGAAACTCCCTCAAAACATATTCGCTGTCTCCCGGTCCTACACATATGGCAAGTGGGCCATAGAACGTTCTTCTGAACAGGGTATTATCTTCGGACAGGCTAAACCTGGTCGTCTTCGTGTGTAGAGCCCTCAACTCTTTAGGATCCGAGGTAGCTTCCCAGTCTTCAAGTAATCTATAAACTTGTTTCTCTAGTCCCAGGTTAAGCTTGTCAAGTTTATCTCGGCATGTCCTTCTTCCATCACCGATTTCATGAGTTGTACGACCGTCCCCGAATTGAATTCATCGTCGTCAACCGACGACCCCAAGTTAGCCAGAGCATCACCTTCTCTATTTTGGTACCGGGGTACGTGTTGCAGGGTCCATTCCTTGAATCGATGCAGCGTTAATTGTAGTTTATCCAAGTATCTTCACATTCGTTCCTCTTTTACTTCGAATGTCCCATTGACTTGATTCACCACAAGGAGGGAATCGCATTTAGCTTTGATCACTTCGGCCCCCAGGCTTTTAGCCTATTCGAGACCTGTAATCATGGTCTCATACTCGGCCTCATTATTAGTCAATTTTACAATTCTAATAGATTGCTTGACTACGTTACCCAAGGGTGGCTTCAATACGATGCCGAGTCTAGACCCCTTTGTGTTCGATGCACCGTCTGTAAATAGGGTCCAGATCCCCGATGAGGTCCTCGAGGTTAACAACAGTTCTGTAACGACCCGATCGATCGTTTTGCTTTCTAGAACCCCGTTCCCTTAAATAAGACTTCATGTACGACTTTTACTATTTTATGACTTGCGGGGATGGTTAGTTTGGGATTTGGAAGGGTTCGAGTTGAAACCGGAACACTTGGTTCCTTAAGGTTGACTAAAAAGGCTAAGTTTGACTTCGGTCAATGTTTTGATTAAACGACCTTGAAACGGGATTTGACGGTTCTAATAGGTTTATATGATGATTTCGGACTTGGGCGTATGTTCGGATCGGGTTTTGGATGACCCGGAAGCATTTCGGCGCCATAGTGAAAGTTGGCTTTTTGGGTGAATTTCATAAATTTGGGTTGAAGTAGATTTTTACATTATAGACGTCTATTTGGGATTCCGAGCCTAGGAATAGCTGCGTATGGTGATTCTGGACTTAGGAGCGCGTCAGGAAGTGGATTTGGAGGTCTGTAGGTCGTTTCGGGGTCATTTGGCAAAAGTTGGAAATTTGAAGTTTTGCAAAGTTTGACCGATGGTGGATATTTTGGTATCAGGTTCGGATTCCAGTTATGGAAGTTGGAATAGGTCCGTAATGTCATTTAAACTTGCATGCAAAATTTGGTGTCATTTAGAGTTGATTTGATGGGAATCGAACGCACGGAAGTATTTTTAGAAGTTTTTGAGTTCATGAGTTAATCCATGCGTTTTGGCATCTGATTTGTGGTTTTTGATGTTATTTCAGTGTTTCAATCGCGCGAGCGAGTTCTTATGATGTTTTTAGACTTGTGTGGTTGCTTGGTGTGGAGCCCCGAGGGATCGGGTGAGTTTCAGACACGTTCGGAAGGATGATAAAGCTTCAGTTTTCTGGTGTTTCTTTGTTGGTGTTGCAGGTATCGCAAATGCGAGAATTGGTTCGCATTTGCAAGAAAGGCTTCACAATTGCAAACAAGCCTGATCGGGGCAGGGCTCGCATTTTCGAGATTTCAGTAGCATTTGCGACCTTGACAGAGTTCGCATTTGCGTGTTTTTTGTCGCATTTACGACCTTGGCAGTGGGAGCCCAGATTCGCATTTGCGATGATTTTGTCGCATTTGCGAACCGGGTGTCGCAAATGCGACATCTGCGACCTGTGCACAGCTTTATTAAATGTGGGACTTAGGCCATTTAGCTCATTTTCTTTCCTCTCTTGGGCTATTTTTGGAGCTCTTGGAAGAGGGTTTTCACCTAGCACTTTGAGGTAAGTAATTTCTACATAACATGAATTAAATACATAGATTATGGGTAGATTAACATGTAAAAATTGGTGAAATCAAGGGTTTAGATGAAAAACCTAGGTTTTGTATAAAAATGGGATTTGACCACAAAAATGGTTATGGAATTTGGTGAAAATCATATATTTTACTTCATGAGGTTATGGGTAACAAATTTCTTCAAAAATTCCCGGAATCCAGGCACGTGGGCCCGGGGGTGAATTTTGGAAACTATCCAATTTGGGTTGGGTAATCACTTCAATAGTTTGGATTTGGACTTTTGAGCATATATTGACTATCTTATATAACATTTGACTAGTTTCGAGTCGTTTGGCACCGAATTGGGGGTTTAAAGCACGATTTTGGATCGGAAAGTAAGCTTGAGGCGAGGTAAGTCTCTTTTCTAACCTTGTAAGAGGGAATTAACCCCATAGGTGAACTCAACTAATATGTGCTCCTATTTGCGGGGGCTACGTAGACGAGGTGACGAGAGTCCGTACGTAGCTACTAATTATGTTATGTCCGGGTAGTCTAGGACCCATACCATGCTATACTTACGAAGTTTAAACCCTACTTGTTATCTTAATTGCCTAAATCATGTTGGAACTTGATAAAAGAATTTTAAAAGGTTAAATTTCATTTACTTGAATTCTTGGATAGGTCACTTGACTGTTGTTGAGAATTTGTGTTTTTTTAAACATTAGCCTCTTAATAAATCTTAAATCGGCTATTATAAAGTATTTTCTATTTTTTGAGCGGGCTGAATGCCTCGGTAGTAGATAGATGCATCTATGGTTCGTGTCATTCGACCCTCGGCAGTGGACAGTTTAAATATTTTATGTTGGATCGGGCCATACGACCTTGGCATAAATTGCGCGTAATAAATCTGTGGAACTAATTAAAAATTGATATTGCTTCATTGGCTTGATATTTAAATTGGTAAATGA
This sequence comes from Nicotiana attenuata, assembly GCF_001879085.1. NCBI lineage: Eukaryota > Viridiplantae > Streptophyta > Magnoliopsida > Solanales > Solanaceae > Nicotiana > Nicotiana attenuata. The sequence goes on from NC_031991.1 coordinate 11,979,133, forward strand.
TGGGAACAAACTTGAGATTTATTAGTAGTGAGAGGACTATTATTTTCCTATGATTTCGCTTTCAGCTATATTTATGTAATCCATGTTTAGTTATAATTTTGACCTTTCATTGATAGCCCATAGTAAGTGTCAAAGTGACCTCTCGTCACTACTTCTTCGAGGTTAGACTGGATACTTACTCGGTACATGTTGTTTATGTTCTCATGCTACACTCACTAAATGTGCAGGATCTGAGGCAGGTGCATCTGGATATCAGTCTGGCGCGCATCCCTGATTCCCGAAACTTCGCGATGAGCTGCCCTTCTGAGCCCGTTTTGCAGCAGCCGGAGTCTTTCTTTTGCCTGTATTTTCTATCTATTTCACTTTAGACAGTAGACTAGTATTCTTTTGTATATTCTACTAGTGGCTCATACACTTGTGACACCAGGTCTTGGCACACACTAGTAGACTTGTGGTTTTGGTTTATTTTTATGGTTATGATTGCACTCAGCTGCTTTCGTTTTATTTATTTTAAATCTGCTATTTCTTAAATCTTTTAAATTAAGGAAAGTTTAATTACTTGAAAATCTATTAAAAAGGAAAATCACGTGGTTAGTTGACTGTTGGCTTGCCTAGCGGCGGCGCTGGGCGCCATCGTCTATAATAGAATTAGGTCCTCACAAGTTCTTTCTCGACTTCGAGTATTAAGGCCGGCGTGAAGTCAGCCACGAAGTCTGCCAAAATTTGAGACTTGATGGCGGTTCGGGGTCGATATTCAATACACTATTTTAAAAGGCTTTTCTGGGACTCACCTCGGGGCTCGCCCTGGGGCGGGGCACTATCAGAACGCCTTGAGACTCATGTGTGGGGCTTAGTCCTCTGATGCTTACGCCCCCAAGCTCCCAACAGTGCGCCCTAAAAGCGCCTAACGCTCAATGCTCGGGACTCGCCCAACAGTTCCTATGCAAATCATCTGTTGAATTCGTTGATTTGCGTTGTTAACTATCAAAATTCTTTAACAAATGAATGATTAAAGTTCTTTTTATCTATAGAAATATGAAAATATTGAATAATTCAAATGATGAAATATATTATTGCATACTTACTAATTGAGAACATCATGGGGGTGAATATCAAAATTTATATATTTACTAGATAGATCTTCATGTCTTAGTTTTATGTCTCTCAAAATTATCATAAATTTTTTATTTTACTATTAAAAATAATTTTATATTTACTCATGAAGGAGTAATATTTTAAATTACAGTATTGAAAAATTTATTGTGTATTTGCTTTTAAGAGGTAAAATATGCAGTTTGATAATATTTTTTAAGAAATTATAATTTTTAATTGTTTGAAAGTTAAGAGGTTGGAGTTAGTTTATATTTCATAATAACTTTAACAGTACTGTATTATTTATACTTGTAAAACATGCTAAATATTTTATTTTATATGAGTTTCTTTAATTCTTTTTAGTTTTCTTGAACTTTTAATGCATCTCTTTATATTTTATTGTGTTACTAATGCTATATTATTTATTCATAAATTTAAAAAATTAAAGATCCGTGGGGCTTACGCCCCATGTCTCGAGACTTTTGCCTCGCCCCATATTAAGTAAAATGCCCCGCCTCAAGCCCTCACCTTTTAAAATACCGGTTCAATATCGTACCCGCTAATTTTCACGGCCCATTTGGCCAATCGCCCCGAGAGCTCGAGTTTCTGCATTATGTTTCTCAACGGGTAAGTAGTCATGACACATATGGGATGGCACTGAAAATATGGCCTTAACTTCCTGGAGGCACTTAGCAAAGCGAGCGCCAATTATTCCAGGTATGGATACCTTGTTTCGGCCTCGCCTAGAGTCCTGGTAACATAATATATAGGAAATTGCGTACCTTCTTCTTCCCGGACTAAGACTCCGCTTACCGCTATCTCGGATACCGCTAAGTACAGGTACAGCTGTTCGTCTGCCTTCGGAGTATGAAGCAAAGGTGGACTCGAAAGGTACCGTTTTAGTTCTTCCAAAGCTTGCTGGCACTCCGGGGTCCATGAGAAGTTATTCTTCTTTTTCAATAACGAGAAGAACCGATGGCTCTTATCGAAGGACATTGAAATGAACCAACCCAAGGTGGCTAGGCGCCCGGTTAGCCTTTGAACGGCCTTGACATTATCCACCACACTAATATTTTCTATGGACTTGATCTTGTCGGGATTGATTTCAATTCCCCGGTTGGACGCCATGAATCCAAGGAACTTCCCGGACCCGACTCCGAATGAGCATTTTTCCAGGTACAGCTTCATATTGTATTTCTTCAGTATGTTGAAGGTTTCCTGCAAATGTTCCAAGTGGTCCTTTACTCACAGGGACTTAACTAACATGTCATCAATGTCAACATCCATTGATTTCCCTATTTGTTCTTTGAACATCCGATTTACTAAGCGTTGGTAGGTGGCACCAGTGTTTTTTAGTCCGAATGGCATTACGTTATAACAATAGGTGCCATTCCATATGTATAGAAATATCATTATTTGATTGATCTAAGTTCATGCAATTTATTTATAAAAATGAATAATTTATTTATCAATTTAATTTATTTATTAATTATTAATATTTTGGTCAATCGTTGAATAAAATCAACTGAAAGGGAAATATCCCCATTCATAGGTCCGAGATCTACATCTATGAATTGAAAGGTCCGAATGATCAACTCTGCAATTAGTTGTTAGAATCAATAGGTCTTCAAATTGTTCATTTGAAAAAATTGAAACCCTTCTTATTGGACGATCAGTGATGAAGGAAGTCTTTTCTTGGTCGCTCGGGTCCATCCGGATTCGATTGTACCCAGAGTAGGCATCGAGAAAGCTGAGTATCTTGTGGCCGGCCGTTGCATCGATCATGCGATCGATGTTAGGCAAAGGAAAACAATCTTTGGTGCATGCCTTGTTTAAGTCTCTATAGTCTATACACATTCTCAATTTATTTCCCCTTTTAGGCACTACCACTACGTTTGCTAACCAATCCGGGTATTTAACTTCCTAGATGGAGCCTATTTTAAGAAGTTTGGATACCTCGTCTTTGATGAATGCATGCTTGATTTCGGACTGAGGCCTCCTCTTCTATTTAACCGGGTGAAACTTCGGATCCAAGCTCAGCTTGTGAGTAGTTATTTCCGGCGGGATCCCTGTCATGTCAAGATGGGACCAAGCGAAGCAATCTATGTTAGCTATAAGGAATTCAATGAGTTTTTTCCTGATCTCGGGAGTTAGTCCCATGCCCAGGTATACCTTTTGATCGGGTGGGTGCTCGATCAACTTGACTTGCTCCAGCTCCTCAACCATTGACTTGGTGCGCCAGAATCGTCAGGGGCTATGAAAGACCTAGGGACTCCGTAGTCGTTCATTTTTGCCAGTCTCCACTTTTCTGGTTCGATTGGGGCCGGTGTCGGTGATTGCTATTTGGCTTCTCCCTTGGTAACTGAAATTGGGTTCTTCGATGTCGAAAGTGCGGATATCGTGACCAGCTCATCGACCCACGAACATTTCTTTTGCAGCCGGTTGCTCCCCGTAAACTATTTTGATCCCTCTCGTTGTAGGAATTTTCAACACCTGATGTAGCGTCGAGGGTACCGCCCTCATGTTGTGAATCCATGGTCTCCCGATTAAAGCATTGTACCTCATATATCCTTCGATCATGTAGAACTTTGTATCCTGAGTGGTCCCGGCGGTATTTACCGGTAGGGTTATCTCCCCTTTAGTGTTCTCGCATTCCATGTTGAATCCGTTTAAGACTCGGACTCCATGCACTATTTGGTCTTGCAGACCCAACTGTTCCACGACCCTCGATCTGATGATATTGACCGAGCTACCTGGATCAATTAACACACGCTTAAATCGAGATTTATTTATGAGTACAGATATTACTAGTGCATCATTATGTGGTTGCACGATGCCTTCAGTGTCCTCGTCATTGAAAGATACAGTTCCCTTCGGTACATAGTCTCGAGTCCGTTTTTCCCTTGTAATGGATACTTTAGTGCGTTTCAACATCGGCCCTTAGAGGATGTGAACTCCACCAATGATCATGTTAATGACGTGCTGAGGTTCCTTTTCCTCGATCTGTTTGTTGGCGTCCTTATTCCTGAAGTAATTTTTGGCTCGATCACTCAGAAATTATCGGAAGTACCGGTTGTTGAATAAACGGGTAACTTCTTCTCTCAGTTGGCGGCAGTCATCGGTTCTGTGGCCGTAGGTGCCATGATATTTACACATTAGATTGGGGTCCCTTTGGGCAGTATCGGACTGCAATGGTCGAGGCAACTTAGTATCTTTGATGTGTTCGATAGCTGATACGATACCGGTAGCGTTGATATTGAAGTTTTACTCCGATAACCTTGGTGCTTCCTTGGACCCGATGGGTCTGTCAGAACCATTCTTGCTCATGAGTCCCCGATTATTATGACCTCGATCACTCCTTCTTTTACTCCTCTAGGGTTGCGTCCGGACCCACTGCTCTTTTGATCTCCATTTTATGGTTGATACCGATCTCCATTCGATCTTAGTTCGTGGTCGACGGCTCTTTTGGATCTGTCACTGGTCCTGGCGGGGTAAATGGGCCTGGAAAACATCCCGAGCTGATCATCTTCGACTCTAATTTTTGATTGGTACCTGTTATGGACGTCGGTCCAAGTTACCGCCCGGTATTCTATCAAATTTTGTCTCAACTACTGCGAAGCCAACGAGCTTTGGGGATTGAGTCCTTGGGTGAATGCCTAAATGGCCCAATCATCTGCGACTGGAGGCAGATCCATCCGATCCATTTGAATCCTCGACACGAATTCTCTAAGCATCTCGTTATCTCTTTGCTATACCTTGAAAAGGTTTGACTTCCTAGTCTCGACCTTGATGGCCCCGGCGTGTGCTTTTACAAAGGCATCTGCAAGCATAGCAAACGAGTCAATATAATTAGGGGTAAGTTGTGATACCATATCATAGCTCCTTTTGAAAAGGTCTTTCCGAACTTTTTCAGCAGAACAGATTCGATTTCATCATCCTCCAAGTCGTTCCCCTTGATGGCGCACGTGTAAGAGGTCACATGTTCATTTGGATCAGTCGTTCCATTATACTTCGGGATTTCGGGCATACAAAACTTCTTAGGGATCGGCTTCGGATTTGCATTCGGAGGGAAAGGTTTTTGGACAAACTTCTTGGAATCCAGGCCTTTCAATATCGGTGGTGCACCTGGAATTTGATCGACCCTGGAGTTATAGGTCTCCACCTTTTTGTCGTTAGCTTCGATTTTCTTTTCTCCCGATTCTATCCGTTTTGTCAATTCCTCGAGAATCTTTATTATCTCGGGGTTGGTCCCAGATTCAGCTTCATCGGCCTTTCTATGACTGGTTCATTTCTGCGAGTGTTTTCTCGGGATGGTTCAGCCTCAACTCTACTGGGGGCGCGACTTTGGTTCTGCAACTGGGCTATCGCTGCATGTTGAGCGTGTAACATTTTGAAAATCACCCACAAGTTGATCTCATCGCCTTCACCATCGTGCGTTTCCCTGGCTACTGACCTGGCTCCCCCGCGAATGATGTTTTCCGAATCGGTGGGCAAGTTAGCGTCGATGGCCACATAGGAGTTGGAATCGATTTGATCTGCGACCGGGACCCCGTTGGGGTCAGTAAGGTGAACCTCGTTGCTGGGCACTATATTGTTGTTCTCACCGTGGTGATCAGATTCAGCATCAACGTTTAGGTGAGCAGATTGAGAGTTTGACATCCTTAAGTTTTCCTGAAATTAAGATCTCAAAGAACAAGAGTAAAGCAGAGTGTGTTGTGGAAATTTGTATCAAATAGCCACTATTATCCTTAGCCCCACGGCGGGCGCCAAGCTGTTTACCCTCAAAAGAGGATAACAATCGAATTTTATATTGGTTTTAAGGATATGTGAATTAATTCAATACAAATAGTAGATTGCGTTAGATAAAACAAATAAAAGATGTTATAAAGTATCAAACCAATTATGGGGGTGAAATCGAACTCGATAACAGCCTTAATGAAATGCCTGCCTTCGATCCCGGACTCACAATAACGAAGCACTTGGTGAACAAAAATAAGAACTTTCAATAATAGGGAAAAATGAAAGTAGATTGCCTTGATGCGCGTGTACAATGTGTCGAATGAATAATCAGACCCCCTCCCCCCCCCCCCCTATATAGTAGGGAATTTTTACCCTAAGTACAATCCCATAAAAGGTAAAAATCTTCCGTTTAACTAATCATCGGTTCTCTGCCGATACGTGCCGTGATATCCGGCTGATCGTGGATATTACGGCCTTTTGTTGGTCGTGCTCGGTTACCTGGTAATGCTCTCCGAGGCCTTTGGGATTCGAATCAGGCATGGGGTCCATGACCCTGATACTCTCGAGGGCAGGTGTTTTGCCCGGACCCCGGATCGAGGAGCTCCTTGCCTCGATTCTGGTTCCTTGCCTTCACGTCACTCGCTCCATTTACTTCATCGAAAATCGAGGCGTACCATGGGCTCGGTTTTATCCGTATACGATGATTCCTACCGGTTAATGTTTTTACATGTTTGGAACATTCAAAGTGGAATATAACATCACAAACAATTCTCCTTCGCCACAATAGAGTTTTTAAGCCAATTTACATGTATTTAGTATTCCTTCGGATATTCGTTAAGATTCCACTAGTACATGTACGAAATAACTCATATTCTTCATATTCTATGACACATATTTTTCATATTAATTACCCAATTACCAATTATTAGCCTAAGTAAATTTTTGAATGGGGTTAAATCATGATTCGTGTATTGACTTAATTATCAGTTTAGTCGTTCAGAAATTCCAATTTTCTCATTGGCTTTACGTGTATCATGCCTTAGGGTTCAAGTGTGTTAGGCCGAGGCCATGAAAGTGTACAAACATTCGTGTATATCTGTTTCTTTCAAAAGAGTTAAATTTTGGTAAAATTGCTATTTATGTTGTCTCTTTAGAATTTTCCGACCTTCTCTGCTCCCACTAATTAAACAACTCACCTAGTTTCCTAGTGCACGCAATTTTCTATTTTCCTATTATTTGCTTTTCTCCTTTCTTGTCCTAGCTATGTTCGACATACCAGGTCAAACAGACATGATGAAATGCATTATTCTTAATTAACCTCCTAAAGGCTAAAGTTGTAAAGAATCTCTTCTGTAGCTTTTTCTTTTTAAAAAACAAAGAAAAGGAAAGGAAAAAAAACAAAGACAAAATAACGTAGCAAAATAACTTCAATAACACATGATCACTACATGTACACATGAGCGTACCCAAAAATTTTTGTAAGCTGTCGATATTTATAAAAGATGAAGAATAAATAACATTAATTATACAGTACGTTAGCTTTGCTTCACACTTTGTTTCCTTTTAATTAGAGATAACTCTAATTTGTTTGACTTGCTTTTTTAAGCAATCAAATAAAAAGAATAGTTTGATTGTGGGAACGTTTTCATTAACAGTTTAATAGTACTTTTGAAACGATAGTATTTATTCATGTAACTGTTATTCCAAAAGTATTCTAAATACCAATATCAATGACTACACCTCAATTTCAAATAAGTTGATCAAGTTATGAATCCAAGTATTATTAGTTATTATTCCTCTAAGATTAAAGAAATTACACAATAACGTAGTTATTTTACTTTTTCTTTAGTATCGTGCCGATCTATTTTTCGAACAACTTGCCTAGTTGTCTACATAAAAACTTAGGCCGCCCACGTGCAGTCCAGGATTGACAGTAAAAATTATACAATGAATGAGGCCAACAACCCCATAGTTTTTCCTCACCTAATCCCATATTCATATGCCACTTTTGTTACTTTTATAACTTTTTTTGGTTATAAAACACTAAATGATTCCTTCAACGTAGGAATAGTTATTTTAGTGCATCCATAACTTTATTAATTATGAGCTCCACATTTAAATATGCTATTTAGTCATCATTATTCATTAGACCCAAGTCTCTTTTAACTTTTGTAGTCTTTTTTTTTGGTTTTAACTTTTGTAGTCATGTGAATCTTTCAAAAGAATATCTCCGCGTACTCCTTTATAATCTTGACGAATTTATGTTAAGGTTATGAAATTTTACCATAGAATTTCTTATGATTATCACCATATTATCTTTGGTTTAAATAATGATGGTTCCTCGCATGGGAAAGTGGGGCCTTAACTTAACCTTTGTTATTAGAAATACCTGCAAAGTTTTATGCTTACCCAGAAACTTGAGGGTATAACCTAATAGTCCTATCGTATTCAAACTTAGCTCTTATTGTCATCAGTTCTAAGAGATTCAAGCTTTTGGTTGAATAACACTTCTCTTTCTACTTTTTGTATATCTAAGCTAACAAAGCTCCTGAATTTCTTTTATTTTTTGTGGTACTCTCCACGATAAAAATTCACCTATAAACTTAGCAAAGTAGTCTGTTGGAGGACCGCCCAGCCCCAGCGGTGATGTAAATTCTATTATTTACAGGTATTGTGTAAAGTTCAATCTACTAGCCGTACTGCCAGATTCTCTACCCAACATTTCTTGTATTTTGCCAATGGAAAATCTACTTTAGAGCGTAACACTTAGCATCACAACAGAGACTTTTTTCTTTGAGACAACATGTAATACAACTATCCTGTCTGAACTTTCAGTAATTTAAACTGCCCAAGTGAAGGCACGGCCGAAAAACTAAGACGGAGTGCTTTCTAAACTGTGAATAATTAGCAATTAAATTAGCGATCAATATAATCAGATATGAACCTTGGTTTAATTTCATGTCTCGGAACAACATTATTAATTGCTAAGCAATCTGCAAACAAATGTAAAGAGTGCAAATAAACCAACATTCTAAATTTCATGGGAAAAAGAACCTACCCTATCACCATTAGGAAAAAATGAAAAAGGAACTAAAAACAAACCATGAAAAGGAAACAGCAACCAAGCAAAGATATGGGAAGCGAAAGAAACAGCTTTAACCGAGAATTCAGAGATCTAAAATTAAAAAAGAGTTGCCTATAGTTGGAATTCATGTGCCAAAAAATGTGGTATTCTCGTTTTATAACTAGGAAGTTACATCTCTCGTCAATATCCAATGAACATAGAAAAGTTCCTAGAAACTGATGCCGTATATTTTAAAATCTCTTAACTTTAACTCTCATAAAAAGATAGGAGCCATCACAAGGGTTATTGTTGCAAGCATTTTAATTAGTACATGCAGAGAAGGTCCGGCTGTATCTTTGAATGGGTCTCCTACCCTGCAAACACAAAAGAAATTGTAAGTACTGTGCAGCAAGGCCCGTATAATTTTGTTAACTTAAGAGAATATCTATTGTCATGACTCATGAGAATTTAGAACAATTATGCGAGCAAAAGAACAAAATGAATGCATATAACAGAGCTGCATCAATGACCTGTGAGTACTACAACCCTACAAACACTTGAAACTATGTTGCTCGGATACTTCAAAAATAGTCCCACCCGTGTCGGATTTTCCAAAAATATTTGGAAGATCCAACATGGGCGCAGCCCGTCATTCTCGAAGAATCGAAACAACATAGCTTGAGAACATATGAATCATCTAACAACACTTACGTGTCTCCTGTAACTGCTGCTTTGTGGGTGTCGCTCCCCTTGCCTCCAAGAGCGCCTGTTTCTATGTACTTCTTTGCATTATCCCAGGCTCCACCAGCAGTGTTGAGGAAAAGAGCCATAAGAATACCAGAAACCGTGGCAAACATCAGCATGGACGCTACAACTTTAGCCCCAAGAAGAGGATGTCCCGTGTAGTAGCCCAAAATGCGGAAAAGAAAACCTGTACAGAGACCAAGATGAACACAATAGACTCAATTCTATACTGAGATCAAAGAAGATTATGAAAACACAAACTTGAAAGCACAATTAAGAATTAGAATTTGCAGGTACGTGTGCACAAAAGGAGAATAAACAGATTGCAAAGAATTCTCCCTCAGATTCTACTTATAATGTGGTGGAGGGCACCAAAGATAAACTACAGAGTGCAGAGACAATAGACGTAACCTAACAGGAACGATGAGAAAATAATTGACATGTACTATATTCAGGTAACATATAGTACGGTCGCTGCTGAGGAAAATAATCAACAGAGAATCACGCGATGTGGTGAATGCATAAAATTTGGACAAGTATAGATGTTTCAGCAGAGAGACATGCAAGGTAAGATTTGTACAGATGTAGATGCTCACTGATATCACTTAGTGATTAGCAAAACTCCCATTTCTCAGTGATACCTCACCTCACAACACCCCTTTTGCAATTCTAAGCTAGTTGTTACTTTGCAATATCAAGTGGCTAAGCTTCCACAAAATGAACATGTGGGAATAATTGAAAACACAAACAAGTAATAAAAGGAAAAAAAAAGATAAAAAAGACCTGATGATGTGATTCAAAGAGAGTTAAAGTAGCAGATAATTTACCCAGACACTCCACAGAAAATGCAAGCAGATGCATCTAAGAGCACATACATGAGAAGATTAACGAACTGATTAAATAAATCCATGACAGAGATCATATCAGAAGGCAAATTTAGACAAGACTTAAAAGTTCAAACAAAGAGTTCTAAAGGACCAAACACAGTTGACCTAATAGCGATACATTTTATCAAAATACAGTGATAACTACAAATCTAAAAGCTTGCAATAATTCTTAAGAAACCTTTGCTCAATTGGCTAGACAGCGATATGCAGTTTATGGGTCTTAGCAGGAAAACAGTTATCGTAAAGCATGATAAAATTGATTAACGAGTGCAAGACTCACCAACAGCCGTGGGGGATATGATAGCTAGGGCTCCAGGTTTAATCATCTCCCTCAAAGATGCAGATGCAACAATGGACACACATCGACCATAATCTGGCTTCTCCTTGTAGTCCTGCCACCAGTAAAAGTAACATCAATTAACTTCAGTCTCTCCATGAGTATTCTGCAATGCAAGTAAACCTTCTGAAAGGTAACACTACTAACCATGATCCCTGGCCTCTCAATAAACTGTCTTCTTACTTCATTGACTACTTCTTGAGCAGTTCGACCAACAGCCGAACAGGCCCATGCACTGAACAGAAAGATGAGCATAGATCCCAGTAATCCCCCAACAAATACTTCAGGAATCGCTATGTCAACCTGCATATTAACTAAATATTATTAGTCCTGCACCAGAAAGTTAATGTAATTAAAGAAAACGGCCAAAAAGAAAGGCAAAGCAATTCAGTACCTGCTTGAAGGGTTCCTGAGCAAATGCAGCTACCTCATCCATATAGGCACTGAACAGAAGAAAGGATGCAAGTGCTGCAGATCCAATTGCAAACCCCTTGGTTGTAGCTTTCGTAGTGTTCCCAACAGCATCAAGAACATCAGTGATCTCACGAACACTCTCGGGCTGTACACAAAAAGGCTTAGTGAACTAACCAAGCCAATAAAAGATTAAGAGGGAAAAAGAAGTCATGACCTAATGCTTTAGCTCGGAAGCATTAAAATCACCTGTTGGCTCATCTCAACAATTCCACCAGCATTATCAGCTATTGGACCAAACATATCCATGGTGAGAACATATGCTGCTGTACTAAGCATTCCCATAGTTGCTACAGCAGTACCAAACAACCCCCCAGTTGGGTTTCCAGCCTCGTCTGTCAATCCCGAAGTGCGGCCAAGCCAGAAAGCAGAAACAATAGCCAAGCTTATGACAAGGACAGGTAGAGCTGTGGATTCCAGACCTAAACTAATACCCGCAATTATGTTCGTTCCATGACCAGTGGAGCTAGCGAGGGCTAAGGTACGCACAGGCTCGTATTTGTAGTCAGTGTAGTACTTTGATATCCAAACAAAGGCATAAGCAGTTACAATTCCAACCAGACCGCATAAAGCAAAATTCAACCAAGCAGAAGGTGCCTGTTCAGTATATAGTAACCACCGTGTGGACTGCAAATGCAATGAAAAATATTAGCAGAGAAAACAGACACAGAAAGTCATGTAACTAATAGGATAATAAATGGTGGATAATGTTCCAAGGAAAATAAAACTTTACCAAACCAAATGTCAGAACAGCTAACAATATTGTCACCGAGTACCCTTTTTCAAGAGTTTTCATGGGGTCCTCTACAGTGCCAATTACTCCAGATTCCCTTTTGTTCCGGATAGAGAATATGCCAACAGATGATACAACCAGGTCAAAAGAATGAACAACTAGAGGAAACAGAATAAAGCCAGATGGATCTGCAGAAGAAATGAACATATATTAGATAAAACAGAAAACTGCAAGGAAACAGCAGATCACATAGGAGGCATCACATATAACGAGATCATTTCTAGGAACAGAAGTATTCAGCTACATCAAGAGGAAAGATAGTCATCATTTTATATACATATATTTCTACTAACTAGTCGTTCCTGAAGCTCACAAAAGCACAAGAGGGCCCTTCATGTCGCTTAAGCTGCGCTTCGGTGTAGGCAAGGCACTAAGGGCATGCGTCTCATTGTTCATGAGTTCTATCTTGAATCAAGCAGTACTAACAATAAATATAATTGGCAAAGAGATGTAGTAATTGTTGAGGAAAACATTAAGAATGAGCTTGTTACTTTTCTCCTGCATTACAGATACATTTTTATTTTTTTTCTTCATAGTGCTTTTTTTACTAAAACCCATACTTTAACTGCACTTTGCGCTTAAAGCCCCAATAGATATGGAGCGTTTTAAAGCTTTTCGCCTTTGAAACACTGCTAGTGAAACAAACATATAACAAACATAACTGAGAATCATGTTCTGGGTGAAGTTCTCTACTTTTTGTACACAAGTTGCATGCAGAGATTTTTCCTACCACATCAATAAATCACCATCGAAAAAATTCTAAAAAAATAAGCCTTTAAAGGTGGGAAACTGATGTACTTTCATTGTGTCTAGTGACTACCATACAACTACAACAACCATGCCTCAACCCCAAGCTAGTTCATGTCGGCTTCATGAATCCTCACCCTCCTTCCCACTCCATTTGGATGCAAAATCCTCACTCTCTACTCTCTACTATATAGGGGTGTGCATTCGATTTATCGATTCGATTGACCCTTATCAATAATTACTTATCGATTATCGATTTTATTGTTATCGTTTCAATAAGGTTTCGATTTTTTCGATTTCGATTTATCGATTTTTGGGGCTTATCGATTCGGTTATCGATTACACCAATAAGAAAATTTGCGGGATTCCACGGAAAGTATATCGCTATAAACACGCCTAACTAATATGGACAAAAAGAAGCTAAAATAAGACGAACACCGTTTATAACATAAAAATTGTGCCGACAAGCACATGCAACGAAACTAAAGTAAGGGATCAAATGCATGCCACCAACACTCCAACGGTATAAAAAAAATACATCATCACGGCTAATTCTGTTTTCCATTAATTTGAACTTCATTCCCTTGAGCTTTAAAGACAAAAATACATCATCACTGAGTTTGTTGTGACTCAGGTCGATAACTTGTAGGAAATTCAGTCCGGAGAGACTCGCCGGAATGTTACCCTCTATGCTGTTGTTTCTCATTGCAAGCTCGATGAGCGATGCCGGAAAAGTCGCCGGAAGTTGGCCGGAGAAAGCACTGTCACTACCATCGAGGAAAAACAAATTATTTAACTGACCCAAATCGGGAAACTCGCAAGTGAGCTTATTGGATTGAAATTCGAGCCTTCTTAAATTCTTGAGACCGTTGAAAGTTGAGGGTATTGTTCCCTCAAGGAAATTATTATCTAGGTAAAGTTCTTCAAGGTTTGAAAGTAAGCCTAGAGAACTGGGAATTGAACCAGAGAACGAGTTTCTTGACAAAGTGAGTCGTTGAAGACGAGATAGATTAGAGAGTGAGTCAGGTACTGAACCAGTGAAGAAATTATTAGTGAGGTCTAAGGTTTGGAGATAAGGGAGGTCCCAAGAGATTGAAGTGAGTAAAGGAAAGGGTATTATAGAATAAGGGTATATTTGTCTTTTTAGTATATCTTATCGGTTTATCGATAAACCGATAACCGAAGAGGACAAAACCGAAATCGAAATCGATAACTCGATAAGGAAAATTTCGAAATCGAAATCGATAAATCGATAAACCGATAACAAATAATCGATTCGATTTATCGATAAACCGATTCGAATGCACACCCCTACTACTATAGTTAAAAAAAATACTAAGAGCTCATTTATGGTACATGGAGTCCGCAGTTTCAATCACCAACACAGTGATGTAATAATAACCAATTAAGCTAAGCTGCAGCTGTTATCCAATTTAAGATGAAAAAACTTAACCGTGGGAGAAACAACACTGTAAGACAGTTATTGTTACATGATCTTTTCTCCCCTGCGCTATAATTGGCAGCATCTCCAACAGTTTTGTCAAAGGCACATTTTCGCGCAGCTTAGCAGTGCTTCGGTGAAGGCACTAAGTTGATGACATGTGCATCTTACCCAAAACAACCCTCCAACAGCTCTGTGCTCACTAAATCACGTGTTTTAATTGCATTTGCTCTCGAACACCTATAACTCCACTGACTTCAGTGCTTTTGGGGCTTTTTGGGTTGTATAGCACTGATCTACAAACACTTGATGTCTCTCATTTGCAAACATAAGCAGTTTCATCCTCACAGTACCCACACCTATGATACAAAATTCACTGTTTCATAATATTTGGATTCAAGTGCAAGGGTTGGCATATTACATTCGTCTTTTTGATACATTCCCACCAAGATTACCACTCACCTTCAGAACCAAATTTCTGCAGCAACTTAAGTTAAATTAAATCAACTCAAATGTGAGTGTGAGTGTCAAGCTACCTTCAATTTTGCAGTGTTTAGCCATGGTTCCTCCAAGTATCATTGCACTAATAATCTCCGCGGCAATACTTTCGAAAAGATCTGCACCTCGAGCAGCACAGTCACCAACATTGTCTCCTACCTTACAATCGGAAATTTATAAGGTTAGCATTAGACACATCAATTTGAAACCAAAAAAACAACATTATAGGTAGTGACAATCTCCAGTTAATGAATTGACGGAGCAGATACCAATACTCCATAATTCCTTTTATATGTTTAATAGTTCGCAATAGCAAACTTTTCTCTCTTTCGTATATGTCTTTTTATTTGGTGCTAACATAGCAAGCACAAAGCTAGGATGTGAAACAATTGATAATAGGGGCCTCAAAGAAGACAAAGACATTCTTCTTTAAACTCCAAGAAATTTCTCTAAGGAGATAACTTTCATGTAAAAAAATGAGAATCACTTGTTCTACTCAAGCACCAAGAGATGTTTGTATCTCACAGTTTAAGTACTGTTTAAACTTAAACTTGGGGTTCCACTGCATTAACTAGGTGCATGGTGCATAAAGTAGAACTTAATGAGATCGTTCATACAACTTCCAGCTAGAATACATGACAGAAATGCCTAATGCTAATGCATGATAAACACAGAAGTTCATAGAAGAAAATGAAAAAAGGCATTAAAAAGAGAGCAGATTAATACCAGATCTGCAATTACAGCAGGATTGCGTGGGTCATCTTCCGGTATACCCTGCTCTACTTTTCCGACAAGATCAGCTCCAACATCAGCAGCCTTTGTGAATATTCCACCACCCAACTGAGCAAAAAGGGCAACAAATGAAGCTCCAAAACCATACCCAACAAGTAGAAGGGGCACTGCATAAAGATGATTAGTCATAATGTGAACTAGAAAACAGACATTCAAAGTCAAATGTACATCTTAGTGAAACAAAACAATGTGAATGTTAGCAGATTTTACTCACAATCGGTTGACTTCATTGCGCCAGGTGAATCCACCCCCAACCACACATACAAAATTGCATAAAGAATAGCAACACCCATTACAGCCATTCCAACAACCACCAATGCTGAAAATCCACCAGCACGTACAGCTATCTACATCAGAAAGATGTGAAGTCAATTTCTACAACAGAGGGCCTTAGTGTTGCTCCTGTTGAGCATTATATTGAAAAGTGAAAAAAAGAACCTGCAGAGCCTCGCGAGCCGACCGTCTTGCTGCACTTGATACTCGGACATTAGCACGTACTGACACCCACATGCCAACGTACCCAGCAACACCAGAACATAGAGCCCCGAAAAGAAAAGCAGCAACAGTAATATAAGCAGATGTTGCCCTACATCAGCATGGGAAGTATCATTAAGTGAACTCAAGCTTTTCCTGAAAGAAGAGAAATTATCCAACTCAAAATCTGCCATTACCTGCCTAAGCCAGACGATTCTTGCTGAGGAGTTGTATTACGGAATAAATATATGGCAAATATAACCAGTCCAAGCAATACCGCCATCTTGGAGATAGTCCCATACTGAGTCCTGAAGAAACCTTCAGCTCCATCACGTATTGCATCTGATATCTAGCAAGTTACATAATGAGCTTAAGACTACTATACATAACATATTGCACTGACATAGGAGCAAAAGCATGACTGTGAATCCAAGTTTCTGCATGCTGGGTGCTGCCATCAATATCATCAAGCTTTTACCAATTTATTTACGTTAAAGTTCCCATATCAATGGAATAAGAAAATTTTGCCTTCAAATCCACTTCTCTCGGAAAATCTTATGGCTATGAAGGATTCCAAGGTCAGGTGGCATGTAATCTAGGAGCATGGAGAAGGGAAATGAAAATGGCGGGAATAGATCATTTCTTAGGTTGGCAGGTGAAGGTGACAGAAGCAAAAGCAGAGGTAGTCACCATGCTGGACCTCCATGGTATCTTCTGCAGTACTCTAGCACACAACTTTAACCCTTGAAACGACCACTCGTACATAATGATCATGGGCTAGCCCAAACAATGGAGCTCCTTAACCACCATTAAGGCATTGGATACAAAACCATTCCTGCCTCCCTCATGGCATTACCCAACAACTCTATCCACCTCTATCTTCCACCCCAAAAATTAAGAAATGAATAAAATGAAAGATGAAAAAGGAAAAGAACTAAAGAATAACAAGAGCTAGACTCAATTAGTGTACTGCATAAGTCTAGAGACCCATACCAAAAGAAAAATATGATCTAGTATGATATGAAAAAACATTGTCCAAACTTTCTGATCTACGTGTTAGAAGCAGAAAAAAACAAAACAGGAAAATTTCGAACGAGAACTTAGAAACTGATTTAAGAAGATTGTACCTCGGACATCTCAGGAGGTCCTTCATCCTTTGCCAGCACCCACTTAGTAAGATAAATCGACACAAAAAAGCTGATGATACAAACTGAAAACACAAACACAATGATCGGCGAGGTACTTGCACCAATGTAAAAGATAGCTCCAAAACAAACAAGCAGGAGCACCAAAAGAACGCGAACATTTATCCTCATGAGAACACGAAAAATCTGCATGAAACAGCAATGACAATATTAAAGCAAATACTTAGAAAATATAAGAGCAAACTATGAAAAAAGAAGGAAATTAAATTATGCTGTTATCCGCTGAAAGAAGCTTCATATTCAACAATCTTATTTAAGCAACAGTGAACAACTAGAACAGTTAATCTTAAGCAAGCAAGTGATGAATAACTGGTTTCTACAGATAGAGGAGGCACTGCTGGTTAAAAGTTTCAAGTTTTTGTATACTTTTAGGATGCTAGTCCTCCTCATATATTTTGCATTACAAAATTGTAACAAGCTCCCCTGACTGAAAGCTAGTATCATCTTTAATTTTCAAAATATTCATTCTGATGTGGCACAACTATTTGTGCTAGATTCAAAGATCAGAGATGTTTACTATTAGACAAACAGGTCGAAAAGAGGCACATCATTTACGTTTATCTACTAATTTAGAAATATAGACATGAGCAAATGAACGGTGAATAACACTTTAGGTAGAATGACTATAACCATGAATTACAGATTGAGAACAGAGGTACTTATCATCTGCTTGTCAAAAAAGATCATTTAATTCTTCGGCAGACAATCTTTAATGAAACATAGTTCTCTTCAAGAGAGCCCAGGGTATATAGCATGTATAACATTGTGAGGCAAACGCCTTCCGATAATTGATTCTTTTAAGGAAAAATGTAATACAAGCTTTCAGTAAAGTAAAAAAACAAATAAAATGCATTTAAATAGCCAAAATGAAATGGCTCAACTGATTCTTCACCAAAAAGCATGAGAAGGTGAACATATCTAGTCAGAATCACCCGTAAGTTGGAGAACGAGAGGCTTAGATGCTAAATAAGGTAATTTGAAAGACAAACCTTCTTTAGTTTTTTGGTTAATATGAAAAAGAAGAAAATATAGTTTATTTAAAGAGTTGATAAACCATCGGATTAAGTCATGGTTTCTCTCTTATTTTATTTTATTTTTGGACTTTTAGTGTAAAGAGAGTACCATTTTGTAGTTATAGTTGGTTAGAATTTTAGGGGGCTATGGACCAATCGTACACATTATGCCACTAATGTAAATTAAAACACCGTCTTGGACTGACATCAATAAGATATTGACCGATAAAAAAGACATGAAAAGAAAAAGAAAGAACTATTAAATCGTAAATCAATGATTATTATTTTTCAGAAAGCCTAGTTTAGCACTAAACTACAAGTTCATATTTCAGGTTAAGCCCTTCATATATCTCTATTCTCTAATAGCTTGTTTGGCCAAGCTGGAAAAATAAGCTTATTTTGAAAAGTACTTTTCGAAAAAGTACTTTTGAGATAAGCAGTTTGTGTTTGGTTAATTTATCTGAAATGTACGTTGAGCAATAATTTGTGTTTGGCCAAGCTTTTCAAAAAGTGCTTTTAAATATCAACTTACGAATAAGGACATGAAGAGATTTACTTAATAGTTAATATTATAAGTTGATAAATAATCTCAAAATTTTATTATTAAAGACAATAATTAACGTTTTCCATTTTGTTTACGCAAAATATGAAAATAGAATTGAAAAGTACTTTAATTCTTTTGAGATAATTTAAATATATCAAAAATTATTCAATAAATATGAAAGCATTTACCCGAAAAGTCACTATATATTAGAAAGCTATCCTAAAAACAAGAAAAAATACTTATAGATTAATATCCTAAGTATTAGGTTTAAAATAAGTAACGTTAATTTGGTATATATTATATTTTGCTAAGGGTATTTTTGGTAAGAAGAAAAGTCAAAACTACTTTTGCTTCTGGGGAGAAGTTACTTCTTTCTGCTTCTCAAAATTGTTTCTGCTTCTTTCCAAAAGCATTTTTTTCTCCCAAAAAGCTTCGCCAAACACCTCAAGTTGAGGAAAAGAGTACTTCTTGGGAAAAAAAAAGCACTTTTGGCTCTTGAAGAAGCTTGGCCAAATGGCTATAAGTGGGTAATGGTGCACACACTAATCTCTGCAAACTATCTGGTTAGGAAATAAGCCTCATATAATTTCCATTTTAAATTGCTATACCCTGCTCAGAGTGCTCTTATGAGTGAAAATTTGTGCTTCTAAAGAAGAGTAAAATTATCTGGATCTTCAACTTCTATATAGTATCAATGAGACCTCAATGGTTAATCTCAAAACTCTATGCTTGTTTCGACTTTCAACCGTGTTAACTTAGTGAATCTGGAATGTCTTGAGCTCTTCGAATTCTAAGTGCAAGGCCAAAAGCTTCAAGATTTTAGAATGTAGCAACCTCTTAGATTCCTGAGTGCATGATTACTTTTTTATAGTGCAAGTGGGTGGAAGACAATACTAGAAACTTCAAGATCAATCTATGCCTACTGATTCTTTTGAGATTCAGAAATTTACTTTGAATTCTGATTACCTTCGGTCCACAGAGTTCAATGTTGGCAGGAGAAGTATCTACCTGAACCCAACCTAAAGTGGGTTGCTAGCTTTAGTAGGAGGAGATGGGTAAACGGTCAATCAGTCAAAGGTGGCATAGAAGGTGAGTTGGAGACGGTGTCAAATAGAGAACTGACAGCACCTAGCCCGGTCTAATTATTAGGTAAAGAAACTATACCATACACGCATGCAAGGGTGTGGCCTAACGGTCAATGAAGTGGGTGCAAAGACCAGGTTAAAATCCAAGCAAAGACAAAAAAATACTTAGTGATTTATTCCGATCTACCTAAGCATTGTTAGGTAGAGTTACACGGTACTTGTGCTGGTTGGAGGTAGCAGGTACCTAGTAGAATAGTCGAGGTGCCCGCAAGCTGGCCCGAACACCGCTGTCATAAAAAGATCTATCAACACACTCTACCTGTGTGCATATCTTTATTTTTAATAAGGATGTGCATGTCATTTTTTTGAAGTTCATGGTTAAAAATTAGGCAGAATAGCCTAGGAGACACTTGTACTTGTTCCGGTTTGTCATCCCGGTCCCTACACTCCATAAAGCTTCATCTAGACACTTCAACTTAATCAAAACAAGACTTTTAAACCCTTCGGAATCGCGTGAAGCTCACTTGCTTGACGTGGATGACAAAATCAGCATCCACATCAGATTCTATGCCAAAATAATATTATTTAACAAAATTTTAATTTCTTAAACAAAAAATAAAATAAAGTAAGCAAAAAATGAAAATTAAAGAAAACCCTCCTCCCTTTTTCAAACTCATCCACTCAACCTTCTTAAAATAATAACCCACCTGCCATGGCTTCTCCATCATGAGTACCACTATTTCCTTCACTCCTCTTTTAAAGAAAGTTAGCTATCCATGAAAAATACATGAGCAGAGAATTAAGTCTTTTGAATTTTGACTTATTCCTCTACCCCAATTTGAAAAGACTGTGAAAAAATTTGAAAGCTAAAACCATCGGAAAAAATGGAGAAGGGACTAAGAAGAAGAGGAGGGGGAGAGGGAAGGGGGAGGGACTTGGAAGGGGGGGGGGGCAGAACGAAAGGGAGAAAGGATGAAGAAGAAGAGGAGGGGAGGGGGGCAGAACGAAAGGGGAAAGGGATGAAGAAGAAGGGGGGCTGGTAGGGGCTGAAGAAGAAAAATAGTATTTTTATTTTTTTTTTTTTTTTTTTTTAATAAAGAAAAATCATCAGCTCACGCACCTAATGTGCGTGTAAATCACTTATTTTGTCCACCTCAGCCATATCAATGCCACATAAGCCCGGTCAACGGTCAGAAGGGTTTAAAAGTCTTATTTTGATTAAGTTGAAGTGTCTAGATGAAACTTTATGGAGTGTAGGGACCGGGATGATAAACCGGAACAAGTACAAGTGTCTCCCAGGCTATTCTGCCTAAAAATTACCTAGCAAAAGTTGTCAGAGAACTCTTAAAAAGTGGAAGAACACATTTGACACTATTGCGAGTCACAATATATTAGGAACACGGCACTAATTCGAGTTTCACTAGAAAAAGATGATCCCGGTAGTTTTTTTTTGTAAGTAACAGATGATCAAGGTCCGGATAAAAAAGTATCAGATGGTAAAGTAGTTAAGAGAGACAAAGGGAATATTCAATAAAGTTGGAACTTATTAATGTATACATTTTGTTCACTCGATTTCAAACATATATAGTCTTACTTTTACTCATGCATATGTATCCACTAATTTCTACTGCTTCCTTTGAATTTAAACAGTAGCTCTTCTTTCTATAATTTTAGATGTATTTAAAATTATTAGGAAACATTGTTATATTTGTACAAGTAGTTGGTTGGTGGAAGACCTACAGAGGGTGGCTAGATGGCAGATGTCGCGAGATCACCCCCAACACAACAGACTACCTTCTGTAACAGCATAGTGGTAACCGGTTTTCATGCACAGTTTGTTTAACTATTGTACCATCTTTCCTGCAATGATATGCTTTTTTCACCAGTAATGTTTTCTTCTCCTCGAAAAGTATATTTAGCAGGATTTAGAATATTAAAAAATGATAGAAGACTATATACTTAAAAAAATTTATAGAAGACTATAAAATGTGACACATTTGGCAATTGATGATCCACATTAAAGAGCGAGAACATATGTAAAAGCAAAACTAAGGTGCATAAAAAGATTTAATAAAAATAAACAACAAAAATGAGCATGCCATTCTCTACTAAAGGCTTGATCAAAGTAAATGTTCCTCCATGAAAGAATCAAAAGGCATGATTTTAAGTCAACCGAAAAGCATGTGCTCCCAAATAATGTAACTTACCCATGGTGTATAAGCTTTACTCTTCATGCTAGGAAATGTCCTTGGCCTATCTTGGTAAGGGCCCAAGTTCCCTCCTTCCATGTCATCATCCATTGCAACGGTTTGGAAAGAATTTACCCTCCGTGCTACTGGGAAAGGGATGAACTCACTGCTTTGGGGCAAATCGCCCCCTGAACCTGGTCGCTGTATTTTGAATTTCTTTTGTTAATCAATTCCACTAATTCCTTAGCTCGTGTTCAGGCAGCTGTGATGTTTCCTTCTCAACTGTTAAACCCTCTCAAAAAATTCTTCAGGTCCTAGGGAAAAAAGAACCAAAAACATACTATCAGACATTACATATTCAAAAATCAATACAACAACAACAACAGCCAAGTAAAATCCCACAAGTGGGGTCTGGGGAGGTAGTGTGTACACCTTACCCCTACTCCGGGTGAGTAGAGAGGATGTTTCCGGCTCAACATTCAAAAATCAATGAACTTGCAAAAAAATACATTGGAAGATCAAAGCTGAAGTATGAAACACAATTTCACACTAAAAATACCAGTAGAGCAGTTACAACTTACAGCTTATTCACAAAACCAGAAATTGTAAAACAGATGGAATGTCCAAACACTATGCTAGACTAACAGAAACAAGAATAATCAAACTACCATTATCAAGCAAACGAGTTAAAAAGCAGTATTTGAACAGCAGAAGACACAATGAACGGAACGTATTAAAAACCTCGAAAAGGAACAATTTCAAACTATAAACCTACCAACGAATTCAACGAATTTGCAAAGAAACACATTTGAGACTGATCAATGCTGTAGCAATTAGATATTAAAAAATCGTGAAACACAAGCTCATCCTAAAATACCAGTGCAGCAGTTATAACTACTTTAAATCAAATCAAACTCATAATTAAAGTGTGAAAAAACAAATAGATCAATGAACGCAGAAATTCTTACGAGCTCGCATACGCAGATCCGGATCCGAAACACTGAAACAAAACTCCTCGCGGGAAAAAGGATATATTCAACTCCGCGGTCTGATCGGCCTCGAAAACTTTCTAGAACCTTCAGATCTCAATTGAGTGACGCGAAGAGGAAGCTTAGAAGCGAATGTTGAAACGGAATTTGGGGCAGCGAAGCCGACGAGAGAGTGAAACTGTGTAACTCTGAAAGTGTCTGTATTCTGTGTGTGTGTGTGTGTGTGTTTCCTCTCTCAGTGCGTTTAGATTAGGTGAAATAGCATATGTTGACTTATGTGCATAATCCAATTAGTGAATGCCACATAGGCAGTCCAACGTGTTTTTGCTGCCGTGTCCTGTTGTGGGCCTTCTCCTCAACTGACAGAATTTTCGGATATGCTGCTACTTTCTGATAAATACTTATAAGATTTTACAGTTTTTTTTTGGTTGCTTCTCTTGGTAAAACAGGTGCCCTAATTGGAAAAGAAGTCCAATCTGAATGCTTGTTTGTTGAAAGTTGAAACAGAAAGATCCAAATGCTTTGCTATGCTTAAAAACAAAGGAAATTAAAAGAAATGAAGGAAAAAGTAAAAGAAAAGGAACTAAAAATTGTTTTTTTTTTTATTTGGAGAAAGCAAAAATCAATAAAAGGGTACCTTTTACATCAACTAGTTTATTTTTTCGTTATGTTAGTTCGAATAATATTCAAAATATGTACTAACTTTAGTATCGTATGTTACAGGACTTTCAAGATTCGCTCAAAAAAACAAAATAGCCAAAGTAAAATTCGAGAAGGTATCTTAAGGAGCGTGGCATCCAAATAAGAGATATGGGAACGTTTTTCAAACTTTTTGTGATGATGAATGTAGATTATCGTACGCGAACTTGACTCTACAATTCCGATGAACACAATATCTTCCTAAGCTAATACATAACTCATAAGATGATTCAGTTTTGTTTAATTAAAAATTTTAGTTTATAATAACACCTGGAAACAGCCTCTCAGCCCCTCCGGGTAGGGATAAGGTTTGCGTACATATTACCCTCCTGATCACGCCCAACTATGCCTATAAAAAGGACTCTGCGGACGTTGCAAATATAACCCGAGTATTACGCCCAGGGTCGAATCCACAGAGAGTTAACCTATCACCCGCTATCTTCAGACCCACTAAGTCTTCAGAACCAGCTTCCCAAATATTCAAATCTCAGTTGAGTGTTCTTTAACAACTAGCTTGCAAGTAACTAAATAGCTGTAAACTAAACTAATAAGGTTGTAAACAATTATGAGAAAAATGCTAAGGCAATGATTTCCCCTATTGCTGTAATCCCTTCTGTTTATGCTCATACAAATTTACCAACACATCTCTATCAATCATGAACGCTAATCTTACCGTAAATCTCTCCCGAGTAATCACAGTAATTTACTATTGCACTCTCCCGAGATACACTAGCTTACTTTATTTAGCACGATTCACTTTAGATTACACCCAAGGCTTCGTTATCCCTAATCCCGCCTTTAAACCCGCAATTATAGATTCCTCTAATAATTTAGGAGTGGTGTTGTTCAACAATACCCTAAATATGCACTCTTTTCCAAGTTATGCACACTAAATAGGCACAGCTAATTGAGGATCCTGTCAATTAACTACAACAGACACGAAGTTGAACAAATAGAGATTAAACTAGCAATTTGTATTCACATAAACAAGAAGTTCATCACCCAATAGGTTCCATCAAAACCTTAGACAAGGAATTTAGCTACTCATGGCTATGGGAAAAGAAACTAAGATTGAATTCATCATAAAAATCAAAAGAAAAGAAGAAAGATGTTTTTAGTATTCTCTCACAATGGTTTTCCTTCCTAAGAAACCTTAAAAATCAATACATGCCTCTCTTGGGCGAAGTCTAATGTTTTAAATAGGGTTTAGGTCTAAAAATCCCGTAATTGACACTTTGGTCCCTGAAGTTTACTGCGCCTGCCGCGGTCGCGGTAGAACCGCGGCCAAACACCCTCGCGGAATCTCAATCTTCTGCAGCTGCTTCCCACCGCGGTTCTGCCGCGGTCGCGGTGGAACCGCGGTGGATCCAGTTCTCTGAATCTTCGGCCTGTTTTTGCACGGGTCACTTGGGAAATTTCACTGTTGGCCTCTTTTTCATCACTTTTGACTCCAAAACTGCTCCTTAGCCGTCTTTATACATATATCACCTACAAATCATGAAAAGCACTAATAAGAGCATTTTGTCATCACTTTTAGCATTAAAACTACACAAGAAGGTGATTATTTAAGGTGTGATTGTAGTCAAATTCACCTATTATCAACACCCAAAACCCCACTTGTGGGATTATACTGGATCGTTGTTGTAATAACACATGCTTAATTCTTCGTTCTTAGATTATGTGGTGTGCCTACGTTATTGGACACGTGCACAAATTTAACCCATTTTTGCAACCATCTCCTACATATGCCTATTCAATGTCTATAGTTGCCAAACCTTACCACGATTGATGACCCAAAACAATTCATGTGCTAGTAGAATAATAATATGACTTAACAAAAAAAGGATTTTGTGATAGACGATCTTGATGAAACTAGTAAAGGTAACATATGGCATAGCTTGAAACAAACGTGACTTACCTAACCTATGTGCTAATTTACTCTTTCATAGGAAAAAAATATATAAAGTTGCCATTACAATAATTGTAGTTTGCATGCTATTACACAGGGGGAGATTTACTGGTGCATACAAAGTGCCACCACAAAGTGCTCATTCGAAGGGTAAAGGATGTGGCAAAGATTGTAGCGGCTGCGGGTTTCTCCTCTTACCAAAAAAAAAATTGCGTCCACATAACCATTGTGCAAGCCGGATGCATTATGATTATTCACATTTAGTTTGTCATTGGCACTATCTAATGCTTCTTTTTGAATAATGACAAGGTGATTAGTGTAATTAAGGTTGCACAATTATTATGTGACGGGCACAAATATTGTATGATTATGCCAGATCTCGAACATAACACATCATTTTCATTTTCTTTTCATGTGTTTCGTGATTTCAATAAGAAGTTTGGCTAAAATTTATCATTTCTATTTTTAAAAATTCAAAACTCACTTTAGTTGACCTTTTCTCTAGTGAATCCTATAGCACATCAAGATAGTATAAAGGTATTTTTTTAGATTTTCAGTTCTTATCATCAAACTATTTACTTGTAAAATTCGAATTTATTCATGAATCTGAGTTATATAAAAAGTTGCATTAAGCATTTGTAACCAAAGCTCATTGATTTGACTAATTAAGATTATGCCCTAGCTAGGAAGGTCCATTAAAAGGAACAAAACGTTCCCTCCCAAAATATTGTTCATACCAAGGTTTAAACCCCAGAGAACGAAAAATTTCTACCATCCCATCCTATTACATCTCTCGAAGTGAGATGTAAATGATGTAATTAGATGACACACGATACTGAAAGTGTGAAAAGTATTAAAGTGTAATTATATTTGTAAATCTGGCAACATAAATGTGTTAGGATGTTAAATTTTTTTTAAAAATAATTACTAAATGTATTGAATTAACTGAAATTATGTTGTGATGAATTTGATGAATTATATTATATGTAACATAGTAATTGATTTAATGATTTGTTGTTAGAATGCTTATAGGATATTAATGTACTTTGACTAAAAGTTGATAAATTTATAATTAGAATTATATCGGTATATGTTATAGTTATACAATTATAATTGAACCGACTGTAAATAACATTTTACTTTAATTATTGGCTTGCTATATTAGAAGCCAAAGCTCAACAACAAAATTGTCTGACCTTAATTCAACAATGAATTATTAGGGTGAAAGTTAAAAAATGTTTGAGTTTTCAGTAGAATAAAAAATCAAACCTTATAGTAGCAAGAAAAGTTTTCTAAAAGAATTTTCTTATGTGTTCGTGGTTGGATTTTGCATATGTTTTAGAATCATTAGTTGCTTAGCTATATGAGAACTATAATATTTTTGATTTACTAGATTATTCAGTTTCTTAGTTAAGAATGCAGAACTTTACTTGTAGGATGAGTTTACTTCTTTATTTATGTGGCTATTTAAAACCCTATAATTAATGAATCTTTAGAAACAGATTTTCAATTATACTTTTAATCCTTTTTGTTGTAGATATCTTTCTTAAAAATCCACAACAAGTGGTATCAGAGTTAATAGTTCAGTAAAGTTGAAGACATGTTCAAGACGGGTTCAAATCAAGTTGCGACCAATTTGACGATGAATAAGATTTTGTAAAAACAAAATCTAGAGCACTACATGTAAAGATAATTTTTTAACCATATTTTCAACGTTCTTGTTGCTGCATTTTTAAAAAATAAAAATTATTTTTAATCGATGCTTACTTTAATGCATGAGCTTTATTTTTAATTCTACTTACTTTTAATGCAAGACTTCAATATTTTTAAATCGTGCTTACTTTTAGAGCATATGATTTCAATTTTTAACTCATAACTACTTTTAATTATGACAAACAATAGTGATGATGATTATGTAAAGAGGGAGGATCAAATTATTTTATCAGAATATTCAAATTAAAGGAAAAATTATAAGGGTTCGCCCTCTTTTTCTTACCATGTGTGTATTTTTCTCTTATTTGAAGAAGTGGTAGAATATTTTCCATAAGTGATTTTAAGTGATTTTATTGTTTCAAAAAGGAAAATATAAATTTTTTTCATACTTCATAATTTGATAGATCACTTTTTTATATGAAAATGTTGTAGACCTCTATAAAATTGGGATCCCTCCTTCACACAAAGACAATAATAGCATCCACAAGAGTCTCGAAAAGTTTTCTTTTCTTTCCATAGGTTTTTTTTCTTTTATATTAGTAGATTTTTTATGAATGTAGATCAATTGATCAAACAATGCTTATAATATTCTCTTTTAGTATATTCTTATTTTGTAAGATTTAGTTTGTTAGTGTATACGGTCGAGATCGTATGCCTCGATCTATATGTTCGAGAGGTCGTCCAAAGTCCGAATTCAGGCAAGGTCGAGATCGAGCTCGAGGGACCAGACCCAAGTTCGAAGATAGAGCATGATGCACACCGAGGTCGAGTATGCTCGACCCCGGAATAGTACCGTTATGAGCTTGTAACAAAGTGGGCTAGATTCCTGCCACGTCCCCAAGATCACGGCGCAGATCTTGGAATAGTATTGTACTATTCCGTACCAGGCGGTTAGACAGGTGTACCAAGAATATTCCTTATTGTAAATAGAAATATACCTTATTTAGGGTTCTCCTATTATATAAAGGGGACCCCAATCATTTGTAACATCATCTCAGCAGTGGCACTGAACCTACTTCGAGGTCACGAAGCTCGAGGTCACCACTGCTGAGAAACTTTGGTTTGATTCACTTGTCTCTTTCATTTCCACTTCATATTTCTTGATTATTAATTGGTATTGAATCTAATCACATATCTTTAAAACCATAAATCAAATTTAATTGTTACTCGTATTTTCGAGGTAA
This sequence comes from Nicotiana attenuata, assembly GCF_001879085.1. Classification (NCBI taxonomy): domain Eukaryota; kingdom Viridiplantae; phylum Streptophyta; class Magnoliopsida; order Solanales; family Solanaceae; genus Nicotiana; species Nicotiana attenuata. Next base: position 12,007,743 of record NC_031991.1, read on the forward strand.
ACAGTTCGGTGCCCACCGTGGGGCTAAAGATAATAGTGATTGTTTCTTTACTGATTCTCATTACACACATTATTTTTACACTTTTTCTTGCCAAGACTTTCTGTTTCTCAGGTGGAAACATGTCTAGCTCGTAAAACGCACATGTTCATGACAACGAAGGTCTTGGTGAACACAACAATATAGGGGTCGATGTACCAAAGATAAACCCTGGGGAAGTGCCAAACATGGAACCGGTTGATGTAAGTTCACATATTGCTCTAAACACGGATTTAGGCACATACCCCGGAGTGAGTATACGCAGGGAAGCCCGACCTGGTGGCCAAGGAACACAAGGAGTGGGTGATGGGAGAATCAGCCTCCAAGTGATATTCGAGATGCTACAAGCTCAACAGATCGCCATTGCTCAACTTCAAAGTCAAAATAAGACTTCGAGTATAGTTGAACATGAAAACAATCGACGTACTGAACCGAAGCTAGAAAAACCAGATGAAAGCGGCTCGGGGACTGACCCCGTGATTATGAAGATGCTCGAAGAGCTCACTAAGAGGATCGAGTCCGGAGAAAAGAAAATTGAAGACGATGATAAGAAGGTGGAGACTTATAACTCCCGTGTGGACCAGATACCGGGGGCACCTCCAGTTTTGAAAGGTTTAGACGTCAAATATTTCATACAAAAACCATTCCCTCAGAGTGCGGCTCCGATGCCCATTCCCAAGAAGTTTCGCATGCCCGATATACCCAAATATAATGGAACAACCGACCCCAACGAGCATATTACTTCATATACTTGCACGATCAAAGGGAACGATTTGAATGACGATGAGATCGAATCAGTCTTGCTAAAAAAGTTTGGAGAAACGTTGTCGAAAGGAGCCATGATTTGGTATCACAACTTACCTCCTAAGTCTATTGACTCATTTGCTATGTTGGCAGATGTCTTCGTGAAAGCACAAGTCGGGGCCATAAAGGTGGCCACGAGAAAATCGAACGTCTTCAAGATTAAACAAAGGAATGACGAGATGTTGAGGGAGTTCGTGTCCAGGTTTCAGATGGAAAGAATGGAATTACCACCGGTCTCGAATGACTGGGCAGTACAAGCTTTTATGCAGGATTTGAATGAAAGGAGCTCGATTGCGTCTCGATAGTTAAAGCAGAACTTGATCGAGTATCCAGCTGTGACGTGGTCAGATGTGCACAACCGATATCAATCAAAAATCAGGGTCGAGGATGACCAGTTGGGAGCCCCCTCGGGTTCAGTTCATCCTAACAGGTTTGTGGTCAAGCCCCCGAGGGATACGAACAGGGAATCGAGATCGAACAGGGAATGGTATCAACCGTATGTCGATCGAAGGAACAACGGTTCAGGTCAGAATGCTCTTCGTAAAGATCGAAGAGACGATCAAGGCCAAAGTTCTTGGGGACTCATGAGTAAAAGTGGATTCGATAAGCATACCGATCCCACAGAGGTACCTCGATTATCAGAGTACTACTTCAGTGTAGACGCATCATGAATCGTGTCAGCTATTGGAAGAATCAAAGATACCAGGTGGCCCAGGCCAATCCAAACCTATCCGTCTCAGAGGAATCCAAATTTAATGTGTAAGTATCATGGCACACATGATCATAAAACAGAAGATTGCAGGCAACTAAGGGAAGAAGTGGCTCGATTGTTCAACGAGGGCCATCTTCGAGAATTTCTAAGCGATCGAGCCAAAAACCACCTCAGGGAGAGACATGCAAGGAAAAATGAGAAAGAAGAACCACAACATGTAATCCACATGATCATTGGCGGAGTCGATGTCCCTCAACGACCTGTGTTCAAACGCACCAAGGTATCAATCACCAGAGAAAAATGGAATCGAAGCTATGTGCCCGAGGATGCTTATCATTCTAGGACGAGAAAGCAGAAGGCATATCTCAGCCTTACAACGACGCCCTGGTAATCTCTATCCTTTTAAAGAAAATTCAAGTTAAACGCGTTTTAGTGGATCCGGGTAGCTCAGCGAACATAATCAGATCGAGGGTCGTGGAGCAACTCGGCCTACAAGATCAGATTGTACTTGCATCCCAAGTGCTAAATGGCTTCAACATGGCAAGCGAAACGACTAAGGGAGAGATTATCTTGCCAGTAAACGTAGCCGGGACCATGCAAGACACTAAATTCCATGTCATCAAAGGTGACATGAGGTACGCACTCCTCGGGAGACCGTGGATACACAACATGAGGGCAGTGCCTTCAAGTCTTCACCAGATGATGAAGTTCCCAACAGAAGGAGTGAAAACGGTCTACGGAGAGCAACATGCTACAAAAGAGATGTTTGCAATCGAAGATGTGGTGCCGATACCAGAGCCTCTAACCTCGGAGAAGTCGAGCACCAAAGGAAAGCAGGCGGCTAAATAGCAATCACAGCCCCCAGCCTCGATGGAGTCGGAGCAACAGGTAGTCGAAGATGAAGAAGAGGATTTCCTTACTCCTCGAACCTTCGTCGCTCCCGAAGAGTTCGATGCAACTAAGTCAACTGTCGAGGAACTGGAGCAGGTCATACTTATCGAATACTTTCCCGAAATAAAGGTATACTTGGGAACGGGATTGACCCCAGAACTCAGGAAAAAACTCATTCAATTTCTTATTGACAAAATGGATTGCTTTGCTTGGTCTCATTTAGATATGACAAGGATTCCACCGGAAATCACCACACATCGGCTAAGCACCGACCCCAGGTTCAAAACGGTGAGGCAAAAAAGGAGGCCTCAGTCCGAGGTAAAGCATGCTTTCATAAAAGATGAGGTAACCAAACTTCTTAAAATAGGATCCATTCGGGAGGTAAAGTACCCCGAATGGTTAGCCAATGTAGTTGTAGTTCCTAAAAAGGGAAATAAACTTAGAATGTGTGTAGACTATAAGGACTTGAACAAAGCGTGTCCGAAAGATTCTTTCCCACTGCAAACATCGATTGTATGATCGATGCTACGGCCGGCCACGAGATCCTAACTTTTCTTGATGCCTACTCCGGGTATAACCAGATTCAAATGAACCTGGAGGACCAAGAAAAGACTTCATTTATTACTAAGTTTGGAACTTATTGTTACAACATAATGCCCTTCGGACTTAAAAATGTAGGAGCTACATACCAACGCCTAGTCAACAAAATGTTCGAAGAAAAAAAAGGTAAAACGATGGAAGTTTATATTGATGATATGTTGGTTAAGTCTCTGCGCGCAGAGGACCATTTAGTTCATTTACAGGAAACATTTGCAATTTTGAAGAAATACAACATGAAGCTTGACCCGAAGAAAGTTCGGGTAAGTTCCTCGGCTTCATGGTGTCGAATCGGGGTATCGAGATTAACCCCGATAAGATCAAGGCCATCGAAGATATCACAATCGTGGATAGCACGAAGGCTGTGCAAAGGCTAACAGGGAAATAGCTGCTTTGGGTCGATTCATTTCGAGGTCGTCAGATCGAAGTCACCGTTCTTTTCCTTGCTCAAAAAGAAAAAGGGTTTTGCATGGACCCCGAAATGCCAACGAGCCCTGGAGGAACTAAAGCGATACTTATCGAGCCCTCCTTTGCTTCATACCCCGAAGGTAGATGAAAAACTTTACCTATATTTGGTTGTGTCAGAGATAGCGGTAAGTGGGGTACTAGTTCGAGAAGATCAAGGTACGCAATTTCCTGTTTATTACGTAACCTGAACTCTAGGAGATGCTGAAACGAGGTACCCTCACTTAGAAAAATTAGCAATTGCATTAATAAGCGCATCTCGAAAGCTAAAACCATAATTTCAATGTCATCCTATATGTGTATTAACCACTTACCCTCTTTGAAATGTTTTGCATAAGCCCGAGCTATCGGGCCGATTGGCCAAATTAGATGTCGAACTTAGCGGGTACGATATCAAATATCAACCCCGAACGACCATCAAGTCTCAGATATTAGCTGACTTCGTGGCCAATTTTACGCCGACCCTCGTACCCTAAATAGAGAAAAAACTCCTTCTAAGTTCGGGTACAGCATCAGGGGTATGGACCCTTTTCACAGACGGTGCCTCAAATGTGAAGGGGTCCGGGCTTGGCATTGTCTTGAAGCCACCCACGGGCGATACCATTAGACAAGCTATCAAAACTTCTAGATTAACTAACAATGAGGCCGAGTATGAGGCCATGATTGCAGGTCTCGAGCTAGCTAAAAGCTTAAGAGCAGAAGTCATCAAAGCTAAGTGCGATTCTCTATTGGTGATAAACCAAGTAAACAAAAGTTTCGAAGTTCGAGAGGATAGAATGCAACGGTACTTGGACAAACCACAGGTAACTTTGCACCGCTTAAAGGAGTGGACGCTAGATCATGTGCCTCGGGAACAAAATAGCGAGGCCGATGCACTTGCTAATCTGGGATCCTCAGTCGAAGAAGACAACATCGTCCCGGGGACTGTCGTTCAGTTATCGAGGTCTGTGATTGAAGAGGGTCATGTCGAGATAAATTCAACAAGTTTGACGTGGGACTGGAGGAATAAGTATATCGACTATTTGAAGAGTGGAAAACTCCCATCGGACCATAAAGAATCGAGGGCCCTACGAACCAAAGTTGCTAGGTTTGTATTAGATGGAGATGGAACATTGTACCGAAGAACATTCGATGGGCCACTAGCGGTATGTTTGGGGCTGGGGGACACCGATTATGTTCTACGAGAAATCTACGAAGGATGTGGGAACCACTCCGGCGCCGTGTCCTTGATCACAAAATCATTAGAGCAGGATATTACTGGGACAGTATGGAAAAAGATACTAAGGAGTTTGTCAAAACATGCGATAAGTGCCAATAATTTGCACCGACGATCCACCAGCCCAGGGAACAACTCCATCCGGTCCTATCCCCGTGGCCTTTCATAAAATGGGGAATGGACATAGTCGGACCCTACCAACGGCCCCAGGTAAAGCTAAGTTTGTTTTGTTTATGACTGATTATTTTTCTAAGTGGGTGGAAGCACGGGCCTTCGAGAAGGTCCGAGAAAAAGAAGTTATTGACTTCATCTGGGACCACATAATATGCCGATTCGGGATACCCACCGAGATTGTGTGTGACAATGGAAAGCAATTCATCGGCAGCAAGGTGACGGAGTTCCTCGAAGCACATAAAATAAAAAGGATATTATCGACACCGTACCACCCAACTGGAAATGGACAGGCCGAGTCAACGAACAAAACTATCATTCAAAACCTAAAGAAAAGGTTGGATGATGCAAAAGGGAAATGGAGAGAAGTTCTACCCGAGGTCCTCTGGGAGTATCGAACAACATCGAAGTCCAGCACGGGGGCTACCCAATTCTCTTTGGTGTATGGTTCGGAGGCCCTCATCCTTGTCGAAGTTGGAGAACCCAACGCGAGGTTTCAACACATCGGAGGAGTCAAATCACGAGGCCATATATACTAGCCTCGAGGTACTAGATGAAAAACGAGAAGCAACACTTGTTCGGATGGCCGCACAAAAGCAAAGGATCGAAAGATACTACAATAGAAGGACCAATCTCCGATACTTCAAAATCGGGGACTTAGTTCTACGAAAAGTTACCCTCAATACTCGAGAACCAAATGAAGGGAAGCTAGGCCCGAATTGGGAAGGACCGTACCGAGTCCTCGGAGTTATCAGCAAAGGATCTTACAAACAAAGCACGATGGAAGGCGAGCAACTGCCAAATAATTGGAACGTATCATTACTCAAACGATACTACTGCTAAGGTATGACTTTATCCTATTTATCCATTTGAGTTTAAAACTAACTCATTGCAGATTCTCGATCGAAACTATCGAAGACACCCTTTTTGCACGAAGGCCTTAGGTTATAAAGCATGTGTTGCACTCTTTTTCCCTTAGATCGTATTTTGTTCCAAATGGGTTTTGCCGGCAAGGTTTTTAACGAGGCAACAACTATATGCTACCTAAGGAGAACTCAACAATATCCAAGGCTTCTTTTCAATCAACCTCGAATACTAGGGGGCATCACTCTCGGAAGTCATATTTTCGAGGACCTAAGAGGGCCTTGATAGGAAAAGTTTGTAATGGGCCAAACGGTCAAACGTGCCCATATAGAATAGCCGAGCCCTGACGGCGAAACATGTATGCATGTATCAATTATTTGAAGAAGCATCCTGTTTATACCAAAAACACTTTGTCTCAAAAAAGTCTACTATTATACGAGCTCTACACTTATAATCCTACGGGAAACGACTCAAGGGCCAAAGCACGAATGTAACCCCGAGATACTCGGGGACTGTCATCGACAGTCACCTCGTCCGAGCTATCGAAAACTCGGACTCAGAAGACCTCAAATAGGTATTCCCCCGAAACAAAGGCCAAGGCCAAGGCCAATATACTCGTTGACTAACTTTTTGAACAAGTTCGAAAGGTTATCGGTAAATAAGTCCAAAAGACACACCCCCAAGGCTACGGCCAAAATAATGCGGCTCGGAGATGTCCGACTTCCGCCATAAATTAAAGGCCTTCAAACACTTTGAAAAAAACAGGTTAAATGAGGCTACCCTCGGCAAAAGCAAAATATAAAGGGCTTCGATAAATTCAGCCCTCGAATAATTTAAAGGCTTCGATAACATCAGGCTTCGAAAAAACCTCAAGGGGTATTCGATTATGTTTACACAGACTAATTAGGTTCCGATTCATCGAACCTTCGAAAAACCCAATGGGTACGAAAAACAAATGCTAAGGCATAATAAAATTTTCACCAAGTCTTTTAGCCAAAAAGAGGGGAAAATTATATATAGCCACTCTAGAGGCTGAATTGGCCCAACTTAAAGAGCCTAAGGGCCAACTTAAAGAGCCTGTGGGCCGATATATAGGAGCCTAAGGACCAACTTTGAAAGGCTTAAGGGCCAAAATATAGTTCGAGACCCCGTTCTCACTCAACTCAGACTCAAAAGTCCTGATATCCCGAGCTCACATCGAATCGATTTAAACTTAGCTCGAGGATTATTATATTTATCAATAAAAACCTAAGGGTTTATTATGTTTCGAGTCCAAACCAATACTCGGACCAGTCATTCCAGTTATACAATCGGATTTTTCACAAGCGAGAACAAAATGAAATCCAACACAAGTTGAGGATAGAGCAAAAAGATTCTTTATATTCACAAAGGATGTTTTACAAAAGTATATTTACAACGCCCACGAGGGGCCCTTACACAAAAAAGAAAAAAGAGAACCTAATCTATTCTGGGGTTACATCCCCGAAAGCAGCTTCCTCGAGAAACGCACCCTCGACAGCTCTATCCTCAGGAAATGCACCCTCGGCAGCTCTATCCTCGGGAGCCTCCTCTTCCTCGGGAACACCTTCGTCACCTTCCCCGCCCTCGGAGCCACTCACAACATCTTCGTCATCGGAAGTGACAAGAAACCTGGCATCGGTTTCCCGTGCCTTTGCTTCGGCTATCTCTTCAGTAAGGTCGAACCCTCGGGTGTGGATTTCTTCGAGAGTCTCCCTCCGAGCTTGCCACTTGGCCAAATCATTATTCCGTTTTTCCCGATCTAAGGCCTCCCTCAACTCCGCTTGAACAGCCGCAGCATCTTTTAAGTACGCGGCAATAGTCTTGTTAGCTGTGGCCTTCGTCTTCTCAACCTCAGCCTTAGCTCGTGAAGCTTCAGCCCGGGCTCTAGCAAGCTCCGCCTCTAACTCCTCGATTTTCCTGGCCTGGGCCAGACCCTTTGCTTTAATACCTCAGAGTTGAGTTTTAGCTGAGGTTCAGTTGGACGGTAACAGCTTCCTTATCGGCATCGAACTGATCTATGTTCTTTTTCCACCTGCAGTCAGCCTTAACTTGATCAACCTCGCTCTGAAGCTGCCCAATCATCTCCAACTTCTACAGTTGAGACATCGAAGTATTAGCCTCCGAAGTAAGGCCAAGAAGACCATAGTCTGTTAAAATCACAGTTATCTGCTCATCCAGCTCGGTCTCGTTTCTTCGAGCCTTGGCCAACTCAGCTTGAAGGTCCTTAAGCTCCTCCTCCTTCTGACCATAGAGGAGACTCAAGGTTTTCTCCTCATCTGAAACCCTCTTGAGCTCGGCCACACATTGGCTCAGCTCAGCTCTAAACTTGGCGATGGCCTATACACGAGGTAAAGATGTGTCAGTCAAAGAAAAGGAAAGGAAGAGGAAGTTACAACAATGAAAGTTAGCATTTACCTGAGAAAGAAGATGTTGATCCTCCTCGAAAAGGGTAGATGCATCGTTAAGGTCGGCAGCGTTGCCAACCCCGGTGAAATAATCCCGAAAGGGGTTTTCTTCAAGGATCTTGCTCGGACCAGGTGTTTGCAAAGCCCGTGAATCCTTTATTGTCTCTTCGGAGTAAGCTGGAAGAGAAAGTGAATGACCCATTTTCATGGCCCTGAGCTCCTCGCTCGAGGAGCTCTGGCTAGTTTCGGCCCTCTAAGCGCTTGTCCCTTCGGTGTATTTGTTGAAAAAGGAGGTATGATCTCGATCTTGGGGGACTCGACGGTTTTTTCTGAGTCTCTATTCGGAGTCCCTTCATCAAGTGGCAAGGCATCGGGTTCGGAGGCATTGACGGCTTCGATGAGTTTCCTGGTTCGAGGTACCAGCGTCGATTGTCTACCATCGTTCTCTTCATCCTTCAAGCATTGGATGGCTGAATCCAGGTCCACATGAATGAATCTTCTCCTCGGCTTCCGAGCAGGTACCGCCTCATCCTGGGAATCTTCAGGCTTCGAAGCCCTTTTTCTTTTGTTGTCTTTCTCCAATTTGGGGGTCGAGGACACAGTCTTCTCCCCGGGAGAAGCTAGCCTCATTTCGGATACATCTTCGATGCCTGCACAAGTAAACATGAATAAGTTAACGCCACCAGCAAATAAAAAATATCTGAAACTTGGGAATAGAATTTACCATGATGTTTGGCCTCCCACTTGCCCCTCGATAATGCACGCCATTTGCGCTCATCGTATGAGGAGGTGGCAGCTAATTTTCGGACCTAATCCTCGAGGTCAAGGACCGCGTGAGGCGCCCAGGCAGTGGCTATAGAAAGGGAAAAGGCATTGTGAGACATGAAAGCTGAATATGAGTAAATACTGGGCAGAAGAACTCAGCTTACGATTAAAGTTCCATCTCTCTGGGAACGGCATTTTATCTCTGGGGATGACATCTGAAGTCCTTACTCTGACGAACCGGCTCATCCAGCCTCGATCTTTGGTTTTGTCGTTATTGGCAAAGAAGGCTTTCTTTGTTCGAAGTCGCAGCTTGATAAGCCCTCGAAATAGCTAGGGCCAATACAATCAAATCAAGTGGTTGAGGTTGAATCCAACCCCTCGGCCTTTTCGGAAAAGTAGTGCAGCTTGATCACGATGCGCCAAAAGGAGGGGTGAATCTAGCCGAGGGTGACTTCGTATGTTTTGCAGAAGTCGATCATCACCGGATCGAGGGGACCCAGTGTGAAGGGATAAATGTAAACGCTTAAAAAACCCTCCACGTGGGTAGTAGTGCTTTCCTCGGGGCTTGGGATCTGAACCAAGACCTCGTCGCCCCAGCCGTAGTCCCTCTTCACTACTTTGAGGTTCTTCTTCGATATCAAACTAAGATATCGAGATGCATGCTCGCATCGGCCTGGGACATTGGAGGGATTTCCAATGCTGAAGTCCTTCTTAATCACGCAAGGGCCGGGGGTGATTTCTTCAAGAGTCGGCGGCACCACCGGTTTGGTCGCCTGAGAGGAAGAAGAAGAGGACACTTTATCTTTTTTGGGGACCGTTTTGGAAATTTTAGCCTGATTTTAAATTGAAGAATACATATTGTAGCAAAAAGTGGTGTTTCACGGGGACTTGGCATTTTCCGACGCTCAAAGGGGCGGTGGAAGCAGATGATTAGGGAAAGAAATGAAGAAGAATTAGAGCGAAAGTGATGAAAGAGTAAAGTCCATCATTTGAAGAAGTAGACCCATATTTATAGAAAGGTGACGACGGTTCGGTGGCGCTAATGGCCGACCAGCACTGTCGTGGATTTAATGTTTTGGGGAAGCAAACCGACGGGATGTTTCAATCACTTCGAGTGCACACTCACGGGAATGACGTCATCACTAAAGGCTCCGGGAAAACGAGGTTCAAATCATTTCTTATCATCTTACTCTAAGAAACGTGGGGACTATCTGTATACAGTCGAGATCGTATGCCTTCGATCTATATGTTCGAGAGGTCATCCAAAGTCCGAATTCAGGCAAGGTCGAGTTCGAGCTCGAGGGACCAGACCCGAGTTTGAAGACTGAGCACGATGCACACCGAGGTCGAGTATGCTCTACCCCGGAGTAGTACCGTTGTGGGCTTGTAATAAAATGGGCTAGATTCCTGCCACATCCCCAAGATCACGGCACAAATCCCGGAATAGGATTGTACTATTCCGTACCAGGCAGTTAGACATGTGTACCAAGAATATTCCTTACTGTAAATAGAAATATACCTTATTTAGGGTTCCCCTATTATATAAAGGGGACCCAATCATTTGTAGCATCATCTCATTATTGGCAAGAATATACTATCTTACTTTTCTCTCTTACTGTTCATCAGGATTCCTTTAGCTTTATAGCTCTTACTTTACTTTTTCTTACTTAGTTGTTCTTATTGCTCTGAACCTACCTCGAGGTCACCACTGCTGAGAAACTTTGGTTTGATTCACCTGTCTCTTTCATTTCCACTTCATATTTCTTGATTATTAATTGGTATTGAATCTAGTCACATATCCTTAAAACCATAAATCAAATTTAATTGTTACTCGTATTTTCGAGGTAAACAGTTAGCTTTTGCATAACACCTTATTATTTCGATCCCAACCATGGTTTTTTGAAAATATGCAAGTAGCAAAAAGGTTAAAATTAGGATTAAAATTTGTCTCTAAACTTTTAATAATCATGGAGTTTAAATAGCCACGTAAACGGAATAGACTAATTTTCCTATGACTAAAATACTAGGGTCTTATTACATTTCAAGAGTCTAAGATTTGATTTACTTTAATATTTAGTTTTTTTAGTTATAATAAAAGTATAACACTTTAATTGTAGGAGGAGTTTACTATTTTATTTATGTGAATATTTTTTTTTGGTCCAAAAGAAACTAGTTAGATTAAGATAAAGAGTGCGTAGTACAAGGAGCTAAAGTTGACATAGGTACAGGACACGGCGGACCTGCATAAGTAACATAACTACAGGGACGACCTTACTGTGGGTCGTGACAAAAAGAGGGGAGGGGGTTTGAGCTAGAACTAGCTAAATCCCCGAGGTGGGGGTTACAAAAAGAGGCGTCTGAGCGATGCGTGGTTCATACAGTAGCAGGTACTATGTGTCTAACAAAAAACCGTCCTAGCTTGTCTTCTTCCAAAGCCGTTTGTACTGAAGTTGGCGGGTGTGTGAAAGTAGTGAAGTCCGCAGAGTTGTCCAAGGTGACCAAAATTTGCAAGTATGTCAGCCGTACGGTTTTGCTCCCTTACGTGTGTAGTACGATCAGATCATCCAGTTTTCGAAGAAGGTACCTGCAATCCATAATAATATTGTTAAATAAGGGGTGGGAGTTGGTTAGGAGAGGGACTATTGCCTGAGCATCTATGTTGATTACGAGAGGCTTAAATCCACGAAGAAAGGCAAGTTTTAGTCCGTATACAAGTCCAAGAAGTTCTGTGTAAATTCTTGAGGATGCGCGACATCGGCCCGCATAGCCAATTATCCAATTTCCTGCTGAGTCGCGAATGACACCTCCGAAGCCCCCTTGGTGAGAGATTAACTTAGTAGCCCCATCACTATTAAGTTTATAAGTATTCAATGGAGGGGGAGGGGGGTGCCTTTTGAGTTGCAGGGGAATTCGAGGAGGAGTTGGTTTTCTTGGTAAGGCAACGCAATGATATTCCGCTGCCTGTTTGAGTATAGTATCTTTGGAGAGTGGATTTTTGTGAGATCGAAATATGGAAGCATTTCTATTTAGCCATATATGCCAGAGGCAGAAAGAGATAACGATAGAGTTTGGAATGTGAAGTGCATTTGGCGTAGTAGTGTGATTGATGAAATGTTTTAACCAAAGCACATGGGAGGAGGATTGGTAATTGAGTGCAGAGATGGGTGGGTGTATTGAGAATTCTGACCAAATTCGGACATCAACGGTACAATGAAAAAGGAGATGTGGGATAGTTTTAGGGCTGGATGTGCAAATAGTGCATGTCGCAGACGGGATGAAACCTATGTGATTATAGTAATCGGCTGTTGGTAGTCTATTGTGACGATATAGCCAGAGGAAATGTTTGATTTTAGAGGGAGTAGGTAATTTCCAGAGCCATGCAAAAGAAGGGGTAGTAGATGAAGGTAATAGTTTATGGTAAACGGATTTGGTAGTGAAGTTCCCATGGGGTGTAAGAGACCAAACGAGTGAGTCATGGGGTCGAAGGTAAGTGGGAATATAGATGGAATGAATATGCTCTAATATGCTGGTGGGTAAATCAAAAGGTAAAGTGAAAAAGTCCAAACGGTGAGATGAGAGATAGGTGCTGACAGGAGTAGAGAGAGAACTAGGTGGAAGTGGGCCCGAGATGAGACTACGGAGGGGCAGGTTGGCAGCAAGCCATGAGTCCGTCCAAAAGTTAATACTCTGCCCATCCCCTAGTGTCCATTTAAGACCCTGTTGGCAAAGGAACCAACCGGCAGTTAGATTATTCCAAATAAAAGATTTAGGAGAATGGGGGTTGGTCCAGGAGTGGAGATATTTGGACAAGAGGGTGTGGGCCCAAAGGGAAGTGGGACTTTTAAGAAGACGTCAAGCTTGGCTCGCAAAAAGGGATTTATTTTTAAGATTTAGCGGTTGAATCCCCAGGCCACCCTGGGGTTTAGGGGTGGTGACTTTGCTCCATTTTAGGAGATGCATTTTTTTAAATTGGAGTAGTTCCCCAGAGAAAGTTACGTTGGTAGCGTTCTAACTGTTTGACAACTGATTTAGGTAGTTGTATATATTGCATGAGCTGATTTGGTAAACTATTGAGGGTAGAGTTAATTAAACTGGTACGATCTGCCATAGTGAGGAAATTGGTCTTCCAGCCGGCCAAGCGAGATTTAAAGTTGTCGATAAGGAATTGAAAGTCTCGTTTGGAAGGGCGTTTAGTAAAAATTGGGAAGCCTAAATATTTACCAAAGGTGGTACCTTCACGCATATTGAAAGAAGATAAACAAAGTTCTTATCACTTTGAGTAAAATTTTAGAAAAGAAAATTTTTGATTTGTCAAAACTGGTTTTTTGGCTAGAGGCATTATTAAAATCATTAAGGACCTCAATAATGGCATGACAACTCTTTCCCGAGACTGTAGCTGTTAGAATGATATCGTCAGCAAATAACAAATGTGATATGGCTGGGCCATTTCTTGAGAGTTGTATTGGTTTCCAAAGTTAATAGTCAACAGCCTTATCTCGTGTAAGTAATTCCATGCATAAGATGAATAGATAGGGTGAGAGTAGGTCACCTTGCCGTATTCCTCTAGAAGGATTAAAAAAAGGTGTAGGAGTGCTATTCAACAAAATAGAGATATAGCTTGTGGTAACGCAGAACATGACTAGTTTTATGAGTTCGGGATAAAAGTTGAAATAGTGAAGGGCTTGGCGAACAAAGGACCATTCTATACGGTCAAAAGCTTTTTTAAGGTCAAGTTTAAGGAGCATGAGGCCCGTCTTACCAGTTTTGATTTTAAAGTGAGAGATAATTTCTTAGACAATAATAACATTATCTGCAGCTCGACGATTTTGTTGAAAACTAGATTGCGTGGGGCTAATAATTTTTGTGAGTAAAGGCTTGATACGTTGAACAATAATTTTTGTAATGATTTTGTAAATAGTGGAGCAAAAGCCGAAGGGGCGATATTGAGTGATCATGGATGCGTGTCGAACTTTGGGAATGAGACAGAGATAAGTTTTATTAATACTGGCAGGAATTTCGAAGTTAGAAAAACATGTTTACAAAAAGTAATACTTTTGGACCTATATCTGTCCAGAAGTGTTGGTAAAGGTAGGGGTGTAAACCATGGGGCCTGGTGCTTTGAATGGTTTGAAAGATTTCACAGCTGTCAGAACTTCATGATTAGTTAAAGGTTGAAGAAGGCTAGAGTAGTCGTCCGGTGTGAGGTAAGTGTAAGTATAGTTAAAGGAGTACTGGGGAGAGTGTGGTAATTCGGTAGTAAATAGATTATTATAGTAGTTAAAAATACTAGTTTGAATTTGTTGGGCATCAAAGCACCAGTTGCAAGTGCTGTCCTTTAAGGCCGATATGCGGTTACGTTGACGTCTTTGAAGAGTGGAGAGGTGGAAAAATTTTGTGTTGGCATCCCCGTCTTGTAGCCAATGTATGCGGGATTTGAGTTTCCAGAATTCCTCTTCTAGACGAAGAACAACATTATATTCTTTTAAGAGAGTATTTTCTAAATTTTGTAAGAATATGCTAGTAGGATACTTTGGAGAGGATTGTATTCCATCCAAACGGGCTAACAGGTGTTTTTTCTGAGGAAATAAATTTCCAAAGGAATTTCTATTCCAGTCACTAACATCTTTTGTGAAAGTCTCAATAGCTTCTAATAAAGTGTCTGGTCGATGCCAGCTATGGGGCAAAATGTGGATAAAGTCAGGGTGGGATGCCCAAATAGTTTCAAAGCGGAACGGTTTATTATTAGTGGTAATATGGGAATGGAAGGACATCAGTAGAGGGTTATGATCAGAGTGTGTTCTAGGCAAATGTCGCACAGTAGCTTCAGGAAATAGATTAAGCCAATCATATGTGGAAAGCATCCGGTCGAGGCGTTCTAATATATTATAACCATGTTGGCGTTTATTTGTCCAGGTATATTTACAACCGGAGAAACCAAGATCCACTAAGTTACAATAATTTATACAATCTGCAAAAAGATTTGCACGGGGATTACTATTAGGTTTGCCTCCAAATTTTTCTGTAGAGCGCAATATTTCATTAAAATCTCCCCGACAAGCCAAGGGCCTTTATAAGTATCAGCTAAATACATAAGATTACGCCATAATAACTGTCTAGTATGTGGATGGGACTGGCATAAATAGCAGAAAAAAGCCACTTTTGAGGGTTAGGAAATACTTGTATCATGACATGTACCTCCTGTTCAGTCATAGCAACTCTATCAACAGCTAGTAAATTATCATGCCAGAGTATAACAATACCATCCGCTTGACCATATGCAGGGACTTCATAAAGGTTACACTGTGTTTGGATCATTGTTTCCATCGTTTTATAATGTATTGTATTGTATTGTACTGTACTGTATTGTATCGTTTTGATGGATACAACGTTTGGATAGACTGTATCGTTTGTTGTTGTTAAATAACATCTTTATTGTTTGGTTTGATTGTATTGTACTGTACTGCTAAATTTACTAAAATACCCTCAATTATTTTAAATACGATGCTTATTAAGAATTACTCATAAAAATAATTTATTCATTTGACCTCCGCATCTTCCTCACAGGGAATCATCATTCTACTATAACAGCGAAAGCCCTAAATCGGTTTCATACAAACAAACAAAAAATTCACAGCCCCATCAACAGTGTAGACAACGGACCTTGAGTTCCTGACCTTTAATATAGCAAATAGTCCATAACTTAAAGTACATAATATAATAAAATTTCTAGCAACATGACATATAAAATTCATATCGACCTTGAATTTAGCTAAAAGTTCAATAAAATTGTATTTGTGTTCACCTTAAAATATGGGTAGAATCTTGGGCTGCTGGCAATTTCAGAAGGAACTTGAGAGCCATCAGGCTGTTTAATAAATTTTTTATATAACCCCAAGATTGCTCGCATGACAATATGAAAATGACGACTAACCGACTCCTTAGATCGTCGAAAGTTAAAAGCTAACTCGCGATTCGTCGTATTATGTGCTAACAGGTAAAGTGTTTTGCAACTTGCTCTTCAACTGTAGCTTGAAGTGTTGGTCTAAGATCACCCTCTCTAACTAACATCTCACATAAATCGGTAAAAGCTAAAGGGGTCATTCTTATAATATTACGACAAAGTTTAGTTGAGAATAAATGACTCAATAATTCATGTCTAACTTGTTCACTTTCCAGCCGTATATCCTGTGTGATCATATGTCAGTCATTTTCAATTTCACGTACATAAGTCCAAAACCAAATAGCAACTAAGCAAGCAACATATGTAGCTAAAGAGCTCACTTGTTCCAATATCTGTCTATTATTTTTATTATTCCGATCAGCCATCTATAATAAAATTAAGTGAGATACATCAACCAATTAACTACGTAAAATAAATATGAACCGAAAATAAACTCTTCTTCATAGAACACATTGTGAAGTATGAAGGAGAATTCAGATACATACTAATAGGATTGTACTAAAAAGAGAATTCTAGTCAAATATTTCATCGCATTACACTAAATTAATTAAGTAAACAGAAAAATATAAGCCCTAAGAAAGTAAATTTAAGCAAATTTATTTATTCCATATACAAGCAACAAATCAGCCACACTTCAACTTTGCATTGATAACAAATGTCTAATAGTGTAGTTGTTTTATTTGGATGAAATCCCACAAACCCTTAAAACATTCTTGGCTAATCCTAACTTTATATTTGTGGGAGTTGAGGTTGCTGAAGATATACTTAAACTAAAGAATGAGTATGGTTTGGTTTGTAATAGAAGGGCTGATATACGTGATGTTGCTGAGAGTTAGTGGCCTGGAAGGTTTTCTCGTCCAGGAATAAAAGATCTTGCTCGTAAAATATGTGGTCTTTATATATCTAAGCCAATACATTTTTGTCAGAGTAATTGGGAGACAATGGTTAAGTTTCATGGTTTTCTACCATGTAGACAAGACATACTTCCAGAGAAACAGATACCATGATTAATCATTAATCCAAGTTCTTAATCTTAATACAGTATCCGACTTTAGAAATTATTATAGTGTGAAGAAGATGGATGATTGTTACAGCAGAAGCCACACATAATTCATGTTTTATATTTTTTGTCGGTTTTGACCGTATCAAACTAATAACTTGATGCTACACCTTAAACCATGATATTAACTTGATAAATTATATCACCCGAACATATAGTTTGCAAACATCATAGATGAACTAGCCAGAAAAAATACACAGGAAAAGAGATGGAAAACTAACGTATTGTTTGAGAAAAAGTGTTATTAATAAATTATGGAGAAGACAAGGTACGAATCTTGATTAAGCAGAAGAAATTGAATAGATATTTAGAAAGAAAAAAAATTCAACCAAATGTCACTACATAAATTATTTCAGATCTTTAGAAAAGAGATGGAAAACTAACCTGTAAAAATTAAACTCTTGTTGGAAAGAGACGAAGTAACTAGGGAAGTACGTAGTTGAGTAGTTGCACGGCAAAAAGAAGATGGAGACAAAGCACTTATTAGTTTGGTGAATATAATATAAATAATAGGGTAAAGGGTAAAATTGAAATATAGAATAATAAGTGTGGGCATAATTGGAAAGAAAAATACGAAACAATTCCACCACACCGATTTGATTGTTTCATAAAATGGGGTTTCTCATTATTCCGGAACAATGAATTAACAATACGATACAATCAGTTTTATATTGACAATCAAAACAAACATTGTATCTGGGGTAACAATACAATACAATACAACCGGAAACAACCATCCAAACAATACGTTAGTGAAATGGAAATCATCACGTAAAATAGTATGATCATGCATACGAGTTTCAAATAAAACTACTAAAGCCGGGCCATGATAATCCAGTAGCGAACGAAAGTTGCGACGGAAATCATTGTTATGGGCACCACGACAATTCCAAAGCATGAAGTTCATTTCTAGTTGGTGTGGAAGGTGTTCCTCTGAAGTTTCAGGGAGTGGTTGGCTTGACGCATAAGGGATCATTGCAAGTTGCATATCCTGTGGTTAATAAAATTTTAAAGATAGATTTTCAATCATACTTTCATTCCTTTTGCTGCTTGTATCTTTTCGACAAATTCATAATATTCGTTTGGAACTGTTTTGTAAATAAAACAAAAATAAGTTCATTTTAGCCTTTAAGAACATAAACTGACGCACTTTTCTTAAAAAAAATTGCGATTCAAAAAAAAAAATTCTCAGAAGGACGACTATCTAACTTAAACATTTCGAGAAAACTTCTTAATAACTTTTCTCAGGAATGGTCTAAACGGGTATAAGATTTTTCTCAAAGTTTTATTGCAATAAATTTTCGTAGGAACAATCTAAATGGGTATAAGGTTTCTCTCAAACTTCTTATTAATTTTATTTTGTCGCAAGTGCTTTTCATATTCTTAAATTTTTCATCTGGATTTTCTCAAACCACTACAAAAAAAAAGTGTAATTAGCTACGAACGTCGTCGCTAATCTGTTGCTAAAACGCTCGTAGCTAGCAGAATTTCTTGATAATCTATTCCTAATCCGTCGCTAAATGAGATTAGCAACAGATTTTTTTATTTAGCTACAAAATTTGTCCGTCGCTAAAACCTTATTTTTTAGTAGTGCAACGTTCAAACAAATAATCGCTAAGGGTGTTAATCGGCCCGGGCTGACCCGTTTTCAGCCCGCTTCAGCCCGGTTCAGCCCGCTACTGTTCATATTGGGACGGGTTGTCTAGGGGGGCGGGTTGTGTACGTTCACGTTTAGCTTAACGGTGCCCCGAACCCGTTGAACCCGAAATCTCTTAACGGGTTGACACGGGCTGCAGCCCGTTAGCAGCCCGGTTACCGTTTGATTTTTTTTTTTAATTAAATTGGACTGTTCCCAACGGTCAAATTGAGAAATGACCGTTGGGGAACGGCCAGAAATTGCAGAAATGGCCAATTTTGGGCCCCCCATTAATAATATAGCCCTCCCACCCCTAAATCTATAAATAGCCCCCCTTCTTCTTTATTTTTTCTCACAAATTCACTACTCTCATACTACTCTAATTCTCTCTCAAGTCTCAAACTCTCAATTCTCTCTTGATATTATAGTTCTTAAATTCTCAAATCTCAAGTTCTCAATTATTTATTATTTCAAGTTTCATCAATTATTTAGTTTAGCCATTACAAAATTATTATTATCAAATATCAATTATTCAAGTGAAGTGTGGTATCAACTATCAAGTATTCAAGTATTATCAACTATTGAAGTTTGAATTTTGATATCAAAAATTCAAAATTAGTGCGGCATAAGGAATCCCGGTACACTCGTTCCATCTCTTTCTCTTATTTGGTGTACACTTATTTTATTATTTAGAATTATTAATTTAGTTTCTTAATTTAATTTCTTACTTTAATTTCCTAATTTAATTTCTTACTTTAATTTATATAATGGATTTACTTAGAGTGGCCAAAAAAGCGTGCACTAGTAGAGGTGGTAGTAAGAAAACTTCAAAAAGAACAAGAGGTGGTGTTGGTTCTTCTAGTAGCTTTACACATATTTCTGAAAGTTCACCTGAGAATTTAAATGTAGATTATGATCGAATGCAAGAAAATTATGGTATAGATGATGATGTAGATGCTTTGTTAGATGATATTCAATCACCCGATAATCTTGAAACACCACCACCTACACCTGGTAATGCTAGTCAAACTCAAAATGTTAGGGGTGCAACAAGTAGGCCTCCTCTCCCTATTAAGAAGAATCGACGATTAAGAAGTAAGTGTTGGATTTTTTTTGAAAGACTAGAAGATCAAAAAAACTATGTAAAATGTAAAATTTGTAGTGAACATTATAAACATGAGCCCGGTAAAGGAGGGGGAACGGGTCAACTTCGTAGGCATATGGAAGAGAAACACCCTCTTGATTGGGGAGTAGATGAGGAATCTGGACAACAAGAACTTAACCCGAGTACTGGGGGGTTATTGAGGAAATACGATATTAAGAAAGATCGGGAAGAATTAGCTAAAATGATTGTTTTAGGTTGTTTACCTTTTAATTTTGCTTCTTCACCGTATCTTGTTACTTATATTCAAAGAATTTATAACCCTATGTTTAAAGGTATTCCTAGAAGTACTTGTAGAGCTGATATCTTTAGGCTTTTTGGACAATATCAGACATATATACGTTATTTGTTCGCAAGTCTTCCTTGTAAAGTTTCTCTTACTTCTGATATTGGTCGTGCTGTGAACGGAAATGATTATTTGACTGGTACATGCCATTGGATAGATGATAATTTTTGTATGCAAAAACGTATTATTGCTTTTAAATATGATGAAGATCAAAGTCATACTGGTGCATTTATAAGTAATACTATACATGAAGTTGCTATATTTTATAATCTTGCAGAAAAAGTTTTGTGTATGTCATTTGATAATGCTTCTAACAACACTGCTGCTATTACAATATTGAAATTGCATCTACACCCACCAATTCC
This sequence comes from Nicotiana attenuata, assembly GCF_001879085.1. NCBI lineage: Eukaryota > Viridiplantae > Streptophyta > Magnoliopsida > Solanales > Solanaceae > Nicotiana > Nicotiana attenuata. The sequence continues at coordinate 12,028,160 of NC_031991.1, forward strand.
TGAAATATTTCATGTTAGATGTGCATGTCATATTTATAACTTGATTGTGAAGAGTGGCCTTGAATTATTTAGAGATGAAATTACTTTAGTTAGGAGAGCTGTTGGTGTAATTCAAGGAAATAATAGAAGTGCTAGATTAAATGCATTTAAGGAAAAATGTGTACACTATGGACTAAAACCAAGACTCATGCCTGAAGAAATAGTTACTAGGTGGAATTATACTTATTTGTTCTTAAGATGTTGTTATAAATATAGAATGCCTATAACTGAAGTTGCTAATTCTCATTGTACCGATCCTAACCGTATGTTAACATCTAGAACTTGGGAAGTTATTCATGATGTTATACAATTTTTACAAAAAATTTATGTGGCTACACTTGAGTTTTCTGGAGCTTATTATCCTACCATTTCAAATGGTTTAGTTCATATTGCTGAAATTTCTCTTTTACTACATAATTTGAAGCAGAAAGAAGGATATGCTACTGTTGTTGAATCTATGCTAGATAAGTTTAAAAAGTATTTCTACCCAATTCCCTATATTTACCTAATTGGTGCTATTTTAAACCCTATTGTCAAAATGATAAAGTGTCGCCAATTAATTAGAGCTTTATATACTTATATGGATATTGGCCCAACTGAAACTCCTGATATTGACACTTGTATTTCTGAGCTACACACACATTTACAAACTTTATATAATTATTATGCTAACATTGTTGATGCTTTTTCGGTTGTAGATGCAAATATTCCTTCAACTAATCCTTCAACATCTGGAACAACTATGGATGATGATGATTGTGTTCAAGATTATCAGATTTGGTCTACACTAGGAGAGCATCAACAAACCAGTAGCAGGAATACTACAATTCTACTTGCAAAAGTCACCAGAGCCCCTCACAAAGGATTTTCTACCGCTGAGTTGGTGGAGGAGCAACTCAAACCAATTTCCTGTTCTTTCGGCCATGGCTCGAGACGTGCTAAATGTGCTGATTTCAACAGTCGCATCAGAGAGCGTATTTAGCCAAGCAAGGCAGCAGCTAGGAGATACCCGTCATTCATTGGGCAGCAGCGCTTTGGAAATTCTAGTGTGCTTCAGAGATTGGATAAGATCAGAACGGCGAAATCAAGCGCGTGACGAGGTAGACGAAGAGGAGGACCAAGAAATAGTTTATGGTTCCGATTCAACAAATGCCGGAAACCAAGAACCTCATGTTGACATGGAAGAACTTACAAAAATGATGCAAAGCATGTGATGTACTATTTCTTATTTTTTATAATTATTGTAAACTTTTAAGTTTTTGCAAGTTCAAAAATAAAAAAAAATCAAAAAAGAACTTGCAAATTAATTTTATTAAAAATATAAATGAAAGCCTTCGGAGTTTGTTCCTTACATTTGCCTAATGCTCTTATACTCTTATTAAATAATTTTTTGTAGCCATCTAATTTTAATTTTATAATTTTAAAATACAAATTTCAAATTTAAAACTTTAAACTTTAAACTTCAAAGTTTAATTCTAACCCTTAAAAGTTTGCAAATACTTAACTATCAATAACATTGAATAAGAAAAATAAAATTTAAATTAAAAAAAAAAAAAAATTGGAGCCCGGCCCGCCCGAGCCCGTGTGAGCCCTAACCCGTACGAGCCCACAAAAACCCGAAAATCACAGCCCTATAACAGCCCGCTATCCCCAGCCCGCTAATAGCCCGCCCGCTAACCGAACGGGCTGAGGTTTTTCCCGTTCAGCCCGTCCCGGCCCGCCCGATAAACACCCTTAATAATCGCGTAATCATCATACTATATGATAAGTTTGAAGCTCAAAGAGTAATTACAAAATTATCCTTTAAAAGATTGAATGACCATTTTGTCCTCGAAGAAAAAATATCTTCTTTAAGTGATGTAATTTTTTATTCCTATGACTATTCAATGGTTTGGAACTTTTTAGCAAAAAAAAAAAATTGCTTTGGAACTTTGGTTTCGTCTTCCTATGACTATTCAATGTCTTGCAATTTTTTTTTAATTTTAACTTTCACCATTTATTAAAGATTTTTAACTACCTGTTCTTATAATTTATTTTTGGTTGAATGAAGTCAGTTGAGATATTTTGCTTTCTGACAAAGCATTGTGAAATAAAAGACAATTATTTTTTCAAAAAAAAAGTTATTAAATTCAATTTGGGATATCTACTCACCATTTGCAACATACATAATCTACAAAAGTCAAATCAGGTAATTTGATTTTTTTTTCTGTTACTTTTTTTCTATAGTTAATTACGATACTTCACCTTACTATGATTTGTGTAGAAATTATGTCTAAAGAAGACAAATCTCCTCTTTGATTATAATGCAGCTGCCTTTGATTTTTCCTATTTGTTATGCTTTATTATTCTTTATTTAAGAATGTCATTCTTTTCTTCCATTTTAAGGTCACCTTTATAAATCGACCGTAGACAAAATGAAGAAAAAGTCTATTTCTTGAGCAGAATTTGATTAATCAATATTGATGATATGCTATAATTGCATATTTTAGTCGCTTATTACACTCGAATTTACTGCATTTTAGTTGAGTTTGCGCTTTAATCGCTAATGTTTTGCACTAATTGTGTGTTTTATGCCTTGTAGGTGTGATTCCGAGCTATATAGATGTTATGGAATGAATTTAAGTGATTTTAAGCTTTGAAGTCTGAGTAAAAGTTCAAGGAATTAAGCCGGGATCGTGTTCGGGGGTCAAATTTGATAATTAAGTACGAACGAAGACTTGAGGAGGCATATTGCGCACTGTCTAGTTAAATAGACATAACTTTTTGCTCAGGACTCCATTTGGGCTCCACAATATATGGTTGGAAAGCTAACTCAAAGAACTACAACTTTCATGTTTTACGTTTTTCCAAATTTCAAACGGAACAGGGTGAAAAACCGCGGTTCCACCGCGACCGCGACAGAACCGCGGTAGAAGATGGTAGCGGACAACTGAAGAATCAGAGGGCATGTTTGGCCGCGGTTCTACTGCGACCGCGGCAAAACCGCGGCAGGAGGCGGAAATTTCAGGGACTTATGTGCAAAACACGGGATTTTAAGCCCTAAACCCTATATTAAACCAAGGAAGCCGGCCAAGAAAGAGAGGGGGAAATATTTTGGACACAAATTAGACCTATGGAGGCGGAGATACTACTTTAGGGTTAGACAACACCCTTGGAGGCAAGAACACATTGGGAGCAAGGCGGAGAATTCTTCTACGAGTTTTTTCCTTCCTCTTCCTATTTTTCATTGTTGGTTATGACTTTTAGTATTGTAGTTTTACATACTATTATGAATAGCTAATTTGTTATCTAGAGTTTTGATAGAACCTTTTGTAGGATAAATTCTTGTTATGTTTTTATATAATTGAGCCATAGCTTTTCTATATTTGTTCAACTACGTTTATATTTTGGTTGATTGAAGAGCTCTCAATTAGCTGTGCCTATTTAGTATGCATAACTCGGGAGATAGTGCATATTTAGGTAATTGTTGAACAACACCACTCCCAGAGTATATGAGGGATCAATAACGAGGGTTTAAAGGCGGGATTAGGGATAACGAAGCATTGGGTGCGATCTGAAGTGAGCTGTATTAAAAGCCAGCTAGCGTAGCTCGGGAGAGTGCGTCTAGTAAATTGTCGTAATGACTCGGGAGAGATTTACGGTAATATGAGTGCTCATGATCGGTAGAGAATACTTAGGCGAAATTATAGAAGACATAGCGGGAAGGATTCCGACAATAGGGGAAATCATAACTCTAGACCTCCTTAATCTTTTCTCTAACCCTCAGTGTTGTTAGTTGTTAATTTACTATTTTAATTTGTTAGTTAATTAGTTAAACACAAGAATCTTAATATCTATAAGTTAGGAATTGTTCAAGCTTGTCTTCTTGGTGATAGTGAACAGTTGTAGCTAAACCTTAGTTCTCTGTGGGATTCGACTCCGGACTTGTAAACCGGATTATATTTGCAGCGACCGCTTAGTCCTTTTTATAAGGCATAGTTGGGCGTGATCAAATATTCAAGTACTTATATTATTTTTGTGGTTGAACAGAATATATATCTCTCTCTCTTTGCTATTTGTAGAATGAATAAAAATGCTTTAAACTTTATTTAATCAAATTCTTATCTTTATAGCTGAAATAGCGCCATCTTTGTTTCTTTCTTTTTTCTTTTTTTGGCAGCCATGAGATATTCGTAATTTTTTTTTTTTTTGATATATTTGGTGTTTGGCAGTTTATTTTTAATATTTGGTGAGAGAATTTTTTTGATGATAAGATATTGAAACATCTATTATAAAGGTGTCTTGTCTTGTATATTGTTAGCATTCGTCTTAGGTGGTGGCTATGTAATCTATCTAATAACTGAAATTTCATAATTGCATAACCTTAAAAGCAAAATCCTTATAAAATCACATTCAGATATATACAACTTGAATACATTAGAAAAGTGAAGGCTGAAATCATTTGTTCTTATTGCTAAAAATTGATCATAAAGTTCACAAAGAAATTCTGCTAGAAGTCCTGTTTGTTGTTAATTTTCAGTGCGTTTAATTTATTTTTTTGCTAAATGTATTTGATTGAAAGTAAAATTTCTTTTCTTGATAAGGAAATTTTTTCAACAAGTTCATAAAAATCAGACAAGGTTAAAAAAGTCCAGAAGCATCGATATAATTAGTGAACTACGTTAGAGTTTTGCTTTTTATTATAGGATGAGTGAATTGAGGTATTATACGTGTCAAGTTTAATTTCCTCTCATCAGCTTTTGGTCATTCTTATCGTATTACATCTTATGATTGCAAAGTTATGATTTCGTTCATTTGAGACTAAATGTTATTATATAAACAAAATTGGATTAATATGTTAAAAAGAGCACATTCATAGCATTTTTCTAAGTGCGAACTGAAATATATGCTTATGATAGAATTAGGTGAGATGCAATCAATTACATATTTGTAAAATCAAAATTGATCGCACTACATAACCTATCAATCTAACTAAATGTAGTTGTTCAACTTCAACGATACTAATCATTTTGCGTTCAACAATCAGGTCGGACGAATAAGCTCATCATTCATCAGTTTGCTTATATTTATTTAAAAATTAGATAACAACTAAACTTATAATGTGGTTTTAAGGACACGTGATTTTACCTAATACCAATTGATAAACGTAGAAATTAGCAGTAAAGATTAACAATGAGATAAAGCAAACGGTCCTGAAACGTGATTCAACCCTCAAGCTTAAGTGCCCTCGAACTATGGGTGTTTAACGGGTGGCCGGGCCGGGCCTCTATTTTTTGGACCCGTACGGGTTACGGTCCGGGCCGGTTCCGGGTTGGTCCTTAACGGGTTCGGGTTCATCCGGGTAAAAATTGAACCGTACGGGTTACGGGTTGAGGGGGCCGGGCCGGGCCTGTCACACCTCCTTTTTCCTACACCCGCAGGGGTGTAAAGGAGTTTTTCCACTTAAAGGACAATCGGAACGGGATTTATTATTAAGATTTCAGAGTCGCCACTTGGGAGATTAATGGTGTCCCAAGTCACCGGTTGAATCCCGAACCGAGGAAATTATGACTCTGTTTAACAGTCCGCGATCCAGAAATCCGAGTAAGAAATTCTGTTAACCCGGGAGAAGGTGTTAAGCATTCCCGAGTTCCGTGGTTCTAGCACGGTCGCTCAACTGTCATATTTGGCTTATTTACCTGATTTTACAACATGTTTTAGTCTATGTGCTTTTTAACCGCTTTTATTATTATTATTTTAAAGAGGATTGCAACGTCGTGAAAATATGTCTCGAACCGCGTCACATAAATGCACCCGCAATTTTTTGACACATTTAAACTTCGTTAAGATTTGGATTCGGGTCACATAAATGCGCACCCGAGTTTAGGAAGGTAATGTTATTAAAAGATGCGCTTAAAGAAGCTAACACGTTATTATCTTTGGGGAAAGCCGTGAGATTCGCTAAACGGCTCATCCCGAAGTCTAAGTGTTATTGTATAAACATTTATCGAGGGGCCCCGCAATTTTGTTTGTTTTGTTTGGCGAGGCTCATCTCGTTTTATTATTAAAAGGCAAACCTAAAGTAATCTACAATTTTCTATCATGTATTGTCTCTAAAAAAAATAAAGGAAAGGCCCTAATTAATTAATTATTTTGTCCGAACCGAACGATTTTAGGACCAAACGGCCGAAATTCAGCCAATTCCATGACATTGGCCCAATAGGAGAGGCGGCTGGCCCAGATTTTACTTGCATTAGAACTGGACTGCCTGGGCCATCCGTTAGTGCTGAAGCCCAAACTGTCCGAAGAGGGGCTGTTAAGCTTTGATTGTTAAACTAAACCAAGTTTCAATTCAATTTGAGAAAATATGCACCAAGATTGCTTCAAATTATTCAAAGTGCACTCAACAGTTGTAATAAGGAAGACCAACATTCACCTACTCAAACTAATGAAGCATTGATCATTTGAATTCCAGATCCAACTTGGATTGTCCTATTTATTTACTTATTAGTGAGTTCCTAAATACCACTACAAATGCAAATCAGACTAAAACATGGTTCGACTTTAGCAACAGTAATAACAACTCATTGACTAATTCAAATTAAAACTACTAAACCAGATCCCAATACATCAAGTGATTTCGATATTTTGGACTTGGATTACTGAAATTAGCTACTGAAACTTACAACCATTTTGAACCTATTTTTTACAACTACACAACTACTGGAATTAGCTACTGAGACTTACAACCATGTTGAACCTATTTTTACAACTACAAGACTAGATCAGGCATTCAACTCACAAACAAGTCCGAAAGAGTAATAGTTACACAGTCCACTTACTACAAATTGTAAGGTGTCNGCCAATATTGAGGATAGTAGCCAAGAAGAGCATGAATTTGAGGTGTTAATTGGGGAGGTCAGAGTAGAACATCAACAACCTAGCCAACTAGAATTTGAGGATGTCAATGTTGAAGAAGTAATACTAGAGTCAACCAAGGACGTTGAAGATACAAATTTAGTTGACTCTAGTGTGATTGGTGTTGAGGAGGTTAAAAATCTTGAAGTTAGTGTATTTGAGCGCGTTGGGCCTCATTCCAAACACTTCTCTACATTATGTTCAGACGGTGAAATAGAAATTCACCCTTATGAGCATAAAAAGGAGTCCAAGGAAGAGGTAGATGAGCCTTAGTATTTTGGATTTCTCAAGGCTGTCTAGGCAAGGTGACACTCCTCGGTCGAGAGCCAACAAGTGCATAAGATTTTATCTAATTTTTGGCTCGCAAGAATTTGTACCGCCCCAAGAGCATAATCATAAGCTTGAAGCAAAACTTGGGGTTCAATTCATAAGCTCGAGGTGGAGGCAAAAAGTGATTCGCGTCGTGCCGCGACGTTAAATCAAGCGCTTGTTGGGAGGCAACCCACCTTTATTGCTTTCTCTTATTATTTTTTTTTAATTATATTATTTTTGTAGTGTCAATTTTTTATTTTTTAGGAGAATGGAAAGCAAAGGTATTGGAAGGATGCAACAGCAAACCAAATGGCTGGAACTAAGTGTGAGGTACCCGCACGAAGGATCAAGCTTGGGAGAAGTCTGAGTACCCCATGAGTTGTTAATGCTTCGGCCTTTGGCCTACCAGGGAGTCTTTTTTACCCTTTTATTAGTTATGGTGTGAATTGGGGACAATGCACAATTTTAAGTGTGGGGTGATGAGATTGTCTGGGTGACTTTTCATGCTACTTTAGCTGTATTAGTTTAATTAAATATTTTTTTTAAAAGATTGGACTTTTCCCGACGATGCATCTATTAGAAAATTTTCTTGAGGGATTTAAGTCTAAAGAAAAAAAAAAGATTTTTTTTGTAGGTAGTGTAATAATTCCCCCTTGGTTTTTTTTTGTGCCACGGTTCTTTTCCAAGGGTTTTATTTGAACCGGGTGTAGTTAGTTTTTTTAGGAATAGGATCCATTGTGTTGTGTTTTGAATTGAAGCAATATCTCTTGACTTTGTTATGCCTTGAGAATAGTGAGTACTTTGGTTGTGACGCTTAGGCTCAGTTTTTCACTCTTGTATAAGTACCTTAAATTGTATGATTTTAAATTTGCTTAACTACTTTGACTAGAGTGTCTTGATGAATCAAATCCTGAGTGAGTTATGTGCCATGTGTGTGTGAGGTTTGGTGTTATTCTGTGCATTGCATTTGATGCCTAGAACTTGCCTCGTGTGTTTGCAAAGCGAAATAGTAGTGTTGTTCAGTCTTGGAAGTGATATATGCGTTTTCTTGTTGAGCCAGATATGTATATTTTACCCACCTAATTGTTATGTATCGTAGTTAACCTCTTTGAGCCTATAATCCTTTTTCTTTGGCAACCACATTACAAGCCTTACCCATTTGTTTGAATTAACCATCTATTTGAACCTTTTCACCTCTCATGAGCACTTGAATTGTTATGAACTTTGTAAAAGTTAAAGTGTGGGGTGGTTGGTTTGGATTTTGAGTGAAACTAATTGAATAAGGAGAAAGGTGCACTGTTTTGAAAAAGGAAGAGCCACTTGAATTGAAAAAAAATATAGTTGGATTGTTGTGAAAAAAAAATCCTTGATAAGTGGTGGCTCTTGAGGTAAGTGTGCTTAAAGAAGAATGGGGTAATATACATTGATGTGAAGGTGGAGTTTTGGTTTGACATAAGTATTGGGTTTGAATGTTAAAGTATATGTATTAAAGTGCTTAGGGAGGTGTAGTCACTCTTATATCTAAATATATCCTACCCGTCCCGTAGCCTACATTACAACCAAATAAAGTCCTAATTGATTCTGGATTGAATGAGCTCGATTAGTGGAGTAGTACACTATGGGCAAGCTTATGGTGCATCTTTTGTGGCATATGAATGTTATTTCTGAGAGTGAGTGAATTCTTTCTATCTTGAGTTCCTAAGTGTTCTTAAATTTTGTTGTGTGGAACTACTCTCTTTTGTTGTGTGAGGGCACTTGATTCATGAAGGAAAGGTAATGTCAGTGACCTCTTGTCACACCTCCTTTTTCCTACACCCGCAAGAGGTATAAAAAAAAGGAGTTTTTCCACTTAAAGGACAATCGGAACGGGATTTATTATTAAAATTCAGAGTCGCCACTTGGGAGATTAATGGTGTCCCAAGTCACCGGGTGAATCCCGAACCGAGGAAATTATGACTCTGTTTAACAGTTCGCGATCCAGAAATCCGAGTAAGGAATTCTGTTAACCCGGGAGAAGGTGTTAGGCATTTTCGGGCTCCGTGGTTCTAGCACGGTCGCTCAACTATCATATCTGGCTAAATATCTGATTTTAGTACATGTCTCGATCTACGTGCTTTTAACTTTGAACCGCTTTTATTATTGTTATTTGAAGAGAATTGCAACGTCGTGAAAACACGTCTCGAACCGCGTCACATAAATGCACCCGCGATTTTTGACACATTTCGACTTCGTTGGGATTTGGATTTGGGTCACATAAATGTGCACCCGTACTTAAGAAGGTAAAATTATTAAAAGACGCGCTTAAAGAGGCTAACGCGTTATTATCTTTGGGGAAAGACGTGAAATTTGCTAAACAGCTCATCCCGAAGTCTAGTATTGTTGTATAAACATTTATCGAGGGCCCCGCAATTTTGTTTGTTTTGTTTAGCGAGGTTCGTCTCGTTTTATTATTAAAAGGCAAACCTAAAGTAATCTACAATTTTCTATCATGTATTGTCTCTAAAAAAACAAAGGAAAGGCCTTAATTAATTAATTATTTTGTTCGAACCTGACGATTTTAGGACCAAAGGGCTGAAATTCTGCCAATTCCATGACATTGGCCCAATAGGAAAGGCGGCTGGCCCAGATTTTACTTGCACTAGAACTGGACTGCCCGGGCCATCTGTTAGTGCTGAAGCCCAAGCTGTCCGAAGATGGACCGTTAAGCCTTGATTGTTAAACTAAACCAAATTTCAATTCAATTTGAGCAAATATGCACCAAGATTGCTTCAAGTTATTCAAAGTGCACTCGACAGTTGTAATAAAGAAGAACAACATTCACCTACTCAAACTAATTAAGCATTGATCATTTGAATTCCAGTTCCAACTCGGATTGTCCTATTTATTTGCCTATTATCGAGTTCCTAAATATCACTACAAATGCAAATCAGACTAAAACATGGTTCGACCTTAGCAACAGTAATAACAACTCATTGGCTAATTCAAATTAACACTACTAAACCAGATCTCAACACATCAAGTGATTTCGATATTTGGACTTGGATTACTGAAATTAGCTACTGAAACTTACAACCATTTTGAACCTATTTTTTACAACTACACAACTACTGGAATTAGCTACTGAGACTACAACCATTTTGAACCTATTTTTACAACTACAAGACTAAATCAGGCATTCAACTCACAATACAAGGCGGAAAGAGTAATAGTTACACAGTCCACTTACTACAAATTGTAAGGTGTTCCGTTCATTTAACTCTCCACTACAGCTACTGTGTAGATACAATTACACTATCATAACTACAAATAAATTGCTATCACAAGCCAGATTTCATTTCTTCAATTAACTAATACACGTCGACTGTTTCAGTCCTTCACATATCAATTGGAGCTGGAAAAAAAAAATACCTGGAAATAGAATAGAAATGGAGGAGAAGAGGTCAGCCAAAACAATGATCGAGCAGCAGCAGTAATAAGCAATTTCCAGCAATATTGAATAACGAACATCCCAGGAATGGATTCAGAAATCCAGAAATATTCAACAATCAAGCAGAAACTAACAAATCAACCCAAAGACCACTTGAAATGCTCTCAAATAAGCTTGAAATGCACTAGAATACTTCAGCAGATGCACAACTCGTCCAAAACCAGTTTAAACAGACCCCAAAATTGCTCGAAATCAGACCAGTGAACACTTGAAGTTTCAGAATCCAAGTATTGAACTAGAAAAATGGAAATTGATAACTAAAAGTCAAAATTAACCTGAATTATCTAATGGAACAATATTTTTTTTGGTTTTTCTAGAGGTTTTCTATTGTTTTTGGGTTTTTGAATGTTGAATTTCAAAATCATCTGAAACTTAGGAGACCTTTTGGGGGGAATTTTTTGGAGCTGAAAACTTGTTATTCAAGGCAGCATACACTGCCTTTTATAGGCAAAGTGATATGTAACTCCCAGATTTCAGTTTTAACACTTTAGCCCCTCTTTTATTTTACCTTTTAGCTAATTGCTCCCTCATTTCCTAACTTGTTCCTCAAGCTAACACCATAAACTTCCTAAAAATCCAATTGTATCCTTATCTAGAAAGTTCTAGGAGATACTAGCATTACTTCTATTTCAGATAAAACCCATATTACCCCTGGATACTCTTGAATTTACTACCACTAGTTAACTAAACCAAACCCCATGACTAACTAAAGTCTGACTTATTCAACTATAACCAAACAAGTTTAACAACTCTAAACATCAATATTACCAAACCAACGATCAAACAAGATTAACCAATCAACCACTAAACTAACAACTAACATAAAATCAATTATTAGAACCTCAACTAATCCTAAACAAATTACAACCAAACGAGCAGATTATTATCATCAGAAGAAAGCAAATACACCGGCATTAACAGGAAATCTAACTAAACTAATAATTGATTGCTCGAACTAATTAGACTGACATTTAACATTTAAACTAACAGAACAAAGCAACAATCAAACCAAAATTAAACTAAACTAAAGAAAATCAAATCATTACTGAAATTAAACAAAAGCAACACTAATCAGAAAATTAAGAGAGGTATTCATTGTCTTAGTCAGAAGAAGAAGAAGGAACATGAAAAGACGAAAACGAAGACTCACTGCTTGACTCGAACATTCATACCGCTTCTTTGATTCAAAATTTGAGCGGTCTTGGTGATATTTGAAACTTGCCAGGGGTAGATTCTTCACAAGGAGGATGGGGAGACTGTGTACTACCAATTTGGTAAATTCTAGAGAAATTAGGATTTCCGTCCAACCTTTGACTAATTATTCGAGACATTCTGGGCAGATTTGAGGGAAAGTAGCCAGGGATTTGGATATGGGAAGGGGAGAGGGACCTAGGGTGTTAATTTGGGCGAGTTTGGGAAAAGTGTTGTCCTGGCCGGAAAACTTAGATTGAAGATTCGAACCTTATGACCGGGATTTGAGTGAAACTACGTTGGGGGTTAGAAAGAGGAGGGTGAGGGGGTTCTATGGTGTATTTTTGGGTGGGAAAGGAGCATCGCCGCCGGCGGAGGCGATTTCCGGCCGGCGGCTCAAGGTGGCGTTACACAGGTCTAATTTGGGGAAATGGAGATGATGATACGGGGGGGGGGGGGGTAGCTCTCGACCGTTTAATGTCAAACGATCCTAGGCTTCCTGGCCGTTGGATCAGCTTAACCTAGACGGCTAGGATCTACTGGGATTCAATACGGGGTCGTTTCATTACAGTTGAAGTAGTCAGGCCGGGT
>NC_031991.1:12041091-12065272 GCF_001879085.1 Nicotiana attenuata
TTGTTATCCAGGTGGCTCCTGATTGCTGAACTTGAAAGTTTTCCCTTGTTCTCCAGGTGGGCTCCTGACTGCAACAAAACAAACAAAGAAAATTTTCTGCCCCAGTTTGGTGACTGGGTATAGCATGTTATCAAATATTAAAAATTAAAAGCTAAAATTTGAATTGTACTTCCCTTGTTCTCCAGGTGGGCGCCTGACTGCTGAAGCTTGAAAAGGATTCCCTTGTTCTCCAGGTGGGCTCCTGATTGCTGAACTTGAAAAGTATTCCTTGTTCTCTAGGTGGGCTCCTGACTATAACAAAATAAACAAACAAAGAAAATTTTCTGCCCCAGTTTGGTGGCTGGGTACAGCATGTTATCAAATATTAAAAATTAAAAGCTAAAATTTGAATTGTACTTCCCTTGTTCTCTAGGTGGGCGCCTGATTGCTGAAGCTTGAAAAGTATTCCCTTGTTCTCCAAGTGGGCGCCTGATTACGACAAAAACACAAAACAAAAGAAATTTTTTTCTGCCCCAGTTTGCACTAGGAAGATTTGTGAGTTGTTAGCAAAATTGTAAACCACTTATACCAATAATACAATGATGAAAGTAAACTAAAGAACAAACGAGGAAAACTATAAACTAATCTTGACTAAAATAAAGACTGACCCTATTCTCCAGGCGGGGACCCCTGACTTCAAGAAAACTAAGAATTGACCCTCTTTTTTTAAAACTCCAGACTTCCCTTTTTCTTTTTTTTTCGAATTCAGACTTCCTTTTTTCAAATTATCCTAGGAGAAAATCTGTCAGACTAGGTTTCTATCTTAGGAGAAAGATTCATCAGACTAAGACAGTTATCCTAGGAGAAAATTCATCAGACTAGGTCCCCCTTTTTTCTCTTTTTTTTCTTTTTTTTTTTGTTTTGGTATCTTAGGAGAAAGATTCATCCGACTAAGACGTTTATCCTAGGAGAAAATTCATCAGACTAGGTTTTCTGTCTTGGGGGAAAAATTCATCAGACTAAGATTTCTATCCTAGGAGAAAGTTTATCAGACTAGGTCTTTTTTTGTTATCTTAGGAGGAAGATTCATTAGACTAAGATTTTGATCCTAGGAGAAAATTCATCAGACTAGGTTGTCTATCTTAGGAGAAAGATTCATCAGACTAAGATTTTGATCCTAGGAGAAGATTTATCAAACTAGGTTGTCTATCTTAGGAGAACAATTCATCAGACCAAGATTTAGATCCTAGGAGAAAGTTCGTTAGACTAGGTTTTCTATCTTAGGAGAAAGATTCATAAGACTAAGATTTAGATCCTAGGAGAAAGTTCGTCAGACTAGGTTTTCTATCTTAGGAGAAAGATTCATCAGACTAAGTTGTCTATCTTAGGAGAACAATTCATCAGACTAAGATTTAGATCCTAGGAGAAAATTCATCAGACTAGGTCTTCTATCTTGGGAGGAAAAAATGTGAAAAGCAATGGCAGCATTTTATGCAAGCTAGCAGGACAGGCAAGGGCGAAGATTTGAGAAACTTCCCTTTTGTCGGCTCTCCTCTTCTTCCCTTTTCTTTCTTTCTTTTCTTCTTTTTCTTCTTGTTGTTGAACCAACTTTCTTGCACTGCTTTGTTCCTATTTCAAACAAAGAAAACTTGTGAGTTTAAAATGTGGTGGTTGGTTTATGGCCTTGAACTTTGAGGGCGGCTGCTTCTGCATTTGCCAAGATGACTGATTTCCACCCGAAGACCTTGTTTGTTCCCGATATCCTCTACTTGTTGCATTGCATGAACTGGCATTCCCCCAACCCTTATGTCTCATATGAATCCCAAAGCACCTCTATTGCTCCCACTTCGTGTACATGATGTTCTTTCTTGATTTAACCACTGGCCTCGACCTTGAAGTTTATTGTTCCTTCACCCGCCTTGATAACCGATTCTCTCTTGGAAACCTTGCTAACCACTTTCTTTGTTACCCTTGACGCGGAAAATACCTCTGATCCGTTCACTAAACACCCTCCATCTGATATGTACCAAACCTTTCATTTTTTTTTTTTACCGAAAATATCTTTGATCCGTTCACCCCAAACCCCTCATGAATTGATTAATACCAAGACTTTGCATTTCACAAGGATCCCAAGGCATGTAGATTGTTTCCAACTCAGTGTGCCTGCTATTTTTCCTGACTTATGACGATTGGATATGCTGGACCAGATCCTGTTTTGTTCAATTGGAAAGCTGGTGGCAGATTTTGAAGTCATTTCTCACTTGTTTTGAACAACCGACCCAGGAAGAGGGAGCAAAACAAGGTGGGAGGAATAGAGTAAAGGATAATGGAAAGAGACGATTCCTAACAAGAAACCTACAGAGTAGCAAACCATCAGATGTGGATACCGACTCTACCGACCCTGACATGCACCTGCAGCCTACTCTGTTTAGCAAATCTAATGTTCAGCTCTTGTTGTACCTTTNAATTGGCTCATTACACCTGAAAATTTCAAGCTTCCCAGCTTTGATATGAACACAGCTTTTATCCCTGTTTCAGACAAAGAAAACTTGTTAGTTTAAACATGGTGGTTGGTTTGTGGCCTTGGCTTTGAGTATGATCGCTCCTCCACGTGCCATGATAACTTTGATTTCACTCTGAAAGACATTGCTTGCTTATTGATTAACCAATTTCTCTGTCACCCTTACCACAGAAAATACCTCTTCTCCGTCCAGCCCCAATACCCTTTATCTGTTGCATTGCTCCTGAACTGACATTTACCAAACCTTTTGTTTCACATGAATCCCAAAACGCGTCAATTGCCACCCACTCAGTGCGTATGTTGTTCTTTCTTGACTTAAACCACTGGCCTTGGCCTTGAGGTCTATTGCTCCTTCACTTGCCATATTCCAACAATAACTTTGATTTCTGCTTGGAATACCTCGCTTGTTACTGGTTTACCACCCTTTTTGTCAATCTTTTCACAGAAAATACCTTTGATCCGTTCACCCTAGCCCTCATCTGTTGCATCGTCCATGAATTGATACATACCAAGCCTTCGTATTTTAAACGAATCCCAAAGCATGTTGATTGTTACCAGCTCAGTGCATTTGTTGTTCATTCCTGACTTAACACTTTGATGTGTTCACCAGATCTCGTTTTGTTCAATTGGAAAGCTTGGTGGCAGATTTTGAAGTCATTTCTCACTTGTTTTGACCACACAGACTCAGGAAGTGGAAGTAAACAAGAGTAAAGGAACATAGTAGAAGGACAATGGAAAGAGATGATTCCTAACAAGAAAACTACAAAGTAGAAACCTATCGGATGTGGATACTAACTCTAATGACCCTGACATGCACCTGCAGCCTGCTCCGTTCAGCAAATCTGATTGTTCAGCTCTTTTTGTACCTCTTCGCCGTGAAACTGGGCTTCAATGCTCCGCTTACCCGATCTGATTCGCAGTCCTTATTCGACTTGTGGTGCCCGTAGGTTTTCACCATCAAGCCTCTCTCATTTTGGTCTTTTCTCTCACCTCACCATCGCCTTATGGTGCCCGTGAAGGTTTTCACCAATAAGACTCTCTCATTTTTGATTTCTCTC
This sequence comes from Nicotiana attenuata, assembly GCF_001879085.1. Classification (NCBI taxonomy): domain Eukaryota; kingdom Viridiplantae; phylum Streptophyta; class Magnoliopsida; order Solanales; family Solanaceae; genus Nicotiana; species Nicotiana attenuata. Next base: position 12,044,650 of record NC_031991.1, read on the forward strand.
AGCTTTCGTCGCCTTGGGATACCCATGAGGGTTCTCATCAACAAGACACTCTCATTCTTTATTTTCTTTGTTTAGACCGGAGTGTTGCCCCTGATATGATTCACCTCTACTCGCTTGACTTGGCATATCTCGAAAACTGATCAGAAGGTCTTCCTTTGGACCATAATATGGGCTTTTGGATAGGGTTAGAAAGAAAGGGTATCAAAGGCTCAAAACAATTCAACATGGGTTCAAAATTACAACTTTCGGAATCAAATTTCCCACAACAACCACAACTTCTGCCCCAGTTTCTTCCTTGGGGACTTTGGACTTTTATTTCGGTGTGACTGAACCTCAGAGAGAGGCTGCCTACGTACCCTTTCGGGATCAAGTCAAACGTAGTTCAGGTCATAAAATTTCTTCGTTGTTGCGATCTTTCCTTTCTTCCACTTCTCCTTTTCTTTCTTTTCATTTCTTTTCTTTCTCTTTTCTTTTCTTTTTTTTTCTTTTCTTTTCTTTTTTTCCTTTTCTTTTCTTATCTTTTCTTTTCTCTTCTTTTCCTTTCTTTTCTTTTCTCTTCGTTTTTCTTTTCTTTTTCTTTTTTCTTTTCTTTTTCACTGTTTTTCTCTTGTTTCTCCACTTACTTTCCTCGTTCGGGCTTACGAGTATTATTATTGATTCCGAAAGAGGGGTATGCAAGAAAATAACTGAGGCTCAAAGGGGTAACAAAGGATAAAGTGTTTGGATAGCAGAACAAAATGCCTTCGTCATTCCAATCTCCAAAACATGCCAAGTACAGACTACACAATTAAACAAACATGAGGAAAACATACGTAACATCTTTTGATTGCACCAGAATTACTAACCATATCCACACATTTGCCTTCTACATTTGTCAATTACCCAGCATCATTGGACAACAATCTCGATACCACGAACGGCCCCTGTAGACTTGGGGCAAACTTGCCTTTGGTTTCAAGCCGATGTGCCATGATGCATTTCAACAGTATTTCTTTATGTTCCGTCTGCCCTAGTTTCACACAATTTGGGCTCGAAGTGATCTCAAAATGCCCTTACTTATTCCCTCGAATGTCCTTACATCTTCAGCATTGTTTCATCGCTTCATTACTAAACTGTCTTTTAAAATCAGGCTGAGAATTATGCGTGCATGTATGTCACCAGAACCAGCATGAAAAGAATTGTAAAAGGAGAAGAAAACTAAACAAAATGACTAGAAACGGCAGAAAACAGAGAATTACATTAGACTGACGGTGAAAGGGTTCAAACAATAGAACAAAGAAGCAAACCTAGACAGCACTAAACAAGCTATTACGTCTAAACAAACATGGCAAAGTGAAAAGATAGAAGGGTGTGAGCCACAAGACAATATCCGGATTACAACCCTGAAATGACCCGGACAACAGAAATAACAACAAAATAAACCACCAAAACTCCACTCCGACTGATCAAGAAATGGAGCGTCTTCCCAATTACCAAGCATGACATCTTAACCACTGAGTTTCGCATCAATGTTGCTGGAGCCTTCACCAATTTCAATATTATTGACTTCATTCAACAAGTTTCCGAGAGGGTTCTCATACTCCCTGTCACCATGGATCTTCCCCACAAAATGTGCATCATCATGTGCAGGTAAAGGCTTCTGTGCAATGTTCTGGGTGGCACTGTCCTGGACCGCAATTATCCCTTCCTGAATCATTCTTTCTATCTCTCTTTTTAAATCCCGGCAACTTTCGACATCGTTCCCCTGGACATTGGAATGGTATTCACACCTTTTAGAAGGGTCAAAACTTCTTGCACGCTTGTCCACATGATTCGGAGGAATGGGTGCAACCAGGTTATATTGCTTTAGTTTCTCAAACAAGTTTGCATATGACTCTCCCAAGGGGGTGAAAGTTTCCTGCTTCTGTGCCCTCTCTTGCTTGAAATTTTGGCTGGCCCGCAAACCTGCTCCAGGGAAATTCTTGTAGGCTCTTGGGGGTGGGTAGGTGTTTTGAGTTGGGTAAGCATTTTGTAGGGTGGGTGCGCACCATTGCGCATGGGTAGGATATTGGGGGTATGTTTGGGCATGGTGGACAGAGAAGTGGGGATAGTGTTGTGGTGGGCTATATGGAGTGTGGGGGTAGGTTTGGGGATGGGGTCGAGGTTGGTTGTAATATGGTGATGGGCCCCTGGACCAAGCTCTTGATTCAACTACTGCCACATCTTCTTTCTTTTTCTTTCCTACTACCCCTCCAGTGCCGCTCTGAATAGCCTGGTTAGTTGCCTTGATTGCAGAATAACTCATGATTTTGTTGGATTTAAGCCCCTCCTCCACCATACTTCCCATTTTCACTACTTCGTTGAAAGATTTTCCCACTGCTGACACCAAGTGACCATAGTAGGTGGGCTCCAAAGCCTGTAAGAAGTAATCAACCATCTCGCTTTCCCTCATTGGAGGATCGACTCTTGCCGCCTGCTCTCTCCACCGGAAACCATACTCTCTGAAGCTTTCCCCGGGCTTCTTCTTAATTTTGGTCAGTGACAGACGGTCCGGGATAATTTCGAGATTATATTGAAAGTGGCCTGCAAACGCTTGGGCCAAATCATCCCACGTGTACCATCGGGCATGATTCTGTCGTGTGTACCATTCCAAGGCCGCACCACTGAGACTTTGACTAAAGTACGCCATCAATAATTCATCCCTTCCCCTAGCTCCTCTTATTTTGCTGCAGAATCCCCTGAAATGGGCTACCGGATCACCATGTCCATCATATAAGTCAAACTTGGGTAGCTTGAATCCTGCTGGTAACTGGACATCGGGAAACAAGCACAAATCCTTGTAGGCCACACTGACTTGGCCACCCAATCCTTGCATGTTCCAGAAGGATTACTTTAGGCTTTTTACTTTTCGAAATATCTCTTCCTGTTCCGGATTCTTAAGCGGCTTGTCAGTTTCCACCGGGGGCTCAAAGTGAGGGGTGTAGGAACATGGCTCAGGAGCTTTAAAGGTAGCCTCAGGAAGGTAGTACTGGTTGTCGTGAGTTTGAAACAATGGCTCACTGGAAGATCTTTGCAATGTGGCAGGTGGAGGCGCCACAAAGAGAGGGGTGATTGGAGAGGAAGGTTTTGTTTGGGTAGTGTAGCTTGGGAAGGATACGAGGTGGTGCCATAACTCTGTTGGTAGAAAGGGAAAGTTGGCGAGGAATTCACAGTAGGAGGCTTCTGGGACTGAGCCAAAGGTGGGATATATGCTGGATTGGCGGGATAAACTGGCGTCGGCTGACCCTTAGCCCAGGCCTGATGCATCTCGGCCATCTGCTGCCTCAACTTATACATCTCTTCCCTCATTGCTTTGACATCCACCACGTCTACCTCTTTTGACGGGTCCATGATACTGGTATCTGATTCTTGGCCTGTCATGTTCAGTTTGTTTTTTGACCGGGTGTTGTAGGAATGGGTTGACAGGATGACAACCAACTAAACCACCTGCCTGGACTCATCATCAACAACAACTTTGTTAGAAGTTAGAGCGTTAACATATAGATAACCGCACATTTGGGGAATGAATGCACCTAAGCAGTTAACCATTTCTATTATGCCTTTGCTTGGTTGCATGCGTCATCCCGGCTTTCAATTTTCTTTATTTGCCATGTGTTTCCATTGTTTGTTTCTTGCCTTTCCCTCTTTTCTTTGTTTTCCTCTCACTTTCCTCTCTTTTCTTTTCCGTTTTTTGCCTTGGTTTGTCTTGTTCCCATTCTCTCCCTGCCTCAAAATTATTTTTCCGCTCTTTTCTTTCCTTTTCTCTTGCTCCCTTTTATTTCCTCTTGTTTGCCTTCACTCCTTCTGTTTGGTTTCTTATTTTCTTTTGTCTTTCTTTTTCCCTCTCTTGTTTTCTTTCCTCTCGTGTTTTTCACCTCTTTCCTTTCATTCTTTTCTTTTTTTCCTTTTTTTTCATTTAGTTACTGTCGAATCCTATGGAGATTGCCTACGTATCACGACCCCGCGTGAATCAGACCGAGCGTAGTTCGTGCCGAATAAATGTAAAGTAGAAGCAAAATATTTTTTTTTGGGATTTTTAATTTTATTGATAGCAAATACGTCTATTACAAAGACTCAAAACTGACAGATTAAACAACTAACAGACTGTAATGCAGAAAAGAACTACAGACTCCACCATCCCTTTTCTACTTTAAGCAAAAATACAGACTTAATCAACTGACTGACTTTTATAGACTCCAGTAGAAAAGGAAATACAAGCTCAAATGACCAACTCTAGTAGAAAAGGAAATACAGACTCAAAAGACAATCATGAATTCATTAAAGCTCCTGGCGCCCGCGGGATATCGTTCGGTCTCGCCGCGGGCCTATATGCAAGTTCCCCTTATTTTGAATCATGCTCATCCTGCACATTTATTAAGGTGATTTAATCACTTATTTTGACCTAAAAGGAAAAAAACGACACTATTTTTGTTTAAATTTCCAATTTTTAAACAAACGGCCGGTTTTGTAGTTACGGCCTTTCAGCACTTCGGGGAGAAGATTTTAAGGTTGTGCCTGTTAACCATTGAAACTGACTCAGGGTGGTTGTTCTTGCAAAAACAGCCTTCCGGCGCCCTTTTGGGGACATTCGGCTTATTTTAAACAAGAATGGCGGCACCCGACTTATTCATGACGAAATTAAAAAATTTGGCATTTTTGGCTATTTTTGAAAAGGAGAGGCTGGACCCGATGAGGGTTGCCTACGTATCTCACACCCGGTGAGAATCAAACCTGCGTAGTTCGGTCAAATAAAACTAACTATTTTTGAAAACTAAACTCTTTTTGTTTTTGTTGGCAAATACTCCATTTCTGAAAGCAAGATTCTTTTTTATATTTCCTTTTTCAGTGGCAAATAAACAAACTAATTTGAAAATAAAACTCTTTTTGTTTTTCTTTTCTATTGGCAAACAAAACAAACTACAAAAAAAACTACTTTTCTTCTTTTCTTTCATTTTCTCAAAAAATCCGGCAGCATTTCGGCACTACTTGGACATTGATTTTTTTAATATAGGTAATTAACTCTCTACACTGCTATTTTCTCCGTTTCTCTTTTAGTTTTTCCAATTTTTCCCAGACATTCAAAGCCGGTCAGCATGCGAATCCAAAACAGATAAATGCACAAGTAGGATGCATCAGGATGGTCCATTTTTCCGGGTACACCTGTCCTAGATGGACCCAACCCCTGTGTTGATTCCCCTAAGTCAAAATGCACGTGATGAAAATAAGCGTTCCTACTAGGGATCCGGCATGAGGTCAAGTTATTCTAAGTTCAAAACCTGGGTATAGGTTCTAGAGTGTGTACCCGAGCGGACAACTCGAGTCGAGAAGGGGGCTACGTACCGGGGACCCGCGGGATCGTCCGTCTTAGTAACTTGTCCGGCCTCTTTCCTATTTCAAGGTATGACACTAACAGAATAGGGAGTCTCCACCAGTGAGCACATCCCCGGAGGTGAGAAGAGAAGGGTTTCGGCACAGTTTATATACAGTTCAGATAATATCAAAGCGGTAAAGCATTTAGCACATCAGGTCCAAACATGTAGTAAAATCAGATAACAGATAAAGCCAAATACAACAATATATCTAAGCTCGAATTCTGAACCCAGAACCGAAGTTCTGGGTTCTTATCCCCAGCAGAGTCGCCAGAGCTGTCAGACCTCCTTTTTACCTACACCCCCAGAAGGGGTATAAGAAAGGGGGTGATTTCCAACTTGAAGTGACAATCGAAACGGGATTTGTTATTAAGGAATTCAGAGTCTCCACTTGGGAGATTTATGGTGTCCCAAGTCACTGGTTTGAATCCCGAATCAAGGAAAGGGTTTGACTCTGTTAACAGTCCGCGAACCAGAAATCCGAGTAAGGAATTCTGTTAACCCGGAAGAAGGTGTTAGGCATTCCCGGGTTCCATGTTTCTAGCACGGTCGCTCAACTGTCATATTTGGCTTATTTATCTGATTCCAAAACATGTTTTAGCTTATGCTTTTTAACTTTGAACTGCTTTTATTATTATTATTTTAAGAGAATTGCAACGTCGTGAAAACACGTCTCGAACGGCATCACATAAATGCATCCGCGATTTTTGACACATTTCGACTTCGTTGGGATTTGGATTTGGGTCACATAAATGTGCACCCGTATTTAGGAAGGTAAAATTATTTAAATTGTGTGCCTAAAGCAACTACGCGTTGTTAACTTTGCGAGGGCCATGGAAAGTTCGCTAATGGCACGACTCGAATTCTAAGGATTAAAACAAAATTAATTAAGCGAGGGCCACGCAATTGTCACTTTTGTTTGTCACGGCGCACCTCGACCTATTCTAACCAAATGGTTTTTAAACTAATCTACGAGGGCCATGAACTACTTGTATTATGATGTGGCTCACCTCAATTATTAAAGGGCTATCGATCATATGAGCAAATAAAGAGCCAGTTAGTTTTAAGAAAAGGCCAAAAGTTGAAGGTAAAAAAAAAAATTGGGCTAAGCATGAAGCCCAACAGCCTATCGTGGCTAGTGAGGCCAATCAGTTTCCATTCACATGGACTCGTGGTCCAGAGCCCATATGATGACCCAAAACGTTAAGAGCTAAAGGCTGAATCAGCTCAAGTTCGAATCTCCACTCACACATAGTATATGAGATCCAAGACATTGACACGAGCCCTAGCCTTTTTGAGAAAAACTAGTGCAAGCATTAAAACAAACCACTGAACTTTCCATTTTTGATTTTAAAATCAAATTTAGTTCACAATCTTTCAAGCATTCAAGAACTCATGTGGGGAGTATAGGTAATACCCAGCTCAAGTGATTAAACTGGAATTCAGATCTTTGTCCATAAATTAACTTGAACATGCGATATACAAAACCAAATTCTAACTAAACTTAATAACTCTGCTGAATACTCAAGCCCAACATAAGAGATCCAGACTCACATTTAAATCCATGTTAGACACATACTGATGCATTCATAAATGAGATATTGTGGAGACTGAATGAGACATGCTCGTTTCTGAACCTTCATTTCCAAATCAAAAGACAAACAGTTCAATTTTTATCCTAATTCTAATCTAACACATTCTCATGATGAGCATTCACATGTCAAAATTGAAATATCACTGAAGTGCCTAATTGTATAGTCACATTTCCCCTTTAACATGGATTCTATACTAATAACTACTCGAAAATTTAAAATTAAGCATGCTCCTCTCAATAGTAAGGGATACAGAAGTTGTCCTACATATTGATTTCCAAATGAACTAACTATCCAATTTTTCTGATCACATATAGTTTCCAAACCATGCCAAGCATCTAACACAACCTTCCATGCACATTCGATATTCATCACAATGAACTACAAAACTAGTGTTACTACATCATCCCATATTCAAAACAAACAGAGGAAAAAGATATAAGAAGATCAAACAACTTCAGAAGTGCAAAAAACATTAAATAAACCACTGTATTATCACAGATTTCCACTTGAATAAACCAATCTCCATATTCAGCCATTCTCATACATTTGGAAGGTGAGATGAATACCTGGAACAACCAAAATAGGTACAAAACTCAGCAGTGAAAGGGTAAATTCAGCAGTAATTGACTAGCAGAACAACCAGTAAAATCAGCTTCACACAAGCAATGATATGCAGCAACCAAATTCAATGAGCCCAGCAGATTTTAAGATGATTTTGCAGACCAAATTCAAACCATTTTATGCTCAAAATGTGACAAAGTTATTTCAGGAATTTGAGAAGAAATCAGAATTGTTGAAGATCTAATGAAACAGTAATTTTTTTTTTGCCGCCTCTTTTTTTGAGTTTTTCCAGCTCTTCCCAAAATCTTAGGTCTCTTCGGTCTGCCTTCTAAGGCAAGAAAGGGTGCCTTTATAGGCAAGGCAAGTGGGGCAGCCTTAGATTTTCATTTTTGCAATTCAACCCTTTTTCAATTCTTATTTTAGCTTAGAATCCCTCACTTAGTGACTTGTTGCCCAAGTTAACCTACCAAAAGTCTGAAATTCAAAAAGAACCCCCCACTAGAAGCTTCCTAGTGCTGTTATTCACAAGATTCTCCCACCTAATTACCCAAACTACCCTCTTAAACCCTGAAAATTACCCCTCTTTTAAACACATGCCAATCGGGGCCTGAATACAATTGGCCCAAAATAATGGGTTAAGATAAAACCCAATTCAACCTTTTCTGGGTCTTTTAAATTCATGAGGCTTCTTTTGTCAATGAAGAGCACACGTTTCACAAGCTAAACAACAGAGTCTCCAGGACTCATGAAGTTTGGGTTTTAATAAAAATAAAAAAAAAGGAGAACAAAAGAAAGTTTCAAATTTAACCCTGAAGCCATTATTGACTTCACAAGCTCGGGACCAAACAGGCAGGCATGGAAAAATGAAACAAAGTGGTGAAATGACGGGCTAAACAGATGATGATGCAAATGTAAAAAAAATGGACACTAACGACCTAAGTGAAGAGAATACCATCTCTGAAGAAGACGAATCGCACTCGCATGAACCCTGAGAGCTTGACCAGACCTTGGCAACTACGTGATGGGTCGGAACTCACATTAATCAACGGCTTTTGCCCAAAAGCCGTTGACTAATGACCACTTCGATTCAAAGCATGCCAAAAATCATCGACGAAATTGAGACGTGAGAGCTTGACAATTCCGGCTATTTGGATTTGAGATTTGAGGGGTTCCATCGGGTATTTTGTGGATTGGGGGTTTGGGTATGATTTGGCCAGGTTTGGTGGCCGCCTGGTACGAATTTGGGGGTGGTTCGAGCTTCGCTGCCGCCGGAGATATGGAAGCGGTGTGGAGCGGCGCTGGTTCGAATGGGAGAGACAAGGTACAGGGTTTCGAAGAAAATGAGGAGTCTCTGGCCCCTTTGGACATATTAATGGCTTGAGGAGGTGGGTTTTAGACCGTTTGATGCATTAAAATGAACGGCCCAGATCTGACATACTTGAAACGGCGTCGTTTCTGGTGGGCGGGTTCGGACCGGGTCAGGGATGGTTTTGGGCCGGGTGAAGGGTGATTTGGGCGAGTGTTTGAGGATTTTTGACTTGGGCTAGCCCAAATTCGAGTGTTTTAATAAGAGACTCAATTTCTTTTTCTCTTTTTTTTCTCTCTTTTTTCCAAAAATTAAACTAAAATCTAAACTAAATTATGAAACCAAATTAACCTATCAAAAATGCTAATTAATCCCAAACAATAATTATCACAAATAATTAAAACAAATTGAAAGAAAAAACCACCTAAAATCAAAGTTAAAATTAAAGGTGCAAATTAAACCATTTTTTTGTGATTTTCTTTTTATAAAATGACTAATTACTAATTAATTCTTAAAAATGTCAAATTAAATCCTAAATGCAAATGCCCGTATATTTTTTTTGTGTTTTTCCATTAATAAAATAAGCATGCGCACACAAATGCAAACAATTAACAGAAAATGCCACGAAAATCCACAAATTTGCAAATAATAAAAGAAATTATTTTGTTTTGAGCTTATGGGAGTAATTCATATAGGGCAAAATTCACGTGCTCACAGTTGCATTGCCTGCAACGAGATATGTGAAATGGGATCGGGTTGCACGCCTGTAATAAGATATATGAAATGAGAGCGGGTTTCACACCTGCAACAAGATATATGAAATGGGAGCGGGTTGCACGTTTGCGACGAGATATGTGAAATGGGATCGGGTTGCACGCCTGCAACGAGATATATGAAGTGGGATTGGGTTGCACGCCTGCAACAAGATATATGAAATGGGAGCGGGCTGCTTGCCTGCAACGAGATATGTGAAATGGGATCGGTTGCACGCCTGCAACGATATACATGAAATGGGATCGGGTTGCACGCCTCCAACAAGATGTGAAATGAAAGTGAATTCTGCCTTTATTTTCCTTATCCTTGTTAGTAATTGGATTTTGGTTTTTTTATAATCCTCTTGATATTTTGTTGTTACCTGTTCTTCCCCGAAGCATGTTTTCCCCCTCCCATCTTTAACTGTAATGATCTGCTTTTATTTTCCCGTTGTATATGATTTAACTACACATGTTATTTGATATTCTCATCCTAGCCTCGTCACTACTTCGCTGAGGTTAGGCTAGGCACTTACCAGCACATGGGGTCGGTTATGCTGATACTACACTCTGCACTGTGTGCAGATATCGATACCGGAGCACTTGGACCGCAGTAGGGGTGCTGTAGTCAGTCCACACAGGTGACCCAAGGTAGTCCTACAGACGTCCGCGGGCCTTGGCGACACCTCTTATCCTTCCTTTATTCATGTTTCATATCCTTAATTCAGAAATAGTGTATCGTTTATTTTTAGACTTTGTATGTAGCATTCTTAGATCGTCTCTGGTACTGTAACACCAGTTCTGGGTAGTTGAGGCTCAAACAGTTGTTTTGGATACATGTTCAGATATTCTATTGCTTTTCTTCCGCTTATTTTCAATTTTTTCGTTGTTTTCACGTTATTGTTTTTAATTGTTAAAAGTATAAAATGGGTAAAGAGGTAATTTGTTAAATATTCGATTTGCCTAGCTCACATTAGTAGGCGCCATCACGACCCTCGAGGGTGGGAAATCCGGGTCGTGACATCTAGGACCCAAAAGCATATTATACCTGAAATATTTGTAAGCTTATTGACAATTTAAACTGCTTAAATCATATTGAATTAGTAAATGAATTTCTAAAAAGGTTAAACTTCATTTTTCTTAATCATTAAAAAGAGGATTGACTTTTCCATAAATAAATGTTCCCTGATGAATTCTTGATTGACTGTTTGAATGTGTATATTTAGGTTTGACCGTGTCGCATGTATGATTCGCGAGCGGGGTAATAGTTGCATCTATGGTTCGCGTCATTCGACCCTATGGCAGTGCACATTTTATTACTATATTGGATTGGATCGTACGACCTCGACATGATTTGCGCATGCTTGTAATGCTTGCTTGAGATTTACAAAATTGATATTACCTCCATGGCCTGAGATAAATTTGATAAAATGATGAAATATAAATCTTTGGAAATCTATTATTATTAAAGGAATTGTTTACCCGCTTCAGGTTTTATGAGTTTATATTTACCTTATAAATCCATGATTTTTTCAGATTATTAATATATTACTATTGGACCACTAGTAAGTATCGAAATCGACCTCACATCACTACTTCTTCGAGGTTAGACGGGATACTTACTGGGTACACGTGGTTTTTGTACTCATACTATACTTGCTGTGCATTTTTGTTGCACAGGCACATGTATGTCTAGTGGCCTAGTTGGGCGCAGCGGCATGATTGATACGGAGACTTAGGTGAGTTGCACCTCTCGAGACGACCCGCAACCAGCAGAGTCTCCTCGGAGTATTTTATTGCATTTTCTTTACTGTCCAATTTATATTCCGGACCGTCACCGTATTACATCTATTTCCTAAAAATTGCTCATGTACTTGTGACATCGGGTTCTAGGATGACTATGGGATTATTCAGTATTTGAATTTGTTAATGACATTATTATTTATTGTTTAATGTAATGAAAGGAAATGATTTCAAAAATACTAAAATAATAATTTTATTAATTTCTTGGTGTTGGCTTGCCTGACAGTGGTGTCCGGTGCCATCAGGACCCTTAGTGGATTTTGGATCGTGACAATAGGTCTAATTGCTAATATTGGTTTAATCATGAAACATTCAAAATGCCTGACCCTGAAATACTAACATTATTATTAGAGTTGTGTGTTTAAGCAAAATTTTGAGATTCTCAATGTGTCGAATACCAAGATTTTTCTGTGTCTACTGAGTTGATGATACTAGTTAAACTTTTTGCAAGAGCCTAAAGTAAAGATACTGACTTTAGGGTTTTGAGATGTTAGATTCTCTATTTAATATCTGAAGCTCTGGATATTGGCGTTGCAATGGAAATTTGTAACTAACATTGGTTGAACTACCAATAATCTAATCTTTAGGAGTTTGACTGTAGCTTAGAAGCTATGACCACTTTGTCTCATGTGACTTTTTAGAACTAAGGTTTATATAATCTTATGTTTAGGAGTTTGACTGCATCGGTTATTGAAGATCTTGTGAATGAGTGACGAATTTGAATCTTTTTTAGCATCATTGTCATATGCACTTGACTTGGTTGAAACACTAGAATTTGAAACACTTAAATTTTAATTCATTAGGTACTTCCTGAACAAACCAAACCCACTAACTTATATTGTTTCCCGACTTGGGCTGCGTTGCCGCATTTTTTTCAAGAGCGATAAGGAGACCTTGTATCCAGATCTTGAGAATTACATTGATGTGCCATCTGATATCCTTATTCTGGAAGTTGCTGAAAGTGAGTATTGGGAGAACAAAAAAAGTAGAGCCCTTTGGTTTCGGGGTCCTTCCCCAAGAGGAAATAAGGGAAAGAGAAGCAAAAGGAAGAGGCCAAAAGCTGGTAAAAGAATGTCTCCAACAACAATGCTAAAAGCTGCTCAATTGAGTGGTTAATGTTGCAGCAAAGGAGAAGCAAAAAACTGCAGTTCATACTTAAGAAGCTGGTGTTGTTTCTGTGTCACAGAATCCATTACATATGCTTGCGGATGCTGTTTTTTGAATGATTTTACTAAACCACACAACCAGGGACAGCAGAGGAGAATTATAGGGAACCAGAAACATATGACGAGAATTACAAGATCAATGAACAAGCCCCTTCTTTAATTGTATTCATTAGGAACTACAATTAAACCAGGTATTATTAATAAAAGAAAGAAAATAAATGTCACTCACACTGAGTGGGCCTCATGAAAATGTTGTTTCCTTGAACTCTTATTAGTGAATAGGGCATTCTATGGTTTCGCATGGAATTCAGGGTGATATAGGTACATTTTCTCTGGTTTTAGGACAATGTTGGAGTGTGTGTGTGTGTGTAAAAAAAGTTGATAAACTGCTGGACGGAGAAGTCCAATTAATTGCAAAGCATGTTTCTTTCCTCATTAAGAACATAACAGGAAATAGTTTTTAATATCAATTTGTTTTAAAATAGTGTTTCTTGACATTGTCTATATTTTTTACACTATATTCTGTGTAGTTTAATAGTATACGATACCAAGTAAGTTATTATTTTTATGAAGTTATCAATTATTATAATATTTATTTAAAAATTTACCTCTGAGTACTTATTAAACATCTTTTATATTGTGAGTGCATAAAAATGAAACTCGTAAAAGTTAAAAGGAGCGTGAGTTGAATAATATAAATTATGTATATTGATTGTTAGCATAAAGAACTGCTAGTGTTACTGTTAGCATCTTTTAGCTGATTGTTAATTTATGTTTATATTTTTTAATTTTGTATAGATGGCAGATACAAGTAGAGTAAGTGATGTTGGTTCAAGCGAAAGTTTACCTATTACGGTAGATAGTAATACCAACACCATTGATACTCAAGATTCCAAGAAAAGGAAAGCCATGCAACCTAGGTCTGGCGTTTGGAACCATTTTGATAAATTTGAGGTTAATGGGGTTGGGAAAGCACGGTGTCGATATTGTAAACAAGCTTATGCCGCTAATTCATCTAAGAATGGAACAACAGGATTGAAGAATTATTTGCTTAGATGCAAAGAATACCCTCTTAACATTGCTAAAGATAATAGTCAAACAAAGATAAATTTTCAATCTTGCCAAAATGATGAAGGATCAATTTGGAAATTTGATCAAACAGTGGTTAGGACGGCCTTAATTGAGATGATAGTTATTGATGAACTACCATTTAGCTTTGTAGAAAATGAAGGCTTTATGAAGTTTATGAGAAAAACTCAACCACTATTTCGTCTTCCTTCTAGTAGAACAATAACAAGGGATTGTTATGAAGTTTACTGTGAATTGAAGCAAAATCTAAGAAGTTCTTTTAGAGAAGCACAACCAAAAATTTGCTTCACAACAGACACATGGACTTCATTACAAAGAATAAATTATATGTGTTTGAAGAGCCCACTTCATTGATAGGGATTGGAAGTTGCATAAAAGAATACTAAATTTTTGCCCTATCACTAGTCATAAGGGTGAAAATATGGCTAAAGCTATTAGGGATTGTTTGCTTGAATGGAAACTTAGCAGAACAAAATTCCCAAAACATCTTATCAAGCTATTTCATTGTTAATTTTGTTATTCCAAGATGGGTTTAAGTTATTTCTGTGAATTTTAACCTGTGATATAGGTTGGTTATAATTTTTACTAGGTTACCAATTACTTTTGTATGTTTTACGTTATGCGTGATAATAGTAGGGGTGGCAAAATGGTTCAAAGAAAACAGTTAACCACCCATATTATCCACTAAAAAATGGGTTGGATAATGGATTTTTTTAAAATGGATCAAATATGGATAAGAACCATATTATCCATTTAGAAGATGGATAACCAATGAGTCTAACTTTTACATTTGTAAAGCCTCAAATTGGAGGTTACTCAAGTTAGGGAGACTAAGACTTCTTCCAAAAGTGATCATATACAAGAAGTCATGGATAATATGGGTAACCCATATTATCTGCCGATTAATCCGTTTTTTATCCGTATTAAATATGGGTCGGGTCAGATAATTAATCAGTTTTTATTATCCGTTTTCGACCCGAACCATATCCGATCCGACCCGGCCGTTTGCCACTCCTAGATAATAGGTTAGTTACCATTTTTACAAGGTTACGAATTAATGACTATCATACAGATTTACCTATAATAACCTTATAAATGACCTGATTGTATAAATACTTTTTATACTGTCAACAGCGGCGGATCCAAGATTTAAATCCTATGGGTTCAACTTTTAAAGTTTTTAGCATTAAACCCATTATATTTTAAAGCTATGGGTTCATATCTACTATTTTTGTAATTTTAGTGAATTTTTACATATAAAATTTTACTCCTCGTCAAAAGTTATGAGTTCAATTGAACCTATCGGTACTACACTAACCGTCAATGCAACTATAGTGCAAACAAACAAAGTAATAGGATATCTACAAAGCTTAGACTATTTCTTAAAAGTCTAAAACCAAACGATACCTTCAGGGTCACACCCTATTCATTCTGGGCTTTTGGATCCAAGGTGGTTCCAGATCCAGTTAAGGCCCATTTTATAGCATTGAATTCCAATTTACATGCGGTCACTTTGCAGCTGCTTGAAAACTGCTTGAACCACTGCTGCTTTGCTGCCGTCGTCCGCCGTTTGTCTCCGGCAGAGTTATTCGAGTTAAAGGTACACTTCTCTTCTTGCTCCTAAAACTTGCACGTTACTCATTACCCTTCAGTCTCGTTCTCGGCATATCATCGCTTTAAAACCCTATGTTTTAGTTGCTAACAATATTCCCTATGTGATGTTCAAATCTAGCAATATCCGGTAAAACAACTTCTTAGTAATTTATGAGTTAAATTGTAAAAAACAAAAAAAAAAAGAAAAGAATTATTTATGAGTCAATATGACCAAAATTTTGGAAACTATTTTTTTGATAAATGCTGTGTCTGGGCCAGCTTGCGCGCCCCTACTAGTTCCACAAGATACCTGTTACCTCCTACTCCCACCAACAACATGTACCAGGTTACTTTATCCACCAAAGCTTGGACAGAAGAGAGTCTTCATTGGGATTTGAACTAGAGAACTCAGGTTCTCAATTCACGTCATTAATCACTAGGTCAGACCCTTAGTGCTAAAAATTTTGGAAAACTATTTTTCTCCTTATTGTTAGCATGATAGTTGATAAGAGCTTAGAAGAAAAAAAGTAAACAGACATGTGATTCTGGTTTCTATTCTTCTGTCGGTCCGTTCCCTGCATCTATCCCTTTAAAACCCCATGTTTTAGCTGCCGACAATATTCTCTATTTGTCGTTTTAGACTTTTAAGAAATAGTTTAAGCTTTGTAGATATCCTATTACTTACTTTGTTTGCACTATAGTTACATTGACGGTTAGTGTAGTACCGATAGGTTCAATTGAACCCATAACTTTTGACGTGGAGTAAAATTTTATATGTAAAAATTCACTAAAATAGTAGATATGAACCCATAGCTTTAAAATATAATGGGTTTAATGCTAAAAACTTTAAAAGTTGAACCCATAGGATTTAAATCCTGGATCCGCCGCTGTTGACAATATAAAAAGTATTTATACAATCAGGTCATTTATAAGGTTATTATAGGTAAATCTGTATGATAATCATTAATTTGTAAAAATGGTAACTAACCTATTATCTAGGAGTGGCAAACGAGCGGGTCGGATCGGATATGGTTCGGGTCGAAAACGGGTAATGAAAAAACGGATCAATTATCTGACCCGACCCATATTTAATACGGATAAAAAACAGGTTAACCGGCAGATAATATGGGTTACCCATATTATCCATGACTTCTTGTATATGATCACTTTTGGGAGAAGTCTTAGTCTCCCTAACTTGAGTAACCTCCAATTTGAGGCTTTACAAATGTAAAAGTTTGACTCATTGGTTATCCATCTTCTAAATGGATAATATGGTTCTTATCCATATTTGATCCGTTTTAAAAAAATTCATTATCCAACCCATTTTTTAGTGGATAATATGGGTGGTTAACTGTTTTCTTTGAACCATTTTGCCACCCCTACTATTATCACATATAATGTACAATATACAAAATTAATTGGTAACCTAGTAAAAATTATAACCAACCTGTATCACAGGTTAAACTTCACAGAAATAACTTAAACCTATCTTGGAATAACAAAATTAACAATGAAATAGTTTAGTTTGATAAGATGTTTTGGGAATTTTGTTTTGCTAAGTTTCACCTGTGCATAAATGCTCCATTGCATAGCTTGTTTTGGTGAAAATTGTTTTTTTTCCGTTGATTTTTTGTTTGCTTTAGTTGGACAATTAATAAGATGGGTGATTTTTTCTTCTAATCAGGTAGTAAAGATCCATGGATGAAAGTTTATACGATGAATTTGGGAACTATATCGGTCCTGAAATTGAGTCTGATCAGGAAAGTGATAGGGAAGAGGAAGATGAGGAGCTCCCTGAGAGAAGTGATGATGAGAGGGCTGCATCTGATGGCGAGCAACCTGGTGCATCGAATGGATGGCTGGCCACTCAAGAGGATGTTGACATGGATAACCAAGTTGTCCTTGCTGAAGACAAGAAATACTACCCAACAGCCGAAGAGGTTTACGGTGAAGAGGTCGAGACATTGGTGATGGATGAAGATGAACAGCCTCTTGAAATGCCGATAATTAAACCGGTGAAGAATCTCAAGTTTGAACTTGGGGTAAAGGATTCGTCCACCTATGTTTCGACTCAATTTCTCTTAGGTCTGATGTTGAACCCAGCATTGGTTCGAAATGTTGCTTTAGTGGGACACGTGTATCACGGGATGACTTTGTTTATGGATATGCTGGTGGAGCAAACCCACCATATATCTACTTTTGATCAGAATAGTGAGAAGCATATGAGGTATACAGACACAAGAATAGATGAGCAAGAAAGGAGGATATCAATTAAGTCTGTCCCTATGTCACTCGTCCTGGAAGACAGCAATTCAAAGTCTTACCTCTGCAACATTATGGATGCTCCTGGTCATGTCAACTTCTCGGATGAGATGACAGCTGCTTTGAGACTTTCTGATGGTGCAGTTTTGATTGTTGATGCTGTTGAAGGAGTGATGGTAATTTCCTTCTTATTTCTACGATTAATCCACTTGCAGACATACAGGACGGGTGATTATCTCTCCGTCTTGATGTAAGCTGCTAAAGCTCTGTGTGTTTTCTGGGAAGCTTTGCAGTTTAAGCAGATGTATTATCAAAATATTGGGGCTCATACGGGGGATGGGTGGGGTTTAAGTTGGATTCGACTTAAGTCAGGTAGACGTAGCTGGGTGGGGCAGTTGTGTCGTTTCTTCTTTCGATTTATTTTTTGAAAGCTGTATTCCTATCATTGAGCTCTATTTGGACTTTATCTTGTATATGCGCACTGGATAGGTAGATCACTTACAATTGTTGCTTGTGTCATGGGTGACAGGTAAATACAGAACGGGCCATTCGGCATGCGATTCAAGAACGTATTCCTATTGTTCTTGTGATTAACAAGGTATCTTGCCTATACATAAAACTAGTGAAAAATATTAAGTGTCTTCAATGTTGAGATACAGTTATTTTCCTCTAATAATTTTTGTTGTCCTTTTAGGTTGAACAGACTGATAACTGAGCTTAAATTGCCTCCAAAGGATGCTACTTCAAATTAAAGCACATAATGAAGCTGTCAACAATCAAGTTACAGCTTGCCTCGTCCATAGCTGAAATGCACAAGTATTCGATCCTGCGTTAGGGAATGTCTGCTTTGCAACAACAGCAGGTGGTCGTTCACACTGCAGTCATTTGCCAAACTGTATGTTAAGCTTCATGGAGTTGCATTTGATGCCAACAAGTTTGCTTCGCGGCTTTGGGGGGACTTCTACTTTGATCCTGACACAAGAAGTTTCAAAAGAAAAACACCTGCAAGTGGGTCGAAAGATCTTTTGTGCAGTTCGTTCTTGAACCTCTTTACAAAATCTATAGCCAAGTGATTGGAGAGCACAAGAAGAGTGTTGAAAGGCAACCCTGGCAGAACTTGGTTGTGACGCTTGGCAATGCAGCTTACCGCCTAAATGTTAGGCCCTCTTCTGAGGCTGGCTTGTAGTGCTGTTTTTGGCACTGCCACTGGCTTTACTGACATGGTGGTTCATCACATTCCTTCTGCTAAAAGCTGCTGCAGCTGAGGAAAGTGGAGCACATATAACACGGTCCAAGGATTCAGCAATTTACAAAGCAATGGAAAATTGTGACTCCGCTGGCCCTTTGATGGTTAATGTGACCAAGCTGTATCCCAAATCGGATTGGTAGTGTTTTGATGCTTTCGGTAGGGTTTACAGCGGGGAAATAATGGCAGGGCAGACAGTACGCGTTTTGGAGAGGGCTATTCACCTGAGGATGAAGAGGATATGACTGTTAAAGAAGTCACAAAGCTGTGGGTATATCAAGCTCGATACAGGATACCCATAAGTAAGGCTCCTCCAGGTGCTTGGGTGTTGATTGAAGGAGTGGATGCTTCAATCATGAAAACTGCTACTCTTTGTAACTCGGAATTTGGCGAGGATGTGTACATATTCCGGCCCCTTCAGTTCAATACTCTTCCCGTGGTGAAAACAGCAACTGAGCCTTTGAATCCTAGCGAGTTGCCCAAAATGGTGGAGGGGCTTAGGAAAATCAGCAAGAGTTATCCTCTTGCAATCACAAAGGTTGAAGAGTCTGGTGAACACACAATATTGGGTACTGGTGAATTGTACCTAGATTCCATAATGAAGGACCTTAGGGGCTTTACTCCGAGGTGGAAGTGAAGGTGCTTTTATAACTCTCTCTTCATACATTCACCTTTGTCAGTTCTCTCCTTGTTTCAGGACAAATCCAAACTTTATTGACATTAAGGATTCATTTGTTAAACTTGACTGATCTCGAGGTGCATTTTCGTTTGTGTGTGCAATATTCAGGTGGCTGATCCAGTTGTTTCATTCTGCGAACTGTAGTGGAGTCCGTTTCAATGAAATGTTTTGCTGAAACACCTAATAAGAAAAATAAAATCACCATGGTGAGACAGTCTGTTAATTTTTTGATATGTGCAAGCTGAGAAAATTGTTTCCCTCCTTGCTCACTTATATTGCGTGTAGATTGCGGAACCATTAGAGAGAGGACTTGCTGAGGACATCGGGAAACAGTGTTGTAAGCATAGATTGGCCTAGAAAGAAACTTGTGACTTTTTTCACAAACCAAATATGACTGGGATCTGCTTCTGCACGATCTATTTGGGCATTTGGACCTGATAAGCAGGTCAGGGTTGCATCGGCTTAGATGCTTTACCACTTGGTTATTTTGAACATTTTCTAATGGATTGCTTCTATTGTTTAGTTGAACATAAGTTTTCCGTTTTGACACTTCAAATGTATTTGCAGGGACCTAACATCTTATTGGATGATACACTCTCCAGTGAAGTGGACAAGAGCTTGTTGAATGCTGTTAAAGATTCTATTGTTCAGGGGTAACTTGATCTTAGTTTTATGCTTTCTTTCCTTTGTGAGATATTGGACTAACAAAATTTTAACAGGTTTCAATGGGGAGCTCGGGAAGGACCCCTATGTGTATGAGCCCATTAGAAATGTTAAATTCAAAATAGTTGAGTGCAAAGATTGCACTTTGAGCCACTTAATCGTGGAACAGGTCAGATTATTCCAACTGCACGACGTGTAGCCTACTCTTCTTTCCTTATGGCGACACCCAGGCTTATGGAACCTGTGTATTATGTGGAGGTATAACCCGTGGTATCTGAAGTTAGTTCTTTTTTTTTGGGGTATCGTTTTGGAGCACACGTTTGGTGAATGCATTTATGATAAACTGTTTATTATGTTCTTCAGATTCATCATAGTAAGAAAGAAAGCGAAACGGGGTTTAGAACTGGACCTATAAGCTGTACAAAACACATTATTTTACCTATTAGAGCTGCTAAGCTATACCCATTTATATTATGTAAAAAAAATTAATAGTGAAAACTGTCATGACAGGATATTAGTAA
>NC_031991.1:12065292-12119771 GCF_001879085.1 Nicotiana attenuata
TTTACAGTAAAAGGGATGAAATTTGAACAAAAGATAGATTTTAGATGTTTCTATGTGAAACTGGGGCTAACTTTCTGGTGTCTTGATTCAGATCCAAACACCCATGGATTGCCTCTCTGCTACATACACCGTGTTGTCTCGCAGGCGTGGACATGTTACTGCTGATGTTCCTCAACCTGGGACCCCTGCCTACATCGTCAAGGTTTGAATTCGAAATATAGATAGCACCCTGGATTTTTTATATAATCTTTTCATGTTATAACATCAGTTTTCTCATATGCACACTTGTTCCTTCTCCAGGCATTTTTACCTGTTATCGAGTCCTTTGGTTTCGAAACCGACTTGAGGTATCACACCCAAGGGCAGGCGTTTTGTCTTTCAGTTTTTGATCATTGGGCTATTGTTCCTGGAGATCCTCTTGACAAGAGCATCGTTTTACGACCACTAGAGCCTGCCCCAATTCAGCATCTGGCTCGTGAGTTCATGGTGAAGACAAGGCGTAGAAAGGTATATATTCTAGTAGGGTTAATTTGAGATTATTTACTCTTCAGGTTTCTTGAACAGCACTTGATTTGAAGTGGTGCTTGCCCCCTTCCAGATGTCCCTTGTTCCCCCTCTTCTATTATGATCTTGGTGCAAGCCCCCTTCCACATATCCCTTGTTTCCCATTTAAGGCTTCAACTCTCATCTTTTTCGGTTTTTTTAAAACAGAAATATAAGGGGAATGTGGTATTGTCTTAAATGATGGATCTATCCCAAGAGTATTGTCTTAAATGATGGATCTATCCCTTTTCTTTTAGGGAATGAGTGAAGATGTGAGCATCAACAAATTCTTTGATGAGGCTATGATGGTGGAGCTTGCGCAGCAGGATGCTGATCTTCACCTGCAGATGATGTAGATATCACATAGCTGAGGTGGTTTTGTATGTTATGTAGCCGACAGCCTCTTGAAAGATATTGTAGCCGACAGCCTCTTGAAATATGTAATAGTCTAGTACAAATTTGGCATACCAGGAGCATGAATAGTTCCTGCGTAACTCTCCCTTTGAGCTCATCTATTTGTTGGGATAATCCCTTACTCTAACATTCGAGTATCTGTGGTGATTTCCTCTCCATCAAAGGGTAGATTCTCGCACGACTGGCATTAAGTATGAGATTTCTGTTGGCTCAGGCGTATTGAATTACTGGGCACTTGTTCAAGTTCTTACTTTATCCTCTTTTAGCACGTTCTTTGGATTCTATATAGCCTAAAGGTTGAACTCATTTTAGCTTTGCCAGAAGTTCCTTTTTTATTTTAGGTGAGTTTTGTAACATTTGATCCCAGTTTTACAGGATGAGAGTCTCATATTTGGTTAACTATGTAACCACTATGTAAGCTAAAGATTGAAGATTATATGAAAATTCACTGCTAGATAACTTGTTTACTACGCGAAAATGTAATAAATTAATTATTACTAGTTTCTCAAGAGGACTCAGTTTGATTATCCTAAATTTTTTTAGCAGCAGTCGGCTAACGGTTTGATGATATTCAGACTAAAAGCTAGGGAATGAGATTTTACAATAAGAACAATTTTTCTTGGTTAAACCAAACAATCTTTCTCCTTATTTTATTTCATTTCCTTTAAAGTTCTCATATTTTTTCTTTGTTTCATCCCGTCATGGTTAAAATTCAACTGGTAGACAAAGTAGATGTAAAACGTTTTATGAGATACCATGTATGACCATTTTGTTTAATTATATTGATTATAGTTTCTTTATTCTTGATGTAATAGCTCTTTCTTTACTACTCCCAGTGAAGGAGTTGAAGTTTGATTATTGCTGGCCCTAATAAACTTTTTTGATCTCTTAATTGGCTCATGTTCAGGTTTCATATCATAAATGGCGGCTCTGTGTACTTACAACCTCTACGTAGTTTACAAATAAGGGTAATCTATTCGCACCTGACTGTGATATGTGAACCCCCAACCATGTGATAAGTCCCACATTTCATGGAAGAATAATGGTCTCTCTTTATCAACAGACAAAGGCATCATTGTTTCACCCTAAGGTGGAAACCCTATTATTAATGTAATGGGACCAACTTAAGCATGACTTTGAGTGTATAACCCTACTCTTTAGTCCAAAAAGAAAAAGACTTTGCACCTCCAACTCTACTTTCTTCCTCAGTTTCAGCCATATTTCAAGCTCAAAATCCTTCATACAGTTGGAAAGTAAAGCAAACCAAATACTTACCCAAATCAATGAAATCCAAGAACAGACAATGGCCATCAAATTTTATTCACAACTTGTACATAGTTCTGTTATTCCTATTCTTGAAACTCTTTCTTCTTGTTCAATGTTCTAATAACAACCTTACTAGAGCTTTATACAATGCAAATCTTCCTTCAAATCTAGCAGGAATGAAACTCTCACTCGTTCGATTAAGAAGCAGAACATTGTGGAAAAAAGGTGCAAACTTTAGTGGTTTTTCTATTCCTCCAAAAACAATTCCAGTACCTTATGTTAAAAGAATCCACATTGTTTATAATGACTTGGGAAATTTATCTTCTCATTACTTCAACATATCAGGTTACAATCTCCTAACTTCTGTTATTGGTTTCATGGTTTATGATGCACCATCACATATTAGTAGTATTACAAATCTTACAAAGATTGATCTTAAACCAATGGAACAACCTATATCGATCGAGTTCAAGAATCTAACAGAGATGAAGGAAAGAACTAAGTGTGTTATGTTTGATGAAAATGGTAAAGTTTCTTTTAGTGAAATGAGATTTCCTAACTTATGTTATACAAGAAATCATGGTCGTTTCTCTATAGTGTTACCTTTAGAGATGAAGAAGAAGAGGAGATTATGGGTTTTTTTTTAGTTATTGGATTTGTTATCGGACTACTCGGGTTGTCGTTGGTAGCTGCAGTAGGAAAGATGGTGTTGGGAATTTTTAAAGCCAAGAAAACATGTGAAATGGAAAGAGAAGCAGAAGAAGGTGAGTTTTTGGAAAAAGAAGTAAAATGCCTATTGCTATGGTCACAAGAACTCATCCAGTAATTGAAGGACCATGTTTTCCATAGTTGGTGTTCTGGTTTTAGAAGGGAGCCTCGGCGCAGCTGGTAAAGCTGTTGTCATGGAGGTCACGGTTCAAGCCGTGGAAACAACCTCTTGCAGAAATGCAGGGTAAAGCTACGTAAAACAGACCTTTGTGATGTGGCCCTTTCCCAGACCGCATAGTGCAACGCCCTTGGTGTTATATGGTTTTAAAGGTAAAATCTTGAGTTTGTATGGTTGCAATTTCAAAAATGTTATGAGTATGATAATAGCAAAGGGAGACCAGTATACGCAACTTTTTTTTTCTTTTTATAATGCGTTTCCAAAACTTATTTGGGATATTTGTAAGATAAAACCTCAGGGACATTGACTCATATTATAAAATTCTTCGTATACATGATAGTCACTTTAAATGGTTGCTATTTAGAAATTAGCCAGTGCATTTTGAATTTTAATTTTTGAGTTGAATTTGTCGTGCTTCTCGCAAACATCAGATTTTGCAGTGCATTTACTGTTTCCTTGAAACAATAATTATGCCTTCTTAATTTTCTAAAGTAACACTTGTTTTGGACCGAAGTTGTGCGGCTAAAATGACATTTAAAATGAAGATAATAATATTCTTATCTCTAATTTTCAAGGATTAATAGGATATTCTTATCTCGAGTATCCGTTTTTTGATATTGATGACAATAAAATACAGTTGAATTTTTGCGAGTGAAAACTTTTTTAACTCTTATTTATAAAACTTAAAACACTTTTAACATCTGTTTTCCAAATATCTTCATGTTCAAACATCAACCGATTGATTCAAGTCCAAACGGGGATGAACCAACTCCGTTTCCCAAATTAGGGTATTTTCACAAGTTTGCACCCACTTATTCCTTGATTTAATCTGAAATAGTTATATCAATAATTACCTGATGCAACTGCATTATCAATGACACCCTTGGTCATCAAGTAAGAATTTCCAAGTGAAAATTTCACTCCTGGATTTTTTGAGCTGAAATTTTGCAGCAAGCTGAGTGTTGTATTATAAAATGATTGAGCAAAATCATTAAGTGTCTCATTACAGGCTCCACCAGGTGTTACACTACGAATAGCCGGACAGCATCCAATCGTTGGAATGCTCACAATTCCAAATTTCCTTGCACATATCAAATGATGGAGCTCTTACGTATAAACTTCCAGCATATTATGTTGGAATCCCAGAACACAGAAAGTTTCAACATGATATGCGTGATTATGAGTTCCTGCATATAAACTTCCCGCATATTATGTTGGGACTCCAGCACATTATGAAATTCCAGCACATTAAGCTGGAAGCTCATATGTGAAAAATTCGAACTCCAGCATATTATGTTGGAATATTTCCATATTTTTAGGGTGTTTTTGTTCAAATTTTATCTTTACATGAAAAGTGACTAAATTTCGACTACTTTTAAAATCGTGGCTATTCTTAAATTACCAGTTGTAAATCTGGCTATTTTTTATTTTTTCCGACAAAATAATTAAGGTAAACAAAAATTGGCTCGGATATCATGTTAACAAAAGAAAGCATATAAATCTGAGGAGAGTCCAAGTATGAAACTTTTTAGAGAAATTTTCAAAAACCACTATTGTTTAGTGGCTATTAACTTCGTATAGCTACCATATATATATATATATATATATATATATATATATATATATATATATATATATATATTACTTCCTATAGCTACTATTCAGTTGTTACGGTAGTGTATTTGCTGTATTCCTGAATTCATGAATACAACATCAAAAAGAGCCTAAATCATGGCAGTCTAGCTGTACGCGCATGTATTCACATGTATTCACGCCATGTATTCATGAATACAACTGCAAAAAGCTCCTAAAATCAGGGTAGTCTAGCATTACGCGCATGTATTCACATGTATTCGCGCTGCTATATTCATAGATACAGTAACGATAATCACCTTAAAAATAGGTATGTTCAGCTGTCCAAGAGAGGAAAAACATAATTTCATGCCTTATTTCATACCTCAATGGTAGTATATACCATAAATACTTATTTTGCTATAAAATTAAATCGACCCGACATGTTGTTTTGCTTTTTAGAACTCCGTTCCCCTAAAAAAGACTTCATATACTTGCTTTTGTTGATTTATGACTTGCGGGGATGGTTGGTTCGTGATTTGGAAGAGTTTGGGTTGACATCGGAACACTTGGTTCCTTAAGATTGGCTTAAACGACCTCGGAATCGGGGTTTGACGGTTCCAGTAGGTTCATATGATAATTTCGGACTGGGGCGTATGTTCGGATCGGGTTTTGGGTGACTCGAGAGCGTTTCGGCGCCTAATAGTGAAAGTTGGTTCTTGAAGGTTTTTGAAGTTCTTTAAATTTGGTTTGAAGTAGGTTTTAGTGATATCGAGGTCCAAATGGAATTCTGAGACCGGAATAGTTATGTAATTTCATTTAAGACTTGCACGCAAAATTTGGTGTCAATCCGAGTAGTCCAAGTATGATTCGACGCGTTCAGAGCGATTAAGAAACTTGAAGTTTAAAGTTTGATTCAATTTGATTTTGGGGTCTGATTCTTGATTTTGTTTTTGTTTTACGCATTTCGAGAGTTTGAGTAGGTCCGTATTATGTTTATAGACTTGTTGGAGTAGTTGGACGGGGTCCCGAGGGGCTCGGGTGCGTTTCGGACCACCCCGAATTGTGTTGAAACACACCAGATTTCTGCTTCTTGTTTCCTTCTCCGCGAACGCGGTCAGACCCTTGCGTTCGCGATGAAGGATTTGTGGTACTGTGGGCATGGGAGCTTTTGTCCTACGCGTTCGTGTGCTCAGGATCGCGTTTGCGGAGGTTTGGGTCCTCTAGCCATAGTGTTTGTGTGACCTAGCTCGCGTTCGCGTAGAAGAGGCTGAGCTGGGAGGCCGCTGTTTATTCTTCGCGTTCACGAAGAAGCCCTCGCGTTCGCGTATGGTAGGCTAAGCGAGGCGATGTATAAATTTCCCTGGGCCTGGACCGTTTGCCTTCACGATCGCGAGGCCTCTTCCGTGATCACGAAGAAGGCAGACCTGGGCAAAGAACTTTTAAAAAAAGGGACTAAGGCTATTTTAGCTCATTTCTTCCATTGTTGGGTGATTCTTGGAGCTCTTAGAGAGGGAATTTTACTTATCACTTTGAGGTAAGTAATTTCTACACAATGTGAGTTAAATACATAGTTTATGGGTAGATTATAACATGTAAATTAGTGAAAATCATGGGTTTAGGTGAAAATCTAGGTTTTTGATAAAAATGAGATTTAACAACGAAATTTGTTATGGAATTTAGTAGAAATCATATATTTATGTTCCTAAGTTTAGGGGTAACAACTCTCTTTAAAAGTTTCCGAAATCCGAGCATGTGGGCCCGAGGGTGAACTTTAGGAATCTTGCAATTTAAGTTGGGTAATCACTTAAATGGTGGAATTATGAACTTTTGAGCATAGATTGATTAGTTTACATAATATTTGACTAGCTTCGAGTAGTTTGGCGTCAAATTTGGAGGTTTGAGCGCGTTCTTGAATTGGGAAGTAGGCTTTAAGACGAGGTAAGTCTCATTTCTAACCTTGTAAGAGGGAATCAACCCCATATGTGAATTAAATAAATATTTGTATCTATCTGGGGGGGCTACGTACGTGCGAGGTGACGAGAGTACATACATAGCTATTATTATGTTATTGTCCGGGTACTTTAGGACCCGTATCATGCTATATTTGAAATACTTGCATCCTTACTTGCTATTATAATCACTTAAGTCATCCTGGAAATTGATAAAATAATTATAGAAGGTTATACCCACTTACTTGAGGATTTGTATGAAATACTTGACTATAAATGAGAAATTTATGCTTTCTTGAAAATAATTATTATTTGTGGATCGGGCTGAGCGCCTCGGTGATAAATAGAAGCATCTATGGTTCGCGCCGTTCGACCCTCCGACAGTGCACATTTTAATACTATGTTGGACCGGGCCGTACGACCTCGGCATAATTGTGCATGTTAATTATTTGGAACTCTCCGTGATTTATACTGCTTAAATGCTTTGAAATGTAAGTTGTTAAATGATATGACTGAAATTGAAATTATTTTTATGAAAGAAGAACTTATCACTTCCTGCTATTGAACATTCAGTATTATTCATGATATCTATGCTTAGCATAACACTTTAATTATATTATTGTTGGCCCTAGTAAGTGTCAAGTCGACCCCTCGTCACTACTTCTTCGAAGTTAGACTGGGTACATATTGTTTATGTACTCATACTATGCTTCTATACTTAATTGTACAAGATCTGAGGCTGGTGCATCTAGTTACCCGCCCGGCGCCCATACTTGATCTTGGACTGAGACTTCACGGTGAGCTGCCCCCTTCCGAGCCGTTCAACAACATGCCAGAGTTTCTCTTTTGCTTGTACCTGTCTATTCTATTTCAGACAGTAGGATAGTCATCTTTTATATATTCTGCTAGTTGCCCACACACCTATGACACTAGATCTTGGTATATATTAGTAGACTTTGATTTTTGGGTTGTATTTTTATAGTTATGATTTCTTTTAGTTGTTTCCGTTTTGTTTGCGTTAAAAAATCCGTTATTTCAATGTTTTAAATTTAAGTAAAGTTAGATGTTGGGATTGCTTAATAAAAATGGGAAATCACTAAGTTGTTCACTGTTGGCTTGTCTAGCAACGGTACTGGACTCCATTACGGCCTGACATGGAGTTGGGTCGTGACAAAATATAAAAGGTAGTAATAGAAAATAATATTTCAAAATATTTTTGATTTATAATAAATAGGATATATACCTTTACTATAGGAAATAAAATTTCCTAACTTTTTTTTAATTAAACAAAAGACCAATTGACCAATAATGAAATTTAGACGTTGAGAATATACATGAAAGCATTAGGAGTGAATAATCTACTAATGTATAAATTCAGTAATGATGCCCGTAACATTTAATATATCTATCTATTTGTACTATATTAAAAATGGGAATCCAAAACTTAAAAGTTAAATTAGCTAATATCGTTCATATAATTCTAATTACCCTATTTAGTTTAATAATTCCTACAAATTAAGAATCGGTAAACCTAAATAACCTATTTAAAATGTATGATTCTCCAACCGAATTCTTTATAATATGTTATTTCGTATTGGTCAGTCCAAACAATAGTGTGAGTAAACAATAATGAAATTAGTAAACAGTAATTATAATTTTATTTCAATAATAAAATGAATAGGTACGAGAAGCGTAGAAAAAAAGTGAATGACTAACTACTAAATCAGATTTGTTATAAATAGAATTTTATTTGTGATGATTGTCTCTATTTATAGAGATTCTAGGGTTTATTACTTGGTAGTTAAGTCACCTTCTCCCTATAAATAGAGGGTTATATTCCATTGTAATTCACTCCAAAATAATTATGAATTCTCTTCTTCTACTTTTCTTTCCAATACTGTTCTTCTTCTTTTATTGTTTCATAACACATTATCAACACAAGACTCTAACCAATTGAGTAGAGATTAAAATGATGAACCACTGGGTTTTGGATTTGGAAGCAAAGCCGTAGGATCGAGAGACTAATCAACAATTTAGATGTATTTGACTCATCCTGTCATGGAAATTCATTTCCCATGGAAATTAATTTGGTGTGATGAGTTGCATTCTGTGAGGATAGCAACGAATTGACAAATCCAGATTTTTTAAATTGGACGGATGAGATATATTTGATCTGTTGCTTTTGTGCTAATTGCATTGAGCTTGGCAAACGGGATTAAATTCTGAATTTAAGGTAAGTATTTTACTTTATTTTTCTCTTTCAAATTCTTGACATTCTATAATTTGATTTTAAATACAAGCAAAGACGATAAATTTTGATTGTAACTCTAACGGAGTTTGAAAGAAATTATAACTACCCAAAGTGGTAAAATTTTTATGCCTTGCCATGATCAAATTCATGTATGATTGTGGTCAAAGAATTGAAAACCCGTTCCATTGAATTTGCTCCATTCTCATTCCCTTAAGAGAATGTGATAGAAATATGTGATAAGTCTGAAAGAAGACAAAATTATTACCTTGAAGGTATCAATGGATGTGGACGTGGCAATAGACGAAATTATAATCGTCATCATTGTGATAGTGAGAATAATAAGGATTCTCAAAATAAGCCTTCACTCTGTGAAGATGATGTTTGTCATCGATTTGACATGAGATTTCGTAAAGCACATATAGATTGATTATGGTCCATTCATGATATGAATGTGACAACATCTGATTTATAAATACATATTCATTCTTCAAAGAATATGAATGTGCTAGTGGTAGTGAATTGTCACGACCCGGATTTCCCACCATCAGAGTCGTGATGGCGCCTACTCGTGGTAGCTAGGCAAGCCAACTTAATTACCTTTCCATCACTAGCAATTATCTTTAACAGTTTATAAGATCAATATAGAACATAAAGTCTAATAAGAACAATAGCGGAAGTCTGTCTTAAAATGATGAATTTCAAATGCGGAATAGTCAAAAACTACCTCTACCCAAGATTTGGTGTCACATTACTCACGAACCACTAAGAATAAACTAAATACAAAGGCCTGAAAGAAATATTACAGCTGTCTGTCTCGAAACAAGGAGGCAACAGTCTAAACGAAAACAATAAAGAAGAGACACCGGGCCTGCGGACGCCTGCAAGGCTACCTCAGTCTCGTGATATGAAGGCCTGCTCCCGTACTACTGCTGCTGCTGCTCCTCAAAACCTGGACCTGTGC
Source organism: Nicotiana attenuata (assembly GCF_001879085.1). Classification (NCBI taxonomy): domain Eukaryota; kingdom Viridiplantae; phylum Streptophyta; class Magnoliopsida; order Solanales; family Solanaceae; genus Nicotiana; species Nicotiana attenuata. The sequence continues at coordinate 12,075,138 of NC_031991.1, forward strand.
AAAAATGCACAGAAGTGTAGCATCAGCACAACCGACCCCATGTGCTGGTAAGTGTCTAGTCTAACCCCGGCGAAGTAGTGACGAGGCTAGACCGGACACCACGTAAACCTGTGCAGTTGTAAATATACCACGAAAATCGAATACAAAACAATTAACAACATGGGAGGGGAGACATGCTAAGGGGAGATACAATATTAACAACAATCCAGAGTAACCATTAAAAACAGCTTAGGTTCACAATGAATAAAGAATCAATACTCAAATACAAACACATAGCCTCAATAACTGTTGCGGCGTGCAACCCGCTCCATAATTACTATTGTTGCGGCGTGCAACCCGCTCCACAAATACCACCGTTGCGGCGCGCAACCCGACCCATATCATTTATCATGTATCATTGTTGCGGCGCGCAACCCGATCCTCACCTTTTACTGTTGCGGCGTGCAAACCGATCCTCAATATCATTGTTGCGGCGCACAACCCGATCCTCAATATCATTGTACAGTCCGACTCCCCAAACAATAGTCACAATCAAGGGGCACAAAATAAGCAAATATTTGACAAACATCCCGGCAAGGGAAAGAATTCAACAAATGCAACCAAATGTCCCGACAAGGGAATATCAACAACGCTTTCTCTTTCTTACTTTCCTTATCTTATAATTCACTTTACTATTTTGAGCCAACGCTCCAAAGAATCAAGTCATTTCGTATACTTTCAATATTCGTATCACAATTCGAGCGAATGCTCCAGGAATCAAATGATCCTATTACCGTTCACATGTTATTCACAACATATAGAAATCCTCCAATAAACACGGAGTTCACAACCAAATCATGATAATCACATTATAAGGACTCACGGTCATGCTAGACACCAATGTATAGATACTCGTCACCATGCCTATACATCGTACTCGATCACATAGCAATTAGCAACAAGACTCAACTCCTATTCCCTCAAGCTAGGGTTAAACCAAACACTTACCTCGGTCCCAAGAATAGCAATCAACCTTCAAAGACCGCCTTTCCTCTACAATCCGACTCCGAAACAGTGATATCTAGGCATGATTAATTCAATAATATCAATAAAGACTCAATGGCAACATCCCATAGCCTAGATATGAATTTTCTAGCATTCTTCCAAAAATACCAAAATTAGACACCGGGCCCACATGGTCCAAACTCGAGGCTCGGACCAAAACCCGATCACCCATAACCCCACGAATCCAAATATGTAATTTTTTTGAAGATTCGACCCCAAATTGAGGTTGAATCACCCAAAATTCTCAAAACCCTACTCTGCCCAAAACCCTTAATTTCTACTTTATTTTCATGATTTAGGGCTAGGAAATTAGTAATTAGATGAAGAAATAATGAGGGAATGATGTTAAGATTACTTACCCAAAGAGTTATGGAGGAAGGAGAGCTTGAATTTCGTCTATGGAGGGTTTAAGAGGAGAGCTCGTGTGAAAAGAATGAAGGAATCCCGTCACTGGTTCTGTTTTTAGGCTTTAAAATAACTGGGCGTTTTTGGTCTATGCGATCGCGGGGCAATTGATGCGATCATAGAGGAGTGGAAGCTTGGCTTCCGCGATCGCAGAACAATTCGTGCGTTCGCATAGAAGAAGGGAAGCCAAGACTTTTGGGCGAAGTGTAAAGCTGTGCGATCGCGTAGAGGTGAGTGCGATCGCATTGAAGAAAATGGTCAGACTATGCGATCGCGGGACAACTTATGTGATCGCGTTGAAGAAATTTGGAAATGCCTGGAGAAGACTCTATGCGATCGCAGGAATGGAATCGCGATCGCAGAGAACAAATTCTCTGAACACCAGAAGCAGTACTTCTGCAACAACTCTAAGGCCAAAAACACCCCGAACCACCTCCAATTCACTCCCGAGCCCTCGGGGCTCCTAACCAATCACACACACTAACTCAGTAACGTCCTACGAACTTACTCGAGCGATCAAATCGCCAAAATAACATCAAAGTCATTGAATCAAGCCTCAAAATCATCATTTTCATTTAAAACTTCATAAACTTCTAACTTTAGATATTTAGGTCCGAAACACGTCAAACGACGTCCGATTTCGACCAAACTTCACAGAAAGTGCTTAAACAATATATATGACTTGTGCCGGGCGTCGGAACCAAAATACGAGCCCGATACCACAGTCTTTTAATAAATTTTCATTTCCATTTTCCTTATTAATTTCAGAAAAACAATTTCATAGAAAAATTCATTTCTCGGGCTCTAGACCTCGGAATTCAACTCCGGGCACATGCCCGAGTCCCATATTTTTCTACGGACCTTCCGGGACAGTCCAATCTCGGGTCCGGGTCCGTTTACCAAAAATGTTGACCGAAGTCAACCTTAAACATATTAATATCAAAATTCTTCAAATTTTTCACAGAATTCACATATTTCAACATAAAAGCTTTTCCGGCTACGCGCCCGGAATGCGCACGCAAATCGAGGCAAGTAAATAAGGTTTTCAAGGCCTCGAAAGCACAGAATGAATGAGGAAACAGGTGATGACTCTTTGGGTCGTCACATCCTCCACCTCTAAAACAACCGTTCGTCCTCGAACGAACAAAAGAAAGAAGTACCTGAGTCAGGAAATAGATGTGGATAACGGCTCCGCATGTCAGACTCGGACTCCCAGGTCGAGGCCTCAGGGGGCTGACCTCTCCACTGAACACGAACAGAAGGAAAACTCTTCGACCTTAGCTGTCGAACCTGTCGGCCTAGAATAGCTACCGGCTCCTCCTCATATGACAGATCCTTGTCCAACTGGACCGTGCTGAAGTCTAATACATGGGTAGGATCGCCGTGATACCTCCAAAGCATAGACACATGAAAAACTGGATGCACGGCTGATAAGCTAGGTGGCAATGCAAGCCTATAAGCCACCTCTCCTACTCGATCAAGAATCTCAAACGGACCAATGTACCTAGGGCTAAGCTTGCCCTTCTTCCCGAATCTCATCACGCCCTTCATGGGCGACACCCGAAGCAATACTCGCTCTCCAATCATGAAAGCTACATCTCGGACCTTGCGGTCTGCATAAGTCTTCTGCCTAGACTGAGCTGAACGAAGCCTCTCCTGAATAATCTTGGCCTTATCTAAGGCCTCCTGAACTAAGTCTGTACCCAATAACCGAGCCTCTCCCGGCTCGAACCATCCGACTGGAGACCGACATTGCCTACCATACAATGCCTCATATGGAGCCATCTGAATGCTGGACTGGTAACTGTTGTTGTAGGTGAACTCTGCTAAAGGCAGAAACTGGTCCCACGAGCCTCCAAAATCAATGACACACGCTCGGAGCATATCCTCCAAAATCTGAATAGTCCGCTCGGACTGACCGTCCGTCTGAGGATGGAACGCTGTGCTCAACTGAACCTGGGTACCTAAATCTTGCTGAACCGCTCTCCAGAAGGGCGAGGTAAACTGCGTACCCCGATCCGAAATGATAGATACCGGCACACCATGAAGGCGAACAATCTCCCGGATATAAATCTCAGCTAACCTCTTGGATGAATATGAGACTGCTACTGGAATGAAATGCGCTGACTTAGTCAACCTATCAACAATGACCCAAATAACATCAAACTTCTTTCGAGTCAACGGAAGTCCAGTAATGAAATCCATGGTAATCCTCTCCCACTTCCACTCAGGAAGCTCAATCCTCTGAGACAAACCACCAGGCCTCTGATGCTCATACTTGACCTGCTGACAGTTTAAACACCAAGCCACATATGCAACAATATCCTTCTTCATCCTACGCCACCAATAATGCTGCCGCAAGTCCTGATACATCTTCGCGGCGCCCGGGTGAATAGAATACTGAGAACTGTGGGCCTCCACTAAGATCAACTCTCGAATCCCATCAACATTGGGCACACAAACTCGACCCTGCAATCTCAAAACGCCATCATCATCTAAAGTCACCTTCGTGGCACCTCCACGCTGCACCGTGTCTCTCAGGACACACAAATGGGGATCATCAAACTGCCGATCACGGATACGCTCCAATAGAGAAGAACGAGCGACCGTGCAAGCCAACACTCTGCTAGGCTCAGAAATATCTAATCTCACCAATCGATTGGCCAACGCCTGAATATCTAAAGCAAGCGGTCTCTGGCTGACCGGGATATAAGCAAGACTACCCATGCTGGCAGACTTCCTACTCAATGCATCGGCCACCACATTGGCCTTACCCGGGTGATATAAGATAGTAACATCATAATCTTTCAACAACTCTAGCCATCTCCTCTGCCTCACATTCAACTCCTTCTGCTTGAACAGATACTGCAGGCTCTTGTGATCCGTGTACACCTCACAATTCACACCATATAGATAATGCCTCCAAATCTTCAAAGCATGAACAACCGCTGCCAACTCTAGATCATGAACCGCATAGTTTTTCTCGTGGATCTTCAACTGTCTCAAAGCATAAGCAATAACCTTGCCATCCTGCATCAATACTGCTCCAAGCCCAATACGGGAAGCATCACAATAGACTGTGTAAGGCCCTGAACCCGTGGGCAAAACCAACACCGGTGCCGTGGTCAGAGCTGTCTTGAGCTTCTGAAAGCTCGCCTCACACTCATCTGACCACCTGAACTGGGCACCCTTCTGGGTCAATCTGGTCATCGGGGCTGCAATAGAAGAAAATCCCTCCACGAACCGACGGTAATAACCTGCTAACCCCAAGAAACTCCGAATCTCGATCGCTGAAGCTGGTCGAGGCCAATTCTTGACTGCCTCAATCTTCTTCGGGTCCACCTGAATACCCTCTGCTGATACAATATGACCCAGAAATGCAACCGAACTCAACCAGAACTCGCACTTCGAAAACTTAGCATATAATTGACTATCTTTCAGAGTCTGAAGAACCACTCTGAGGTGCTGCTCGTGCTCTTCCTGGCTGCGAGAGTACACCAGGATGTCATCAATAAAGACTATCACGAATAAGTCTAGATATGGCCTGAACACTCGGTTCATCAACTCCATAAATGCTGCTGGGGCATTGGTTAACCCAAACGACATGACTAAAAACTCATAGTGCCCATACCGAGTGCGGAATGCTGTCTTAGGGACATCAGACGCCCTAATCTTCAGCTGATGGTAGCCAGATCTCAAGTCTATCTTTGAAAACACCTTTGCTCCCTGAAGCTGGTCAAACAAATCATCAATCCTCGGCAGTGGATACTTGTTCTTTATCGTCACCTTGTTCAACTGCCGGTAATCAATACACATCCGCATCGAACCATCCTTCTTCCTTACAAATAACACCGACACACCCCAAGGAGAAACACTAGGCCTGATAAAACCCTTCTCTAGTAATTCCTGCAACTGGTCCTTTAACTCCTTCAACTCTGGCGGGGCAATGCGATACGGCGGAATAGAAATGGGCTGCGTGCCCGGAGCCAGATCAATACAGAAATCAATATCTCTGTCGGGCGGCATGCCCGGCAGGTTTGAAGGGAAAACCTCAGGGAACTCTCGAACAATAGGAACAGAGTCAATAGAAGGAACCTCTGCGCTGGAGCCACGGACATATGCCAGATAAGCTAAACACCCCTTCTCGACCATGCGTCGAGCCTTGACATATGTAATAACACTGCGAGTGGCATGACCCGAAGTCCCTTTCCACTCTAGTCGGGGCAATTCTGGCAAAGCCAAGGTCACGGTCTTGGCGTGACAATCTAAGATAGCATGATACGGGGACAACCAATCCATCCCCAATATAACGTCAAAATCCACCATATCTAAAAGCAGTAAATCAACACGGGTCTCTAGACCCTCAAACACAACCACACAGGAACGATGCACCCGGTCAACTACTATAGAGTCACCCACCGGTGTAGATGCATAAACAGGAATGTCCAAAGCATAACTAGACATAGCCAGACAGGGTGCAAAATAAGACGACACGTATGAATATGTAGACCCAGGGTCAAATAGCACTGACGCATCTCTATCGCAAACCAGAATAGTACCTGTAATAACGGCATCTAACGACTCAGCCTCTGGTCTGGCTGGTAAAGCATAAAATCGGGGATCAGCTCCACCTCCCTGAACCATGTCTCTGGGACGATCGGCTACCAGCTGACCCCTACCTCTGGCGGTCCGTCCTCCACCTCTAGGGTCTCGACCTCCACCTCTATGATCCCTACCCCTGCCCCTGGCTGGCTGGGCAGGCTGTGGGTCACCTGGTGCCTGAATCATAGGGCGAGGACCCTGCTGCTGTAACTGTGTACCCCTCAATCTCGGGCAAGCTCTCCTGATGTGACCATACTCGCCACACTCATAACATCCCTCTGTACGATGAAACTGGCCCCGACGACCCGAATGACCTCCACGAAAACTCTGAAGAGGCTGTGCACTGATGGGCTGCTGATCAAAATACTACCCACGACGAACCACGATCACCGTGGGGGCCACCCTGAGAAACCGTGGAGGGCTGACTGGAAAGNGTTTTGCGTTTATGAGTATAGTTCAGTTACAGTTTTTTTTGNGTCAAGTTTTACTTGGGAAAGTGATCCTTCTTTTCGGCCGTTTTTTTCCCTTATTACGTTCTGTTTTTCTCACCACCCCACTGCCCTCTTGATTTAGGAGAGGTGGTGTGTAAATGTAGGCCTCTATTCTGTCGTCAATTTCACTTGTGTGACCACTGTCCACCCTGAAATCAGATAATTTGAGTAGTTCCTTATGCTTGATAATCAACTCAAGACAGTGTTAGAGTGCCTCTCTTGTTTTTAACCGTTAGTTGTAACAATCATGAACCTATTAGTCAATCTGCCATTTATTTTGTTAATAAATATTACGGAATTAGAAGAAACATTTATGTCCGTTCACTAAATTTAGGAATCAACAAAGCATAAACTTTTATCGTTTCGCGTCGATCCTTTTGAGTTTCAATTCTCTGATTCTCCTCGTCTCTTTTCCTTATCCTTGATCTTCACGTAGAAGCCCCACGTGAAAAACTATGCTTGCTTTGATTCTTACATTTGGTATTCTTTAATCTTCTTAGTTGTGTAGGGATCAAGTGTTTATATTTCCTTCCTTTTCTTAAATTAGATATTTGATATTGTTAATGTAATAACCTGACAAGACGGTGTAAGCAAGGGCGTACGCAAGAATTTTTGTAAAAAGTGTCGAAATTTATAAAAGAACAAGAATAATAACTTTAATTATCATACTTTTGGAGAAATATTTTTAATCTATTGGTTTTGTTGAGTCTTAAGTTAGAAAAGGTCTCGAGTTCAATTTTTCTTGAGGACAATTTTAACTATAGAGGCTCTCTCAAATATTTGTGAGCAAAATCAAGCAGATAACCAACGACAATTCATGTCAAGGGGTGTCATTTTTGACTACTTATCAGTTTTCTTACAGCATTAATACATATATGCAATAAAATTTTCCGACGAAGCGGTGTCATGTAACATTGTTTCATCAAATATGCATCCGCCCCGTGTCAGCGCCCCTACTTATAACCTCAAGGTCGTGGGTTCGAGTTAATGAGAGACTTCGAAGGAGGGGCGTTCGTGGTTCTGTCGATTTTTTCTTTATAATAGTCAAACCTATCATGCCTATTTACTAAATTTAAGAATCTAACAAAGAATAAATTCTTATTGTTTCGTGTCAATTCGTGTTGACACTTAAAGCCTTTGAGATAACGAATCACTTTTAAAGCTGCCTCCAATTATTTATCCTGTGAACAACAGTGGCTGAACTTACCCCACACTTAGGTTTCAGGCATATTCATATATGCTCATAATGTCTGCCGATTGACATTGATATTTGTATTTATTCAATTATTTTTCAAGCCAGGAACATGATCATGATTCCAATAAATATCAGTATATCACATAACAATAGTACTGATAATAAAAGATTAAAGTACATATAGAAAGATATAGTCAGACCTCTCTATAACAGCCAGGGGCAAATTTAGGGGTTCACCCGAACCCCCTTCGCCGAAAAATTACACTATGTGTATAAGAAAAAATCTGGTATTTGTCTCTATATATTATGTTTTGAATCCCCTTTTCACAGCCCAAAAGCATGGCTTAGTGGTTAAGGGAGTTCAAATCTATTATGAGGTCGATGGTTCAATTTTCACTAGTTACAATCTCTTTATATTTTTTAACTTATTCTTTTTTTGAACCCCTTTAGCAGAAGTCCTGCAACAACACTACGCTATAACATCCAAAAATATTCGGAACAAACGAGGTTGTTATAGAGAGGTGGCAAAACAAACTTTCTAACGTATTAATGGTTAAAAGAATAGAAGAAAGAAACTTCTCACGATTTGTCGAGAGCTCACGTTATGAACATGTCTTGCATGTGCTACCTTATTATCACTATTGTCGGTCAAGAAAATGAAAACAACAGAAGACAACTTGATTAGCTAATAGGAGTTGTTAAATTCTCCAATAAATTCCTATATTTTGTTGTCATGTAGTAATTAAAAGCTAAAAATAGTAACTTTTAAAATTATGTCACCAATATTAATTGAGAATACATATATAGTGATGTCACTTGATTGTGATATTAATGGATTCTGTTATTCCATGTGTACCTCTCCTTCAATACCTCTTTTGTAGCTATGAATCTAGACTTTATTTGTATTATTCCATTGCAAATTTGGGAATGCATTTTCATATTCGTAATTTGGACAAGTATAGGAAAAATAATAAAAATGTGCTTTAAGATAAGTATTTTCAATTCCCTTTTCTTTTCTTTTTAAACTATATTTAGGTGGAAACGGAAGGGGGAAAAAAGAGAAAGAAGGAAGATAACAATTGTGCATGGTGGAATGATATCAAGGGCATGGAGAAATATCAACTAAATACACCACAAACTTGTTTTTGGTTTGGAAAAGTGAATATATATACACTATGCATTTATTTTTATCTATTGAATAAAAATAAATATAGTTTAAAAAGAAAAGAAAAAGGGAATTGAAAATATTTATCTTAAAGGTACACATGGAATAACAGAATATATCATTACAACATTTTAGGCCTCTAGCCACTCCTGGGAAGTGTGGCCTAAGATGCCAAGAAGTGTAGCATTTGATCAAAGGTAACACTTTACGACTTTAGGCAACGCTTTTGGTAGGGTGGCCTAAAGTACCGTACCTTTGACTATTGGCTACGCTTTGTAGGTGTTGCCTTAGAATCCACGCTTTAAAAGTGTGGCCGATATGGTACAACGGCCACACTTATATTTTCTCATATAGCCACGCTTTAATGACATAAGGCTACACATTTGAAGCGTGATCTTTGTAACCATATAGACCATGCTTTTAAAGCATGGCATCTAAAGCAAAATTTATCATGAACAATGCCAGATTGACAATCCCTATGGCCACAATTTCTAAGAGTGGCAATTTTATCTACACTATAAAGTAATTTTTTAAATATTTAAATTAGCCATAATTTTGTGGTTAAAAAATTATATTTGTTTACATTAAGTTCTGTATTCATATTTATTTCAAGCATATACGTTATGATCTCAAGTATTAAATTTGATAATAAGTAACATAATAAAAATAATTAAAATGCATATAGTTGAAACAAACTTCAACAAAGAAACATAATTTGTGTACTACCCATAGTAATAAACCACTGCTTCAAGGAGCTCACTAGGAAAGAACTCTACGAAATCGGATGTAATATATATATATATATATATATATATATATATATATATATATATATATATATATATATATATTAATCACAATTGTTCAAAATGTCTTCACCATCCACTTTAGTAGATCAAATTGATTTGCGGCCACCATTTCCAATTGCATCATCCGCATTTTCCTACACATTCAAAATGAAATTAAAATTTAGAAAGAAACCTATATATATTATACATTGGTTATATCTTACTAAGAACTAATGAGATTTATTTTCAGTACTATAACATAACTAAGTTATACACAAAAAAGATGTACAAGTGAAAGAGAAGCAAAAATGTAAATTAACATACATTTTACTTGAAAATTCTGTGCACTTATCTCAACTTGCATCTGCAACTTAACTTACGATTCTTACTTTAGATAAGGATCAAATGTAAAAGTGCAATAGCTAGCCAAGATGAATTTGGTCCTAACATATATGGCAATCAATCTAGCAAATTAAAAACTGTTAATAATAATATCATAATTTCTAACTTCTTTGATTAGGAAGTGAACCAAAATCTCTCATAATTCTAACGGATATCAACTTATGTGAATTTCAAATCGACAATAATTTAATTGTAGGCTTCAGACAATTCTACTAAATAAAAAATAGACAGTTAAGAATAGTGCTTTACCACACAAAACAAAAGTTGTTCATGTTCCTCCCTTCCTAGGACCAGTGGGTATAAGGAAAAAAACTTAGAGATTTAGTAGGGGTGAGAAATTAATAGCCCCTCCCTTCGTAGGACCAGTGGGTATAAAGAAAAAAAACTACTGTATGCTAGCATTTTGGCTCCAAAAGTTGGGATAAAGTTTATGTTTTAGTGGATTTAAACCTATTAAGAACAAAAGGGGATTTGATACTAACTTCTCTTTCATGCCAGTGATAAAGTTATTGATCTTTAAGTGGGAGAGTTTTGTTTTTTAAGAATGAAACCCAATGATTTGGACCATTAAACTTCATGAGGCTTCACCATACATACCCTTTAACAAAGGACCATTCAAGGGAACCTCTTGAACTCAGCAGCTATGAACATATAGTTCATTGCATAAGGATGGTTGGAAGCAATGAAGTGAAAAGATAGCAATGGAACAGCAAAAAGAGTAACAAATCTGTTGATCCCTGAACATTGATCTGGGGTGAAGATTTTCCACCATTTTACTGAACCATAAGCAAAGATCATTGCTACATACAGTGGAACTACAGCAGTGAGAATATGGTAAAGGTCTGAAAGTGATATTATTTTTTTCTTAACTGATGAAACTCAGCAAAAAGACTCAATTTTTTTTAAGAGTCTTTGTAAATCCCAATTAGAATAACACAATTGCATGATTTTGTACTAGCGCTATCATGTAACAAAACCATCAAAAGCAAATAATTTAGAAAAGCATGGTTTTGTAAGTTAAAATTGAAGTAGTTTTTTGGAAGTTGTGAAATATAAATACCTTTTCAAGACTCGGAGCATGAGTTGAGCCAGAAGAATGTCGTAGATTTTGGCCTCTTATAGCTCGTGCACTACTTGCATCAACCGGTGAAGGAGTATTAGATCCGGCACACCCTTGCATATCATGAAAATTCAATTCAGAGTTGTTTTGCATCAATTGACTAAGAATAGTTAAGATTTGAAAAGATAAAGAAATAAAAGCTCAAAATATATTTGTGCAGACACATAAAAGAACAAGATATTTTTTTAGTTGAGACAAGTACTGCTATTGAACATTATACATATGTAACTAAGTGATGATCACTAGCCTATTAAGAAAATATTTAAAGATATCAATTTAATTAATGGTCATTTTCTTGACTCCCTTTTCCTTGACAATACCAAGGATGTCAAAAAGTTTTCTTGGTACTTGTCTCCAATGCAGGGTTGTAGTATATCAATAATATGCAACATTGTGGCAGAAGCCATTGCATAAGGAAGGTAACCAATGATTCTATAATCAGTAAATGTGTACAGAAGCACCCTCTCACACCTCCTCGCAAATTTCCAACAAAGACAGTTCTTCAATCCAAGCCTCCTACTGATGTAATCAAGATATGAAAATGGGGTCACTGGATTCATCTTCCATTCCAGTGTGGAGAGAACCACCAGCTCCATTCTCCTTCTTCTACCTTTGCTTCCTCAGTGAAAAAAATCCTCTTCCCAAGTGTCTTCTTCACAGTACAAAGCATCTAATAAAAATGGAAGCTTTTATGTTTCTTTATGAGGTTGAGTACTCATCTTCTTCCGAGAAGAAGAAGAAGAAGATTACTTGTGTTTTCATTTACTTCATAAAATTCAAGAAACTAAATAAAGGAATTAAACTCTTAGCCTTGTGGCTTTACCTGAGCCTGCAGCTTCTTTGTTGATATTGTTGAAGGGGGCAAAAGAAAGAGACCGTGTAAAAGAAGAACAAGATATAGACTTTCAACACTCCCTCTCAAATTAATTTGAGATGCTAAGTGAAGTACTACAGGTTAAAAAATGAAGACTTTAATGCAGCTCTAGAAACATTGAATCCCAGAGCTAGTACTACACCTGAAGGAGTAACTAGAATCAGCAGGGAAAGCTTATGTTTTCTTTCCACTTAGCCAATTGAAAGATGGAAATTGCTAAGTCAAAGGAACACAAGTTGTTCAGTTACAAAAACAAATAGCCTATGCTTCCTAAATAGATAAATAGAGTTGCAGAGATATACCTGTTCAGTATTTATTTGCTTCCTCATAGTCCACAATTTTCTTTAGTTGAATGAGCACCACCTGATAAAAAAAAAAAAGAAATATGTATACTTTAACACATTTTTCAATACTCCAGTAATAAGATTAGTGACAAATTCAGAACTATAATTTCTACTTACTCACGTTTACTTCTGGGGATATTTATTGCAAAAGTAGAGGACTTAAACCTCTTTTCATATATGATGTAATATAGTTCCTCATGCTATGAAACTAAATTGAGGCACACTTAATAGTAACCAAATGCTTTAAAAACCAAAAGTGAGACTCTAAAATTACACGAGTAGGAAATATATAAGCATAAGAAAGAAACCATCAGGAAAAAAAATTAATATTAGAACATGACAAAATAGACAAGGAAACATCGGCAAGCAAATATCATTCATTTGAGTCTAAAGCAAGTATCTACTAATATTTAATGTGCCTTTAATTATTAATCAAGAAAGGGCTGAGCTATATTCTATTTGAATTATAATCAAACTCATAATGTATCCTCAGAATCAAACTCGTCCTCCTCCTATTCAAACTCGTCCTCTGTTTCAAGCTCGTCTTCTGATTCATTGCAAATCTATAATAAAAAGCACATTAAAACATCTCGTTCAATTGGGCAGTAATAACTCTAAGTTTGAAATCAATATCATGCCATAGAAGTTAGATAATTGCCACTGTAAAGGTAACTCCAACATCTCTTAGGTGCGCATAGGACCATATATCCATCAAACCGTACTTTCGGGCCAGATTAAGAAGTGAATATACATATAAAAAAAAAAAGGATATTAAAAGAGTTAAAACCTGATAACTTCAAATAAGTGTTAAAACTTGATAACTTCAAATAAACAATCACTATATAACTACACTGAATTTGCAAAAAATGAAGGTGAACAATATAAAAATTTAGAAATTGAGAATACCCAAATTCACAATATGAGGCAAAAAGTGGATTCAAAATCTGGAATAATTTAGTTTCTATTCAATGATTGTGATACTTACCTAACTACATTATCTTCGTTTGCTATTCGTCATGCTACAGGAATTTATACTTTCTTTTCCACCGTTATAATTTACAAAGTGAACTTTAAATAGTCTATCAAGAAATATAATATTTTGCAACAAAAATATTAACTACCTAAAAAGATAAAGATCGCCAAAAGGCAAGATCATAAATTGGGAAAGTAAAGAGTACCCATTAGAGACTTTTTCATGAGATGGTTTTTATCTAAATTAATTTTGTAGAGGCTTGTTCCCGTTCTTTCTTTCTTGGGATTAGAAAATTAAAGAAAACAGAGATGGCCAAGAATATAACTAGATCTAAAAGCCTGAGAACTTACAATTCTAAAAGCAATAGAAGAGCAGCAACCAAGGATGAAGCAACGAAGAAATAGAAGCAGCTTGACGGCATTGGAGCAGCCGTGGCGTGAAAACTGTTTTGCTACTTATTCCTATAGGGTTATCTTGGACTTATGAGAATTGGCCGAAAATTAAGTGTAATTTTGGTGGGAAATTTTTTGAAAAATATTTTTTATAAGTAATTTTTAGGGTACGCTTGTTGTATTTAGTATGACAATATAGCAACTGTCCAAAAATGTTGCAATATAATTAAAAAGCATGGCCAATTTTTTTTTTAGGCAACACTTAGAAAATGTTATCTTTACAACTAAACGGAACGCTTTATAGGTGTTACCTTAAAACCCGTGGCCAAAGTCTTTACTCAAAGGTCACGTCTAAAAAGTGTTCCTATAGATACTTTTGGCAACACTTTTGAGCATTGCCTAAATAAGTGTGGCTATAGGCCTAAAATGTTGTAGTGTATACTGGATGCAATAATACTATGCATTTATTTTTATCTATTGAATCAAGATTTTGAATCCACTATGTATAAATTATGTATATTTTTAGGTAGTGCATCTAGTACAGTCAGACATCTCTATAACAACATCCCCATATAACAACGATTCACTATAAAAGTCAAGTTTTTCTTAGATATGATTTTTAAGTTATATTTTACCTCTCTATAACATCTTTAAACCTGTGACAACAATGTCTATATTTATAGCAGAAAGCTCTTTGTAAAATTGCCCCTCTATAACAGCCATATAGAATCTTTAAGATTACTAATAATGATTCTAAGAATATGCACTTATCTTTTTCATTAAGCAAAGTTTCTATCTTGCATAAGATATAAGATTTGAAGATTTGCACACGATATCTTTTCCATTGGACAAATTCCAAAAAATATTTAGATAGAAAATTTAATTGTTAAGCTCTTAGATTGTCTTCAAGGGAAAGTTATTGGATACCTTTCTGCTAAAAATTTGGACATGAATCTTCGCTAATTCAAGCGTTATATCGCTAGTAAGAGAATGAAATCTACGAAACAAGCTATAATTACAAAGTTCTTCCATCAATCTTGAAATTTTTTATTTATTTAGGTAGCTTTAAAATGTCCACCTTAGAGTTTAAATCTTTATATTTTTAGTTATGAATTTATTAATAAAATATTAGCTTTCTTCAATATATAATTAGTGCAACATGCAAATCTTTTGAGATTTTAAATTTGAATAATTGTCTTATTTTTTATGAGTAACAATGAAAAAGGAAAAATAATTGATTTCTGAATAATTTTTATCTATAACTGCCAAAAACTATTTTAGCGTTAAATGCTGTTATAGGTGTATTACAGTCATTCACTATAAAAGCCAAAAAATATCGGAACAAACGACGTTGTTATAGGGAGGGTTTACTGTAATTCCAACGAACGATGAATCTTAGGAGATAGTATTAAAAGCTTAAATAGGTATAGATACTGATAACATATGCTGTGGTATACCATGCAGGCCAGTTTCTTTTTGAAAGAAAAAGTGAGAAAGAGAGATACTTAAAAGTTAAAACATTAGTCATATAACATTATTTGATTGAGTAATTAATTAATAGATGTAGGAGTCACATGGAGAATCATAACGCTTCCAACAGGACAAGAAATATAATATAACGTACCTAGGCGGATCCAGGATTTAAAGGTAGTGGGTGCACTGTAACAGTACCTTAACAATGTTTATAGGCAGTAGTGTCACGACGAAAACAATTACTCGATGGCTTTAGGCGGACTGGCGGACTAATAACTGGTGGTTGCATGTGGGCTTTGAAAATTAGGAAAGAAGTTTTCTGTGTGGAGAGAGATAATTGGAGAAGAAGTTTTTGATTTAGGGATTTAACTAAAAGTAAATGGGGTGGGTCCATTGGAAAAAACTAAATCAAATACACTAAGTAAAAGAAAAAAGGAATGGGGTAGTAGCTAAAAATAGGGCCTTTGGGCTGACCATATTTTCCAAGAGAAAATCTTAGTTTATACTCATTAATTCCAAACTATTTACCCTTTAATGCTCATGCCCAAATTACTTACTTCTCCTACCCATGCGACCCAAACTATTTACCCGCCCTTTATTCTATTCGCACTGCCACTGCCTCACCAACCGCAATAAAGGGCTCCTTAATTTCAAATGAGTCCAGTTTTTAATCTCTCTGCTTCTTTGTCAAGAGAGTTAGAATTCTTTACTTTTCTTTTTAGTTTATTATAATAACTTCACTTTTAGAACTCTGCTATTTGACCTGCTTTTTATTTAAGAACTTTTTTAGCCTATGTCTAAAACTTTCGGCCATTATCATTTGGGGAAAGTTTGCGTATGAACTCGAAGAAAACCAGTACTCCCATGTACTAGCTTTTATGTGTATTTGAATATTCACCATTATTGGGCTTGAAGCTCTTGAATTTAAAATTTTTATTTTGAAGATTTCTTGTTTGATTCAAAGTGAGTGCTGTTAAATATTGCTTATAATACCTTCTGGAAGTTCATACTGAAATTTGATAGCATTTGGAGCTGATTTGAGGTGATTGAGATCGAAATTTTCAGCTGAAAATCGAAGAAGAACACATCTACCCAATAGTATACTGCTACGGTATACATATGCTATAGGAGTATATAGCTATACTCCAACAGTATACTATAGGAGTATATAGTTATACTGCAACAGTATACAATATATTGTTATAGTATACTGTAATAATATGCAATATACTGTAACAGTATGCTGTAATATTATACAATATACTATAATAGTATACTTATTACCCGTAATTCACTTGCCTTTCCCTTTTAATTTGCTTTAAGCTTTTACCCAGCGTTAGAGGCAAATTGAAAATGCAAAAAAAAAAAAAAACTTATAGTATGCTATATAATGTAACGGTATACTCTTACAATTAGATCCTTTTAGAATTTTTTGAAATTTTTATTGACAACTGATATTATTTCAGTTTAATAATTGAATTAATTTTTTTTACTCTTTGCGTACAATTATACACCCTGTTGGTATAGCTATATACGATACCGGTATCATATGTTAGTTAATACTTTCTGATTGTATTAGCTACATTTAATTGGTACACAATTTGATTTTTCTTTAGTAATAGTATTAAAAAAAAGAACAATAAAAAATAGTGAAAACAGTAAATGAAATTAGATTATGAAGAGAAAAAGAATATAAAAAAAGAAGTTAAATGAAATTAGAAAAGGAAAAAAGAAAAAAATAAGAAGAAAACGAGAAAAAAAAAAGGAGAAAAGAAAAAAAAAGAACAAAAAAAGAAAAGAAGCATAGAAATAAAAAAGAATTGGAGAATAAAGAAAAAATTCCCCACAAAAACTACTGTGGGTAGGAAATTTAATTAGTGTATGGGTAGAAAAATAAATGGGTAGACAAGGGTAAATAGTTTTGTTTTGGTGGGTAACTGTGTCAAAACCCCATTTTTAAGGGCTAATCGGACTGGGCCAATCTACCCCAGGCCCAATTCCCTCTAGAATACCCCCCATCCCAAATACCGAATCCGGTCCAAACCCCATTTACCCAAAACGACCCCGTTTAGCCCTTTCTTGTCACGACCCGGATTTCCCACCATCAGAGTCGTGATGGCGCCTACTCGTGGTAGCTAGGCAAGCCAACTTAATTACCTTTCCATCACTAGCAATTATCTTTAACAGTTTATAAGATCGGTATAGAACATAAAGTCTAATAAGAACAATAGCGGAAGTCTGTCTTAAAATGATGAATTTAAAACGCGGAATAGTCAAAAACAACCTCTACCCAAGATTTGGTGTCACATTACTCACGAACCACTAAGAATAAACTAAATACAAAGGTCTTAAAGAGATATAACAGATGTCTGTCTCGAAACAAGGAGGCAACAGTCTAAAAGAAAACAATAAAGAAGAGACGCCGGGCCTGCGGACGCCTGCAAGGCTACCTCAGTCTCGTGATATGAAAGCCTGCTCCCGTACTACTGCTGCTGCTGCTCCTCAAAACCTGGACATGTGCAAAAATGCACAGAAGTGTAGCATCAGCACAACCGACCCCATGTGCTGGTAAGTGTCTAGTCTAACCCCGGCGAAGTAGTGACGAGGCTAGACCGGACACCACGTAAACCTGTGCAGTTATAAATATACCACGGAAATCGAATACAAAGCAATTAACAACATGGGAGGGGAGACATGCTAAGGGGAGATACAATATTAACAACAATCCAGAGTAACCACTAAAAACAGCTTAGGTTCACAATGAATAAAGAATCAATACTCAAATACAAACACATAGCCTCAATAACTGGGCGTTTTTGGTCTATGCGATCGCGGGGCAATTGATGCGATCGCATAGAGGAGTGGAAGCTTGGCTTCCGCGATCGCAGAACAATTCGTGCGTTCGCATAGAAGAAGGGAAGCCAAGACTTTTGGGCGAAGTGTAAAGCTGTGCGATCGCATTGGAGAAACTGGTCAGACTATGCGATCGCGGGACAACTTATGCGATCGCGTTGAAGAAATTTGGAAATGCCTGGAGAAGACTCTATGCAATCGCAGGAATGAAATCGCGATCGCAGAGAACAAATTCTCTGAACACCAGAAGCAGAACTTCTGCAACAACTCTAAGGCCAAAAATACCCCGAACCACCTCCAATTCACTCCCGAGCCCTCGGGGCTCCTAACCAATCACACACACTAACTCAGTAACGTCCTACGAACTTACTCGAGCGATCAAATCGCCAAAATAACATCAAAGTCATTGAATCAAGCCTCAAAATCATCATTTTCATTTCAAACTTCATAAACTTCTAACTTTAGATATTTAGGTTCGAAACACGTCAAACAACGTCCAATTTCGACCAAACTTCACAGAAAGCGCTTAAACAATATATAAGACCTGTGCCGGGCGTCGGAACCAAAATACGAGCCCAATACCACAATCTTTTAATAAATTTTCATTTCCATTTTCCTTATTAATTTCAGAAAAACAATTTCATAGAAAAATTCATTTCTCGGGCTCTAGACCTCGGAATTCGACTCCGGGCACATGCCCGAGTCCCATATTTTTCTACGGACCTTCCGGGACCGTCCAATCTAGGGTCCGGGTTCGTTTACCAAAAATGTTGACCGAAGTCAACCTTAAACATATTAATATCAAAATTCTTTAAATTTTTCACAGAATTCACATATTTCAACATAAAAGCTTTTCCGGCTACGCGCCCGGACTGCGCACGCAAATCGAAGCAAGTAAAAATGAGGTTTTCAAGGCCTCGGAAGGACAGAATGAATGAGGAAACAGGTGATGACCCTTTGGGTCATCACATGAATATACCACACTCGCCTCTAAAAGGAGGTTTGAGATGATATAAGAAAATAATATCATTATTATGGCATGAATGGTCATTGGTCACGTACCTATTGTACGCCAAAATATTTTGGCATTGTGATTATTAAAAGTCAACGGTAATCCAAGAAACAGATTTGCATATAATTTTGACCATAACCATAATGGTATAACTTTCTCTTTAAAAGAGATATTCACCATATGGGCGTTGATGAATATGTGGTACTACAAAATTAATTGAGAACTCTGCAAGAGCCAATTATACTATTTTGGAGAAACACAATTAATTACCAATAAGGTATTGTGTTGTAGTAAGTCTCAAAGAAACTTATTTAGTTTCCAAAGTATACGCGAAAGCGGTTGATTATATTGAGACTATAAATAAAGGAAAGATTTAATATCTCGTATTACTACATCTTGTAGCGGGGTAATATGTATGTGAAAAGCTACCCGTTTTATTCTCCAATTTGTACTGCATAAACAAAAGAATACCACAATGAAGTGGATATTTATTGATATAAAAATCCATATTATAATAAACTTGGAGTTTATTCATAATTGCACACATCATGGTGTAAACCTGAAGTTTATCAATATTGACAATTTATCCAGTTAGCATAATTGGTTTAGCCATGTTAATTCATGTATGATGTGCAAAAATAAAAGAGAATTCACATGGGTAAATATTAAAGAACTAAAAAGTTCTTTACGAATTCTCTTACATTGCTATTAATTAATAGACCAATTAAAATTGAGATTGAATCCCATGAATGCTGGAAATATCAAAGGTGAATATGGCCCATTCACCTGCCATATATACCACATAAGATGCATCTATGTGATGGTTACGTGTTCAATTATTATTAACCCGCAACCTGGCCGGCGTGTGCGAGATAACTTGCTCATTAATTTAATTTCGAGCATAATTTCCATATTTCCTATTTAAGATAATTTATCGTGATAAGTTGGTTTAGCAAAATAATTTATTGAGTGCCTCCACTTAATAGCTAAACTATTGCATATGAGAACAAAGTTATCTATATCAGTTCGATATAGGTTATATACGAAAGTATATTACATTCTCCCCTCACAAGTGGTTCAGGGCCAGGAACCAAATAATTCCATCTTATTATCATTGATGCACGGTGTATATTTTGATTAACACCATAACGCGCAAAGATGGGTTCTCAAAGTTGAGGAAACAAGTTAGTTTTTCTAACATGAGCGGGAGACATGATAAACAGTTGAGAAAAAGTTACGTGGAATGAATTATCATTTGTACATCCAGATCCTCGATTAAAATAATATGAACTTGAAGTTCATAAAAGGATAATTATTTTGCAATATATTGCAAAGTATGCTAGACGCATTTGCTGACCCAAAGAAAGTAACTATATTCTCATTGCAAATGCTCATATTAAGTCCTAAAAGGACAAAGTCTATGGTACACTTAAAGCGTATAGACAAATCGGTTTCAAATAAACTTTTTGATAAAGAAGATGAGCAAATGATCAAAACGATCATAATAAAGGAGGCAAGTGATCTAGAAGATCACATGATATAACACTTCATAAAATCTCATGAGAGACTCAGATCTCATAACAGATCTCTATGTTATGTGTTTATGAAAAATAAGGAGGTTGAAACCGATATAAAATGTTCGTCGACAACATCTATGATAACACTAAATATATATGAGGATCTTATGTCCAGAGAAACAATTCAAGTAGAATTGGTTTCATATGAAGGACATGCAATTTTGAACATGTACTTCAAATACTTGAAAGTATAAAGTCAATGATATGTGCAATCAGTTTTTAATATCTTATATGTATAGCATGACATGAAAACTTGATATGCATCTAAAGTCTATTATATGGCTTATATGACAATCCATGAAGGATTTAAGTTGCTTGAAGCATGTACAATTCTTAGTCTTGAAGTACCACATCCTCAGTGCAATTTGTGCATATATGTATCTTGCTATAATTATAAGCATGATAATGTGATAGCGAGAATACCTCTATGGAGATATTGAAAAGCCATTCCACGGCATTATATGAAGATATTATAATCTATCAAGAATGATGATTTCAAGGTGCAAAATATTCACTCAAGTTAATATGGCTGATTTATTTATCAAATCTATACCAAAGATCTTTTGAAGATGGTGCACAAGATTGGAATGCAAATGCTCAAGGATGTGAATTGATGCTCTCATCAGGGAGAGTTAATACGCGGTGTACTCTTTTTCCCTTACAAGGTTTTGTTCCACTGGGGTTTCCTTGCAAGGTTTTTAACGAGGCAACCAAAAGGCGTATTGTAGATATGTGTACTATTTTTCCTTCTCTAGAATTTTTTTTCCACTGAATTTTATTTTAGTTAAGGTTTTAACGAGGCACATTATCTGTTGAATAGACATTCAAGGGGGAGTATTATAAATAGAATTTTATTTATGGTAAATGTCTGTATTTAGAGAGATTCTAGGGTTTATTACTTGGTAGTTAAGTCACCCTCTCCCTATAAATAGAGGATTATATTCCATTGTAATTCACTCCAAAATCAATAAGAATTCTCTCCTTCTACTTTTCTTTCCAATACTGTTTTTCTTCTTTTATTGTATCATAACAAGATTTGGATTTAAGAAAATAGGTAGTTCTTGAATCTTAGAAGATCCATTCAAGTTGCACCATATTATTAAATCAAAGCAAACCGGGCCAACTTTAACTTTAACTAAATAAAAATAAACATAAAATATTTCTAATTGTTCATCATATTTATTCATGTTGCATGAAGTTAATTAACTTCATGCAACAGAATAAATATGATGAACAATTAGAAATATTTTATTGCTGATGATGTGTTAGATTGTTATATGTATAAAAGTATAGGATATTAGACAAATAAAAACCAAATTTAGATGGATTAAAGTTAATTGTTCTTTCTTTAATCCATCTAAATTTGGTTTTTATTTGTCTAATATCCTATACTTTTATACATATAACAATCTAACACATCATCAGCAATAAAATATTTTAAATAATATATCTAATACTTATGTTTACCCTTAAATTCGAGTAATAATTAAACTTATATTGTTGATTTAAGGATATGCGATTTAATTCCGTACCAATTAACAAACAAGGAATTAGACAGATAAATTAAAGAACAAGATAGATCAAATCAGTGTGTAGACAAAATCTCGACTTCAACCTATAACAATCTCGAGGTATGATGATGGGAATAAATGATAAAATGACTCTGAAGAACATAAGTAAAACAACACGAGAATAATGCGCGTGTATTTTCTTATCAGTGAATGATGTGTCTTGCAAATGAATGAGGGGCCTCTTCCTATAGTAGATGAATCCTATATAAGGTACAATTCTAATAACAGAAATAAAATCCCATGATTGGTGTCAATAACTGCTCGATTCGATCTGTTACGAGATCTCAGGCGAAATCTTCGGTCGGTTGCTAATATCTCGCCATTCCGTTATTATGCCTCACTCGAAGTCAGTCATACTCAGCCTTGGTTTTCAACGAGCACTTCGATCTTCAAGTTCTATATCCTGCCACCGGGCTCGAGTCAGGTCTGTTTTGAGATTATTCTCGATGCAACTCCTCGAGCCTACAAAATCGGACATGCCCGATTTCGACCATATACAGATAGTCCCTGCGTTTCTTAGAGCGAAGTGATAAGAAACGGTTTGATCCTTGATTATCCGATACCTCGATCATGACATCAATTCCATGACATCAGCGACAGAAGTGACTGAAAGGTCGCTTCCGCACAATTTTCAAGATCATTAATTAGCGATAGCTGACGGTCGGCCACTAGCACTCTCAAACCGCCAAAGTGGCCATTATAAATATATCAATTTCACAATGTTTCTAAACTTTATTTCCAAAACCTTTCCTCAAATCTTTACAAGCTTCTTTATTCTCCTTAAGTTCATCTTCTTTGTCAGTTTGCTTTTACCATAACATCAACTCCTTCTTCTTTCTTGAACTTCATATAGCGATGGCAAAAACATCAAAGACTATCTCTCAAAAAGAAAAGCCTCTTTGTCGCGGCCGACCGGCGATAAAATGTCGGTAGAGCCTTGTATTGAAGAGTTCATTCCTGGGGCGTGTGATCTTACTTCTGACTTTAAGGTCGAGAAAACCTCGTCGGTCCCTGGCCGATTCGAACCCATGTCAAGGTACATATGCTCGATAGCTGAGGGCGACCTTAAATAGGTAAAGGAGGATTTTCACTGGGAAGGCAAGGAGGTGGTGATTCCTGCCCCCCGAGGAAGATATTACTACTCATGTGGAGGGTTTTTTTAAGTGTTTACACTTACCCTTTCACATTGGGTCCTGTCGAACCCATAATCTTCGACTTCTGCCGCCAATATGCCCAGCTTCCCTTCGCATTTGCTATCAAAGCCCCGTAAATGCGGAACCTGCAGGGTTCGTAATTGCGATGCCTGAACTCGCAAATGCGACATCAGAGGCTTGCAACAAGTTCAGCTATACCAGCAAAATTTCTCAAGTTCAAAACACCCCGAAGCCCATCTGAAACTCACCCGAGCCCTCGGGACTTCAAACCAAATATGCACACAAGTCTAAAAACATCATATGAACTTGCTCACGCGATCAAATCGCCAAAATAACACCTAGAACTACGAATTTAGCACCAAATCACGTGAAATTCTTAAGAACACTTGGAATTCCTATTTTCTCAACCGGATGCTCGAATCACGTCAAATTAACTCCGATTTTTAACAAATTTTACAGGCATGACTTAAATATTATATTAAACTTGTACCGAGCTATGGAACCAAAATACGAGCCCGATACCAATGAGATCAAACATTAATCAAATTCTTTAAACCATTAGATTTTCAGACTTATAATTTTTAAAAAAAATTCATTCCTCGGCCTACGGACCTCCAAATCCAATTCCAGGCATATGTCCAGGTACCATATTTCAATACGGACCTACCAGGATTGTCAAAATACAAGTCCGGGTCCGTTTACTCAAAACGTTGACCGAAGTCAACTAAATTAACTTTAAAAGGCAAAAATTATTACTTTTCTCAACTTTTCACATAAAAGCTTTCCGAAAATACGCCCGGACTGTACACGCAAAATCTAGGAGGAATAAAAGGCCTCGAAATAGAGAATTTACTTTTAAATCATAAGATGACCTTTTGGGTCATCACATCCGCGTTCAAAGAAATGCGTGACCTGACATTGATCGGATTGGCAACCGGTACTCCCTCGAGATTACCGGGTGGTACTTCGGCCCCAGGAGAAATTACATTGTCGTTCTCCCCGTGAAAACCGAGACCATCGTCACAATTTATGGGTGCATTTTGTGAGTTTGACATGCTTTAACCTGATAGCAAAAATACTTAACAAGAACAAGTGTGAAAATAACGTGTGTTGTCAGAATCATCACTATTATCCTTAGCCCCATGGTGGGCACCAAACTGTTTACCCTTAATTCGAGTAACAATTAAACTTATATTGTGGTTTTAAGGATATATGATTGAATTCAGTACAAATTGACAAACAAGAAATTAGACAGATAAATTAAAGAACAAGATAGATCAAACCAGTGTGCAGACAAAATTTCGACTTCAACCTATAACAATCTCGAAGTATGATGATGGGAATAAATGATAAAACGACTCTGAAGAACAGTAAGTAAAATAACAAGAGAATAATGTGCGTGTATTTTCTTATCAGTGAATGATGTGTCCTGCAAATGAAATAGAGCCCTTTTTATATAGTAGAGGAATCCTATATAAGTTACAATTCTAATAACGGAAATAAAATTCCATGATTGGTGCCAATAACTGCTTGATTTGATTTGTTCCGGGATCTCCGCCGAAATCTTCGGTCGGTTGCTAATATCTCCTCGTTCCGTTATTATGCCTCACTCGAAGTCAGTCATACTCGGCCTTGGTTTTGAACGAGCACTTCGATCTTCAAGTTCTATACTCTGCCACCGAGCTCGAGCCAAGTTTTTTTTGAGCTTATTCTCGACGCAACTTCTCGAGCCTACGAAATTGGACATGCCCGATTTCGACCGTATACAACTTACATAACAAAGGATATCACGTCTTAGAAAAATCATAAAATTATTTTTAGAAGCTAGTCAAATATATATGTTTGAATGACTCGCCTTTGATTATTTTGTTTCTCTTTTGTCTTATAGTCTCATAAATTCTTCTACTTTCATAAATATTAGAGTATAAGCTTGTACAATAATTGTAGTCTAGTGGTATATAAATATAATTAGAATATCTATCACATGGTAGTTACTAGTTCATATCCTATATTTAATTCATGTTGCATGAAGTTATTTAATATGGATAAGATCTATTACATAGTTAAATTATTTGTTTTTCTTTCTTTAATCCATTTATTTTTTGTACCTATTTGTCTAATATTTTATATTTTTATATAACAATCTAACATTTCAACAAAAACAAACTAATTTTAAATAATGTATCTAGTAATTACATAACAAAGGATATCACACCTTTAAAAAATTATAGAATTTCTATTAAAATCTGGTCAAATATACATGCTAATTTAATAATCAAACCAATGTAACAAAAACATTCTCCCACCAATTTAGACTATCGAATACATTTTTTTATCGTTAAACAATTTCAACGGTTTTTACATTTTAGCTACTTTTGTATTGATTTTGATTATCGAAATTTTTGTCCTCGTTTTAAATTTTGATGGTACAATACCGTGTATTTGGTCCATTTATTATTATTATTAAGTAATATGAGTAATTTTTTTTAATCTTATAACACTAAAGATCGATGACGGTTATTTATTTTTGTTAAGTTCCACTGAGCAATCCTTTGTCTGTCTAAAGTCTATCATTACATGGAAGGTGTCTTTCAATAGACCCAGCTAAATTCTAAGATTTGCATAAAAAAGACAACTTTAACAACCACAGGAAATACCAAATTGCCCGGAAAACATTTTTACACAGTGTCATCTCTTTGCTGTTTCTTTCAGGCTATATAAATATTTTGCACAATCACAAATTTCATCCAAGAAGAAAAGAGGGAAAAACATACCTTTGACGCAAGTCGCAACAGCAGCGTGAGTGAGGACTGAGGAGTGAGGAGTCGGAGCTCGGAAGTCGGAAATCGCCAGGAAGTCGGAAATCGCCAAATGCCCAAATCGCCGCTCAAGACTATACTGTACTCTCTCTAAGTCTAAATTGATAAATGGCTGCTAAAGTGCTAATGCCCTAAGCAGTAAGCTAAGTAGCTAACCCTTAGAGCCTGTTTGGAAACCACCTTGGAATTGCATTTGGGTGTAATTACACAGTTTGCCATATTTGTTTGGCCAAGTAATTACTTGGTCAGCATGGAATTGTGTATAATTGGAGAGCTGAAATTACACTCTTCAATTCTCAAGGGGAAAGTGAGAATTGGTGGTAATTACACTGTGTAATTAGACGTTGCTTTTTAGTTTCTTTCTTTTTTATTTTTATTTTTATTTATTTTCTTTATAACTTTTTATTTTTATTATTTTAAATTTTTAAATTTTATTTTTACTTTTTAATTTCTTTTGAAATTTTAAAATATATTTTCTTTGTACATTATTTGTCTTTTATTTCTGTATCTTTACTTCTTGTGATTCCATGTAATTGCTTATATTTTATTTTTTTTATTTATTTTATTATTCTATTTTTTGAAACTACACATCCTAATATTAGAAATAATGAATCATAAATAAACTTGGCGTATAATGAGTGATGCAATTAAAGTGGAACTTCGTTGTTAAATGTGGTTATAAACTTATCATGTTTTCTATCTTAAGTTGCAGTGGGACTTACTATTATTATGTTGGAATTTGACATAAGTTAATATTTTTTTGAATTTTTGAAATTGCTTATATTCATGGTTCCAATTTACTTGTTTTGTAGTATTGACTCACATTGCATGTTGTTCATTTTTTTTAGTTAGAATTGGTAGATTAGTTTTGTCAAACATTTGAATAATGTTATGACACTATATTTATAAATATTAATTTATTTTATCAAACCTGAATTCCATGATGTTTTTACAAAACGTATATTTTATTTAATTTTTGTAAGTATCTAAACTAAATATTATTANTAAAATCTTATAGGTATATATTTATTATATTAATTTTTAGTTTTGATAATTATTTAATTTAAAATTTAATCTAACTGTGTAATTACACTTGTGCAACCAAACAGTAAACTTGTAATTACACTGTATTACACTATGACAAACAAACATGCTATCGTAATTACACAACTGTGTAATTACTAGGCTGTGTAATTACTACCCTAGTAATTACACCAATTCCAATTACAAGGTGGCTTTCCAAACGGACTCTTAGAAATTAGAGTCAGAGTGGGCTGGGGAGATGGTCTGGGGCTGGGAATTAAATAAAGAAGGGTTTGGGCTTGGGCATTGGGGCTGGGGCAGTGGGCTGGGTTCTTTTAAAAATCGGTATTTCGGTACGAAAATTTTAGAATTTTAATATCGAGGACCGTACCGAAATACCGAAATACCAAAACTACAATACCGAATTAGATCGAAAAACCGAAAAAAACGAAACCGAAATACCGAATTAATTCGGTTCGGTTCAGAATTCGGTTTTTCGGATTTTATGCCCACCCCTATTATGGAGATTAGGATTATATAAGGATTAGTTACCTATTTATTTTAAATAAGGGTTGATACCTTATTTATTTTAAATAAATACCATTTAAAAAAATTATATTGTATAATTACCTTTTGATTTTTATAGCCAAATACCTATTTATGATCACCTCCTACCCTTAAGCCATAAAATACGCTGCCCTCTCTCTCATAAAATACGTTGCCTCTCTAGCTTTGACCCTAATGAAGGCAACGAAATCTCCATGGCCAACTCCATTATGTTTCTTCTTCTTCTTCCTTTCCGATTTTGATTGTTTTCGAAAGTATATTGTTCTTCTTTATAATCAACAAGAATTTTTTAGGATTTTAACTTCTTGGCAATTTCTTCTTCAGTGGGTGCTAGCAATTTCTTCCTATTCGTTACCAGCGGGTGCTAGCCAAATCCAGTTCTGGAACTTTAACTTCTTCAGATGCGTTACGGATGCTAGCAATTTCTTCTTCAGCGATCTTTCTCGTTTTCTTCTTCTTTCTCTCATCGCTGCTTATGGAATCATGGTCGGAATCCGATAGGTCGTCAGAAAATCGTCGACTATAATAGGTCGTCTGAAGTTTGGGATTGAGCAATTTGAAGATTCTGTTACCTTTTTTTAAGAGCATTTCAATGTATCTCACTGTATTTCTATGTATTTTATTGTATTCACTATCTTTTTTTCCATTGTAATTCAATGTATTTCGTTGTATTTCATGTATTTTATTGTATTTAATGTATTTCAATGTATCCCGCTGTATTCTATGTATTTTATTGTATTCACTGTCTCGCTATATGCCATGAATGTATTCATATATTTTTTTAATTAATATAATTTATGTATTCGGATGTATTATATAATTTCTCTGAAGATTGCTATATTTTCGCGGTATTTTTTGTTGAGAATCTTTTTTATAACTGAAAAACATAAAATTTGTGTGTTATAATTGAGTTTATTGAGTTATATTAGGAGTCTATTATGTTAATTGATTCACTTTCCGTTTTAAAAACAGTGTAATAACCTATTTCACGCCGTGAATACAGTCGAATACAGTCGAATATAATAATCTGTCCAGCTGTAATCTCATGTTTCACTCCATGGATACAGTCGAATACACTCGAATACAACAACTGATTAGCTGGACTTCCTTGATTCACGCCTATTTTTGCTACTGTATTCATGAATACAATAGCTTAAATACATCAGATACATCTTATAACCACAGAAAATGTATCTATAATCCGTAATATAGCAAATGGTATCTATAGATGACTAATTACTACAAAAAGATAGTGCTTTATGAAAATTTAGAAAAATGACATTGTATAGCCGCTGTAAAAATAATAGTCAGAAAAATATACAAAATTTGTATATTTTTTGTGTATATGTACATTTTGTATGTTATATAAAAAAATTTATACAAATTTATACACTTTTTCGGCTACCAGATGTAAATAATTTCTGTGGCGGGCTAAAAGTGATAATATCTCATTATAATTTATGGATAAAATTTGAGATTGTATTTTTTTTATGTTTGTTAATGAGTATTAACTAATCTTTTTATAGCAAATTGATAGTGTTAACTATCCCACATTGAATATGAGATAACAATCCAGAATTATAATCCTAAGAATTAAGATTGTTAATCCCTTGGATATCCCACTTTGCAACCAAACTGACCCCATGACTATGAGTACGGGTGTAAATGGACCGGGTTGGTTCGGGTTTTCTAATTACCAAACCAAATCAATTGTCTCGGATTTTTAAATCTATAAACCAAATCAAACCAACAAAAGTCGGGTTTTTCAATCTCGGTTTTTCTTGGATTTTTTGATTTTTCCGATTTTTCGGGTTTTTTTCGACAAAATCTTCATAGCATAAAATTTATAATTTGTGCTCTAATATTTCTTAGGTCCTAGTAGGATAAAACTATATAAGATGTTACCCAATAAAATAATGCAAAATAATATGAGATGAATCATGATTATACAAAAATAGTCAACAAATAGTATAAATAAATATTGCTAATTAATAAGCCACATAATAAAAATAAATATAATCTAAAAGTACTAAATCATGTTAAAATAAGTACGACTAATAAGTACTAAGTATTAAATACATGACTAAATAATATTAAAAGTAAGTTATGTATTTTCACTATCTAAAGTAATGAAAAACTAAGAAAATAAATATCCAATACTATTGTCATTCCTAGTATTGAATTGAATTTTTTTTGTTAACATTTTTATTGATTTGATTTTGCTTTGGAATTTATTTGGGTCATTAACTTTTATGGGCTATAAACATATTTGACCATTCAAAAGTTCTAAATCAAAGCTTGAAATAATACATTAAAAGAGAGAACTATGAAAAAGGTTAAAAAATATTTATAAATTACATTACAATAATTATTTTTATGTATAAATTATCTTAAAACTTGTATACATGTAATGTCGGGTTGGTTTGGTTTCGGTTTGGCTTTTTTTAGTTAAAACCAAACCAAACCAAACCAATTATGGTCGGGTTTTTTTTTCTAACACCAAACCAAATCAAACCAAACCATAGTCGGGTTTTTTATCTCAATTTAACTCAGATTATCGGTTTGGTGCGGTTTTTCGGTTTCCTTTGTACACCCCTACCTATGAGTTATGATGAAAAATTGTAGTCTTATATTTAAGTTGAGCGATTGTAGTAGAAATAATATATTTTTCAGTAATTCTCCATTGATATATTTAAGCTGAGTCCTTTTTTTTTTAATTTGAAGTTGAGTCCTGGTATGGCTACTGGCTAGCGATTTTCATCTTATTTAGATGTAGAAACTTTTTATTTGATGCGTTTTGTGTATTATCAAAAATATTTATGGCACTCAAAGGTAAGGCCTCGTGGAACAAAAATGAGGGAAATTATGAGAGAGTACTCAAGTATTATTTTTTTAGATAAAATCTTTGATTAAGTTGATCACATCAATTATGTCTTATAAAAAGGACACGCGGACGTTGTAGATATAATCTGAGTATTTTTGCTAACTACGAACGACAGTAAATAAATAACTGAAAACTAACTATGATTAGAGTGTAAACAATTAAGAGAAGGTTCTAAGGCTATGATTTCCCCTATTGATGAAATCCCTTCCGGTTATGCTTCACATAGAATCACCAAATCATCTCTATCAATCATGAGCGTTCCTCTTACCGTAAATCTCTCCCGAGTAATTACGATAATTTACTAGACGCACTCTCCCGAGATATGCTAGCTGGCTTTGTTTATTACAGCTCACTTTAGATTGCAGCCAAGGCTTCGTTATCCCTAATCCCGCCTTTAAACCCGCAGTTATAGATCCCTCTTATACTTTGGGAGTGGTGTTGTTCAACAATTACCTAAATATACACTCTCTCCCGAGTTATGCACACTAAATAGGCACAACTAATTGAGGATCCTGTCAATTAACTACAACAAGCACGTAGTTGAACAAATAGAGATTAAACTGGCAAACTATATTAACATAATCAAAAAGTTCATCCTTCAATAGGTTCCATCAAAACCCTAGACTAAGGATTTAGCTACTCATGACAAAACAAAATAAAAATACTAAATTATTCACAATGGGTGATTGCAAGAAAATAAAAGAGATAGAAAAAAATTCCAATGTTTGGTTGATCTTCTCACAATTGTTCCTCTTCCAAAGTAGTCTAAAAACAATCTTGGGCGAGCTTCTAAAGCTTATAAGGGTTTGGAACAAATTTTTCCGAATTTACACTTTGGTCCCCAAACTTCGTGACGCGTGAACAGTGCACCGCGGTCGCGGCAAGACCGCGGCTCGACCGCGGTGGGATCTGATCTTTCTGCCTCGAGTTTTAATCCGCCGCTGTTCCACCGCGATCGCGGTGGAATTTTCCCATGTCATTTTCTCGCTTCTTTGTGCTTGGGTACTTCTCGAGTGGGCGTTTTTTTAACCTTATTGCCTCCAAAACACTCTGTGGTGCTTCCTCACTTAGAACATTCCCTGCGAAACAAAAGAACACCATTTAGAGTACTTTGTTGGCAATTTACCTATAAAACAACAATAAAGCATGGTCATATTAAGGTGTAAACATCATCTATATAGCCTAGTATCAACACCCCACACTTAAATCGTTGCTAGTTCTCGAGCAATCCATCACACTCCATCAAAATTTCTTCCCTAAGCTTTTCCCTTAACGACTCACACCTTGAATATTTTACCAACGTTGCACCTAGTAGTGAACAACCTTTACCTCAAAAGTCAAATCTTTCGTACCATGCAACATTCGCACTTACTCAAACCACTCTATACAAGAGTCAAGACTTACCTTTCCTTTGTGAATCACATGCCCTCACAGCACACAAGAGAGTAGTTCCACATATGATGATATTTAGAACAATTAGGAACTTAGATAGACAAAATCCGCTCACTCTCAAAAAAGAACATTCACATGACACAAAGATGCACCATAAGCTTGCCCGTAGTGTAATACTCTACTAATCGAGCCCACTCAGTCCAAGATCAATAGGACTTCACTTAGTTGTAATGTAGGCTAAAGGACGGGTATGATATATTTGGATATAGTGACTAACCTCCTTAAGCACTTTTAATACAATTATATTAACCTTCAAAACCATACTTATATCAACCAAACATTCCACCACTTTTTATTTAAAACATCCCCGTCCATTAGGTGCATTTGCATCAAGCTACAACTTATCAACTGCTATATTTATTCATAACATTTTTTTTAGTTTTCCTTCTTCTTTTATTTTTCAAAATTCTGCACCTTTTCTCTATTTCAATGGTTCCACTCAAAAACCAAACCACCACTCCACACTTTTGCTTTTGCATAATTTCAATACTATTCAAGTGCTTATGGGAGGAAGAAGGGTTCAAGCAGCAGGCTATTCAAACAATTGGTTAAGGTTTGCAATGTGGTTGCCAAAGAAACAGGCTTATAGGCTCAACGGGGTTAGCTAAAATGTATTGCATTCAGGTGGATATACTTTATATGTATGGATCAACAAAGAAATGCCTATATCACTTCTAAAACTGAGTGAAACTACTATTTCGCTTTGCAAACACACCGGGCAAGTTCTAGGCATCAAATGCGAATCATGGAATGCAGTAAAACTCACACACACATGGCACATGACTCACTCCGGATTGATTTATCAAGACATTCTATTTTGAGTGTTCAAATTAGATGCAAACATACAATTTTAAGGCACTTTCAGCAAGGTTCAACCATTGAGACTAAGCGTTACACTCTAGTGTCTGTTCAGATGTATCAACGCTCAGGGTTTATCCTTATATTTTATCTCGTAGCCCATTAATCCTAATCTAAAAACTAAAAAGAAATAAAATGAACAAAAACTACGTACACCCAGTTCAAGCTAAACCCTTGGAAAAGAACCGTGGCCCAAAGAAAAATTAAGGGGGAGTTACTACACTACCTAAAAATAAAATAAAATATCTTTTTGGTATTTTCTCTAGACTAACTTCCCTCAAGAAAATTGTCTAAAGGATCTGTCATCAGGAAGATTCTTTATATTCCCCTTTTTTGTTTTTTTTCCCGACTTAGTCCCTTAAGAACCCCGCCGAAAGAGATCTGTCGTCAGGACAAGTCACTTACCTATTTGAAATTACCTAATGAACTATTACGCAAACCGCCAAAATAATCAAAGCAAACAAAGCACAACAAAATCAAACCGTCAATTATTACAATTACACACATACAATAAAGTATCCCCCATCCCACACTTAAAATGAAGACATGTCCCATAGCTTAAAAATTTAAAAAACAGTAAGGTAAAGGAACTTCCCTGAAGGATCACTCCTGATCGGAGACGGTGTCTGGGTTCACGTTGCAAGCACGACCCAAAGCTCTCAGCCAGCCCAGGAATTTCTTCTCCGACTTCACCTGCCGGTCAGCCACCGCGTCTACACAGGCACCCAAATCAGTGACTGAGGTACGCAACCTAGCCATCTCCTGCACCAAAGCTGTCATGCGGGTGCTCCGGCGGGGCTGTGATGGGCCTGCCTCTTCAACTCTTGGAGGTGGGGGGATCACAGCTACTTCAGCATCATCATCATCATCATCGGACTCATCAACATTCACACTGGCTCCATCCCAATTCTGATTTTTCTAGCGAGGAACGACGCTTTCAGTGCTAACTTCCCATCAATTCTAAGGTCTTCAGGGACTCTAGCAAGACGGCACGACCTGGTGACTAGAGAAGGGAAGTAGAAGCCGTTGAGCAACTCAGGTGATCTAATGAACATCTCGTCATGGAGAAGCCTGGCCACATCAAAATCCCTGTGTGCCATGAAACAGTAAATAGCAGCCGCCCTTGGTAGATTGATATCAGTCGTGTTGTTGGAGGGCAACAACCGACTGTTGATAATGGTGAGCCAACACTTAGCCTCCCAATTAAGAGATTGTGAGTTAAGTGTGATCCTGGGCTTTATCCAAATATATTCCCTGTCGAGCACACAAATAATCTCAAGAATAGGCCACCACAAGGCTCGTGTTGAGCTATAAGTCCGATAATTATCAGTATCTCCCCTGAACACTGGCAGCCGGTACACCCTGCGGATGGCCTCAATGGATGTGTTTACCGGTGTATTCCTAACATTAACAATTCCCTCCTCATATTCCGGGCAGTTCGCATAGAACTCCTGTACTATCCGAACATTGGCCTCCTCCGGTACCTCGAAAAAGATGTCCAGCTGACACCTCCACAACTCAGTGAAGATATTTGGGCATTCCACCTCTAAGGCTTGGCGGGCAATATGCGCCTCATGTAGCAATTTCTTTGCCGCCTTTGCATTGTACCTGGCCTCCGCCGCTTGGGAGACAAACCTAGTATTGTCAAACTGTGGTGCATTTACTTGCCCCTAGCTCTTGAGGAGCTCCCCAGTCCACTAGTGGAGGACCCGGTGGTGCGTCTCTTCCTAGATGAACTCATTGTACATGTCAAACAGAGAAACGCCTATTAGTGAGTGTGTGAAATGTGTGACTATGGGTGGTTACTCAGACTTCATCACAACCATGTCACATTCCCAAACACCTTATGGGCACTATCCTAGCACATATAGCCCACATGGGTACATCAAAACTTCGCCCACATCAAAGATAATACTACAACATCACACCTAACAATATGTCAAGCAACACCCACCAACATACACCTCTCCACCATAATAAACACACAGCCCCTTCACCAATCAGTCTCAAAAGCGAAATTCAAAAGAAAAAAAAACAAGAAGAAACTAACAAAAATCTACTACAAGTACTACATCATAACAACATTAAAGTAGCATAAACTACAACCAAATATAAAAAGAAAAGAGAGGGGAGAGGTGAGTAGCATACCTTAATGGAAGAATGGTGAGGAGAATGGAGATGGGCGAAGTGGGATGAGTGAAGAAGAAGAAGAGAGGGATTTGGGGGGTTAGGGTTTAGAGAGAGAGAAATTGAGAATTGGAAGAATGGGGGGGGGGGATGTTTTAGGGGGGTATTGTTTAATTAGGAGTTATAAAATTAAAAGAAGAAGGAAAAGAAAGAAAAACAAAAAAATTAAAAAAAAATAAAAATATCTGGTACCCACCGCGGTCCTACCGCGGCCGCAGTGGGTTTGAAAATCTGAGGCAGAATGTTTACGTCTCACCGCAGTTTTCCGCGGTCCTTCCGCGACCTCTGTGAGGTAAATTCCTCGAGGCAGAATATTTGCCTCTCATTGCGGTCTTCCCGCGGTTCTGCCGCGGCCGCGGTGCTTCCCAGTTTTTTTTAATTTTATCAGAGAACGTTACAGAAGAATATACCAACAACACATTCGTGGGTTGCCTCCCATGCAGCGCCTGATTTAATATCACGGCACGACGTAGACAAGCGCATTTAAGGCTCGCTCGATCTCTGAGGTTCCGTCAGTTGAATCTCTGACATTTCCTTTGGTACTTTCATGCCTATGTATAGCTTCAGTCTCTGTCCATTGACTCTAAATGTGTGAGAGTATTTCTCCGAGGCAATTTCCACAGCCCCCGAAGGGAATACTTCTACTACCCAAAATGGACCAGACCATCGTGACTTAAGCTTACCAGGGAACAACCGTAATCTTGAGTTGTAGAGCAATACCATGTCCCCGGGTGTGAAATGTCGCTCAATAATGTTCTAGTAGTGCAACCTCTTCATTCTCTCCTTGTACAACCTTGTGCTCTCAAAAACAAGATGTCTGAACTCGTCGAGCTCATGCGATTCAGTGATTCTTGTTGTGCCCGCAGCCTCAATGTCTAGGTTCAGTTGTTTCATTACCCACCATGCTTTATGTTCAAGTTCCACTGGCAAGTGGCAGGCCTTTCCGAACACCAACTTATATGGTGACATACCAATTGGTATTTTAAAAGCAGTTCTATAAGCCCAGAGTGCATCATCTAGCTTTTTCGCCCAATCAGTTCTTGTGGCGTTTACAGTTTTGGTCAATACACTCTTTATCTAACTATTAGACACTTCCACCTGCCCACTTGTTTGCGGATGATACGGTGTTGCCACCTTGTGACGCACATCATACTTTGCTAGCAACTTTTCAAAGGCTCGATTACAAAAATGGGTGCCTCCGTCGCTGATGATAGCTCTTGGTGTCCCAAATCGGGTGAATATGTTCTTCTTCAAAAATCCCACCACCACTCTTGCATCATTAGTGGGAAACGCTGCAGCTTCTACCCATTTGAACACGTAATCCACATCAACGAGTATGTACTTATTACCAAAGGAGCTGACGAAGGGACCCATGAAGTCAATCCCCCCAGACATCAAACACTTCCACCTCTTGAATCAGGTTCATGGGCATCTCATGGCGATGGAAAATGTTCCCGGTCCGCTGACATTCATTACATCCCTTCACCCATTGGTGCGCATCTTTAAACACCGTTGGCTAAAAGAATCCGGCCTCTAGCACTTTCGCAGCTGTCCTGACCCCTCCAAAATGTCCTCCATATGCTGATGCGTGACAAGCCTGCAAAACAGAAAATTGTTCTATCTCGGGGACACACCTCCGGATCATATTGTTAACACATATTCTAAACAGATAAGGCTCATCCTAATAATACATGCGGCAATCACGATAAAACTTTTTCTTTTGTACAGATGAAAGGTCATAGGGAACTATACTGATGGCCATGTAATTTGCAAAGTCTGCATACCATGGCGCTTCCTCAAGACTAGTAGCGAGCAGCTGCTCGTCTGGAAAGGTTTCCAGTATATCCTCAACCCCAACCGAGTTTTCAGGTCCCTCAAGTCGTGATTAATGATCAGCTGCTTGGTTTTCTGTGCCCTTGCGGTCATAAATTTCGAGGTCAAATTCTTGTAGTAGCAACACCCAACGAATCAGGCGCGACTTAGACTCCTTCTTCTCAATCAAGTACCTGAGAGCTCGATGATCAGTGTATACAATTACCTTAGAGCCAATTAGGTATGATCTGAACTTGTCGAAAGCAACCACCACAGCCAACATCTCCTTCTCAGTCACAGTGTAGTTCAGCTGGGCTCCACTCAACGTTCTACTAGCATAGTAGATTGGATGCATCAGCTTGTCTTTTCGCTGTCCCAGCACTGCCCCCACTACATAGTCACTGGCATCACACATGAGTTCGAATGGTTGCTCCCAGTCAGGGGCAACAATGATAGGTGCTGTGACCAGCCTCTTTTTCAGCTCCTCGAATGCTACCATCCAATCATCAGAAAATAAGAAAGGGTGATCTTTTTCTAACAACTTACAGAGAGGGTTGGCAATTTTTGAGAAGTCTCTTATGAATCTCCGATAAAAACTGGCATGCCTGAGGAAGCTCCTGATTGCCTTAACTGAAGTTGGAGGGGGTAGCTTTGCTATCACATCCACTTTAGCACGATCCACCTTAATTCCTTTGCTTGACACTCGGTGCCCCAAGACTATGCCTTCTTGTACCATGATATGACACTTCTCCCAATTAAGAACCAAGCTAGTCTCGATATACCGTTTCAGCACACGAGTCAGATTTATAAGGCACTCATCAAATGAGTTCCCCACCACTGAGAAATCATCCATGAACACCTCCATTATGTCCTATACCATGTCAGTGAAGATGGCCATCATGCACCTTTGGAATGTGGCGGGTGCATTGCATAGGCCAAAGGGCATCCTCCGAAAGGCATAAATGTCATACGGGCAAGTGAAGGAAGTCTTCTCTCTGTCCTCTGGTGCAATGGATATTTGATTGTACCCTAAGTACCCATCCAGAAAATAGAAGTATGACCTCCCTGCCAACCTGTCTAATATCTGATCAATGAAGAGAAGTGGGAAGTGGTCTTTCCGGGTGGCTAGATTTAACTTCCTGTAATCCATGCAAATTCTCCAGCCCGTGACGGTTCTCATAGAGATCAGTTCATTGTTATCATTCTTAACTACCGTCATGCCACCCTTTTTAGGTACACATTGAACCGCTAACCAGCTGCTGTTAGAGATTGGGAAAATGATTCCCGCATCTAACCACTTTATCATTTCTTTCTTCACCACTTCCTTCATGTTGGGGTTCAGTCTTCTTTGGTGTTCTCTGGAAGGTTTGTGTCCCTCTTCCAGCAGAATTTTATGCATACAGTAGGCGGGGCTGATCCCCTTTATGTCTGCCATGGTCCACCCAATGGCAGTCTTACACTCCTTGAGTACCTACAAGAGTTGGTGTGCCTGCACATCTAACAAACTAGATGAGATAATAACAGGTAATGTGGAGTCAGGTCCAAGGAACTCATACCTGAGATGGGCGGGCAGTGGCATCAGCTCCAGCTTTGGTGGTTCTTCGATTGATGGTTTGGCTGGAGGAGTTTCTCTATTTTCCAAGTGCAAGGGCTCAAATTCAAGAGTTCTATCCCAGAACCCTCTACCCTCTAACGCCAACACCCATTCTGCTAGTTCTTCTCCATTCACCTCATCTAAATTCATCAAACATGCAGCAAGAAGGTCCTCAATAGTCAACATCTCATCATCAGTCTCTACGATTACATCCACGGCATCAATCAGAGAGCAATTAGCGAATTCACTTGGTCGCCTCATAGATTTCTGCACATTGAATGTTATCTCTTCGTCGTTCAATCTCATCTTGAGCTCCCCAGTCTCACAATCAATGAGAGCTCTCCCAGTGGCCAAGAACGGCTTTCCCAAAATTATGGGAATCTCCTCATCCACTTTGCAGTCTAAGATCACAAAATCTGCAGGGAATACAAATTTCCCTACCTGAATTAATACATCGTCCAGGATACCATAGGGTCTTTTTACAGTCTTGTCGGCCAGCTGCAACAACATAGAGGTGGGTCTAGCTCTTCCTATCCCCAGCCTCTTATAAATTGCTAGGGGCATAAGATTTATGCTGGCCCCTAGATCACACAGTGCCTTAGCAAAAGCAAAAATACCAATCGTGCATGGAATTGTAAAGCTCCTTGGATCAGACAGCTTCTCAGCAATTGGTCTAGTTACCACTGCACTACAGGTCTAAGTAAGAGTAACTGTGGCCAAGTCTTGGACATTAAGTCCTTCATCATTTTTGCATACCCAGGCATATCTTTCAAAGCATCAATCAATGGAATATTTACCTGAATTTGTTTCAGAATCTCCAAGAACTTCTTATATTGCTCCTCTTTTTAGTGTTTAGCTAGCATCTGAGGGAATGGTGCAGGAGGTCTCTTCTTCCCAATGATTTGGGCTTGATCTTTATCAGCTTCCACCTCAACTACTGGTTTCTGGGCTGTCTCAGCTTCTTTCTCAGTCTCAATCTGAATGTTATTTTCTTCCTAGGCAGGCTTGACTGTCAGCTCTATCAGTTTCGTTGACTCATCCAGCTCAATGGGCACTAGTATGAGTGTCTCAGCCTGTCTGATTTCTCGATCTCT
This sequence comes from Nicotiana attenuata, assembly GCF_001879085.1. Classification (NCBI taxonomy): domain Eukaryota; kingdom Viridiplantae; phylum Streptophyta; class Magnoliopsida; order Solanales; family Solanaceae; genus Nicotiana; species Nicotiana attenuata. The sequence continues at coordinate 12,114,863 of NC_031991.1, forward strand.
CTCTTGCTCTACATCCAAATCTCTGCCATTACGTAGACTTTCAGCCATCAACTGCTTCGGGCCTTGATCTTTTGGATTTATCTAGGTGTTTGCAGGTAATGTCCCATGAGGACGATTTTCAGAGACATCGAAATTTGGCCCATCTGCACTTCAATATTTTTGATCGCTGAATCATGTGCATCTACTCTCTCACTAATTTTTGCATTAGACCCAATAACCTGCTGCATCATTGCTTCAAGTCTAGCAAACCCATCTTCTTGCCTTCCACCATGCTGCTGCTGAGAAGGGTGATACCCCTGCTGTTGATTCTGATTATTATATCCTTGTGGCCTTGGGTAAGGTGCCATATTGGTAGGGGGTCTCATAACTCCCATGTTCCCGTTGTTGAACTGTGGCTGGGCTGGCCTGTACTGCTGATTCTGCTGGCCCCAATTCTGACCACCCTGTCTCTGGCCTCTATAATTAGACACATAGTTTATGTCTTCAGGGTAGTGATGATGATCAAATTCTGCATTCCACTAGTTACCAATTGGCTGACTGATGCAAGGTGTGCACAAACCCCCATTGGTAGTATCTACGATGTGTACCTGTTGCTTCTGCCCTGACTCTTCCACCTTTTTGGTGAGTATACTCATCTGTGTCAATAGGGTGGCCATATTTTCAGCTATAGAGTTGGATGGATCGAAGGGCACTGAGTGAACCACTAGAGTGATAGGCGCATTCCTGGATGTCCATCCCGAATTCTGTGCCATCTTGTCAAGCAGATTATGTCCTTCTCTCCATATTTTGGTCAAAAATGCTCCACCAGCTGAAACATCAACAATGTTCTTCACACTATTTGACAATCCCATGTAAAACCGCTGCCCCAACATCAGATCTGGAATACCATGGTGCGGACATATAACCAACATCCCTTTAAAATGCTCCCATGTCTCGTGTAGTGTCTCCATTGGTCTCTGTTTAAAACTCAAAATTTCATCAATTTGTTGAGCAGTCTTGTTGGGTGGGTGGAACTTGTTATGAAATTGCTTGACTAACTCCTCCCAAGTTGTTATGGAATTTATGGGGAGTGAGTTTAGCCAGGTCTGGACAGCTCCTGTCACTGAGAATGGAAACAATAACAGCTTGATTGCTTCCGGAGTTACGTTGGGCTGCCTTTGGGTTTTATAGATAGACAGGAAATTTTTCAAGTGCTGCTGAGGATCTTCGACTTGTGACCCCGAAAATAGTCCCTTATTTTGCAACAAGTGCAGCATGTTATTCGTGATTTGGAATGACTCAGCCAGTATCTGCGGGACGACAATCGCTGTGGCAAGATTTTCAGCTGTGGGTTGTGCCCAGTCATAGAGAGCAGCTTCTGGCACTATTGGTACAGCTGGGTCCTCTTCGTGATCTCCAATGTCTGTTTCGACTTGTTCAGTTGTTTGTTGTTGTTTGTTTTTCCGGTTGGCCCGATTCAATGCCTTGAAAACTCTCTCGGGATCTGATAATGCTTCAAGTACTTCACCAGTTCTCGATGAGTTTCTAGGCATGCACCTGTACAACCCAGTCAACAAACGTTAAAATTTCAATGTAAAGATTGGGTATAGATAAAACTGACTACACTAAATGCTATAAACAACAAGTATGAAAAAAATGGCAAGATTAATTTTTTTGCATATATGTGTGTATACGTACTAATAAAAAAAGTATAAGGCGTCTTATTAAAATTTGGGTTTAGGCCACCAATTTTACGGAGCCGCCCTTGTCTTTGTCTACAATGTTTAGCTAAATCCTAACTGAAAATACACTTTTAGACAACAGCAAGTGAAGTCAAAAGTATTAAGCACTACAACAACGATTACCATCTCAGTTCCAAACAAGTCGGGGTCGTCAATATAAATCATTTATAAAGCAAAAAAAGAAAATCATTAGAGTCTCAATAACATGTCAATCACATATAGATCTGAGCAAGAAAAGCTTAAATAAGCATAAAAATCAATTTTTTTAAGAAACTGAAATTGGGAAGCGTACAAGATGAACTGAGAATGATACTTAAAACAAACTATAGCATAATTTGCACAACCAAGCGGAGAAAAGTAGCAGTAGAAACAGCCACTCCAACCGCACACAAATGGAAAGAGAACACAAATGGAAATGTTCTATGATTCTCATCCTTGGCTCGGATTTGTAATCCATATGAATGCAGGCAGGCAGGTCATAAAGGAATTAGTTATGAATTGATAGAAGTATTGAGCTGGCATCTACATGAAATACCATTTATTCCAAAGCCTTTGGCAACTTCCTATCTTTTTTGTTTATACTTCCCAACATATTCTCAGAACATTTGAAATTGGCTTAATAAACAAAAGTGAACAGCTAACACAACAACAACAACAACGACGATCCAGTAAAATCTCATAAAGTGGGGTCTGGGGAGGGTAGTATGTACGCAGACCTTACCCCTATACCGATGGAGCAGAGAGACTGTCTCCGATAGACCCTCGGCTCAGTAAGACGGAAATAAAACAAGAAGAGACAACTCATTAATAACATCAGCAGAAACCGTAAAAATAGTAACAAAAGCATGAACAACTAACACACACAAACAAAAAACACTAGAAAAAATAAAACAAAAAGATCACAAGAAAAGGTCACAAATAAGCAGAAAGCTTAATTAATTGACTATATAGGCGGTCAGTTGTTGGGACTTCATGGTACACTCCCAGAGGGGAAGTTACCGAAACATTCTTTTGGACTTATTCTTAGCAGGTCATTTGCTTCTCATCATTATTCCAAAGAGCAAACAGTTGGGCTCTCAGTTTCTGATTACATATTTTGATTGAAAAAAGTTGTCATCCTAAATCATATGCCATATTCTCATTGCAAATCTGCATCTACACTTCTTTAATACAAAGCAAAGAAAAGAGTTCTTCTTACCACAGACGGAGTGCTACCCTGCCTGCGCACGTTCATTTCCTGATTGAAAAAAGAGTCATGGAACATCTCAACAAGCTAAGGTACTTCCACACGACACACAGTTTCTAGATACTTGTCACAGCCCGGATTTCTCACCCTCGGGAATTGTGATGGCGCTACCCATAAAAGTTAGGCAAGCCGAGTATTATAAATTCATTACCCCTTTTATTAAGCATGTTCAACAATTCAAAGTATTAAGTGATTAAACAGCGGAATAAATTAATTAACCAGAAATGCGGAAGACGAAAATTTAATAATTCAACCAAACACTGCTACATAATCTGAAGTACAAGACTAACCAGAATTTGGTGTCACAAGTCACAAACTATCTAAGAATACACAATGAAGGTCTGAATGGAAATACATAAGTCTGTCTCTGAATAAGTAAAAACAGAAAGAGAAAAGATAGGAGGAGACGTTAAGGCCCGCGGACGTTAGCACGACTACCTCGGGTCGCCTGAATGGACTGAAGACAACACCCTCACTGCGGTCCAAAAGCTCCGGTATCAGTATCTGCACACAGTGCAGAGTGTAGTATCAGTACAACCGACCCCATGTACTGGTAAGTGTCTAGCCTAACCTCGGCGAAGTAGTAACGAGGCAAGGACCGGACTACCAAATAAACCTGTGCAGTTAAATCATATGCAGCGAAAATAAACGCAGATAATTACAACTAAAGTTGGGCGGGGGAAACATGCTGTGGGGAGTAACATGTAATAACAGAATAACAGTAGAGAAATGTAAGGAACGCCATAAATCAAATACCAGCAAAAGATAAGGAAATAAGAAACAAGTACACATGTAATACCGTGCAAGCGTGCAACCTGATCCCATTTCATATGATACCGTTGCAGGCGTGCAACCCGCTCCCATTTCATATAGTACCGTTGCAGGCGTGCAACCCGCTCCCATTTCATATAGTACCGTTGCAGGCGTGCAACACGCTCCCTTTTCATTTATCAACACCAATCATAAAAGAATCCCGGGAAGGGAACAATAATATAACAACATCCCGGCAAGGGAACAATAATATGACGACAACATACCCGGCAAAGGAACAATAATATCACAACAACATCCCGGCAATGGAACAATAATATGACAACAACATCCCGGCAAAGGAATAATAATATTATAACAACATCCCGGCAAGGGAACAATAATGATCATCCTCATATGAAGCACAAATAAACCACAACGGAGTCACAACAATTACAATACAAGACTCACGGGCATGCTTGACACCGACGTATAGATACTCGTCACCATGCCTATACGTCGTACTCCACAATTAACACATAGCAAATAAGACACAACTCTTAATCCCTCAAGCTAAGATTAGACCAAACACTTAACTCAAACTTCTACGGCCAACTCAAGCCTTAAACACCGCTTTTCCTTTAGAACTCGCCTCCAAATTACTCGTATCTAGTCCAAATTAATTGAACAACATCAATAAATGCTAAAGAATTCATACCCAAAGCTTAACTATAGGTTTCCTATCATTTCTCCCAAAAAGTCAAAAATTGACCTTGGGCCCGCTTGGTCGAAACTCGAGGTTCGGACCAAAACCTGATCACCCATTCACCCACGAGCCCAAATATGAAATTAGTTTTGAAATTCGACCCCAAAATGAGGTTTAAATCCCAATTGATCAAAAGCCCTAACTCTACCCAAATCCCCAATTTTCTACCATTAAAACCCTAAGATTTTAGATAAAAGTTGATGAAAAACATTAGAGAGTTGAAAGAAATCAGTTAATGGACATTTACTTATGATTTGGGGAAAAAGATCTCTTGAGAAAATCGCCCTGGGCCTTTTATTTTTGTGAAAATTTGAAAGAGTGTTGATAACCAATTTTTCCCTATGTATTTTATATACTCAAAATATTCTCAAAATAGCATGTACATGCATATATAAGCATGCCCAAGAGTTTTGGTATTTTTCCCTT
>NC_031991.1:12130256-12143365 GCF_001879085.1 Nicotiana attenuata
AATATAAAGCTATAATCAACGATTCAGCACGTTAAATGATGAAACAACAACAGACAATGACAATTAAGACCAACAGATATAAAATGCATGAATGCAATGCAATGCACATGACCGCTGCGGCGCGTAGCCCGATCCATTTGGGTACCCGCGCTCACTGTGGGGGTTCAGACTCCGGAGGGGCTCCTACAGCCCAAGCGCAATATCATCGTAGCATTCGCTGCGGCATGCAGCCCGATCCACACTCAGTCCAGATATATATATGCATGCAAGCCACTCGGGCACAGTCAAATTGTCCATTTTTAGTTTCAATTATTAGGAATTATAGAGCTAAGTGCTTAAACCTTTATTTATTTACTAAACATTTTGAGGCAGTGTCTAACTCAGGACTGATATCATGAAATATGCTAAGCATCATGGAAGCAGTGATAAGGATCCCTGAAGGATGCAAATGATAAGCACAAAGCCCCAAACATATTCATAAAATCCAAGTAGGATGATTACCAAACAATTTCTAGTCGAGAACACAGTACGAACATCAATCGGAACAGACTAGGTCACAATCCCCAGTCACAATCGACCCCGCACTCATCATAGAGTACGTGTCTCGCCTCAATATAGCGTCACAGTGTGATATACCGGGGTTTCAAACCCTCAGGTCATCATCTACATCTATTACTCACCTCAAGCCGGCCACAAGTCTAGCTCGCTATGTCTTTGCCTTTCGAATCAACCTCTTCGCACGCCGAATCTGATTAAAACCACAACGAATACATTACAATAGGCTAAAGAAACATAACCCAATCGAAAAGACTCGAAAAACACCAAAATTTACTAAGTTGGCAAAACCCGAGCCCCGGACCACTTCTCGAAAAATTACAAAATTTACATCACTGGATTCCTCGTCTCGCCACGAGTATACACATACCAATTTTACCAAAATCGGAGTTCAAATGCCCTTTCAAAATCCGTTTTTACATCACAACTTTTCAAGCCCTAGCTTGACCCGTTTTTGATGAATTTTCCATAATTTACATGTAATTTCTACCATAAACTCGAATAATTAGGCCAAGAGACTTACCTCCAATTGATTCTCAGTCAAAACCCTCGAAAATTCTCGCCCAAAGCTCTCCAAGTCGCTTAAAAATGGTGGAAACTACCTCTTGTTCGCGGATGAAATATAATATTTTAAACCCTTCTGTCAACAGCGATTTTCGCTTATACGGGACCGCTTCTGCGGCCAAAAATCTGCTTATGCGGTCTTCACTTAAAAACCCAGACTTCGCTTATGTGACTCGAACTCCGCTTCTGCGGTTCCCTCAAAATCGCTTCTGCGGTACAATGTCCGCTTATGCGGACCCGCTGAAGCGACCAACTTCCGCTTATGCGGAACTACCCTAACCCACACCTGGCCGCTTCTACGATCGCTCACCCGCTTCTGCGGTCCATTTCCGCAAAAGCAGAAATACCAGATACCAACAATATCAGACCTGAAGCAACCTTCAAAAAACTCTCTTTTAGCCACTCCAATTCACCCCGAGGCCCCCCGGGACCTCAACCACAACACCATCACAACCTAAAACCTCATACGAACTTGTTCCAATCATCAAAACACATCAAACAATGCTAAAGCCATCAAATCACATCGAATTCAAGCTTAAGTTTCTTAAAAACTTTCGAATTACGCATTCGATCAAAAAACCGATCAAAACACCTCCGAATGACCTGAAATTTTGCACACATATCCAAAATCACCTAACGGAGCTACTGCAACTCTTGGAATTCCATTCCGATCCTCGGATCAAAATCTCACCTATCCACCGGAATTCGCCAAAATGCCAACTTTGCCAATTCAAGCCTAATTCTACTCCGGACCTCCAAAATCACTTCCGATCGCACTCCTAAGTCACAAATCACCTCCCGAAGCTAACCGAATCACCGGAATTCATATCCGAGCCTTCTAACTAATAAGTCAACGTTCGGTTGACTTTTCCAAACCAACCCTTCCTTAAAGAGACTAAGTGTCTCATTTCCTATCCAAACCAATTCAATTCAACTCTAACTCACCCGTTGCAGATAATAAAACATGAAAGAGCAATAAATGGGGGGAACGGGGCTGTAATACATGAGATGACGGGTTGGGTCGTCACATCCTCCCCAACTTAAACAAACGCTCGTCCTCGAGCGGGTTGAGAAGCATACATGAGGTCTCAAATAAGTGAGGATATCTGCTCCGCATCTTCTGCTCAGTCTCCCAAGTAGCTTCCTCTACGGGCCGACCTCTCCACTGCACCTTTACCGAAGCTATATCCTTTGATCTCAATCTCCGAACCTGACGACCTAAAATAGCCACTGGCTCCACATCATAGGTCAAGTCATCATCCAACTGAACCGTGCTGAAGTCTAACATATGAGACGGGTCCCCAACATACTTCCGGAGCATAGAAACATGGAATACCGGATGAACTCCCGACAAGCTGGGTGGCAAAGCAAGCATGTAGGCCACCTCCCCAACTCTCCTAAGTATCTCAAAAGGACCGATGAACCGTGGACTCAACTTTCCTTTCTTTCCAAATCTCATAACGCCCTTCATAGGCGAAACCTTCAACAAGACCTTCTCGCCCACCATGTAGGATACGTCTCGAACCTTCCGGTCCGCATAACTCTTCTGACGCGACTGAGCTGTACGAAGTCTCTCCTGGATCACTTTCACCTTTTCTAAGGCACCCTGAACCAACTCTCTGGTCATCAAAATGCGGAGTGAATAGTTGAGGCCATCCACGAACCTCCTAATCCTTTCCCGATCTGTCGGGATCATCCAGGTGGCATNGGATAATGGGACGTAGTTTTAAGGTCTGCTTAGATAACAAGATACAGTGGAAGTCGTACCTTCAGTAGATATATCTTAGGTTAAAACTGTCTTTTAAGTAGAAGTTGTCAAGACCCTCCCGGATAATGGGAAGTAGTTTAAGACCTTTTAGACAACAAATGTAGTGAGAGTAATACCTTCAGAGGATACAACTTAGGTTCGTAATTGTTAGAAGTTGTCAGGACCTACCTGGATAATAGGACTTAGCTTTCAAATTCTTATAATAGTTGGTAGAATAGTTCAGTCTAACACTCACCCATGTGCCCAGCTACTAAACTGGGGCAGAAAATTTTCTTTGTTTTTGTTTATTTTTGTTGAAACCAGGTACCCATTCGAGAACAGGGAAAAGTGATTCAAGTTTTGAAGTCGGGAGCCCGCCCGGATAACAGAGGAATACATTTCAAGTTTTAAAGTCGGGAGGCCGCCCGTATAACAGAGGAATACATTTCAAGTTTTGAAGTCGGGAGCCCGCCCGTATAATAGAGGAATACATTCAAGTTTGAAGTCGGGAGCCCGCCCGTATAACAGAGGAATACATTTCAAGTTTTGAAGTCGGGAGCCCACCCGTATAATAGAGGAATACATTTCAAGTTTTAAAGTCGGGAGACCGCCCGTATAACAGAGGAATACATTCAAGTTTTGAAGTCAGGAGCCCGCCTGGATAGCAGAGGAATACATTTCAAGTTTTGAAGTCAGGAGCCCGCCTGGATAGCAGAGGAATACATTTCAAGTTTTGAAGTCAGGAGCCTGCCTGCATAGCAGAGGAATACATTTCAAGTTTCAGCAGTCAGGCGCCCGCCTGGAGAACAGAGGAGCCCGCCTGTATAGCAGAGGAATAGATTTCAAGTTTCGAAGTCAGGAGCCCGCCTGGAGAACAGAGGAATACATATCAAGTTCAGCAGTCAGGCATCCACCCGGAGAAAGGGAAAACATCTCAGTTGACAATTCAAGGCAGCAACAAATGGATTTCACCGAAAGAATACAAGACAACAAGGCAACAAGAAACACAAGATCAAGTTTGAAGATATAGATAGGAGTTTTGTAATTCATAGACCATAGCTTAGTCTAGCTTCTCTATTTTGACATGGTGTAATAAGGGGTTCAGTAAGCAGTAGCAGCAGCAGCAGCAACAGTTAAATCACAGCTTCATGGTAGTCCCAGCTACCAGACATTCCCGAACTACACTGACCTGATTCCTTTTTAGCCAAGGATATGTAGGCAACCTCAGAAGCAGTATGCGGTCAACTCTTTCAAAAATGCTTCACACGGAGTATTCAAACGGGCAAAAATCGCTCGTATCCGCTCACTTATCTTTGCACGAAAACTCTTCGTGTTTCCGAGCAAAGAGGGGCAGATGTGAGCACGTGATTTTTGCCCTATATGAATTACTCCCATAATTTCAAACAAAATATTTTCTTTTCATTATTTGCAATTTTGTGAATTTTTGTGGCATTTTATGTTAAATGTTTGCATGTTGTTTGTGCATTTTAATTTGTGAGAAAATACAAAAAAAATGTGTTGCATGTGCATTCAGGAGTTAATTTTGGCATTTTGCATTAATTAGTAATCAAGGTATTTTATAAAAGGGGAAAATAAAAAAAAACAGTTTAATTTGTACTCTTTAAGTTTAAGTTTGATTTTGACATGTTTTTCTTTTAAATTTGCTGGTTAATTAATTATGATAATTATCATCTAGGTTTAATTAGTGTTTTGATAGGTTAATTAGGTTTTAATTCAGATTTTTATATTAATTTTGAAAAAAAAGAAATGAAAAGGAATAAAACAAAAGAAGATTGAATATGATTTTTGGTCCCATTTAATTCCAAGCCCAAACCAAACAGGACCCACCCCAGCCCAATTCCAGCCAATAACCCGGTCCAATTCCGGCGATTGACCAAAACGACCCCGTACCCCCTCTTTTCGATCTCACCCGTTGATCTCTGATGATCGGACCGTTCTGGAACTATGAGGATTTTATACATAACTGTCCGAAAAACCTAGTACTTTGTTCATTCACCCCCAATCTCAGAACTATATCCTCCGCCCTAAGCCACCGCCGGCCGCCCGCCGGAAATCGCCCATGGCGGCGGCCGGCGTCCAAATCCTCCCAAACTTACACCACCAAGCACCTCGCCCTCCTCTTCTCAAATCTGAGCCCCGTTTCCCTCAAATCCCACCAGGATTGCTCAAATAATTCGAACCCTAGCTAAGCCGCCCTTAAATTCCACCACCACCCACTGGCGGCACCTAGCCTAAATACCACCAGATTAACACCCTAAAACCCTCTTCCCTTCCTCATTCCAAATACCCACCTCACATTCCTCGAATCATCTTCCAGCCCCTCGAATCCCAGATCGAAGTTTGAGCCCTAATTCTCAAAGGTCGTAAGTTGGGTCTGTTTAGGGGGTTTTGAGGCGTACTTTGATATTAGTCATGTGTTCCTGATTAGGAACGCATGATTAACATCATAGTTGGCCGAAAATCCACATTCGAAGGACTCAAGCTTCATACCTTGGGTCATTTAGTCTTCAGTAGGTATTTTCCTTCCCCTTATTACCTTTTCTTCATTTTTTTTGTTCGCGACCCCAATCCCGGTCGTGATGGCGCCCAAAACTAATGCTAGGCAAGCCCGACCAATTAATTACTCTCAACCCAATTACGCAATCCGTTAACAAATAATACGATTAAAATAGCAAATATCAAGGTTCCAATCCGAATCTAAATAAAATAGTACGGATAATAATAACGAATATCCAAACATTCCCCAATAGATCTGGAGTCACGAGTCTAGAGCCTCTAGATGTAACAGAGTAATATATCCAAGGTAATAAAGAAGTCTAGGATATGGAAAGATAAATGAAATAAAGGGGAGGAGTCGGGTCTTGCGGACGTCAGGCAGCTACCTCAACAACTCTTGAAAATAAACTTCACGAAAACATCAAACAGCTCCACTAAGTCTCTGGAGCACCTGAATCTGCACACATGGTGCAGGGAGTAAAGTGAGTACTTCCAACTCAGTGAGTAATAAACATGTATAATGGCTGAAAGTAAGAAATTTCGAAATATTACAATATAAAGCTATAATCAGCGATTCAGCACGTTAAACGGTGAGACAACCCCAATACCAGGACAAGTAAGACAAATAGGTAAAAATGCATGAATGCAATGCAATGCACATGACCGCTGCGGCGTGCAGCCCGATCCATTTGGGTACCCGCGCTCACTGTGGGGGTTCAGACTCCGGAGGGGCTCCTACAGCCCAAGCGCAATATCATCGTAGCATTCGCTGCGGCGTGCAGCCCGATCCACACTCAGTCCAGATATATATATGCATGCAAGCAACTCGGGCACAGTCAAATTGTCCATTTTTTGTTTCAATTATTAGGAATTATAGAGCTAAGTGCTTAAACCTTTATTTATTTACTAAACATTTTGAGGCAGTGTCTAACTCAGGACTGATATCATGAAATATGCTAAGCATCATGGAAGCAGTGATAAGGATCCCTGAAGGATGCAAATGATAGGCACAAAGCCCCAAACATATTCATAAAATCTAAGTAGGATGATTACCAAATAATTTCTAGTCGAGAGCACAGTACGAACATCAATCAGAACGGACTGGGTCACAATCCCCAGTCACAATCGACCCCGCACTCGTCATAGAGTACGTGTCTCGCCTCAATATAGCATCACAGTGTGATATACCGGGGTTTCAAACCCTCAGGTCATCATCTACATCTATTACTCACCTCAGGCCGGCCACAAGTCTAGCTCGCTATGCCTTTGCCTTTCGAATCAACCTCTTTGCACGCCGAATCTGATTAAAACCACAACGAATACATTACAATAGGCTAAAGAAACATAACCCAATCGAAAAGACTCGAAAAACACCAAAATTCACTAAGTTGGCAAAACCCGAGCCCCGGACCCACTTCTCGAAAAATTACAAAATTTACATCACTAGATTCCTCGTCTCGCCACGAGTCTACACATACCAATTTTACCAAAATCGGAGTTCAAATGCCCTTTCAAAATCCATTTTTACATCACAACTTTTCAAGCCCTAGCTTGACCCGTTTTTGATGAATTTTCCGCAATTTACATGTAATTTCTACCATAAACTCGAATAATTAGGCCAAGAGACTTACCTCCAATTGATTCTCAGTCAAAACCCTCGAAAAATCTCGCCCAAAGCTCTCCAAGTCGCTTAAAAATGGTGGAAACTACCTCTTGTTCGCGGATGAAATATAATATTTTAAACCCTTCTGTCAACGGCGATTTTCGCTTATGCGGTCCCGCTTCCGCTTATGCAGGACCGCTTTTGCAGCCAAAAATCCGCTTATGCGGTCTTCACTTAAAAACCCAGACTTCGCTTATGCAACTCGAACTCCGCTTCTGCGGTTCCCTCAAAACCGCTTCTGCGGTACAATGTCCGCTTATGCGGACCCGCTGAAGCGACCAACTTTCGCTTATGCGGAACTACCCTAACCCACACCTGGCCGCTTCTGCGATCGCTCACCCGCTTTTGCGGAACCGCTTCTGCGGTCCATTTCTGCAGAAGCGGAAATACCAGATACCAGCAATATCAGACCTGAAGCAACCTTCAAAAAACTCTCTTTTAGCCACTCCAATTCACCCCGAGGCCCCCGGGACCTCAACTACAACACCATCACAACCTAAAACCTCATACGAACTTGTTCCAATCATCAAACCTCATCAAACAACGCTAAAGCCATCAAATCACATCGAATTCAAGCCTAAGTTTCTTAAAAACTTCTAAATTACGCATTCGATCAAAAACCCGACCAAAACACCTCCGAATGACCTGAAATTTTGCACGCATATCCAAAATCACCTAACGGAGCTACTGCAACTCTCAGAATTCCATTCCAACCCTCGGATAAAAATCTCACCTATCCACCAGAATTCGCCAAAATGCCAACTTTGCCAATTCAAGCCTAATTCTACTCCGGACCTCCAAAATCACTTTCGATCGCACTCCTAAGTCACAAATCACCTCCCGAATCTAACCTAATCACCGGAATTCACATCCGAGCCTTCTAACTAATAAGTCAACGTTCGGTTGACTTTTCCAAACCAACCCTTCCTTAAGAGACTAAGTGTCTCATTTCCTATCCAAACCAATTCAATTCAACTCTAACTGACCCGTTGCAGATAATAAAACATGAAAGAGCAATAAATGGGGGGAACGGGGCCGTAATACATGAGACGACGGGTTGGGTCGTCACAACTTTTGGCATGAACACTATGTGATAACTATGTTGTAACTCTAGTCTAAGGACTAATTGTGTATAAGTCTACTTCTACCATGTGATTTATCTGTCCCCCAGTCCCTGTCCCTACTTGCGTTTGCTTCTTGAACTCTGCATATCTTGTGAGTTGTGATTGTCCTGTTTCTTTCCTTTTTCAAATTTTTTTTTCATAAAAACAAACTCCGAGTTTGTTCTTTGGAACTATTTTCTTCCAAAACTGGTATTTCAAACTCAACTCTTTTAAACTCTATCACACCCTCACTATTCTTAGAAAATAGGTTCTGCCTCCTTTCGTGTAAGCATTGCTTTGGGTATCTCTGAATACCCACTGAACTTTGATGCACAAGGCTGGTAATTCCACACTGCACTTGTTCAACATTTTGGTAAATGTTTGGGTGGTGGTATTGGCCAGGGACCCAATGGGGCCCTAGGGAGCTTTGCCGCACCCAGACCATGGCTGTGAAACTCGAAAGAGGTGAGATTGGAAGATTGAGCCTGGTTGAAGGCCCCTTATAGAATAGCTTCTTATTTTATTCTTTCCTGTAATTCAGCTATCATGGTTTGTAATAACTTGTAAACAACTGATTGGGGTTATAGTGAAATTGGGAAGGGTTATGCATGCTTAGTTTAAAGTAATGGGTAGAAAACATGCTTATAGGACTTTACTTACTTATTTGTGCAATAGATATCTTGTATAGGACATGCATCTCATATACTAGCAATCCTGTTTTTAGACTCTTATTTTCAGCCAATTATCATACTCATCTCGTAATCATGATCCGTTAACAACCAATAAGTAATTGTCATAAAACTACTGCCGCATTCTCACTGGCATTTAGAGACCATGTTTTAGGATTATTGTGTGCATTAGACATCATTTCACTTAGGGTTTTATTCTACCCGAGTTGCAATTAGCTGAATGCCTCACCAGTATGGTTAAAACCGTTAATACAAGTTTGGTTGACTGTGTCCTTTTAAAACTGGGGTTAATTGCATGCTCACCCCTTTAGGGTAATTAGGCAACCTATGCGTCACATAGGCAAACTTTAGGCCCTAATAAGATCGATTAACCCTGTTCTTATCAGTTTAAGACTGATCAGCTTTTGTTTAATTTAAATTCTGCCGCTCTCATTCCTATTGCGACTCTCTGGAGGTCACTCTTTTAGTGAAAATCTCTTTATCTGGAAACCTGTTTCGTATTTATATGCTCTCACTAATTTTCTGATTCTTGCTCTATTAAGTTTTCAAATTACTGGTTTACCTTTCTGCCCAGGATCACGTTATTTTGATACTTGTCTAATTAAACTATTGTATTTTCAAATCTCTACTTTTCCAAATGATGTTTTAACAGTTCCCTCACCTTTACTTACTCGACTGTTTTCTTAGTTGTATTTCTACAAGTCAAACACTCTTGGGATCACTCAGTCTTTAAACTCGCGTTCTTTTAAGACCTTAAATGTGTCTGAGACGTGCTAATTACGTGTTTACTTGTGAGGGATTTGTGAGCCTCTTATTTGCCTTTGTATGTTCCCTTTATGTGTAGTCCTACTTGTTATGTATGTCGACTAGNAAGGATCTCTGAAGGATGCAAATGATAGGCACAAAGCCCCAAACATATTCATAAAATCCAAGTAGGATGATTACCAAACAGTTTCTAGTCAAGAACACAGTACGAACATCAATCGAAACGGACTAGGTCAAAATTCCCAGTCACAATCGACCCCGCACTCGTCATAGAGTACGTGTCTCGCCTCAATATAGCGTCACAATGTGATATACCGGGGTTTCAAACCCTCAGGTCCTCATCTACATCTATTACTCACCTCAAGCCGGCTACAAGTCTAGCTCGCTATGCCTTTGCCTTTCGAATCAACCTCTTCGCACGCCGAATCTGATTAGAACCACAACGAATACATTACAATAGGCTAAAGAAACATAACCCAATCGAAAAGACTCGAAAAACACCAAAATTCACGAAGTTGGCACAACCCGAGCCCCGGGCCCACTTCTCGAAAAATTACGAAATTTATATCACTGGATTCCTCGTCTCGCCACGAGTCTACACATACCCATTTTACCAAAATCGGAGTTCAAATGCCCTTTCAAAATCCGTTTTTACATCACAACTTTTCAAGCCCTAGCTTGACCCGTTTTTGATGAATTTTCCGCAATTTACATGTAATTTCTACCATAAACTCGAATAATTAGGCCAAGAGACTTACCTCCAATTGATTCTCAGTCAAAACCCTCGAAAATTCTCGCCCAAAGCTCTAAGTTGCTTAAAAATGGTAGAAACCAACTCTTGTTCGCGGATGAAATTTAATATTTTAAACCCTTCTGTAACAGTTGTTTTTCGCTTCTGCGGTCCCGCTTCCGCTTATGCGGGACCGCTTCTGCGGTCAGAAGTCCGCTTAAGCGGTTTTCATTAAAGTTACAATTTCCGCTTTTGCGTCCCAAAATCTGCTTCTGCGGATCACCCAGTACCGCTTCTGCGGTTGACAGTCCGCTCATGCGGACTCGCTTTTGCGGACTATATTCCGCTTTTGCGGGGATCTCCTCACCAGGCCACGAACCGCTTCTGCGCTCCTTCACCCGCTTCTGCGGAACCGCTTCTGCGGTCCATTTCCGCAGAAGCGGAAATACCAGATGACAGCAACAACAGACCTGAAGCAAACTTCAAAACTCTCGTTTAAACACCCGAATTCACCCCGAGGCCCCCGGGACCTCAACCAAAAACACCAATACATCCTAAGACCTCATTCAAACTTGTTCTCATCCTCAAAACACATCAAAGCACGCTAAAACCATCAAATCACATCGAATTCAAGCCTAAGTTTCTTAAAAACTTCCGAATTACGCATTCGATCAAAAATCCGACCAAAACACCTCCGAATGACCTGAAATTTTGCACACATATCCAAAATCACCTAACGGAGCTACTGCAATTCCGACCCTCGGATCAAAATCTCACCTATCCACCGGAATTCGCCAAAATGCCAACTTTGCCAATGTAAGCCTAATCCTACTCCGGACCTCCAAAATCACTTCCGATCGCACTCCTAAGTCACAAATCACCTCCCGAAGCTAACCGAATCACCGGAATTCACATCCGAGCCTTCTAACTAATAAGTCAACGTTCGGTTGACTTTTCCAAACCAAACCTTCCTTAAAGAGACTAAGTGTCTCATTTCCTATCCAAACCAATTCAATTCAACTCTAACTCACCCGTTGCTGATAATAAAACATGAAAGAGCAATAAATGGGGGAAACGGGGCTGTAATACATGAGACGACGGGTTGGGTCGTCACATCCTCCCCAACTTAAACAAACGCTCGTCCTCGAGCGGGTCGAGAAGCATACCTGAGGTCTCAAATAGGTGAGGATATCTGCTCCGCATCTCCTGCTCAGTCTCCCAAGTAGCTTCCTCTACGGGCCAACCTCTCCACTGCACCTTTACCGAAGCTATATCCTTTGATCTCAATCTCCGAACCTGACGACCTAAAATAGCCACTGGCTCCACATCATAAGTCAAGTCATCATCCAACTGAACCGTGCTGAAGTCTAACACATGGGACGGGTCCCCAACATACTTCCGGTGCATAGAAACGTGAAATACCGGGTGAACTCCCGACAAGCTGGGTGGCAAAGCAAGCATGTAGGCCACCTCCCCAACTCTCCTAAGTATCTCAAAAGGACCGATGGACCGTGGACTCAACTTTCCTTTCTTTCCAAATCTCATAACGCCCTTCATAGGCGAAACCTTCAACAAGACCTTCTCGCCCACCATGTAGGATACGTCTCGAACCTTCCGGTCCGCATAACTCTTCTGACGCGACTGAGCTGTACGAAGTCTCTCCTGGATCACTTTCACCTTCTCTAAGGCATCCTGAACTAACTCTGTCCCCAATAGTCTAGCCTCGCCGGCTCAAACCAACCAACCGGAGATCTACACCGTCTCCCATATAAGGCCTCATACGGTGTCATCTGAATGCTGGACTGATAGCTGTTGTTGTACGCGGACTCTGCAAGTGGCAAGAACTCAGCCCAAGAACCTCCAAAATCAATAACACAGGCACGCAACATGTCCTCCAATATCTGAATGGTACGCTCGGACTGCCCGTCCGTCTGGGGATGAAATGCTGTGCTCAGCTCTACCTGTGTACCCAATTCTTGCTGAAAAGTCTTCCAGAAATGGGAAGTAAACTGAGTGCCCCTATCCGAGATGATAGAAACTGGGACCCCATGCAACCTAACAATCTCCCGGATGAAAATCTCTGCCAACCGCTCCGAAGAATAGGTAGTACACACCGGAATGAAGTGCGCGGACTTGGTCAGCCGATCCACAATCACCCAAATCGAATCAAACTTCTTCGAGGTACGAGGGAGACCCCTCGCAAAATCCATAGTAATCCTCTCCCACTTCCACTCGGGAATATCTATCCGCTGAAGTACACCACCGGGTCTCTGATGCTCATATTTGACCTGCTGACAGTTGAGACACCGAGCTACATAACTCACTATATCTTTCTTCATTCTCCTCCACCAGTAATGCTGCCTCAAATCCTGATACATCTTTGCGGCACCCGGATGAATGGAATACTGCGAGCTGTGGGCCTCCTCTATTATTAACTCCCGAAGCCCATCCACATTGGGCACGCAAATTCGGCCCTGCATCCTCATCATGCCGTCATTATCAATAGTCACATCTCTGGCGTCATCGTGCTGAACCCCGTCCTTAAGGACAAGCAAATGTGGATCATCATACTGGTGCTCTCTGATGCGGTCATACAAGGAAGACCGAGAAACTACACAAGCCAACACCCGACTAGGCTCCAAAATATCTAACCTCACCATCCGATTGGCCAAAGCCTGAACATCGACTGCAAAGGGCCTCTCCCCAACTGGAATGTACGCCAAGCTACCCATACTGACCGCCTTCCGGCTTAACGCATCGGCCACTACGTTGGCCT
>NC_031991.1:12143465-12187984 GCF_001879085.1 Nicotiana attenuata
GGTGCATAATCATCATGAATTTCATAACACATCACTGTCCAAACAACCATTACATCATTTGAAATTAGAAATCTTACCTTGGCTGTAAATCCAAAGGAGTAAATCAAGAGTCAAGACTTAATTCTAGTGGCTTCAGCAGCAAACCAGTAACAGCAAATGAAATCCCTCAATCAACGATGAAACCACAGAAAATTCAAAACCTCATCAACAAAACCCGAACTAGAGACCTAGCCATGAAACTCAACGAGCTCTTGAGCTCAACCTTTTTCATGGTGGTTCTTTTGGTTTTGAAATCAGAAAGAGGGGTCGTTGAGCAGCAGCTTCCTGTGTATCGAAGCAGGGCCCTGAAGTTAGGTTCCTTGAATTGGGGTGAAATCTGGTTTGGTAGATGATGAGGGGATGGAGGAGAAGAGGAAAATGCGCAGCTTTTATCCAGGGAAAAGGGGTACTCTTCTCTGTGTTTTGAAGAAGAAGGAATCCAGGACCAAGGGGAGGGATGTCGCCGTTGTTCTCTATTTTTCTAAGGGTCTCTTATTGTATGGAAAAATCTGATAATGTCCAGGTTTATCTAGGGATTAGCTACTATTATATAGGGGTAGGGATTAGGTTAGAGGTATGGGCCTAGAAATTATGGGCTAGGTAGAAAAATTTGGGCCTAATTTGGGTACAAGAACTAGCTCAATATTCAATTAAATCTTTTCTTCAAATTTTTTTTCTTATCCTTCTTTTTCTTTTTCTTTAATTAAAAATCCTAAAAAAAATCCTAGGTTATCTAAAATGTGAAATTAAACTAATTATAAAAGCTACTTAATCTTAAATTAAAAGAGAAAAAATCAATAAAAGCAAATGTGTAAAAATGAAACAATTTTTTTTTGTGATTTTCGATTTATATGAAACAAGTAACTACCAATTGATCTTAACAATGTAAAAATAAAGCCTAAATGTCATGCGTAATTTTTTGATATTTTTCATGATTTAAACAAAACTTAAATATGCATAAAAATGCGTAAAATTCTACAAAAATTCCTAAAATGGCAAATAATTAACAAAAATCTATTTTCCTGGGATTTTATAGGAGTATTTCGTATAGGGCAAAAATCACGTGCTTACAGCTGCCCCTCTTTGCTCAGAAACATGAAGAGTTTTCGGGCAAAGATAAAGTGAGCAATATGAGGGATTTTTGCCCGTTTGAAACTCCATGAGAAGAATATTTTTTTTTTGAAAAATCTGACCGAACCTTGCTTCGGAGGTTGCCTACATATCCTCGGCTATAAAGGAATCAGGTCAGTGTAGTTCGGGAAGTTTTGGTAGCTGGGACTACTGGGAAGCTGTGATTTTACTGTTGTTGCTGTTGTTTCTGCTTGGTGAGCTCCTTATTACACCAAAAATGGAAAAATAAAAAGCTAAGCTAGCTAAGCCTATCAACTACGAGTTACAAGATTCCTATCTATAAATCTCTTGAAGCTTGATCTTGAGTCTTAGCTGGTTCTTGCTGTAGACTCCGATCTGAATCTTGATGCTCGTTAGCTGCACCCGCTGGTTCATTCTTCAGCTTTTGGATCAAGGCGGGACATGCGAAGCTTGTGACTTCGATCAAATTTTGAGCAGTCCACGTCCTTCTCCACTTCAGCACTTTGAGTTCACTTCATTTGTTCCTTTTCTTCTTTTCTTTATTTTGGATTGAGACTAATTTTTTGGTCATCTCGAACCCTGTGCCTCGAGGTCAATCCTGTTCAGACACCAACACAAACGAACGAACGAAATTTTTCTGCCCCATAAGAGAGGTGCATGATCTCGCGAATTACTTCTGAATAAATTAAGAAACTTATATGTAAGAACCATAGCATTTCGCGATTCATTGGTAAATCTATTTTGATTCTCTATTAACCAATAATGTGGAACTATTTAACATGGTTAAAACAAACTGTTTGAAGTCTAGACGCAGCATGGTACTCTTTCTACCACTATGTTAATATAGAGGTGGTTTCAAAATAAATCTTTTATCGATATAGGATACTCATATTGATAAAATGATTTGAACCGCTTATTGTAAATTGTAAAAACGGGGATTTTACCCCCTTTATCTAATGCTGAATCGACGACCTATTCTAAGTAAGAAGAGCTTTTTGGATTTGAAAAAAAAAGAAACAACTTTGCTGACAATTACATATTTTTGATTTTGTCAGAAGAGTCCTCCGNAAAAGGTCCTCGGGTTATGCCGGGGAGGTCCACGGGTTATGTCTGGAGGAAAGAAAAAAGGTCCTTGGGTTATTCCAGGGAGGTCCACGGGTTATGCCGGGAGGAAAGAAAAAAGGTCCTTGGGTTATGCCAGGGAGGTCCACGGGTTATGCCGGGAGAAAAGAAAAAAGGTCCTTGGGTTATGCCAGGGAGAAAAGGAAAAAGATTCTCGGGTTATGCTTGGGAGGTCCACGGGTTATGCCGGGAGAAAAGAAAAAAGGTCCTTGGGTTATGCCAGGGAGAAAAGGAAAAAAGTCCTCGGGTTATGCCGGGGAGGTCCACGGGTTATGCTGGGGAGGTCCACGGGTTATGCCGGGAGAAAAGAAAAAAGGTCGTTGGGTTATGCCAGGGAGAAAAGAAAAAAGAGTCCTTAGGTTATGCCAGGGAGATCCACGGGTTATGCCGGGAGAAAAAAAAGGTCCTTGGGTTATGCCAGGGAGGTCCACGGGTTATACCGGGAGAAAAGAAAAAAGGTCCTTGGGTTATGCCAGGGAGGTCCACGGGTTATGCCGGGATAAAAGAAAAAGGTTCTCGGGTTATGCCGGGGATAACTAGGGAATGGGGCCCTATGCTACCATGATTTGGATTTTTCTTCCTCTTTTTTTTTTAATATCATCATTCTTCATTTCATTTTTTAGTAGAAAATGCAAGAAAGAATTTGGGAGGAAACTTCCTTTTTGGTCGGTTCCTGCTGCAAAGCTGTTTCAGCACTTGCGCATTTCTTTTCCCTTTTGGTTGCACCTGCTTCTTGCACGATTGCTTGAGTTGCACCTGTTTCAAATTTTCAAACAAAAACAATTGTTAGTTTGAAACGGTGGTTGGTTTTGTGGCCTTGATCATCTCAATTTCTTGATCTCGGCCCAGGTTCTGTGATGAAGATCTCAACTGCTACTATTTGCTCCCTGAGGATCGATTCATTTCAAGCCGTGGAGAACCTCTGATTTTTCCAGACTTTTCCATGATGGTTGGTCGGTGGAACTCGACTTTCAACTTCATCTCGCCTTCATAGGCCTTTCCTTTCTGATTCTCTTTTTTTTCTTTTTCTTTTCTTTTCTTTTCTTTTCTTCGGCCATTGGGGAACTTTTTGGCTCCTCAAACTTTGCTGCAACGGCTAGTCGCGTGGGACTTAACCTCTTCCAAATTTATTTCACCTTCGTAGGCCTTTCATTTCTGGCTTCTTTTTCCAACTTCAATTTTAGAGCATTTGGGACACCTTGGCTTTTCAAACCTTTGCCGAGACGGTCAGCCACGTGGGACTCAATCTTTTCAGCTTCATTTGCCTTTATAGGCACTTCAATTTGATTTTCTCCTACCAAGAGTTTTGATTTCGAAGCATCGGCCGCCGTGGCTAGTCGGGGTCGACTTGATGTCCCTGACGAGACTGGGTGCCTTTCTGCACATTAGCTCGCGCCGAATGAGAACCCTATAAATCAGTCTTGCCATCCTTTCTTTGTCTTAGTTTCGGAACAGTGTTAGACCGAAAGGGATTCAAAGAAAACAAACAATGGAATGGAGAATGAGTTTAACACAAGAAGTGTCCCTTTCGGGGAAGGAAAGAAGGACTTATCTGGAGTACATGCGGACTTCAATAAACATGACATGCCTTTTGGACTGGATGCCTGATCTGTGTAAACCGTCCGACTCTCAGAAATTCATCACCACTTTTGCTTCAAAATTCGAGAAACCTTGTCAGGACTTTGTTGGCGCCGATGGCTGTGAGGATCCTCTTTTCAATCAGGCGCGCCCTTTGCGATTTTTCTCGAGTTGACCTCTCTCATTTCTCTTCTCACTATCGCCTTATAGTGCCCGTGTGGGTTTTCACTAACAAGACTCTCTCATTTCGATTTTCTCTACTTACCGTCGCCTTACGGTGCCCGTGTGGGTTTTCACCAATAAGACTCTCTCATTTTATTCCTCTCACTTTGTTGTATCAGATCCGAATAACTCCATCCTCCCATTTTGAACCTCTTTGCCGATATCAGAAGGACTTGAACAAGGTCTGGGGTAAAAGAATTCGGATTGAATTACAACTTTGGAACCTTTCAGGCGAAACCATCGCCGGACCATTGTAACACTGCCCCAGTTTTATTTTCGGGGGACCTTGGATTTTTATTTTGGTGTGACTGAACCCAAGAGAGAGACTGCCTACGTATCCTTTCGGAATCAAGTCGAACGTAGTTCAGGGAACTCTATTTTTTTTTATTTTCTTTTGTTTTTGTTTTGTTTTGTTTTCTCTCTCTCTCTTTTTCCTTTCCCTTTTTCCATTTTTTTTTCTTTTCATTTTCTTTGTCTTTTCTTCCTTTCCTTTTTTGTGTCTTTCTTTTCTTTTTCTTCTTTTTTTTTCTTCTTTTTTTCATTTCATTTTTCAATAACACTTTCAGGTCCAAAAAGGGTAATCAAAGAACAGTAACCGGCTCAAATGGGTTTGCAAAGGGTTGATAGTGTTTGGGTAGCGAGAATGAAAGACTTCGTCATCCCAACCGGAGAATATTAGAACTATATAGAGGATCCAACATAGTACCTTTTCACTGCATTTGCATTGACAGTTGTTTCAGGGACATTTCCTTCGATGTGTCCCAAGTACAACGCACTCTTTTGGCAGTACTCTTGTTGTAATGTATGGACCTCTCCGATTCTGGAACCAATTTTCCTTCAGTTGTTCAAACTCTTTGTTTTATTTCCTCAAACTTATCTTCTTTGCATTTCGACTCTTGATTCATTATTTCAAAGTCTGACAGCTTTCAGGATCTAGGCATGAAGTCCGCAAGCATGTCATGTTATTGTAATCTGCATTTAACAGAACTGAAAAGAGAATAAGAAAAATGACAAATTAAGAAAAAAGACATTCCTGGACAATGAAATATTAATTTTATTTGATTTTTTGATTTTTGATTTTTGAATTTTTTTTATTTTTGAAGGTAGAAGTTTTTACATCGGAAAATAAGATAATAAGGTAAAACATCCAGATCACACCCTAAGATAATCCAGATGCAGAAATGATAGCAAGACTGGCTACCGAGACTCCCGTCTGGTGAGGAACTTTCATGCTTAGCGACCATTTTTGGCTTTTCTTCTGTCTCGGCAATGGCTGCAATGGCCTTCAGTGCCGGATCAAATTCCTCATATTCACAAATCATTCCGACTATTGGCCCGCTATTGTGTGTAGGCCACAGATTGTTCATCACATCAAGAGCTTCTTCATCCCGAAAAACAATTCTTTCAGCTTTAATCAAATCTTCAACTGCCCTTTTGAGGGTCCAACAGTCCTCTGTACTGTGTCCCACTGCTCCAGAGTGGTATTCACATCTAGCATCAGCTCAGCGCGGGGGGACTCGGGATTCGGCCGGTTCGGGGCCACTGGCTGCAATAGATCTAGCCTGATTAGCTTTTGGAACAAGCTTGAATATGATTCACCAATAGGGGTGAACCGATTCTTTCTGAAAGGCTCTCTTGGGCGAGGATTGTATTGGGGATCATTTGGTTGAGGATTATATGGAGCTTGGTAAGGATGGGCATTTCCGGAGGAGGAGCTCGGTTTTGTGTATAATGTTGTGGCTGGGTGTAAGATTGCGCGCTCATCACCGCATAGGGAGGCGGGGCCACGGCATGAGCAGCATCTTGAAGGGGATAATAGTGTGGTGGGACCATAGGAGGCACATATGACTAGCTGAATGACATGCGGGCCCCCCTCGAGCTTGAGACCATCATGACTCCCTCTTCACTCCCATTTTCTGTTTATCAAACTCTCCGAACCATTCTGAGTGGACTGTGATGTGGCCTTAAAGGCAGCATGACTCAATATTCGACCTGTTTTTAAACCGTTTTCAACCATTTCCCCGATTTTGATAGCCTCAACAAATGGCTTACCCACAGCAAACATCATAATCTGGAAGTAGTCGGCCTCTTGGGCCTGCAGAAAAACCGTGACCATTTCAATTTCGTCCATTGGAGGCTTTACCCTGGCAGCCTGCTCACGCCATTTGACGGCATATTCGCGGAAGCTTTCCGCGGTTTTCTTTTTCAAATTGGACAAGGAGTTTCTGTCGGGAGCGATGTCCACATTATATTGGAACTGGCGGACAAAATCTCGGGCCATATCGTCCCACAGGTGCCAATGGGTAACTTCTTGATCTGTATACCATTCAGAAGCGATTCCTGTGAGGCTTTCCCCAAAATACGCCATTAGCAGCTCTTCTTTTCCACCAGCACCCCTCAACTGGTTACAGTATCGTTTCAGATGAGCGACCGGGCCTCCATGCCCGTTGTACTTTTCAAATTTTGGTATCTTGAAGCCAACTGGCAAGTGGACATGGGGAAACATACAGAGGTCAGAGTATGAGACACTCTTTTGGCCATTCAGACCTTGCATGTTTTTCAGGCTTTGTTCCAAGCTCTTCATCTTCCGAGCAATTTCCTCTTGCTCGGGATTTTTAACAACATTTTCTTGCTCCACCGAGAGATCATATCGCGGAGGTTGAGTGAAAGAGTACGGGGTCGCATATGTTATTTCTGATTGAAGTTGTGGACCCTGGAAGGTGAACATTGGAGGCGGTACCCTTGGAGCCGTTATCTGGGGGCGAACCACAGAAGGCATGCCAAGATCATTGGAGGGCATTGGAGGGTGTCCGCATGGGATGAGCGGATTGGGCACAGGGACATTGGTAACCTCACCTGACCTGGGGATCAACTCAGGGAACCCAGGAATTTAACTTGGCGGTTCCCTACCATTAGACCAGGCGTCCCACATTTCCATTATGCGGAGACGCAACATCTTATTCTCTTCGGTAGCTGCTGATTCTAGCTGCAGAATAGCCGATGCCTGGCTATCCTCGGGACCGATGATTGGTAGATTGCTTGCGGAGGCCATTTGTGCCTTTAGCTTTTTGAAGGAGGGGAGGCTAGACTGCCAACAAAACCAGCCACCAAAACCTGGCTAATTTGCACATCCAACAACCTTGTTAGTTTTGAAACAATTAACATATAGGAAATCGCACGTTGGGATGCAATGCACCTAACAGTTAAACGTTTCTACCATGTTTGAACGGTTGCACGTTTCATCCCGGCCTTAACTAACTTTTCAGTATGGACCTCTTTTCTTCAATCAATGTTTCTCTCTAATCACTCTTGATTTTTCATCCCATTTTTTTTTTTCGCTCTTTTATTTTTGGCACTCTCTTTTTCTCTTTTTGTTTGTCACTCTTTTATTTCTGTCACTCTTGTTTTTTTTTTTTCAATTTTTCTCTTTTTCAGTTTATTTTTCACTCAATTTTTTTTAGCTATGATCGAATCCGATGGGGATTGCCTACGTATCATGACCCCGCATGAATCAGATCTTCCGTATTTCGGGAAGATCGAGAATAGAATAAATAATCTAACTCTATTTTTTTTTGGAATATTTTTTTTGAAAGAAATGCTTTAAAAGAAGAAAGGAAATATTTTTTTTTTTGATTTTTGATTTTGATTTTTCTTTTATTTTTTGAAAGAAAGACTTCTAAGAATTCCTTTTCTTTTGATTGGAACTTTGGAAATTTCAAAAGTAAAAAGAAAATATTTTTTGTTCGAATTTTCATTTGTTTTCTCTTTTTTAAAGAAGAAAGAAAATATTTTTGGATTTTGGAAGTTGCCTCTTAATTTTCGAAAGAGGGACTTTTTTTTTGTTAAGAAAAATGTTTTGAATTTCTCAGCTTTTATTTATTTACAAAAGTACTTCTAAAGAAAAGCAAAAATATTTTTGGACTTCAATTTTTTCAAAATTTTTTTTATTGACATTTGTGAAAGAAAGACATCTAAGGAGTATTTATTTGTGGGATTTTTGTTTCTGTTTTGTTTTTTGAATTTTTTTTTGGAAAAATACTTCAAAATGAAGGAAACTCGTATTTTTGGATTTTGATTTTTATTGATTTTTCTTTTTTCGTATGAAAGACATTAGAAGGAAGGAAACCATTTTTAAGTTTAAAAACTTCTTTTTTTTTTATTTGAATTTTCTAAGGAAAGATTTCTAAAGAAAGAACTGAAAAAAAATATTTTTGGATTTTTTGAAAAATGGGGTCGGAACCGATGAGGTTTGCCTACGTATCTCACATCCGGTGAGAATCAGACCCGCGTAGTTCGGTCAGATTTGACGAAAAATAAAAACCAAAATTTTTGTCAGAGTCTTGGCAGAGTTTCATAATTTTCTAATACCTACCTCACTCTTGGTTTTTCTTTTTTCCTTTTTTTTTTGATTTTCTTTCCATATTCTAGAAGCTGGTCAACATGCAAGCCGAACAAACAAATGCGCAAGTAGCACGTAAGATGCATCATGATGGTTGTCACGACCCAATTTCCCAAACCCGGTCGTGATGGCGCCTCTCGTGAAGACAAGGCCAGCCAACAGAATAACAACGCCTCTTTTAAAAGTTACTTAGCATGAATAAGTCTAAACCATTAATAAAAATTCCCATAAGTGCGGAAGAAAAGTGATAAAAATAGGGAACCATCCCAACACAGCCCGACCGGGGTGTCACAAGTCACGAGCATCTAGAAGGATTTTTAATACAACTACAAGGCCTGTAATACATGGATTAAAATTTAGAATCAAAAAGAAGAAATCCGGTGCCGCGAACGCTGGCGATCACCTTGCTCAGCTACAATAGCAAAATCCTCAACCAGCTCAAACCCGCTACCGGGTAAACAAATACCTGCATCTGCACGCAAGGTGCAGGGAGTAAAGTGAGTACTCCAACTCAGTGAGTAATAAAAGTTAATAATAACTGAGCAGCAAGAAATCACGTAAAGCAATCCATCATGCTATATAGGACAGTGTAACCCTTTGAGAAAACAGTGAAACCGTGAAATCTTTAGAAATATCTGGGCTCAGTTTAAAACCTCTTTTGAAAATATCTTTTACCAACAGTTAAGCAAAGGAATGCGAAACAGATACTGCAAGTCAGCACAAAAGTCAGCCCCTCGGGCACAACACTCCATTAACGAATAACACCAGGGTATCAGGTAAGCAATGCAGAAATAGCATGGAAGCCAATGAAATGAGAGTGCTGAAATGGCATGACAGATAATACAAATAGGAACAAATGCATGAGTGCAATGCAATGCATATGCCGGTACACTCAGGTACCCACTGCGGCGTGCACCCGAGCCATCCATATATTTAACGTCGACGGCGCTCACTGGGGGTGTGTACAGACTCCGGAGGGGCTCCTACAGCCCAAGCGCAATATCAAGCCATCCCGTGGCATCAACCAGACCCTCGGCCTAAAAATCAATGTATCACCGCTGCGGCGTGCAGCCCGAGCCATCCATAGTCCAGAAATACACATGTAACACTGTTGCGGCGCGCAGCCCGATCCATGCTCAGTCCAGAAATGCACATAAGCCACTTAGGCAATACAACATGGTAGTTCTCAGCTCAAAACGTCAATAAAATATTGTTTAAGTTTTCAAATCATAGAAAAATGGCTGAGTTTGCGAAACAGTATTAAAACCTTGGACCGAGATCAAATAATATGCAAAGTAATGTGAAAACAGTGATATCAATCCCTGAAGGATTCACATAGTTGGCACGAAGCCCAAACATGGCAATCGATCCAAATTATGATGATAGCAAGTAGTTTCAGTTAAATACGTAGTAACTTCATCAATCGGGACGGACCAAGTCACAATCCCCAACGATGCTCTACCCCACGCCCACTATCCGGCGTGCAAGTCACCTCAATACAGCACTATGACGTGCAAATCCAGGGTTTCAAACCCTCAGGATATCATTTACAATCATTACTCACCTCGAACCGGTGAAATCTCTAGCTCGCGACGCCTTTGCCCCTCAAACCGGCCTCCACGCGCGTCGAATCTATCCAATATCAGAGCGAATACATCACAATATGCCAATGGGACAGTACCCAATCGAAAACAATCGAAAATTGCAAAAATCTCAAAATTAGCAAAACCCGAGCCCTGGGCCCACTTCTCGAAACTCAGAAATTTTCACATCACTGGGATCCTTATCTCGCCACGAGTCCATAAATACCAAAAAATCCCAAATCCGACCTCAAATGGCCATTCAAATTCCAATTCAAAAATCTCAAAACTCAAGCCCTAGTTCTTCCATTTTTAGCTCAATTCCATGAATTTCTAGTTGGATTTCACAATAAAAATGAGTTTTAAGTTCAAAAATCCTACCTCCAATCGATTCTCCTTGAATCCCTCTTCAATTTCCTTCAAAAAGCTCTCCAAAAGACCAACAATGGAGTGAATGAGCCCCAAAATCGCAGATGAAATATTTTAAAACATTCTGCCCAGATCACTGTAGCTAACTCTATGTGACCGCATAGGCCTCCCTGCGATTGCATAGCACAATGTCTTTACACTGTGCGATCTCAAGCCTCCCACCGCGATCGCATTGAACAACCAAAGAGCCCCTCAAATTCCTTCTATGCGGTCGCATGACACCCTGTGCGATCGCATAGAACAAAAATACTCTGCAAATTTTCTGCTGCATTTTAACACTCCAAACTTCCCGCTAACCATCCGAAATCACCCCGAGGCCCCCGGGACCTCAACCAAAAGCACCTACATGTCTTAAAACATTATCCAAACTTGCTCCAATCGTCAAAACACCTCAAATAACACCAAAATCATCAAATTACATCGAATTCAAACCTAAGTTCTTTTGAAACCTCCAAAACACGCATTCGATCAAAAACCCAACCAAACCATGTCCGAATGACCTGAAATTTTTGCACACACATCCCAAATCACCTAACGAAGCTACAGCAACTCTCGGAATTCCATTTCGACTCCCGGATCAAAATCTCACCTATCAACCGGAAATCGCCAAAATACTAACTTCGCCAATTCAAGCCTAATTCTACACCGGACCTCCCAAATTAATTCCGATCACACTCCTAAGTCACAAATCATCCCCGAAGCTAACCGAATCGTCGAAATCCACATCCGAGCCCTATAACTCATAAGTCAATGTCCGGTTGACTTTTCTAACTTAAGCCTTCCTTAAAGAGACTAAGTGCCTCATTTCTACCAAAACCAATCCGAATCAACTATAACACACAAAATACTGATAATGAAACATGAAGAAGCATAAAATGGGGAAAATGGGGCGGTAACTCATGAGACGACGGGTCGGGTCGTCACATCCTCCCCAACTTAAACCAACGCTCGTCCTCGAGCGTACCCAGAGTTGTCCTAGAAGCCAACCAATAGCTGAATAACCTTACCAAGCATATACCCAGGGTAACCCCATGTCACCCTATCTCACATAGGTCCGACAACACAACATAGCTAAAATTACCCAATCCAGTCTAGCCCATAAATCATAGAATTACCTTTTCACTTCTGAAACCATCAATACGATCACAACCTCACACCTATACTTTGAATAAGCCCGAACCAGCTGTAATAACCCATACCTGCAACCTCAGGTGCAATCATAGGATATACTATATAACCTAATTACTCGAAACGATAACTTCTATCCGTAGCAGTTGCCCACAACACCCGAATACCGGTAGAAAACCTCTTATCAACTAAGGTCTTATTCCAACACTTACATATGCTGCCAACGATAAATGAAACACGCCATAAACCGTAACCATTTCTCAGATCAACCATTCATGAAGCCACTTCCTTTTTGAATAATACTATAGCAGATTTTCAAGCCGAACCTCGATATTATCCTTCCAACAAGCTGAAATCAAATTTGTTCATATTCCTTAATGACTCCAACGATCACCTCGAATCCAACACACCACTATGGTGGTATGACACCTCAACACAGGCCTAAGCCACAACTTGCATAATACACGCACCAATGAGGAACGGTCTGAACATACTCAAATCATGACAAATGACTAAAACGAAAGAGCTGTACCTCAAGCTCATCAGTACCATTACAACACAAGGCTGAGACCCCGTCTCACATCATGGAAATAGAATACCTGAATCTACCCTGAAGGGTCATACCCCCTCATGGCCTCGCCACAATGCGCGATCCTACCCAACCGCTGTTACACATGACACACCTCAAGTCGCCATGCTCAAAATTGACGGCCACGCATAATTTGATGTCCGAAACAAAAGCAATTCATTGCACCCACGGTGAAAAAAATAACATACTACACGTAACCCGATAGGCCATAACCAATACTTCATTTACCGGGCAACACTCAATTGCTCTTCCCGCTCGACTTTCTCTATGAATCCTCAATAGAACCGCACCACATGTGCCCATATCCATTAAATCATAACGCCTCACAGCACAGAAAAAGCAACTCATAGATCTCCCCAGATCAGTAACAAGTTCAATAACGACCGAATCAACCTATCCCTCAACAATAAAATTTCGGGGCCAACCAAGCCGACTCAAGCTAAACAAGTATCCACATCGGCCTACCAATGAACTCATCACCAAGAAAGCCTGAAGCTGCTCCTTCCATTACTATAACTCCTGTCGGAGCCGTACGATACGGTGCCCGGCACCAAATCAAATCGAAATCCACAACCTTGCCCAGCGACATGCCCGGCCACAAGAAATGCATCCGAAAAGTCCCTCAATACCGAAACTGATTCAATGGTAGAACCTCTACACTGACATCCTCCATGAAGGCCCAATTAAGAAAAACAATCCTTCCCAGCCGTCCGCTGGTCTTTGGAATACAAACCACTCTGCTAGAACATAATCCGATGCATCTCGCCACGCAACCTGTGGCATTTTCCGACATAACCCATAGCACAATAGTCTAGTATAACCCAACACTGAGACAACCAGTCTACACCCCAATATCATATCCAAAATCTAATATACTAAGCAAAGAAAGATCCACTCGGGCCTCCAAATCCCAATGGCCGCTAACGGTACCAATACACATGATCCACAACCACTACATAGTCGGTACCTGAGAACTCCCACTCTCCAACTCCATATAGCACATGAATCATTGTACCTGATCCCAAATTCCGCAGTATGAATACATATTATACCTCGAGTACCCAATCATTCCACGAAAGATATTCTAAAATTCCCCTATGCCATCAAACAAACTCATATATCAGCAGTCGATCTGGCAAGAAAGTGCCGCAATACTACCGAAGTATCATCAGTCCAATCACATTACCCTTCTTCCAAGACATATACTCTCGTCAAATCACTTCCAATTAGCAGTACCATTTCCTTGATTACCTGAGGCTACCCGTTGCCTAAGAATTTTATGAACTTCTTTCGGAACTGAACTGTAACTCATCTAATCAAGAACTCCCGCTGATCCCATTTGGAAGAAAATCATTACACATCCCATGCTTCGCATGCCCATAGAAAGAAATATACATCTCCAAACCACGGTAAAACCCAACAAGAACTCTCTCCCAATTCCATCTTCACGAGCTAAACTGCTAGGACTAAATCCTTCTATCCCAACCGAGCTAAGCAAGTTGTCAGAACTCAAGAACTTTGCTGCACAATACCTGTAAGGGCTCATTACCTCGAACACATACGAAGAATTAATCATATCCTTACCATACCGATTTGGTCCACTATCAAGCTATTCCATCTATCTAATTTCCCTTCTGATTCATCATCAACCTGTTATCCCCTCTTGCTGTAGCACCACAATGCCTCAACCCAGGCTCACTACACGAGACCCACGCACAAGACCACACTGTCTAAGACTCATAGGCCACTGAGTACTCTCTCAAATGTTCCTAGAAACACCACATTCCAGAATACTTTACTCTGAAGAACTTCCTGCGAATCTAAATTCGTTACCTTTACTTTCCAGGTACTGATACATAGGGTCCCATAATTAACATAAAAATACCACAAGTCTTGACATTTTTCCAATGAAAACACAGTCTCTGACCACAAACACAACCTTAAGACACCTGATTGTCACATGTAGAATCTTGAACCCATTAAAACCATTCTCGGGAGTCATTTACTTCTTATTCGAACTGCAATTTACCTGATCAAACAAACGTAACCACCCGTGCCTCATTAGCACTTTGACACCGCAGGATATGACCTCATTCCAATACAAACAAACATCTTCCTGCTCCATGCACCGAGCATTCTTACCAATAACAGCTTAAGACATCCTCTGATTCTTACACATCTACGAGACACCATATAACCTTTGTTAAAATTTTGCTTCACTCATGCCATCCTCGGCTCAATTTCCGCAACCAGAACCGATTCGCCAGCATGCCTCGAACCGGAACCAACATAGCACATGACCGTACAATTAGCTAATCAATAGCAAACTCCCCAACTTGGCTCGAAGCCATATATCAAGACACACTCAACAACTCATAACACTTTTACTCTAATGATGCGACAATACCATAGTGAGATTAAACTCAAATCATTTACAAGTTTGTGAAAACACAGATCATCTAGTACTGTAATCCAAGGCAAATCTCGCATTCATCCCCACATCAGTTGAGTCCACTCTCTTAAGCGACCCGAATTTTTTTCAAATTTCAACACGTACCCTTCAATTACACATGAGATCTTCTAACATATACATAAGGATCATACCACTTAAGAACACACCACAGGAGATAACTCACCTGCTTCGCCTCAATTTAGTATTTCAGCATACCTTCCACCGTCATACACATTACACAGTCATTTAGTCTTCCTGGGTCTGAACTCATACCGCCACATGTAATTCACTTCACTCCCCAACTAGGATACACGAAAATATTCTTCATGCGCCTATACTCGGGCTACACATCAAATCACAATAGGAAAGGAAAACTTAACAGTTCATCTATTATCCAGCAGACTTCTTCGTCACTACCAAGTCATATAGATACATCTTGCAGTACTAACATACTCATCACATGGATATCCAACCGCCATTCCGGCTAATAGGGACAATACCGAACATATAAGTTCAAAACACTTGCTCACACAATCAGCACCTCGGTGCTCAAGCCATAGGCAAGATCCGGCCTCAAGTCCTCCAGACTGGCCCAACATCAAACTCACAGAGATCACATCTCGCCCCTTGATCGGGGAATCACAAGCCATCAAGGCACATCTGATGCTGAGCGCTCATGTGCGCTTACGAACGCGTGGAAGGAATTTCAAGAGTTTCTTTTCAAGCTGAATCAAGGACGCATGATAAGGATTCAAGAAGGTGAAGTTTTCCTAAAGGTTCTGCAGCGTCTCGAGGATACATACACACGTCTCCGTACCGATCCGCGAGACTCTACTAAACCTGCTCATGACTCGTGAGACCTTGCTCAGCTACGATAGCAAAATCCTCAACCAGTTCAAACCCACTACCGGGTAAACAAATACCTGCATCTGCACGCAAGGTGCAGGGAGTAAAGTGAGTACTCCAACTCAGTGAGTAATAAAAGTAAATAATAACTGAGCAGCAAGAAATCACGTAAAGCAATCCATCATGCTATATAGGACAGTGTAACCCTTTGAGAAAATAGTGAAACCGTGAAATCTTTAGAAATATCTGGGCTCAGTTTAAAACCTCTTTTGAAAATATTTCGTTTTTTTTTCTCTTTCCAACAGTTAAGCAAATGAATGCGAAACAGCTAGTGCAAGTCAGCACAACAGTCAGCCCCTCGGGCACAGCACTCCATTAACAAATAACACCAGGGTATCAAGTGAACAGTGCAAGAAGTAGCATGGATGCCAATGAAATGCGAGTGCTGGAATGTCATGACAGATAATACAAATAAGAACAAATGCATGAGTGCAATGCAATGCATATGACGGTACACTCCGGTACCCACTGCGGCGTGCAGCCCGATCCATTTAACGTCGACGGCGCTCACTGGGGGTGTGTACAGACTCTGGAGGGGACCCTACAGCCCAAGCGCAATATCAAGCCATCTCGTGGCATCAACCAGGCCCTCGGCCTCAAAATCAATATAACACCGCTGCGGCGTGCAGCCCGAGCTATCCATAGTCCAGAAATACACATGTAACACTGCTGCGGCGCGCAGCCCGATCCATGCTCAGTCCAGAAATGCACATAAGCCACTTGGGCAATTCAACATGGTAGTTCTCAGCTCAAAACGTCAATAAAATATTGTTTAAGTTTTCAAATCTTAGAAAAATGGCTGAGTTTGCAAAACAGTATTAAAACCTTGGACCGAGATCAAATAATATGCAAAGTAATGCGAAAACAGTGATAACAATCCCTGAAGGATTCAAATAATTGGCACGAAGCCCAAATACGACAANCACAATTGATCTCCACCTACTTTCTTAGACATAGACATATGAGTCCACAAAATATATGGCGAACAACTATGGGGACACTTCATACTCCTAGTGCGGCCTAATGTGGAATGCACTTATGCAACCTTTATTATCAACTCACATAACATCTTCAGGGGAAAATATTGAGAATAGCCTGCTCACCCTCCAAACTCTAAATCTCTAGGCGAACACTCACACTAAACCCTTGATGACCTTCAACAATTACTCTAAGATGTGCTATCATAAATTGACCATAAAATTGCCTATCAAATATATATGTGATCACACTGTGAAGCTTCATCTTTGACTCGTCCGAACTTACAATACCCAATGGATCTAATACAATGAGGAACAACAGAATTCAAGATCAGGCTGGAGTTATTCAGGAATCCATTAATGCGCTGAGTAGAGTACTTTCTGAGGTTATATGCTATGGGGCACGAAAGTTACAACTAACAAAGCTGACATGGTTAATCACTGTGACGACGTCAATTATCGCACAAATTGGCATAGGGGTAAGTAGTACATTGGCAATAGGAATCATTAAGGAGGAACATTCAAGTACATGACCCAGTCGTTTCCTAGGGTGAAGGGAAAATCAATTCATGCTCTGGTGCCTTGAATGTGATATGGGATTCAAAATACATGAAGTGGAATTACACTCCTGACGTTAGCTGACACAAGGAATCTATGTCGTAAGCCCATGAGGATGAAAATGAAGTTAAAACACTTATGAGATTATCATAACTCAAACAGCTTAATCGTCCTTGACAATTGACCCTATATGAGAGAACTAAAGGTATGACAACTTGTCTTCCAAATCAATATGCTCATGATATGTGCAAAAATCTGAAGGCATCCAATCTCACCCCTTTCACGGGTAAAACCACATAGCTCGGACATCTAAATGTTGGGAGGAAATCATGTATTGGTTAGAGGCGTTAACATGATGCTCCGTGGAGACAGACAAATGACACTCCTATTCACCAAAGGAGGTGGAATACCAAGGGTAGCAAAACTCCCCTCACATGACGATGATATAGTCAATTATTCTAGAAGTCGAGTGAGAAGAAGCCATGTAACCCATCCAATCCTACCCATTTAAGACTTTGGAAAAAGGGGATGCACTTTGGTTTGAAATCAGGGCAATTTCAGCCTGAGCTTAAAGGAAAATCATTACTTTTGAAACCCATGAGACAAGCCCTCGTAGTCCTAGAAAATCGTTAACAATGGCAGGAAAGTACTTAAAACCATTACGAGTTGGTATAAAACAAGACCTCAAAGTGCCCACATGGATAAGTTCGAAAGAATGAGACGTCTTAATGCATTTATCGAGGAGAAGTAACCTGGGTTATCTAGTCACATGGATAAGCAGAGCAGGTAAATGGTTGTTAGAAGAACATCTACAAAGAATACCAGCAATATTTATTTATTTTAACAAAAGGAATATGTCCCCTTCCTTAATGCTACAAGACTTCCTCTTTGATGCCATGAAACGTAAATGAATTTTACAATGAGAGTTATCAGATGAAATAGATAGTAGTGTAGAAAAACTAATGAGCACCACTTGGAACCAATAAGCTTAAACTAAGCCGAAGATATTAGAAGTCCATAGTAAAGGGGGATTTACCCACTTTCAGTGTCCTTTTAGAAAAGGGTACTTGTAGAGTATAAAAATGAGGTGAATTTAATTGGATCGTATAGTTGGATGACTAGTCAAGATATTGAGATAATATCGCATTGAAGATTACGGGTAAACAATACACCATGCAAAACGAATGAAAAGAAAGTGAGAGAGCCTTATGGAAGTAACCTTTACATTGTATCCACTAGGAAGGGTGGTAATATAAAGCGATTACGAGAAGTTAACCCCTTTTTTTGTTAAAAGAAGATCTCTGTATGAAGTCACGTGATGTATAACTCCAGAATTTCTAAAACCCAATTATGTTTAGCAACTCTACTTCATAATGAAGCACTACAACACACTTCTACACAACCAGCTATTGCAAACCACATTAGGAGATGCTATAAGACTTAACGGAGAGAAAGGCTTTGGCATATGAATGTGTTACTAGGTGTATTTCTCCTTTGTCAACCCAAAACCTAAAGGTGAGAGTTAGACTGATAAGCAGATCGTTGGACTAGCACAAGTGTAGATAATCCATTATCGGAAAGAGATCATTCAATTTCAGTAATTGCGGCATGCTATCAACCCTTGATGAACTTGAAGTGATATGAGAACCCAATGAGATAGTATAGAATAATCATGGAGGGTTTG
The DNA here is from genome assembly GCF_001879085.1 of Nicotiana attenuata. Lineage (NCBI taxonomy): Eukaryota > Viridiplantae > Streptophyta > Magnoliopsida > Solanales > Solanaceae > Nicotiana > Nicotiana attenuata. The sequence continues at coordinate 12,162,221 of NC_031991.1, forward strand.
CAGATGTTCATAATGAGTTCTTCATGGATTTCAACTTGAGAACTACCCAGATGCTAATGAAATACAGAAGAATATGAGAAACAGGTGTTGTGCTATAATAACCCCCAAAGGTGTGCTTGGTCTTGACGGAGAGCCTAGTAGGTCTCCTTACAAGAAAGGAAGTGTTACCATGACTCATGGAAGGATATGTTCTCTCATGGTTATCGAACAAGTGTGGGGAAATTGGCACAATGGATTCACTAACTAAAGAACACAATGAACACATGTTATGGAGGTGTAAATAGAAGTAAACATTTGTTATGAGCTGGACATGCTTCTGTTATATTAAATCCCAATTGCAATATACGACCATGCCACGAGCAACCACAATACTAGGACAAAGTGAGCTACTTATTGCGGGATGTCCCAAGTGGATACGAAAGTTATGGCAACACAATATTTTCCTATGACGGGGATGTGAGGATCCTAATTTTCAGAGAGACTTTATGCACATGGTGACCATTTCTATTGACATGCACTCATGTGATAGGTGTTAAGGTATGCTCTTATGTTACTAGGCAGTGAGAAGATTTCATGATGATATTCGCAAGAGAGTAGATTGACTGTTCAAACCATATAAGCCATATACACAACTGAGTAAAAGAGTGACTCGAGAAGGATCGCAACGCTGGGATGATTTGTATGGAACTTGACACCACATAGGTAAATTTTACGATGGTGCATGTATAGGCACAATCGAGTAGATTTTGTCCAATTAAACAAAAAGATTCTATAAGAAATTCATCGGATATAGTCCCTTGGTGAGAACTTAGGAAGAGCAAGTGGGAAGTATCAATCCTAGAGTTATAACTCAATTCAAGGGCATAATCATAGAACTTAATTCCACAAGAATGTAAATGAGAGAATTCACAATAGAGTAGATTCACGAATAGTGCGTCTCGTTCAAAGAGTCGATACACGCAATGTTTTGTTATTCAACACCTTGTTAAGACCATGTTTATGAGAACTCTTCAATATGGATGTACATATACAATGAATAGAAATTTTCATTTGACTCCCTTAATGACTTTAGGTTGGTAGGGCAATAGCTTAATCGATACTCCTCGACTCTACATCCCTAACGTACGTAGGTAACATACTGATATACTACATGATCTGGTGGTGCAGAGACATCAATATGTACAAGGACACTCCCCTCTTAGCGATATGTTTTACCAATCCATCCACAGCTCAATACATTCTCCTAACAAGTCCTTGGGCAATCCACTCGGACTCAATGGTGGGATCAATCCCTCCTTACATACTTCATATTCGCGGATTATGGTATCAAGGTAACCAATCTTGAGAATAAGACTTAGAGAGGAAATCAGCTCCCTAACTTGAGCTCTATCGCACGATTGGAGTATCAAAGAAGGGTGAAATTCCTAAATGTCCGAATAGCCTCAAACTTATAGATGTGGTCGACAACACACCGATAAGAAGGACTCTACTAGACACGACCCAGAGACATCCTAGGACACTTTAAAACCTTAGGCTCTGATACCAAGTTTGTCACGCCCCAAACCGAGGGACATGACCGGCGACTGACCGGGTAGCCCCAGTCAAGCGAACCTGGGTGCCTTTCCTATCCCACGTGTTACCCCGTATTTTCATTGCTCATTAATCAAGGAATTAGCCATTTATAATTAAAACACCTTTTTACAAAACATACATGGTTACTTAATGAGGTTTATAACTTACATCGCCCAACATACAAAATACATATTTACATAAGTCCGTAACCCACATTTACTGTCTACGGAGCCTCTAAGGATACAAAGGATAATACAGTACTTGCTGGTAACAAGGCTCCGACTATACCTTACACAATTACAAAAAATATGACTCCGAAATAAAAGTTGCATGAGCCACGCAGGGCCCCGAGAGGAAAGGGGCTCACCAATACAGCTGACGGAAAGTGGAGGGGAGCTACTGTCGGTGGACTGGAGTACCTGCTATGGATCCACCTACAATCATAACACGAATGTAGCGCCCCCGGCAAAAGGGACGTCAGTACATTTGAATTGTACTGATATGTATGAACAAACCTTGCCCTAAGCAAACTCAAACAATACACAAGTAGCAAGTAGTAATGGAATCAACAATCAAATACACATGAAAGGAAACAATCAAGCCAAATAAGTTTACAATCTCTCCATTTCCCCTTCAATATTTTCACATCAATGATTTCACAACTTTCTCATATTTTTCATTTCAATAGTGATTTCGATCACTTTCCACCCTTATTACCTCGGCCACCCTTATTACCTTGGCCACCCTTATCACCACAACCCACACCTTATTACTTCGTGTTGCGGCGCGCAATCCGATCCCACCGAACAATCACAATTCACAAACAATACAACAACAACAACAATTCACAAAGAACAACAACAACAATTCTCAAGGAATAACAACAACAATTCACAAAGAATTTCCATAACCATCAATACCATTTCCATCATACTCAATAACTCATATGCATTTTATGTCACAACGATAATTTTCCACGACAAGCCATATATGTTATTACCATAGTTGTTCCAATTGCATCATTTACGATTTTCTTCCATCATTTGTTTCTCAGCTCTTACCACATAACACTTTCACAATCACACATTTGGTTTATTGTCAATTACTTACACCATTATATCGAGAGACTTAACCACGAACACTCAAATCATACCAATCACAAGAATTTCACACATAATCCACGTAGATATCACATACCAAATATTCGTACACCAAACAAGGTGATTTTACAAAGGTCAAAGTTAGCCATACATACCTCGTTTAAGCTTTCCTTAATTTACTACAACATTCCGGAAATTTTAGCAATTCCAATCTAATATGAGACATAACAAAATTGAACACAAATTAGAAAGGTATTCATGGTTTCAGCTCATTTGAGCATTTTATCAAATACTAGTTGAGCATCTTAGTTTCAAATCTCTTTTTCAAGGTTTTTCCTTCATTCCCCAACCAAATCTTTACTTATTTATGTTAAACAATCTTCCCACAAACCTAATTTGTACATGCATGTATACATAATAGTATTACACCCAAGAATCATACCTCAATACCCCATCTCATACCCCAAACTCGAAATTAAAGCCTAATGTATAGAATCTTACCTCTTGGATGAAGAACTTATGAATGGACTCTTTGATTCTTGAAAGTTGATGCAAGGTTTGGATGATTATGAAGCTAGCCATCTCCTTTATCTCTCTATATGCTCTAATCTCTCTCTAAAATCAGTAAGAAATGACCCCAAAATGAACTCCAAAGCCTATATATTGAAATGGGGTCGGGTTATAAAAATTAGAAAATTAACCCTCCGATGTCGGGTCTGCTATAGCAGAACGGACCGCAAAACGAGAATGCTGGCCACATAATGCACCGCAAAATCGGCGCCCAAAATTGGGCTACACTGGCCCAGTCTGCGACAAAAATGCAACCGCAAAGTCAGAAATGCGACAAGTTTTGCGGTCGCATATTTGACACAGGATCGCATTTTCCAGCCTTTGGTAATTTGATCATAACTTTGCGTAGGAATATCCAAATGACGAACGGTTTGAAGCGTTGGAAAGTAGACTCGAAGACCTTTCATTTGATAGGTTATTCATCACATAAAACCTTATATAAATTTAGATATGGTCGTTCAAAGTATAGACTAGTGCAAGCTTATTTGGAATTTTAGCCTATTATGAACTTTTCCAATTTTTCTTAGACTTAGGCCTTTCCTTGGACCCCAAATTACTTACCATAAGAGTTATACACCATGTTAATAGCATATAAAAGAAAATATAATATGCCTACGTGGCACCACGAGATCCCAGGTTACTTAGCGAAATTTTCCGGGGCCTTACAGACACCCGCAGATGCGTAGTTAAGCCGCAGAAGCAGCCATATGAGGAGAGGCTAGGAGCCGCAGGTGCAGAAGTGTCCACGCACCTGCGTGACTGCAGATGCGGTAAATAGGTCGCAGGTGCGATTTTGGGTCAAAAGTTAGAAAAATTAATTTGGAGCTCGGGAGAGGGCGATTCTGTGGGATTTTTGAAGAGAGCATCATTGGGTAGAAATTCCTTATCCCTTTCTAGTTGTATTCCATCAATCTATTGTTAGTTTAATCGTTTAATTTCGGATTGGAGATGAAAATTGGGAAAAAATTGGAAGAAAGTTCTTAGACCTAGAATTCGAATTGCGATTGGGAATTTGTCATTGGATTTGGATGATTTTGGTATGCATGAACTCGTGGGAGTATGAGGATTCTGAATATATAAATTTTACCCGATTCTGAGGCGTGGGCCCGGAGGGCATTTTGGTCGTTTTACGTAATTTCGCGTATTAGCTTAGAATTTAATTGTAGAATCAGTTACTTGAAGTGTTATTTACATTATGCAATTGAATTGAATAGATTTGTGCCATTTGGAGTTGAGTTCTCGTGGCAAGAACGTGGTTTCAGGTTGATTTTGAGCCGGTTCGAGGTAAGTGGCTTGCCTAACCTTATGTGGGGGACATTCCCCTTAGGATTTGGTACTATGATAATTGTAATGCCTGGTACGTGAGGTGACGAGTGCGTACTTGTGCTAATTGTTGAAAATCCTGTTTTCCCTAAAGTAGCTTTAATTGTGTTTTTCCTTTCCTGCTTACATTACTTGAAATTTAAGCCTGCTGCTAGCTTAGAGGAGCATGTCTAATTGACTTAGTTGCTTTATCTGCTTAAACAGCCTTATTTGTATTATGTGAAGCATCCTAGGTTAGAATTACCTATTTACTTGGTATGAAGTTGAGTTTAATTGAGTATTATTTGTGTTATTACTGTGTGTTTTACTTTGGGACTACGGGACGGCATCCCGGCAGATCCCCTGTACGTATTTTAGATTTGAACTGAAGTGCGGGATACCAAGAGATCCCCAGCATGTATTGAGGATACCAAGAGATCCCTAGCATATATTGAGGATACCCAGAGATCCTCAGGATACCAAGAGATCCCTGGCATATATTGGTGATACTAAGAGATCCTCGGGATACCAAGAGATCCCTGATTATTATCTTTGTGAAGAGTGGTATTCCTTGTGATTGTTTTTGTCTCTGTTTCAGCTGTTGTTATCCTTATTTTCCTGTATTAAATTCTTACTGTTAGCTTTCAACTGTACTGTCTTATCTTATTCTGTTGTATATTATGTTTCATTTAATCTCAGTAGGGCCCTGACCTTCCTCGTCACTACCCGATCGAGGTTAGGCTTGGCACTTACTGAGTACCGCTATGGTGTACTCATGCCCTTTCTGCGCATGTTTTTCATGTGCAGGTCCAAGTACTGCGACTCAGACTTATCACGCTTGAGGCGAGGCTCTTGTAAAGACTCCGAGGTATATCTGCCGCGTCCATAGACCGAAGAGTCCCTTTTTACTCTTCCCTTAAGTATTAGCCCTTTCTGTATTTTCCTTTATTCGCTAGATATTTTGGAGTTAGATACTTGTAGACATTCAAAATCTTGTGATCATGAGATTCCGGGTTTTGGGAAAATGTTATTAGTTTCGAGAGTTGATATTGTGTATGCCGAGCAGCATCTCAAACACTGTTTTATTTCACTATTTTGGTTTTTAATTATTTCTTCCGCAAATGTTGTTTAGTTTCCGCATTGTTAGGCTTACCTAGCCGTAGAGATTAGGTGCCGTCACGATGGTTCACGGAGGGCGAACCGGGGTCGTGACACGAGTTGAGCATAATATCTCCGAGTTATTACTTGTACTGCTTTTATCATATTATTACGCGTTGTTCTGGCTATTGGTGTTGGATTCTAACATTTTTTCGAGCTCATCACTGCTTTCAACCTAAGGTTAGGTTTTTTTACTTATTAAGTACATGGGGATCGATTGTACTCATAATACACTTCTGCACCTTGCATGCAAATTTTGGAGCTGGTATTGTTGTGTATGGCAGGAGATGGCATAGAAGATGTACGTGCGATTCCGGTTATAACTGCCTCTTGTACTTGGTAGCTTTAGATTTATAAATCTGTTTATGTATATTTTGAACAAATGATGTATTTATTTTATACTAGCGTTGTAAACTCTAGTCTTAGAAGCTCATATTTGTAATACCAGTCATTAGGTTGTTGTATAAAAGTTCAATTATTTCATCATTTATCTTCTCACTAAATCTCATTTGAATTGGATTATTGTTAATTGTTTACCTAGCAGCCGGGTTAAGTGCCATCACAATTAGTGAATTTTAGGTCGTGACAAGTTGGTATCAGAGCTCTATGTCCGGTGGTGTCCCTATGAGTGGGACTTGTTGCTCGGTGGGTTGTTGGATAGTTATATGATGTGTATCATGTGACTGCGAGATGTGTTCAGATGGCTTTAATGTTACGGGAAGGGTTGCTGGGGATGTAAAAAGGACTATTGGATGCTTGAATTCTATCTTGATGTGTTGTACAGTTTCGAGTTATGTTCGTGTTGAGGGATTTTTCATGTTGTTTATTTTTGGGACAAAGTAGGTTCTCATGGCTTGTGACGAATTCAGATTCTGGAAGGTTGAGTGATTGCGTAGTAGTTGTGGCCGTGAAAGGGCACAAAGAGATTTCAATTGGGGTTGAGCAAGTGGGTTATCATCTGCGGGGTAATCTACGGATGTATGATCCTTATGATGTTGTATGGAGAGTTCTTTCTACCAGTGGGTTTTATGTGTTGTGATTTCAGTATGGATTGGTATGTATGATCCTCTGACTGTCATGAGGATGAATGCGAACTTAGTAGATGATTTGAGGAATTTTATGGTTTGTGTTGCATGAGCTTGTGAAGAATTTAGTTGAGTCCCACTGCAGAATTATGGCAGTAATAGAGTATTGGTATTGTGAATTATTGGATGTTTTGTTCTATGTCTTTGAGCCAAGTGAGGGAGTCTGCCATCGACGATTTGATTGCATGGTTATGTGTTATATTGGTTTCGGTCTGAGGCATACTTGTGGATCGGTTATGACTTGCAGAGGATGGTTTTGAGGATGACTTAAGGAGGAAAATTTCTGGATGCATGATGTATTATAAGTCTTAGGAATGGCTTAGGGTTGATGTTCATGATGGATGTAATTTACTAAGAAAAAAGATTCACTCAGTTGCTTAGAGGTGTGAATTAATTCTTTGGGCTGGCGTGCTAATAGAGCACGGATCATTTGGCTCGTTTGGGCGGTGCATTTGAGATTTGAATAGGGTGGATGATTTTGAGGAGGTTCCGAAGAGTCAAAGATTCGTATGTGGTATTTGAGGATTTTCCGGTTTGTATATGGCTAAGATCTGAGATTTGCATTGGAAGGTGTCGGGACTTGTGGTATTTCTGTATCACTAAGGATTCTACATTTTAGTATCAGAAAGGTAAAAGGAACGACCTTAAATTCACAGAAGGTCTCTTCAGAGTGGGTGTCTCGGTTGTGGTACCTTTGGGGTTCTTAAGAGGGAATACAATGGCTTATAAGCCTTAGGGCGGTGTGGTTTTATGCTAGGATCTCTTGTAGTGAGCTTTGGGTTAAGGATGGTGTCGTGCCCCTTTTTCTCGCAAAATCGGGTTTAGACACGTGATAACTCTTTTAAAGAAAGGTTTTAAAAGAGAGAGTCGCCACCTAACGGATTAAGATGCGTTAGGGCACCTATTTGCAGATAACTCTGATTAACCAGTTTGCGTCACCAAAGATCGGGTAAGGGCTCCAAATTACCTCTAAGAGAATGTGTTAGGCACTCTTCGAGGTCCACAACTGTGGGTCCCGGCCGAACTCAATTATATGAATTAGTCTATGTGATCAAAGCTAAGAAAAACAAGAAATCTAGGAAGTTCATTATTAAACACAAATAATTGATTATAAGAAAAGGTGGGGGGGGGGGGTCCTAAATTTTTTAGCCTAAAGGATCACCCCGTGCAACATAATTAATACTTCGTAACTCCCTCAAGATGGGGTGTTACCGTGTTACTCATATTATTCAGCAGGCACAGACTATCATCTCCTGCTACCCGATTACTATCTTAAAGTTGTTACCTAAAGCGCACTAGTTGATTCTAAACCGTACCTTATGCGTGCATTACCCGTTCCATGCCTATGGTCCAGGAGGCTTTGGACCTCTATTTAGGTAGTTCTAGACTTCAACCTAGGGTGCTCAAAACGATAAAACTAATCGCCATGCAAAACAAGTTGGACTTCATATAAAAGCAGTTAAGGGCTCAAGTTAACCTCCACACATTGACAACGAATGCACACAAACACCTTCAGGGTGTGAATGGTATGAGCGGAAACCGGATCGAAGGTTGCTCACGTTTGAAGAAAGGTTACCTCCAGAATTACCTGCAAAACTTAAATACGATGCATGCAAAATATATATGGGTTAAAACATGATGCAAATTCCCTTTGGACCATTGAAGATTGTCTTTGGAGGGTGATGATGATGTTCTCGGGCCACGAAAATGGTGCCTCTGAACCATGACGCCTTTGAATAATGATGTGCACTATTGAGAGATCCTCAGGCCATCACATGGTATCTCCAGGCTATGAGGATGATGCCTTCAGACGACGACGCCTTCGGAAGATGGTAATGTTTCAGCCCATGAAATGTGAAGACATGATGATGGGTCATATAAGCGAAACAAGACAGAGCTTAGTCTTGCATATGATTGGGACAGAGCTTAGCCCCGGGAAAGGCAAAATAGTGCTATATTTCTAACAGCGTAGCATTTCCGCATTAGACAAGGAAAGGCAGAGCTTAGCCTTATGCAGTTGGGGGAGGCAATGCTTAGCCTCATGCAAGAAAGGGAGACATTGCTTAGTCTCATGCAATTAGGGAGGCAGGGCTTAGCCTCATGCAATGAAAGGCAGTGCTTAGCCTTATGCAAATAGGGAGGCAATGCTTAGCCTTATGCAAGAAGATGAGACAAGGCTTAGTCTCATGCTATGAAAGGCAATGCTTAGCCTTATGCAATTGAGGAGGTAAGGCTTAGCCTCATGCAAGACGTGGAGACAGGGCTTAGTCTCATGCAACGAAAGGCAGCGCTTAGCCTTATGTAAATAGGGAGGTAATTCTTAGCCTCATGCAAGAAAAGGAGACAATGTTTGTCACACCTCCTTTTATACACACTACCTCGAAGGATAGTGTATAAGGGAGTTTTTCCAATTTAAGTGACATTATTCGAAATGGGATTATTTATTTATCAAAGTCGCCACTTGGGATAGTTTATTTGGTGTCCCAAGTCACCGGTTTATTTTAAATCCCAAATCGAGGAAATTTCAACTTTCCTTTTGAAGTCTGCGAACCAGAAATTCTGAATAAGGAATTCTGTTAACCCGAGGGAAGGTGTTAGGCACCCCCGGATTCCGTGGTTCTAGCACGGTCGCTTAAACTATTATAATTGGCCCATTATCTGATTTTATTACATGTTCTAGCCTATGGTGCAATTTTAAACCTTAACCACTTTATTCATTTTAGGAATATTGCAACGTTATTAAAACACGTCTTGAATCACGTCACATAAATGCACCCGCGGTCTTCGACATATTTTAACATTGTTGGGATTTGAATTTGGGTCACATAAATGTGCACCCGATTTTAGGAAGGTAATTTAAGTTGCGCGCCTAAAGCAACTACGCACTTTTAAATTTGCGAGGGCCATAGAAAATTCACTAGTGGCACACCTCGATTTTTTAAAAGAGTTAATATCAGTTATATGAGGGCCAGGAGTTATGGAATTACTTGTGAAGAAGATGATATGGATTAATTAACACAACATTTACAAAAATCGGCTAAAAGCATTTAGAGTTAAGCATCGAGAAAGGCATTCTATTGTGTGGCAACAAAACTTCATGTCCTAATTTGACAATATTAACCCAATTATGTCCAAGAAGGAAAACTGATAACATGATTATAAAAACAATGATGCAATACTATATTGATGCACATACAGTAAAGCAATTCATCTATATCATGGAAATGATATTTTTTTTATCTAAGCAAACAAATCAGTTTGTTGTAGCGCAGTGACAAAAAGGGAAACAATCTTTAACATTGCATTATTATTACACTATCAATTGGTATATATGCTGACATCCTGATTCATGGACAAATCAAAAATAAAAAAGAAAAAAAAAATTCATTTCTATCTTTCAGCAGAAGATTAATAACTAAAACCCAAAACCTTACGATTTAAAGAAGCACTGCAACAGAGAATATAAAAAAAATCACTATAACACTGGTATTCAAATAATGCATCAAACTAATCAATAAGGCGAACAACAACACCAAACAGATGCATCGAAGAGTGAACATGATTCGAGCTTATCATAAGCCATATCTCATTTCGCACTGAAACTAAAATAAAAATATTCAAGTGTTTAGGTGCATAATCATCATGAATTTCATAACACATCACTGTCCAAACAACCATTACATCATTTGAAATTAGAAATCTTACCTTGGCTGTAAATCCAAAGGAGTAAATCAAGAGTCAAGACTTAATTCTAGTGGCTTCAGCAGCAAACCAGTAACAGCAAATGAAATCCCTCAATCAACGATGAAACCACAGAAAATTCAAAACCTCATCAACAAAACCCGAACTAGAGACCTAGCCATGAAACTCAACGAGCTCTTGAGCTCAACCTTTTTCATGGTGGTTCTTTTGGTTTTGAAATCAGAAAGAGGGGTCGTTGAGCAGCAGCTTCCTGTGTATCGAAGCAGGGCCCTGAAGTTAGGTTCCTTGAATTGGGGTGAAATCTGGTTTGGTAGATGATGAGGGGATGGAGGAGAAGAGGAAAATGCGCAGCTTTTATCCAGGGAAAAGGGGTACTCTTCTCTGTGTTTTGAAGAAGAAGGAATCCAGGACCAAGGGGAGGGATGTCGCCGTTGTTCTCTATTTTTCTAAGGGTCTCTCATTGTACGGAAAAATCTGATAATGTCCAGGTTTATCTAGGGATTAGCTACTATTATATAGGGGTAGAGATTAGGTTAGAGGTATTGGCCTAGGAATTATGGGTTAGGTAGACAAATTTGGACCTAATTTGGGTACAAGAACTAGCTCAATATTCAATTATATCTTTTCTTCAAATTCTTTTTCTTATCCTTCTTTTTCTTTTTCTTTACTTAAAAATCCTAAAAATAAAATCCTAGGTTATCTAAAAATGTGAAATTAAACTAATTACAAAAATTATAAAAGTTACTTAATCCTAAATTAAAAGAGAAAAAATCAATAAAAGCAAAAGTGTAAAAATGAAACAATTTTTTTTGCGATTTTCGATTTATTATGAAACAAGTAACTACCAATTGATCTTCACAAAGTAAAAATAAAGCCTAAATGCCATGCGTGATTTTTTGATATTTTTCATGATTTAAACAAAACTTAAACATGCACAAAAATGCGTAAGATTCTATAAAAATTCCTAAAATGGCAAATAATTAACAAAAATCTATTTTCTTGAGATTTTATAGGAGTATTTCATATTGGGCAAAAATCACGTGCTTACAATGTTTAGACTCGTGCAGTGGAAGGTAGTGCTTAACCTTGTGCAAATAGGGAGGCAATGCTTAGCCTCATGCAAAATAGGAGACAAAGCTTAGTCTCATGCAAGGAGAGGAGACAGGGCTTAGTCTCATGCAATTAGGGAGGCAATGCTTAGCCTCATGCAAAATAGGAGACGGGGCTTAGTCTCATGCGATGGAAGGCAATTATTAGCCTTATGCGATTAGGGAGGCAACACTTAGCCTCATGCAAAATAGGAGAAATGGCTTAGTCTCATGTAGTGGAAGGCAGTGCTTAGCCTTATGCAAATATGGAGGCAATGCTTAGCCTCATGCAAAAGAGGAGACAAGGCTTAGTCTCGTGCAGTGGAAACCAGTGCTTAGCCTTATGCAAATAGCGAGGCAATGCTTAGCCTCATGCGAAATAGGAGACAAGGCTTAGTCTCATACAAGGAGAGAAGGCAGGGCTTAGTCTCATGCGATTAGGGAGGCAATGTTAGCCTCATGCAAAATAGGAGACAGGGCTTAGTCTCATGAAATGGAAGGCAATGCTTAGCCTTATGCGATTAGGGAGGCAATGCTTAGCCTTATGCAAAATGGAGACAATGCTTAGTCTCGTGCAGTGAAAAGACAATGAGTGATAACAGAGTATTTCTTATTTGGAGGCATGTTCGTGTTTGGTGATTTTGTCGTTATGAAGATAGTGATTTTGATATGTGTGTATTCGCGAATACCCCTTGTTCCTGCATCCAAAGAAAAATTGTGAGTATTGCAGGGAAGGTTGTTTCGTGCCTTCGTCTTCTGTCTTGCCTGTATTTCCTATCTTGAGATTCTGTTTGAGGTACCCTCGGTAACACCTGGCTGTCATAGAAATAAAGTTTTCGAATACTATGCGTGTATTTGATGAATGTAGTTATTTAAAATGTAGTATGCAATATCAAGTAAATTAGATGAACTAATGACCGCAACACTTTTAGAAACATTGCGACTTCTTTGCATCAGAATTTTGAGGGTCCTCCTCAAAATTCTACCCCAGTTTAAATAGTGATTCTTCGGCCGTTCTGCATGTGACGAAGTTTGTTTGATTTGCTCCGAAATTTTGAGAATCCTTCTCAAACTTCTGCCCCAGTTACATAACTAACTCTCTGATTGTCTTGCATATGATGACTTCAACTGGACTTGCTCTAGAATTTTGAGAGTCCTCCTCAAAATCCTGCCCCGGTTTTGGTTGTGGGGAAAATGAAAATTTTATTGTGATGTGACCGAACCCACAGGGCTGCCTACGTATCCCCTCTTAAACGAGAATCATGTCAAGCGTAGTTCAGTTTCTATTTCTTTGTGAATCGTGTCATGGAAAATGGTCGTCATGACTCTCATATAAGTGGCCTCAACATTCTTCAGGCCAAATGGCATCATTTTGTAACAATACATCCCCCACAGAGTGATAAATGCTGTTTTCTCGGCATCTTCCTCATCCATCCAAATCTGATGGTATCCCGCACAGCAATCCAGAAAGGACTGGAGTTCATGCTTGGCATAGTTGTCAATCAGTATGTGTATATTGGGTAACGGGAAATCATGGTCTGAGAACGGGCCCGAGATAGTGCAGCAGTCCAATTCTTGAGAACGGTTCCTTTCTACATGGTTTGAATGGTGAGGTCTTCTTCCTCCTCCTCAACTATTACATTGCAGTCCATGTATTCATCATCCAAATACAGATCCCTTAGGCCAGCTAAAGCCTCATCTTCTTCATATCCCCATATCACGTCAGTCTGTTAAAATGTCTGATGCAGATGCGGTCTTGGCTGTATAAGAGGGTAATAGGGACCACGCCATGGTGGCGACAAATCATCATACTCATTCCAGGTGTACTGCTCAACTATTCCTGAAATAGATGGAGTCGCTGATGAAGATGGCTGCGATCCATGTGACTGCAACATAGCTGGATGGATCGCAAGTGGCTGTGATACTGAGTGCTGTGACCCGAGTGACTGTTACCCGAGTGGCTGTGACACTGAGGCAGCTGGACTGTATGCTGGACGTATAGTCCTATGGCCCTGTGACGAAAGACTTGGTGTCTGCACGAAGGTGTAGGGCTCGTGATGCTGTGGCAACTCAGAATAACCCTGGGGTGGAGGATAAGACATAGGCATAGGCATAGGCATCTCTGAAGAGGGTGGAAAAGATTGAGTATTATCTTCTACCCTCCTCTTTGGTTTCCTAGCCTTTTCTCGACCCCGAGAACCAGTAGGGTCATTGTTACCTCGACCCTTGCCTGTCATCTGCATAATATAATACATATTTAGATTGAAACATATAAGAAACGAGCTATAAACGAGAGTTATTAAAGAAACCAACTTTTTAAAGCTCATCGACGTATTGTTCCTCGTCCGAGAATTCTTCTTCCTCACTAGTTTGAGCTTCATCAGTTGATTCTTCTTCCTCGTTTTCTATAATTCTTCAATTATATCAACTTCTTCCAATATGTATTCAGGATGTTCCAAATCATTTTCTAAATGTCCGTCCACTATTTGGTGAACACTGGAGATATCGTTTTGATATGCAACATCTAACACATTCTCGACATCCACCCTACCTACAGGCTTAGTTTTTATTACAACCCACCAATCGGACTTATTCTGCCGCAATGGATAAGGAGCATAATACACTTGCCTAACATTATGTGCAATTATGAAAGGATCATAGTGATCATACTCTCTCGTATGTTTAACCTCAATTATGTTGTATTGATTGTGTACTCTTATACCTCTTGTTGGATTTGGGTCAAACCACTTGCATCTAAAGAGTATCAATTTCTTAAATGGCCAACCCGTATATTCTAGTTCTATTATTTCTTTGAGCACACCATAATAATCAATATCTCCAACTTGGTTTCCATCACCACCTTGAACCCACACCCCGTTGTTGTTGCTGTTTTTATTTTTAGAGCGATCCTCTATATGAAACTTATAACCATTCACAACGTACCTAGACATTGTTGTGACCTCAAGCCCAGGTCCCCAAGATATATCTTTCAAAAATTGATTTACACCATTATTTGGATCATTTACCCACATATTGTTAAAAAAATTCACAAGTTAGCATAACTTCCAAACATTGTTTACCTACATAGTGTTAGAATATTTTAAGGATAAACTTACAAATTGTTTGAACCACGTATCAAATCTCGTATATACAGCATCATGGCCAAATTGACCCACAAATTGATTGTGACACATCAAATATTTTTAGTAGTTGCATTGAGATGTAATCACAGTAAATTTTATATTTTGATAACTACTAAATCAATACTTACTTGAGAAATGGTACAACTTCGGGACAATTTAGCAATACATGAAGAGTAGCTGACTTGTACTCCATATCACTCAAACTTCTCTTTCTAACTGCCTTAGAACATCGGCCTAATTGATTGAATATGGACATAGGAGGATATAATGGATCATTCACACATTCGACCGTGTGCCTATTGGGCCTATTCCTAGCACATGGCACATTACTCTCAAAATAATACGAACAAAAATGAGCAGTTTCCTTTGCGAGATAAGCTCCGCATATAGATCCTTCAATCCTATTCCTCTGCTTAACAAATTGTTTGCATTTGCCAATTGTCCTACATAATTTCAGGTTTGCCAAGAACATTCAAATAAAACAAAAAATTACATCAAACTTATAATATTACCTCTCAAAGGGATACATCCATCTGCATTGAACAGGCCCTCCAAGTCGTGCCTCGTGTACAAGGTGGATTGGAAGGTGTTCCATCACATCAAAAAAACCACATGGAAATATCTTTTCCATCTTAGTAGAAGTTACACGTATGTTCTGATCCATCTGGAGTAGGTTTTCTTCCCTTAGTGTGGAAGAACACAAGTCTTTGAAAAACAAACTAATCTCTGTGATGGGTTTCCAGATTCTTTCAGGCAAACCACAAAATGCAATAGGCACTAAGATCTCTATGAAAACTTGACAGTCATGACTTTTCAAATGGCTCAACTTCCCTACCTCCATATCATCTTTTTTCCCAAAATTCGACGCATAACCCTCAGGCATCTTCAATTTCGTTACCCAATTACAAATCTGTCGTCTTATCCTTTGTCTTACCTTTAACATCCATCACTGTGTTGAACAAATTGTCAAAATAATTCTTCTCAATATGCATGACATCAAGGTTGTGACGGAGAAGATTATCATCCAATAAGGCAACTCCCAAAATATACTCTGTTTCGTCCAATTATGAGTAACACCGTACCCGGGGAACCTATAAGGTGGAGCTTCAGTAACTTTACTGAAGTTCTGGACCTCTCCCATATTTCCTCACCTGAAAGTATCGGAGGTGAAGAATCATATTCCGTTTTATTCTTTTTGAATGCATTTTTCATCCTTCTAAACTCATGATCAGGAGGCAAGAATTGACGATGAAAATCAAACCATGATTGCTTTCGGCCATGTTTCAAAGTGAACGCTTTACTATTTTCCATGCAGTAAGGACAAGCTAGCTTCCCAGTAGTCATCCACCCAGACAGCATTCCATATGTAAGAAAATCGTTAATTGTCCACATTAAATTAGCACGCAAATTGAAATTCTACTTGGTTGACATGTCATATGTTTCAATACCATCGTACCATAATTGTTTTAACTCATCAATCAAAGGTTGCAAATATACATCAATCAAACTTTTCGGATTACATGGACCGGGGATAATACAATTTAAGAATATATATGGACTAGTCATGCACAACCCGGGTGGTAGATTAAGGTGTAAGAAAGACGGGCCAACATGAATATGGTATCACAGATATAGAAAAAGGCGTGAAACCATCCGCACACAGACCTAACCGAATGTTCCTTGGTTCACTAGCAAAATCTGGATATGTCCTATCAAAGTGCTTCCAAGCTTCTCCATCTGAAGGATGACACATAACACCAGGTGGTCTTCTATTTTCAAAGTGCCATCTCATATGAGGAGCATAACTCATCGATGCATATAACCTCTTTAACCTAGGTATAAGAGGTAAATAATGCATCGCCTTGATAGCGACCATATTCCCGCTGGAAAGCCTCTTGAAATGAGGCTTTTCGCAAAATTTACAACTGTTTAAATTTGCATCATCTTTATAATATAACATGCAACCATCTTCACAACAATCAATTCTCATTGACGAAAGTCCTAACTTAGAAACTAATCTCTTTGCCTAATAGAAATCACCAGGTAATTTGATATTAGGGTCAACTAGTTCACTCATAAGGTCAATGAAAGAGTCCATGGCTGCTTGAGAAATATTCCAATCAGATTTGATACTTAGTAATCTAACTGCAACAGACAGCTCAGAGTGCGGACTTCCATTACGTAGTGGATGACTAGCTTCCTCTAACTGTTCAAAAAAATGTTTTGCGTCATCATTAGGAGTTTGTTCAACATTTTCATTGGGCTCACCCCCTAAGTGCATCCCAAAAGCATCCGCAACCATATCATGAATTCTAGAATCACGATTTGTATTCTCCACCGACCCACCACTTTCACCCACAACCATGTTATGAAATATCCCATGGCTACCATCGATCTCTCCATGATTAGTCCACACAAAGTAATTTGCTATAAAACCCTTCCTATAAAGATGATGCTTAACTTCCGCCGGTTTTCCAAACTTCATACAGTCGCACCTAACACAAGGGCACCTAATTACACCTTGATTTAGGTGTGGTGGAAGTGACATTGCATGTCTAATAAAGTCATCCACCCCTTCTACAAAATCCTCCAGCAATTCCCGCCGATTAGGATAATTCCTATTGTACATCCAAGTACGATGTTCCATCTATACAAATTAAACAAGAACAAATTAAAAGTCCAATTCATATCCAAAAAGTTCAATTCATAAATTAAAAGTCCAATTCATATCCTAAAAGTCCAATTCATATCCTACAAGTCCAATTCATAAACTAAAATTCCAATACATAAACTAAAAGTCCAATTCATATCCTAAAAGTTCAATTCATATCCTAAAATTTCAATTTATAAAATAAAAAGCCAATTCATATCCAAAAAGTTCAATTCATAAATTAAGAGTTCAAATCATATCCTAAAATTACAATTTATAAACTACAAGTCCAATTCATAAACTAAAACTCCAATACAAAAATTAAAAGTCCAATTCATATCCAAAAATTTTAATTCATAAATTAAAAGTCCAATTCATATCCTAAAAGTTCAATTCATATCCTAAAAGTCCAATTCATATCCTACAAGTCTAATTCATAAACTAAAATTCCAATACATAAACTAAAAGTCCAATTCATATGCTAAAATTTCAATTTATAAACTAAAAGTCCAATTCATATCCAAAAAGTTCAATTCATAATTTAAAAGTTCAAATCATATCCTAAAATTACAATTTATAAACTACAAGTCCAATTCATAAACTAAAATTCCAATACATAAACTAAAAGTCCAATTCATATCCTTAAAGTTCAATTCATAAACTAAAAGTCCAATTCATATCCTAAAATACTCAATTTATAAACTAAAAGTTCAATTCATAAACTAAAAGTCCAATTCATATCCTAAACCCTAGATTCTAACTAAACTATCAAGACAATACAAACTATAATTCAAATCTAACTAAACTAAATTCAACACTAATTAAACTAATTAGTGAATAAAATTAATTAACAAAACTAATTAAAACAAGACCTAAACCCTAATCCTCAATAAATACAATGTTTAAAAAATTGAAACACTAATTCATATCCTTAAACTACAATACTGAAATAATTGAAACAAAAACTAGAAATAACAAAGATTCAAGGTTATAATTCAAACCTTAGGTTTATTTTAGGTGGAGAAGGAGAGAGAGGGGCAGCGGCAGTGGTGGCATGGGCGGCGGCAGTTGGCGGCGGCAGTCCGGCGGTCGCAGTGGTGGCGCGGGGTGGGGGAATGGGATTTGTGTGAGGGAAATAGAGAAGGGGAGGGGAATGTGTTGAGAGTTGAAAAAATTTTGGGGAAGAAAATAAGAGAAATGGGGGGGCGGGACCCGTTTTTGAGTCTGGTTTTAGAAAAAGCGACCAACGTTGGTCGCTATTTTTGGTAGGTAATTAAGTTTTGACCGTTTGACCAAAATAGCGACCAAAGTCTATTTCTAAAAAAACAATATTTAAATATTTTTTTTCTATTTTAGTTTTTAAATATTATAAGCTATAAAAAAATTCTTATTAGCTATACATATTTATTTTATTTAACTACAATTATTATAAATAATTATAAACTATAAGCATAATCTTTAAAGAAAATTATATTAACTAGGTATTTACTTTTAATAGATTATAATAGCATGTATGTAAAGAAATTTTTTAAGTTATATTAAGTATATGAGTAATTTCATACACACGCATAAACTATATTGTGATTGATGATCAATCTTATACATTACTACGTACGAATAATTAATAAATTGATAAACCAATATAATATTATTCTATTAATTGATATAATAGTACTCATTATTTGTATTATAACAGAGTATATGAATTACATTCATTCATCACTAGGTTATAAGTCGATGAATCAATTATAACAGATTAATTGATATAAGTCGAGACGTTTTGTTTTTAATATTCAACAATGCATCTGAGTAGGTTATAAGTCTATGAATCAATTTACAATTTAAGCAATCCCTAAAATAACCCGACCCTGTGTTCCTAGCGCTTTATGTTCTCTAATATATATATATATATATATACACACACATAATGTGACGACCCAAAGGGTCATCACCGGATTTCTCTTGTTTTCCACGCTTCCGAGGCCTTAAAAACCTCACTTTTACTTGCCTCGATTTGCGTGCGCAGTCCGGGCGTGTAGCCAGAAGGCTTAAATATGAATTCTGTGTGAAAAATGATGAATTTTGATATTAATATGATTAAAGTTGACTTCGGTCAACATTTTTGGTAAACGGACCCGGACCCGTGATTTGACAGTCCTGGAGGGTCCGTAGAAAAATATGGGACTCGGGCATGTGCCCGGAGTCGAAATCCGAGGTCTAGAACCCGAGGAAAAGAATTTTTCGGTGAAATTATTTTTCTGGAATTTTTAAGAAAAAATGGAAATGAAAATTGATTAAAAGACTATGGCATCGGGCTCGTATTTTGGTTCCGACACCCGGTACAAGTCTTAAATATGTGTTAAGCGCTTTCTGTAAAGTTTGGTCGAAATCGGACGTCATTTGACGTGTTTCGGACCTAAATATCTAAAGTTGAAAGTTTATGAAGTTTGAAATGAAAATGATGATTTTGAGGCTTGATTCATTGATGTTGATGTTATTTTGGCGATTTGATCGCACGAGTAAGTCCATAGGATATTTTTGAGGTTGTGTGCATGTTTGGTTTGGAGCCCCGAGGGCTCGGGTGAGATTTGAATAGGCCGCGAGTTGCATTTTTGAACTTTGGAAAAAAAAATTGCAGGTCAGGTCTGGTATTTTCGCATTTGAGAAAGATTTCTCGCAAATGCGAGACTCGCAATTGCAGATCCTCCATCGCAAATGCGAAAAGGGGAAATCTTTGCTTGGGTCGCAAATGCGACAATTCGTTCGCATATGCAAGGGCCGCCCAGTCGCAATTGCGACGCGTTTCTTCGCAAATGCGAAGTCTGCTCGGAGGCTCGTTGTTAGCAAATGCAAACCATTCTTCGCAATTCCCAACATAGCAGGGTCGGGGTTCGCAATTGCGAACCCAGTTTCGCAATTCCCATACCTGAGGCTCAGTTATTTCATACTTAGACGAATTTTAAACCCATTTTCTTCATTCTTTCAAAACACAAACTCCATAGGCGATTTTTCAAGCACAAACCTTCTTCCAAATCAATTGTAAGTCAACTTTTACTTAATTTCTTCAATCTCTAACATCAGTAAACATGTTTTTATCTTAAAATCAAGGATTTCCATGGGTGAAAATGGGGATTTTGGGTAGAACTAGGTTTTCTTAAAATTGGGGATTTGGACCTCAATTTGAGGTCCGATTTCAAAACAAATCATAGATATGAACTCATGGGGGAATGGGTAACCAGGTTTTGGTCCGAACCTCGGGTTTTGACCACGTGGGCCCGGGGGCGTTTTGGGTATTTTTGAGTAAAACTTTGGGAAATTCATTTTCACGCATTCAAGTTGATTCAATTAGCATTTGTTGATGCATTCAAGTAATTTGTGACTAGATTCGAGCGGTTTTGTGGTGAATTCGAGGGGTAAAGCTATACTAGAGGCTTGAGTGGATTTTTGGAGCATTTGAGGTAAGTGTTTGTTCTAACTTTGGCTTGAGGGAATAGGACTAGGATGTTATTTGCTATCTGCTAAATGTGTAGTACGGTGTATAGGCATGGTGACGGTTATCTATGCACCGGAGTCTAGCATGACCGTGAGTCCTAATTGTGTTGATTCGGATTTTTGTGATACATCTTCCTTGTTTAATTGATAAGTTTCATATAATGTGAATGGTTGAGGAAGAAATGTGATTGGTATATTATTGGAGCGTTGGCTCGAACTGGAAATTGATAATTGAGAAAGAAGCGATTAAAAGAGGAAGTGTTGTGATTATTCCCTTGCCGGGACACGTAGTCTATTATTGTTGATGCTCCCTTGCCGGGATTTAAGCGTTATATGTATTCTCCCTTGCTGGAATATTTGGGTTGTTAGTTGTACCCTTGCCGGGTTAAATCGTTATGTTGTTGAATTCTCCTAATGGGGCTTCCTCTAGAAAGATTATATGTATTATGAATTATGAAATGGGATCGTGTGGCACGCCGACCACTTATAAATATATACTATGGGATCGTGTGGTACGCCGACCACTTATAAATATACACTATGGGATCGTGTGGCACGCCGTCCACTTATGAATTATGAAATGGGATCGTGTGGCGCGCCGACCACTTATAAATATGTACTATGGGATCGTGTGGCACGCCGTCCACTTCATCCTCNGCTTTTGGACCACAGCAGTAGTTGATTGGGAGCTGACTTCAGTCCAGGGACTTTCGAGGTATCCTAGCTGGCGTCCGCAGGCCGGAGTCCCTTTTATGTTATTAGTTTGTTTTCCTTGTAACGAGACAAACATTGATGTACTTCTATTCAGACTTGTTTTTAGCACTCTTTAGTAGTTCGTGAGTTAGTGACACCGGATCTGGGTAGAGATGTTATTGAACTTCCGCATTTTGGTTTTCAATTATCTATGCTTTTAAGACTTCCGCTTTTATTTAAATGACTCGTTTTATTTATATTGTTGAGATGTCATCAGAGAATGTTTTAATGCTTGGCTTGCCTAGCTCCGATAGTAGGCGCCATCACGACTCCCGATGGTGGGAAATCCGGGTCGTTGACAAGTTTCGGTATCAGAGCGCTAGGTTTACATAGGTCTCGCTACTCACGGACAAACTTCAGTAGAGTCGTGAGGGATCGGTACGGAGACGTCTGTATTTATTCCCCAGAGGCTACGGAGTTAGGAAAATTTCACTTTGTTCTTTTGTCGTGCGATCTTTTCTCAAATACTGATTTCTTTCCACTCTGTTCTTTCGCAGATGGCGAGAACATGTGCTTCCTCTTCTACCGCGCAGCAGCCCGAGCCCCCAGTAGTAGCTCCTACGAGGGGCAGAGGGCGAGGCCGAGGCCGCGCCAGAGGCTGAGGCAGGGGCAGAGCTCAGCCCCGAGCAGCAGTCCCAGAGGTGGAGCCTCATGCTGATTATGATGAGGAGGTTCCAGCCCCAGCAGCTCCGGTGGGCCCAGCTCAGGTCCCAGAGGGGTTCATAGCCACCCCAGTTCTTCAGGACGCTCTGGTCAGATTGGTAGGCTTTGTGGAGAGCGTCACTAGAGCGGGTTTGCTTCCAGTAGCACCAGCCACTTCTCGGGCTGGAGGAGGAGTTCAGACTCCTGCTACACGTACTCCGGAGCAGGTAGCTCCCCAGGCTCAAGTTCTAGTGGTTCAGCCAGCTGTGGCGGTTCAGCCAGGTATTGTGACTCAGGCCGGCGATGGAGCGGCTATGTCCTCAGATGCTTTATGGAGGCTTGATAGGTTCTCCAAGCTTTTCACCACCACCTTCAGTGGCACTTCTTCAGAGGATCCACAGGATTTCTTATTCAGCTGCCATGAGATCCTTCGGACTATGGGTCTTGTGGAGACCAATGGGGTCGACTTCGCCACCTTTCGACTGGCAGGATCCGCCAAGACTTGGTGGAGGGACTATTGTTTATCCAGACCAGCAGGGTCGCCATCATTGACTTGGGACCAGTTTGCAGAGTTGTTTTTGGAGAAGTTTCTCCCAGTTACTCAGTGAGAGGCTCTTCGCAGGCAGTTCGAGCGCCTCCAGCAGGGCTCTATGATAGTCACATAGTATGAGACTCGGTTCATTGATCTAACACGCTATGCTGTTATTATACTCCCCACCGAGAGAGAGAGGGTGCGGAGGTTTATTGATGGATTGATTCAGCCGATCCGTCTCCAGATGGCTATGGGAGCTGGTAGTGAGATTTCTTTTCAGGAGGCGGCCAATACGGCCCGTAGAGTTGAGATGGCTCTTGCACGGGGAGGTGGTCATGGGTCAGACAAGAGACCCCATCATGCAGGTAGATTCTGTGGTACCTCGTCTGGAGGTGGGGATTCTTATGGTAGAGGCCATCCTCCGAGGCCCTTTCAGTCAGCCCTACAGGTCTCACATGGTACTTCAGGTGGTCGTGACTCTCAGCTGCAGTCTTCTGACCAGCAGCTTTTCAGTTCACCATTAGCACCTATCAGCGCACCACCACTCCGTTATTCTCAGCAGTCGAGGGCTTGTACACGTGTGGAGACACGAGACATATTGCCAAGTATTGCCCTCGAGCTTCTGACAGCTCTCAGCAGCAGGGTCCTCGTCCTATGATTCAGGCATCAGGTGATCCACAGGCCGCCCAACCAGCTAGAGGTGGGGTAGAGATCATAGAGGTGGAGGTAGAGACCGTAGAGGTGGATCTCGGACCGGTAGAGGTAGGGGCCAGCCAGTAGCCGATCGTCCCAGAGATATGGTTCAGGGAGGTGGGGCCCAGCCCCGGTGTTATGCTCTCCCAACCAAACCAGAGGCTGAGTCTTCAGATGCAGTTATTACAGGTACTATTCTGGTCTGTGATAGGGATGCTTCAGTGCTATTTGACCCTGGGTCTACGTATTCATATGTGTCGTCCTATTTTTCACCCTACCTAGTTATGCCTAGTGATGCTTTGGGTATTCCTGTTTATGTATCTACACTGGCGGGGGATTCTATAGTGGTCGACCGAGTTCATCGTTCTTGTGTGGTAGTGTTTGAGGGTCTTGAGACCCGTGTTGATTTATTGCTCTTAGACATGGTAGATTTCGATGTTATATTAGGGATGGATTGGTTGTCCCCGTATCATGCTATCTTGGATTGTCACGCCAAGATCGTGACCCTGGCTTTGCCAGATTTGCCCCGATTGGAGTGGCGAGGGACCCCAGGTCATGCTACTCGCAGTGTTATCTCATATGTGAAGGCTCGACGCATGGTCGAAAGGGGTGTTTAGCTTATCTGGCGTATGTTCGTGATTCTAGCGCAGAGGTCCCTTCTATTGATTCTGTTCCTATTGTTCGGGAGTTCCCCGAGGTTTTCCCTTCAGACCTGCCAAGTATGCTGCCCGACACGGATATTGATTTTTATATTGACCTGGCTCCGGGCACTCAGCCCATTTCCATTCCGCCGTATCGCATGGCCCCAGCAGAGTTGAAAGAGTTAAAAGATCAGTTGCAGGATTTGCTGGAGAAGGGTTTCATTAGACCCAGTGTTTCTCCTTGGGGTGCGCCGGTGTTATTTGTGAAGAAAAAAGATGGTTCGATGAGGATGTGCATTGATTACCGGCAATTGAACAAAGTGACGATTAAGAACAAGTATCCACTGCCGAGGATTAATGATTTGTTTAACCAGCTTCAGGGTGCGAAGGTGTTTTCAAAGATAGACTTGAGATCTGGCTACCATCAGTTGAGGATTAGGGCATCTGATTTCCCTAAGACAACATTCCGCACTCGGTACGGGCATTATGAGTTCCTGGTCATGTCGTTTGGGTTGACCAATGCCCCAGCAGCATTCATGGAGTTGATGAACCGAGTGTTCAGGCCATATTTGGACATGTTCGTAATAGTCTTTATTGATGATATTTTGGTGTACTCCCGCAGCCAGGAGGAGCACGAGCAGCACCTCAGAGTGGTTCTTCAGACTCTGAAGGATAGTCAGTTGTATGCTAAGTTCTCGAAGTGCGAGTTCTGGTTGAGTTCGGTTGCATTTCTAGGTCATGTTGTATCAGCACAGGGTATTCAGGTGGACCCGAAGAAGATTGAGGCAGTCAAGAACTGGCCTCGACCAGCATCAGCTACATAGATTCGGAGTTTCTTGGGGTTGGCAGGCTACTACAGACGGTTCGTGGAGGGGTTTTCATCTATCGCAGCCCCGATGACCAGATTGACCCAGAAGGGTGCCCAGTTCAGATGGTCAGATGAGTGCGAGGCGAGCTTTCAGAAGCTCAAGTCAGCTCTGACTACGGCACCGATATTGGTTTTGCCCACAGGCTCAGGGCCTTATACAGTTTATTGTGATGCTTCCCGTATTGGGCTTGGTACAATATTGATGCAGGATGGCAGAGTCATTGCTTATGCTTCGAGGCAGTTGAAGATCCACGAGAAGAATTATCCGGTTCATGATCTAGAGTTGGCAGCCATTGTTCATGCCTTGAAGATTTGGAGGCATTACCTATATGGTGTGACGTGTGAGGTGTACACTGATCACAAGAGTCTGCAGTACTTGTTCAAGCAGAAGGAGTTGAACTTGAGGCAGAGGAGGTGGTTGGAGCTACTGAAGGATTATGATGTTACTATTTTGTACCACCCGGGGAGAGCCAACGTGGTGGCCGATGCATTGAGTAGGAAGTCCGCCAGCATGGGTAGTCTTGCTTATGTTCCGGTCAGCCAGAGACCGCTTGCTTTGGATATTCAGGCCTTGGCCAATCGATTTGTGAGGTTGGACATTTCTGAGCCTAGCAGAGTGTTAGCTTGCACGGTCGCTCGTTCTTCATTATTGGAGCGTATCCGTGATCAGCAGTTTGATGATCCCCATTTGTGTGTCCTGAGAGACACGGTGCAGCGTGGAGGTGCCACGAAGGTGACCTTAGATGATGATGGTGTTTTGAGATTGCAGGGGC
>NC_031991.1:12188564-12386997 GCF_001879085.1 Nicotiana attenuata
TGACTTCAGTCCAGGGACTCACGAGGTAGCCTAGCTGGCGTTCGCAGGCCGAAGTCCCTTTCCATATTTTCTGTTTGTTTTCATTGTACCGAGACAGACATTATGTATTTTCTATTCGGACTTGTTTGTAGCACTCTTTAGTGGTTCGTGAGATAGCGACTCCAGTCTTGGGTAGAGAAATATTGAACTTCCGCGTTTTGGGTTTACAATTATTCATGTTCTAAAAGACTTCCGCTTTTATTTAAAAACTCGTTATTTTATTGTTGTTGTGTTGCTACCCGAAATTGTCTAAATGTTTGGCTTGCCTAGCTCCGACAGTAGGCGCCATCACGACTCCCGATGGTGGAAAATCCGGGTCGTGACACACACACACACACACATACACACACAGAGACACTTCACTGTAATACTATAACATATATATAACTTGTTATAGTATATGTTATTGTGTGTATATATATAACACACACACTTCGTGCTACTTTAACTACATATATAGCATGTTATAGTATATGCTATTGTATTCATTATTTGTATTATAACAGAGTTAATGAATTACATTCATTCATCACTAGGTTATAAGTCGATGAATCAATTATATATATATAACACGCTTCGTTGTACTACTTTAACTACATATATAGCATGTTAGAGTATATTTTAGTGTATTCATCCCTTGTATTACAAAAGAGTTAACAGATTACATTTATATTATTTAGATAGTAAATACAAAAGTGATTTTTAATTTTGATCAATGTTGACCTGAAAAGAGACCAACTTTGGTCGCTAATTATCCAGAATTAAAAAATAGCGACCAACGTTGGTCGCTAATTTTAAATAAGATTTATTTATATTTTAAATAATAATATAATTATTAAACGTTAGAACTGGGTCCCAAATTAGCGACCAAAGTTGGTCGCTACTTTCTTTCTCTTTCATAACCGACCAACTTTGGTCGCCAATTTTAAATATTATTTATTTATATTTTATAAATTTTAAATAATAATATAATTATTAAAACCTTATAACTGGGTCCCACATTAGCGACTAATTTCAATATTTCTTTGACCAAGCAAGTCTGACCAGCCCAGTCAACATGTTGACCACTTTACCGACCAAAAAGCGACCAACCTTGGTCGGTAAATTATTTAAAATCATTATTTAATAATTTTCTCCACATTAGCGACCAACGTTGATCGCTTTTTTTGACCAACCAATTTTGATCGTAAATTTTTGGTCGGATTCCCAGATTTCTAGTAGTGAATCCTAATGTACTCACCCAAATAGTATCTGTCTTACAAAAATTGAGCTCTACGTTTTCGTGCCCAACTTCATGATTAGCACGACTTTCCACTATAAAATCGATAGTCAAGTTCTGAGCAAAATTTGGGACGAGGGCAATGAAGAAATACCAATATTAGAAGCTGTGATTGCTTTGATACAAAATTTTAGAGCAGAAGGTGGAAATATATGACTAAAAAACTGGGATATGTTAAATACGTTTTAAATAGCAGTGTATAAATAAGGTGTGACGCGAAGTTTCTACGTAAAAAGGGGAAGTTTCTACATAAAAAGGGTGTAGATGAAGCTATCTGGTTGGAATTGGGTGTTCTTGGCCTACATGTTAAATTAATGGGCTGGTTATCTTTGAAAATTATACCTACTTGGTTTTGTGTATTCTTGTTGGATGAGTTCATGT
Source organism: Nicotiana attenuata (assembly GCF_001879085.1). Lineage (NCBI taxonomy): Eukaryota > Viridiplantae > Streptophyta > Magnoliopsida > Solanales > Solanaceae > Nicotiana > Nicotiana attenuata. The sequence continues at coordinate 12,190,264 of NC_031991.1, forward strand.
CCCTGTGGTTTGGTTTCTAGAAAGGACATTAAGCTTAAAAGCGTTCGATTGAAAGTTCTTATCAACCTTGGCCCCTCTCTTGGACTTAATTTTCAACCGTTCAATTTCACTTCAATCTTTTCTAATAACCTGTTTGGCCAAGCTTCTAAAATCAGCTTATTTTGAGAAGTGCTTTTCTCAAAAGTACTTTTATAAAAAGTGATTTTGGTGAAAAGTGTTGGAAAAATATTGGTTGATTATGGAGAATAAAGGTTTAGCTTGAGGCGTGTCAAAGACACTGTCCTTAAGGATATTTCGCCCACACCGTGATGAATAAAATTTGGCGTATCCCCCAGGATTCAACAAGCTCTTCTAGTATAACTAGGAGCAGAAACAACAAAGATTGTATAAAACAAAAACCCAGCACAAAAGAAAAGAAGAAGTTTTTCATACACACTTTCAAATGAACAAGAAGATATATTTATATATATTCCAAAAGTTAATTGATCTGATGAACGTTAAAGCCATTAAGGCTTAACCAAAACGTCAAAGTCATTAAATGTATTAGATGCCAAAACGTAAAGCCATTGAAAGCTATCAATTGCATACCGTTAAAATTAAATTTGTAATTGAAAAATATTCCATCAGTTATATCTCTATCAAGACCAATTAATATTATATTAAAAATAATGAACCTAGACATGATTGTAAATATTCTTTTTGAGATATTAAAATATTTTTTCTTAACAATCCCCCATATAGCTCAAAAAGAATATTAAAAAATAGAATAAATAAAGAGTTTGCTGGGTTTTTGAGCATAATGCGTCGAATCTGGTGTCTCTTGGACTATGAACCAGACCTAGATAAATAAGATTAAACTTACAGAATAATTGGTGAAGTTTAAAACTTCTATGAACCAAGAATTCTTTTGTAAGTTTAGTGTCTTATCTATCACATTATACATACACACACTTTGTTGTTTGTCGCGGTTTTTGCGCTAATAGGCCATGCGCGCGCCTGGTTTTCATGAGTGCTCTAGAAATTTTTGCCATAAATTTCGTAGGAGCGACCCCACTCCACACTCATATAGGTCCATCCATCAAGTGTATTCTGCAGCACAATACACCACCTAAAATTAGGCTATGGATTAGATTAAGATCCATCAAGTGTATTCTGCAGCACAATACACTACCTAAAATTAGGCTATGGATTAGATTAAGAGTTTAATAACTCAACCTCACATTCCTTGCAGTCTTGCACTATGTACACATACACCATAGGAGGAGACATATTTTAATAGTGCACATTTGATCAACTAATGACTTGTTATTACCCATATAAACCTACTTCATGGGATCTCCAATCACATAAGTTGGGTTACCATCATAATTGATATAACTCAAATTGGCAAAAGTCCCATTCCCCTTGATGTTTCAGATATTAATTTTCTTTCCAAAAGGTTTAGTCAGAGGATCGACCAAATTCACTTATGACTTCACATAATCTATGGAAATAATTCCATCTCTCAGCAGCTGCTTTATCACATTATGTCTCAATCGGATATGTCTACTCTTCCCATTAAAGGATTTATTTTTGGCAATGGCTATTACAGCTTGGCAATCACAATGCATCGACACAGAAGGTGTCGGTTTAATTACTAGTGGAATACTTGCCAAAAGGTTCTTTAACCACTCGGCCTCATTGCCAGCCAATTCCAATTCCACAAACCCAGATTCCATGGTAGATCTAGCTATTATTATTTGTTTAGCTAATTTCCAGGCCCCAACACCCCCACCGAGGGTGAACACATAACTACTAGTGGATTTTGTCTCATCTGAATCAGAGATCCAGTTAGCATTACTGTATCCTTCTAGTACAGTGGGAAATCCACTATATTTAATACCATAGTTCATGGTACCTCTCAAATATTTCATTACTCTTACTAATTGTAACGACCCGACTGGTCGTTTTGAGCTTTTGCACATTGCTCGCCAGTTCTCGGGCATGACTTGCCCCGTGTGGTGTATTATGACTTATGTAAATCGTTGGTTTTGGTTTTCAGGGTAATCGAAATGAATTTGGAAGAATAGTTCCCAGTTTGAAGCTTGAAATTTGAAAGATTTGACCAATATTTGACTTGCTTGTATATGATCTCGGATCGGAATTTTTATGATTTGGTTAGCTCCGTTAGGTGATTTGGGACTTAGGAGCGTGATCGGAATGCATTTTGGAAGTCCGTGAAAGGTTTAGGCTTGAATTGGCAAAATTGAGATATTGGCGATTTCCGGTTGGTAGGCGAGATTTTGATATAAGGGTCGGAATGGAATTTCGAGAGTGGCAGAAGTTTCGTTGTGTCATTTGGGATGTGTGTGCAAAATTTCAGGTTATTCGGACGTGATTTGGTTGGGTTTTTGATCAAAAGCGGAATTCGAAAGTTTTAAGAAACATAGGCTTGAATCCGAGGTGTTTTGGTTGATTTGATGTTGTTTGAAATGTTTTGATGATTGGAACAAGTTCGAATAAGGTATTTGGTTATGTTTGTGCTTTTGGTTGAGGCCCGGGGGGCCTCGGGGTGATTTCGGGTGGTTAACGGAGAGTTTGAGGTGTTATTGCAGCTGCTGAGATTGCTGCTTCTAGTGTTTTCGCACTTGCGATTTGGGGACCACAGGCGCGGCGCCGCATATGCGAGAGAGGGGGCCGCAGAAGCGGCCAGAGGTATGTTTGGCTGTGACCGCAGAAACGGCTAGGATAACCGCATCTGCGATGTCGCAGATGCGGGCGTGGAACTGCAGATGCGGATGGCTGGGGCTTAAGTGATTTCCACAGAAGCAGAGGATTCGCCGCAAATGCGGTACCGCAGAAGCGGTGGAATGGTTGCAGATGCGAAAATCCCTGGCCAGAAGGTATATATTGTTTTCTTCGCGAAATTTTGCTAAGTTCATCATTTTGAAGACGGGAAAGAGACTAAGGCATAGAATTTCAAGAGGAATCAAAGGATATCCGTCGGGTAAGTCCCCTAAGCTTAATTACTTGGGTTTAAGACCATTTTTCCACTGTTTAATCATGGTTTTAGTGGGGATTAAGGAAGAAAATTGGGGATAAAGGCTTGAGTTTAAGAGGCCTTCAAATGGGGATTTGTGGGATCATTTGGACTCCGATTTCAGTGTTCTTGATGTGTATAGACTCGTGGGAAGATAAGGAATATATTACTGTAAGAATTTCTGAATTTTGAGACGTGGGCCCGGGGGTTGGGTTTTGGTAGTTTCGGGATTTGTGCCCTTTATTGATTTTTTTCGCTTGGGCTTTGTTCCCTTGGCATATTTTGACGTCCTCATTCTGATTTTGGCTAGATTCGACGCGCGTGGAGGACGATTCGAGAGGCAAAGGCGTCGCGATCTAGAGATTTAGCCGGTTCGAGGTGAGTAATGATTGTAAATGATGTTCTGAGGGTTTGAAACCCCGGATTCCACATCGTAGTGCTATATTGAGGTGCGGCACATGCTCGATGACGAGCGTGGGGTCGTGCACTATTGGGGATATTGACTTGGTCCGTCCCGATTGATGATTTTACTGCGTATTTGACTGAAATCTTTTTGCTATCATGATTATTTGGGCTGAATGCCATATTTGGGCTTCGTGCAAACTATTTGAACCTTTCGGGGATTTTTGTTGATATTTCCTCACTGTTTTGACTTTATACTTAAACTCAGTCATGTTATTTTCTACTATTTTCAAAACTCAGCCATGTTCACTCAGTTTTAATACTCAAATGATATTTAAATGATGTTTTGGGCTGAGAAACACTGTTTTACTGTTGCCCGAGAGGCTTATGTGATTTGACTGAGAAAGGCCGAGGGCCTGTGTTGTGAGGATATCTTTTGGGTCGGGCTGCACGCCGCAGCGGTGATACAGTGATTTTGATTATGAGGCCAAGGGCCTGAGATTGTACGCCACGAGGTGGCTTGATATTGATTATGAGGCCGAAGGCCTGAGATTGTACGCCACGAGGTGGCTTGATATTGATATAAGGCCGAGAGCCTGTTTATGATGCCACGAGATGGCTTGATATTGCGCTTGGGCCGTAAGGCGCCCCTCCAGGAGTCTGTATACCCCCAGTGAGCGCGGGTACCCATTGTGATATGAGATATAGCCCGAGAGGCTGATATTGTTTTATGTGATTGCCCGAGGGGCTGGTATTGATCTGAGATATTGCCCGGGAGCGAAGTTGTTGAGTTACAGCCCGAGGGGCGAACCTTTACGTGTTTATCTATTTATTTACCTGTCATTTACCTGTTTAATTGTGTAACTGTGCCCGAGGGGCAGATTCTCTATGCATATTTTGGATTCAATTGCTTAATTGTTGAAAAGCCATTTTTGAAGATATTTTAAACTGAGCTAAGATGCTTTAAGAGATTTCACAACTTCATTGTTTTCTTACTGGTTTTGTACTACTTCTATACAGCATGCTGATGCACTTTTCGTGATTTCTTATCACTCAGTCTTTATTTATGGTTATTACTGACTGAGTCGGAGTACTCACTTTACTCCCTGCACCTTGTGTGCAGATTCAGGTATTTTTTGAACCCGGTAGCAGGTATTGGTTGATCGGAGGCAGAGTCATCAGAGTTTAGCAAGGTAGCTGCCGGCGCTCGCAGCACTGCTTTTCTCCCTCTTTATTTTATTAGTCTGTACTTAGTACATTTTAGACTTTGTCAGTCGTATTTAGACCTTAGTAGATGCTCATGACTAGTGACACCCCGGTTTGGGCTGTGTTTGGGTTGTACTTCCGCAATGTTATGATATTATCTGCTACTTAATATTATTAAATCATGTTTTAGTTTGTTTTATTGTTGTTTAGCTGTTTAACTTCGAATTGGAAATGTGTCGGCTGGCTTTGTCTTCACAAGAGGTGCCATCACGACCGTGTCTGGGTTTCGGGTCGTGACAAGTTGGTATCAAAGCCTAGGTTACATAGGTCTCACAAGTCATGAGCAGGTTTAGTAGAGTCTCGCGGATCGGTATGGAGACGTCTGTATTTATCCTCAAGAGGCTGCAGAACCTTTAGGAAAATTCTATATTTTTGAAATTCTTATCGTGCGTCCTTGATTCAGTTGGAAACATAACTCTTTGAAGTCCTTCCACGTATTCGTATGCGCGAACGAGTGCTCAGTGTCAGATGTGCATTGATGGCTTGTGATCCCCTGATTGAGGGGCGAGATGTGATCTCTATATGCTGATGTTGGGCCAGTCTGGAGGACTCGAGGCCAGACTTTTTTTGCCTATAGCTTGACCACCGAGGTGCTGATTGTGTGAGCACGTGTTTCTTGATCTACATGTTCTGTTGTGTCCCTATTAAGGGGAGTAATGACTGGATAGTTACGTGATGAGGGTGATGTGACTGCGAGATGTATTCGTATGATTTGGAAACGATGAGAAGGGTCTGCTGGAGGATAGAAGAACTATTAGATGTCTGATTTTTATCTTGATTTGAGGTGTGGCCCCGAGTTATGGGTGTGTGATGAATCCTTTCATGTTTTCTAGTTGCGGTATGAGTTCAGACTCAGGAAGATTAAGTGACTGCGCGATGAATATGACGGTGGAAGGTATACAGAAATGCCAGTTTGAGGCAAAGCAGGTGGGTTATCTCCTGCGGAACGTTCTGAGTTTGTTCGATCCTTATGTTGTCTGTTAGAAGATCTCAATTTCAAGTGAAAGATATACGTTGTAATTTGAATCTGGGTCGCTTAAGGGAATGGGTTTAATTGTTACGAGAGTAAATGCGAGAGTTGCAGAAGATATGAAGTACCGGATGGTCTGTGTTCCACGAGCTTATGAAGGATTGAGTTAATCTCACTGTGGTATTATGGCAGCAATTAAGTATATGCTTTATGGGCTATTGTGTGTGTTTTGATATATGGCTTCGAGCCAAGTGGGGGAGTTTGCTATGGATTAGCTGATTGCACGGTTATGTGCTATGTTGGTTCCAGTTTGAGGCATGCTGGTGAATCAATTATGGTTTGCGGGGATTGAACCCGAGGATGGCTCGTGTAAAGGAAGAATTTTCGACTAAGGCAAGGTTACATTCTGTGGTGTCTGAAGTGCTAATGGGGCGCAGGTTGTTTGGTTCTTTTGATCGGACTAATTGCAGTTTGGGTAGAGTGGATGACTCTAGAGAATGGTTCTAATGTGTTCTAATATTTTCATGCAATAATTGGAGACTTTCAAGTTGTACTTGTGGCTGGAAACTGAGGTTTTGCATTTGGAAGGTGTCAAGACTAGTAGTATTTCTATATCATTATGGGGTTCTACGTAGTAGTATTAGGAAGGTAAAGGTAATGGCCTTGGATTCGCAGGAAAGTCCTTTCAGGGTAGGTAGTTTGAATGTGGTGCTTGTGGGAATACTTAAGAGAGAATTCAGCAACTTATAAGCGTTAGACGGTGTGGTTTTATGCTTGGGTCTTGTGTGGTAAGTCTGGGTTGAGGAATTGTGGTGCTACAGCAAGAAGGAGTATCAAGTCGAAGGTAATCCGAAGGAAACTCGAATAGATGAGATAGCTTGGTAGTAGGACGAATCGGTATGGTAAGGATATGATTAGTTCTTTGGGTACTTATGAGGTAACGAGTTTATACAGATATTTCGCGACAATGCTCTTGGGTCTTAATGGCCTGCGTAGCCTGGTTGAGTCAGAAGGATTCAGTCCTGACGGTTTAGTTTTGTGCAAGTGGAATATAGAGAGTTCTTGATGGTTTTTTTACCACGTTTAGAGATGTATATTTTTGGCGAGCATGAGGAGCATGGGATGTACAGTGATTTTCTCCTAGATGGGATAAAATGAAAAGTTCTTGGCTAGTTGAGTACGTGGATATTTGTGGCTCGTAAGGGAGATGAAGTTCTCATGTTATTCTAGGACGTATGGTATATGCGATATGTTGTGAAGGATTGAGATTTGCGTGTGTAAGGTTACGGTTCAGTTCTGAACAGAAGGTTATAAAATCCTTAGGCAGCACAGGCAGTTTCAGATAATTAGAGAAGTGAGCTTCAGATGATTAGGGGGATGATCTTCAGATGATTAAGGGAATGGTATTGCTAGTTGGAGGTAAATTGACGAGGGTATATGTTTCAGAAAAAGGCATTGTGATTAAGTTGAGGGTACTTCGGTAGTATTGCGGCACTTTCTTGTTAGATCGACTGTTGATATCCGAGTTTGCTTGGAGGCACAGAAGAATGTTTGAGTATCTCTCGTGGAATGATTGGATATTATAGGTGTGGTATGTATTCGGACGGTGGAATTGGGATCAGGTATGGTGATTCGTGTGCTATATGGAGTTGGAGACTGGGAGTTATCGTATTCAGGCTATGTTGTAGTTACGGGTCGTGTGTATCGGTACTGTGTAGTGACTATCGGGGTTGGAGACTTGAGTGGATCTTTTGCTGCTTGGTAGGTTAGATCTTGGATGTAATATTGGGTATAGACTGGTTGTCTTCGTGTTGTGTTATTCTGGACTACTGCGCTAAGGCGGAAATGTTGGCTATGCCGGGAATGCCACGGATTGAGTGGCGAGGTTCGATAGATTATGTTCTTGGTAGAGTGGTTTCATGTTTCGAAGACCCAGCGGAGGGCTAGGAAGGATTGTCTTCCTTATTTGGGCCCTCATGATGGATGTCAGTGCAAAGGCTCCTTATATTGATTCAGTTCCGGTGGTGAGGGACTTTTCGGATGTGTTTTCTTGTGGTCGGGCATGTCGCCAGGCAAGGTTGTTGATTTCGATATTGATTTGATCCCGAGCACCGTATCGTATAGCACCGGCAGAGTTAAAGGAGTTGAAGGAGCAGCTTCAGGATTTCCTTAATAAGGAGTTCGTTGGCGGGCCAATGTGGATGCGTGTTCTAACTTGAGTCGGCTTGGTTGGCTCCGAATTGTACTGTTGAGGGATGTGTTGATTCGATTGTTATTGAGCTTATTAGTAATCTAGGGAGATCTATGAGTTACCTTTCTGTGTTGCGAGGTGTTATGATTTGTGGGTTATAGGCACATATGGTGCAGTTTTATTTGGGTTTCATAGTGGGAGTCGAGCGAGAAGAGTAATTGGGTGTTGCTCGGTGGATGGCGTATCGGCTATGTCCTTTCGGGTTGTGTGGTGTATGTTATTTGCTTCACCATGGTTATGATGATTTGCTTTGGTTCTAGACATCAATTGCGTGTGGTCGTCAATTTCGAGCAGAGTGACTTGAGGTGTATCATGTGGAGCAGTGTTTGGATAGGATCGCGCATCGCATCGAAGTTATGTGGGGGTATGACTTTTCGGGTTAGATTCGTGTGTTCTATTACTATGATGTGAGACGGGTTCTCAGCCTTATGTTGTGGTGGTACTAGTGAGCTTGTAGTACAGCTCTTTCATTTGAGTCACTTTCACGATTTGAGTATGTTCAGATTGTTTCTTATTGGTGCACGGATTGTGCAAGTTATGGCTTTAGATTGTATTGATGTGTCATGTTACCGGAGTAGTGGTGTTGGATTAGATGAGATCGTCGGGATCTCAAATGAGTACAAAATGATTCGATTTCAGCATGTTGGAAGGATAACATCGAGGCTTGGCTCAGAAATTTGCTATGATCTTTGCCAAAGGAGAAGTGGCTTCATGAATGGTTGATCTGAGAAATAGTTATGGTTTATTGCGTGTTTCATTTATCATTGGCAGTGCATGAAAGTGTTGGAATGAGACCTTAGTTAATAAGAGGTTTTCTATTGGTATTCGATTGTTGTGTGCAGCTGCTGTGATTAGAAGTTATCGCTGCAAGTGTTTGAGTTATGTGGTAAATCATGTAATTGCACCTGAGGTTGCAGGTATGGGTTATTACAGCTTGTTCGGGCTTATTCGCAGCATAAATGTGAGATTCTGATCGCATTGAGGATTTCAGTAGTGGAAATGTGGTTCTATGGTTTATGTGCTAGATTGGAATGTGGAATTTCAGTTCACATATGTTGTCGGACCTATATGAGATAGGGTGACGTGGGGTCACCCCCGGGTATATGCATAGTAAGGCTATTCAGCAAGTGGTTGGCTTTTGGAACAACTCTGGGCACGTTCGAGGACGAACGTATGTTTAAGTTGGGGAGGATGTAACGACCCGACCGGTCGTTTCGAGCTTTTTCACATTGCTTGCCAGTTCTCGGGCATGACTTGTCCCGTGTGGTGTAATATGACTTATGTAAATCGTTGGTTTTGGTTTTCAGGGTAATCAGAATGAATTTGGAAGAACAGTTCCCAGTTTGAAGCTTGAAATTTGAAAGGTTTGACCAATATTTGACTTGCTTGTATATGATCTCGGATCGAAATTTTTATGATTTGGTTAGCTCCGTTAGGTGATTTGGGACTTAGGAGCATGATCGGAATGCATTTTGGAAGTCCGTGGAAGGTTTAGGCTTGAATTGGCGAAATTGAGATTTTGGTGATTTTTGGTTGGTAGGCGAGATTTTGATATAAGGGTCGGAATGGAATTCTGAGAGTGGCAGTAGTTTTGTTGTGTTTTGGGATGTGTGTGCAAAATATCAGGTTATTCGAGCGTGGTTTGGTTGGGTTTTTGATCAAAAGCGGAATTCGGAAGTTTTTAGAAACTGAGGCTTGAATCCGAGGTGTTATGGTTGATTTGATGTTGTTTGAAGTGTTTTGATGATTGGAACAAGTTCGAATAAGGTATTAGGTTATGTTTGTGCTTTTGGTTGAGGTCCCGGGGGCCTCGGGGTGATTTCGGGTGGTTAACGGAGAGTTTGAGGTGTTATTGCAGCTGTTGAGATTGCTGCTTCTAGTGTTTTCGCACATGCGGTTTGGGGACCACAGGCGCGGCGCCGCATATGCGAGAGAGGGGGACGCAGAAGCGGCCAGAGGTATGTTTGGCTGGGACCGCAGAAACGGCTAGGATAACCGCATCTGTGATGTCGTAGATGCGGGTGTGGAACCGCAGATGTGGATGGCTGGGGCGTAAGTGATTTCCACAGAAGCGGAGGATTAACCGCAAATGCGGTACCGCAGAAGCGGTGGAATGGTCGCAAATGCGAAAATCCCTGGCTAGAAGGTATATATTGTTTTCTTCGCGAAATTTTGCTAAGTTCGTCATTTTGAAGATGGGAAAAGAGGCTAAGGCATAGAATTTCAAGAGGAATCAAAGGATATCCGTCGGGTAAGTCCCCTAAGCTTAATTACTTGGGTTTAAGACCATTTTTCCACTGTTTAATCATGGTTTTAGTGGGGATTAAGGAAGAAAATTAGGGATTAGGGCTTGAGTTTAAGAGGCCTTTAAATGGGAATTTGTGGGATCATTTGGACTCCGATTTCAGTGTTCTTGATATGTGTAGACTCGTGGGAAGATAAGGAATCTATTGGTGTAAGAATTTCTGAATTTCGAGAGGTGGGCCCGGGGGTCGGGTTTTGGTAATTTCGGGATTTTTGCCCTTTATTAATTGCTTTCGCTTGGGCTTTGTTCCCTTGGCATATTTCGACGTCCTCGTTCTTATTTTTGTTAGATTCGACGTGTGTGGAGGCCGATTCGAGGGGCAAAAGCGTCGCGAGCTAGAAATTTAGCCGGTTCGAGGTGAGTAGTGATTGTAAATGATGTTCTAAGGGTTTGAAACCCCGGATTGCACATCGTAGTGCTATATTGAGGTGAGGCACACGCTCGATGACGAGCGTGGGGTCGTGCACTATTGGGGATTGTGACTTGGTCTGTCCCGATTGATGATTTTACCGCGTATTTGACTGAAATCTATTTGCTATCATGATTATTTGGGTTGAATGCCATATTTGGGCTTCGTGCCAACTATTTGAACCCTTCGGAAATTTTTGTTGATATTTCCTCACTGTTTTGACTTTATACTTGAACTCAGTCATGTTATTTTCCACTATTTTCAAAACTCAGCCATGTTCATGTGACGACCCAAAGGGTCATCACCCGTTTCCTCATTCATTCCGCGCTTCCGAGGCCTTGAAAACCTCATTTTTTACTTGCCTCGATTTGTGTGCGTAGTCCGGGCGCGTAGCAGGAAAGATTATATGTTAAATTCTGTGAAAATTTTCAAAATGTGGCTTTAAAATGATTAAAGTTGACTTCGGTCAACATTTTTGGTAAACGGACCCGGACCCGGACCCGGACCCGTGATTTGACAGTCCCGGAGGGTCCGTAGAAAAATATGGGACTCGCGCATGTGCCCGGAGTCGAAATCCGAGGTCTAGAGGCCAAGAAAAGAATTTTTCTGTGAAATTGTTTTTCTGAAATTATTAAGGAAAATGGAAATGAAAATTGATTAAAAGACTATGGTATCGGGCTCATATTTTGGTTCCGACGACCGGAACAAGTCTTATATATGTGTTAAGCGCTTTCTGTTAAGTTTGGTCGAAATCGGACATCATTTGACGCGTTTCGGACCTAAATATCTAAAAATTGAAGTTTATGAAGTTAGGATGAAAAATGATGATTTTGAGGTTTGATTCATTGATTTTGATGTTACTTTGGCGATTTGATAGCACGGTTAAGTTCCTAGGATGTTGTTGAGTTAGTGTGTGTGATTGGTTAGGAGCCCCGAGGGCTCGGGAGTGTTTTCGGAGGTGTTCGGGGTGGTTTTGGACTTAGGATGATATCAGATTTTCTGCTATTTTTGCACAGGCATTCCCTTCTTCGCGATCGAGTCCTTCAGCACGCGTTCGCGATGCTTCCAGGTTCCCTTCTTCGCGTTCGCATCACAACTCACGCGATCGCGTAAGCCAATTTCAGGACCCCCAGTAATTCCTTCATCGCGTTCGCGTATGTACCTACGCGTTCGCGTAGAGTAAACTCAGGACCCCAGATTTTTCCTTCTACGCGTTCGCGTTTCCTCCCACGCGATCGCGATGCATACCCAGCTTACCCTTCGCGAACGCGGCCCCTTTCCTGCGAACGCGAAGGGCATTTTTTCCCAGTGATTTTAATGTTCAAAAAAACAGAATAGTTACGGGATTCACTCCATTTTTCCACACGAACCCTTTTTCCTCACACCCCATAGACGAATTTTGAAGAGCTCTCCCTCCATAACTTCATAGGTAAGTGTTCCTAACCTCGTCTTCTCTTAATTTCTTCAACTAATCACTAATTTCTAAGCCTAAAAACATGAAATCAAAGTAGAAATTAAGGGTTTTGGGTAGAGTTAGGGTTTGGAGAATTTTGGGTGATTCAACCTCAATTTGGGGTCGAATCTTAAAACAAATTGCATATTTGAACTCGTGGGGTTATGGGTGATTGGGTTTTGGTCCGAGCCTCGTGTTTGGACCATGTGGGCCCAGTGTCGAATTTTGGTATTTTTGGAAGAATGCTAGGAAATTCATATCTAGGCTATGGGATGTTGCCATTGAGTCTTTATTGATATTATTGAATTAATTATGCCTAGATATCATTGTTTCGGAGTCGGATTGTAGAGGAAAGGCGGTATTTGAGGATTGATTACTATTCTTTGGACCGAGGTAAGTGTTTGATCTATCTTTGGCTTGAGGGAATAGGATTAGAGTATTATTTGCTAATTGCTAAATGTTGAGTACGGTGTATAGGCATGGTGACGAGTATCTATACACCGATGTCTAGCATGACCATGAGTCCTTATTTGTGCTTATTTGGGATTCCGTAGTGACTCTTCCTTGTTAATTGATGGTTTCTATATGATATGAAGAGAATCAGAAGGAAATATGATTTGTAAACTCCTTGGAGCGTTGGCTCGATTTTTGACTTGATTATAAAGTAAGAAATGAACGTAATAGAAAGAGATGTGATTATTCCCTTGCCAGGATGTTTTGAGTATATTGATTATCTCCCTTGCCGGGATTTAGCTGTTTTGCTTTGTTCTCCCTTGCCGGGATTTAACTGTTTTGCTTTGTTCTCCCTTGCCGGGATATTTAATGTTGTTTGTCTATCCCCTCGCCCCGTTTGGTTGTGATTTTTGTTTGGGTAAGAAGAGTGACTCGCGCTCTGGAGAGCAGTTAGGCACGAGTTTTGATTATATTTGCACGAGAACATCGTTCCATCCTCAGACGGCCAGTCCGAGAGGACTATTCAGATATTGGAAGATATGCTCCGAGCTTGTGTCATTGATTTTGGAGGCTCGTGGGACCAGTTTTTGCCTTTAGCAGAGTTCGCCCACAACAACAGCTACCAGTCCAGCATTCAGATGGCTCCATATGAGGCGTTGTATGGTAGGCGATGTCGGTCTCCAGTCGGATGGTTTGAGCCGGGAGAGGCTCGGTTATTGGGTACAAATTTAGTTCAGGAGGCCTTGGATAGGATCAAGATCATTCAGGACGGGCTTCATTCGGCTCAGTCGCGGCAAAAGAGTTATGCGGATCGTACGGTTCGAGATGTAGCTTTCTTGGTTGGTGAGCGGGTCTTGCTCCGAGTGTCGCCTATGAAGGGCGTGATGAGATTTGGGAAGAAGGGCAAGCTTAGCCCTAGGTTCATTGGCCCATTTGAGATTCTCGATCATGTGGGAGAGATGGCTTACAGACTTGCCATGCCGGCCAGCTTGTCAGCCGTGCATCCAGTGTTTCATGTGTCCATGCTTCGGAGGTATCACAGCGATCCAGCCCACGTGTTAGATTATAGCACTGTCCAGTTGGACAAGGATCTGTCTTACGAGGAAGAGCCGGTAGCTATTATAGACCGGCAGGTTCGACAGTTGAGGTCGAAGAGTTTTCCTTCAGTGCGTGTCCAGTGGAGAGGTCAGCCTCCTGAGGCATCGACCTGGGAGTCCGAGTCTGATATGCGGAGCCGTTATCCTCATCTATTTCCCGACTCAGGTACTTCTTTCTTTTGTCCGTTCGAGGACGAACGGTTGTTTTAGAGGTGGAGGATGTGACGACCCAAAGGGTCATCACCCGTTTCCTCATTCATTCCGCGCTTCCGAGGCCTTGAAAACCTTATTTTTTACTTGCCTTGTGTGCGCAGTCCGGGCGCGTAGCCGGAAAGATTATATGTTAAATTCTGTGTAAAATTTCAAAATGTGGCTTTAAAATGATTAAAGTTGACTTCGGTCAACATTTTTGGTAAACGGACCCGGACCCGGACCCGTGATTTGACAGTCCCGGAGGGTCCATAGAAAAATATGGGACTCGCGCATGTGCCCGGAGTCGAAATCCGAGGTCTAGAGCCCGAGAAAAGAATTTTTCTGTGAAATTGTTTTTCTGAAATTATTAAGGAAAATAGAAATGAAAATTGATTAAAAGACTATGGTATCGGGCTCATATTTTGGTTCCGACAATCGGAACAAGTCTTATATATGTGTTAAGCGCTTTCTGTTAAGTTTGGTCGAAATCGGACATCATTTGACGCATTTCGGACCTAAATATCTAAAAATTGAAGTTTATGAAGTTAGGATGAAAAATGATGATTTTGAGGTTTGATTCATTGATTTTGATGTTACTTTGGCGATTTGATAGCACGGTTAAGTTCCTAGGATGTTATTGAGTTAGTGTGTGTGATTGGTTAGGAGCCCCGAGGGCTCGGGAGTGTTTTCGGAGGTGTTCGGGGTGGTTTTGGACTTAGGATGATATCAGATTTTCTGCAATTTTTGCACAGGCATTCCCTTCTTCGCGATCGCGTCCTTCAGCACGCGTTCGCGATGCTTCCAGGTTCCCTTCTTCGCGTTCGCATCACAACTCACGCGATCGCGTAAGCCAATTTCAGGACCCCCAGTAATTCCTTCATCGCGTTCGCGTATGTACCTACGCGTTCGCGTAGAGTAAACTCAGGACCCCAGATTTTTCCTTCTACGCGTTCGCGTTTCCTCCCACGCGATCGCGATGCATACCCAGCTTACCCTTCGCGAACGCGGCCCCTTTCCCGCGAACGCGAAGGGCATTTTTTCCCAGTGATTTTAATGTTCAAAAAAACAGAATAGTTACGGGATTCACTCCATTTTTCCACACGAACCCTTCTTCCTCACACCCCATAGACGAATTTTGAAGAGCTCTCCCTCCATAACTTCATAGGTAAGTGTTCCTAACCTCGTCTTCTCTTAATTTCTTCAACTAATCACTAATTTCTAAGCCTAAAAACATGAAATCAAAGTAGAAATTAAGGGTTTTGGGTAGAGTTAGGGTTTGGAGAATTTTGGGTGATTCAACCTCAATTTGGGGTCGAATCTTAAAACAAATTGCATATTTGAACTCGTGGGGTTATGGGTGATTGGGTTTTGGTCCGAGCCTCGTGTTTGGACCATGTGGGCCCGGTGTCCGGTGTACGTTAAGTTTTGGTATTTTTGGAAGAATGCTAGGAAATTCATATCTAGGCTATGGGATGTTGCCATTGAGTCTTTATTGATATTATTGAATTAATTATGCCTAGATATCATTGTTTCGGAGTCGGATTATAGGGGAAAGGCGGTATTTGAGGATTGATTGCTATTCTTTGGACCGAGGTAAGTGTTTGATCTAACTTTGGCTTGAGGGAATAGGATTAGAGTATTATTTGCTAATTGCTAAATGTTGAGTACGGTGTATAGGCATGGTGACGAGTATCTATACACCGGTGTCTAGCATGACCGTGAGTCCTTATTTGTGCTTATTTGGGATTCGGTAGTGACTCTTCCTTGTTAATTGATGGTTTCTATATGATATGAAGAGAATGAGAAGGAAATATGATTTGTAAACTCCTTGGAGCGTTGGCTCGATTTTTGACTTGATTATAAAGTAAGAAATGAACGTAATAGAAAGAGATGTGATTATTCCCTTGCCGGGATGTTTTGAGTATATTGATTATCTCCCTTGCCGGGATTTAGCTGTTTTGCTTTGTTCTCCCTTGCCGGGATTTAACTGTTTTGCTTTGTTCTCCCTTGCCGGGATATTTAATGTTGTTTGTCTATCCCCTCGCCCCGTTTGGTTGTGATTGTTGTTTGGGTGAGGAAGAGTGATTAGGCACGAAGGGTCATTCCGTGCCATGTTTTGATTATATTTACACGAAGGAACATTCCGTGCCATGTTTTGATTATATTTGCACGAAGGAACATTCCGTGCCATGTTTTGACTATATTTGCACGAAGGAACATTTCGTGCCATGTTTTGATTATATTTGCATGAAGGAACATTCCGTGCCATGTTTTGATTATATTTGCACGAAGGAACATTCCGTGCCATGTTTTGATTATATTTGCACGAAGGAACATTCTGTGCCATGTTTTGATTATATTTGCACGAAGGAACATTCCGTGCCATGTTTTGATTATNNNNTACTCCCTCTGTTCCAGTTTATGTGAACCTATTTCCTTTTTGGTCCGTTCCAAAAAGAATGAACCCTTTCTAAATTTGGAAACAATTTAGCTTAAACTTACAATTCTACCCTCAATGAGAAGCTTTTATAACCACACAAATACTCTGTGCCCCTTTTTAACTTGTTTAGGACCACAAATTCCAAAAGTCTTCATTTTTTCTTAAACTCCGTGCCCAGTCAAATAGGTTCACATAAATTGAAACAGAGGGAGTAATTATTATAACTTATGATTATGTGCTTATCATAAAATAAATTATATTTATCATAAAAATTATCTTATCTAAGCACAATTGTATTTAAAATAAAATGAAAAATATAATATTTTGTATTTGAATCGATCTGGAATCTAAAATTTTGAAGAAATTACGCCCTTATTAGTGTAAACAGTTCTAAGGTTATTTAAATCATTTTAACAGAAAAAGAGCTTATCAGCACTTTTTTATCAATACTGCAACAACTTATTATCAATTTCAGCACTTGTACCCGAACACGTAACTGCTTATTTATTTATTAAATCAGTTTCAACACTTAAAAGTGCTTTTTAACACCTAATGCTTATCGGCTACTTAATATCAGCTAATCCAAACGGGCTCTAATAAGGGTCTCTTAAGAAAAAACAATGCAGAGAACGAGAAGCATTTATAAGCTTCCTAAACCATAAACAGTGTGTTCATAGCAATTCTCTAAAAANTGACCTTGTATTCTAAACTGCTACAGCCCCTACAGCATGCTCCCCTTCCTCTTGACTTGTTAAATTTCTGTATTCTCTTCTATTGCGAATATATATATATATATATATATATATATATATATATATATATATATATATATATTTGAACTGCACAGGTTTGTTTGGTAGTCCGGTCTAGCCTCGTCACTACTTCGCCGGGGTTAGGCCAGGCACTTACCAGCACATGGGGTCGGTTATGCTGATACTACACTCTGTGCATCTTTTGCACAGATCCAGGTGTTGGAGCAGCATTTGAGTAGTAGTCGGTTGTGCTGATACTACACTCTGTGCATCTTTTGCACAGATCCAGGTGTTGGAGCAGCATTTGAGTAGCAGTAGCATTCTGGGAGCGAGTTTCCAGTCCAGGGACATTCGAGGTAGCCTTGTTGACGTCCGCAAGCCCGGAGTCCTTTCTATTTTATTCAGTTTGTTATCGTTGCACCGTAGCAGACAGTTTTATGTTTCATTCAAACCTTGTATTTAGTATTCTCTAGACGTTCGTGAGTATTGTGACACCAGTCTTGGGTAGAGGATTGTTAAACTTCCGCGTTTCTTTTAGTAAATTTTATTTGAGACTTCCGCTTTATTGTTAAACGCTTCATTATTGTTAATACTGTTGATGTTCGCTAAAAGAGGTAATTGATGATTGGCTTGCCTAGCTACTATTAGTAGGCGCCATCACGACTTCCGAGGGTGGAAAAATCCGGGTCGTGACAGTTCACTCAGTTTTAATACTCAAATGATATTTAAATGATGTTTTGGGCTGAGAAATACTGTTTTACTGTTGCCCGAGAGGCTTATGTGATTTTGACTGAGAAAGGCCGAGGGCCTGTGTTGTGAGGATATCTTTTGGGTCGAGTTGCACGCCGCAGCAGTGATACACTGATTTTGATTATGAGGCCGAGGGCCTGAGATTGTACGCCACGAGGTGGCTTGATATTGATTATGAGGCCGAGGGCCTGAGATTGTACGCCACGAGGTGGCTTGATATTGATATGAGGCCGAGATCTTGTTTATGATGCCACGAGATGGCTTGATATTGCGCTTGGGCCGTAAGGGGCCCCTCCTGGAGTCTGCACACCCCCAGTGAGCGCGGGTACCCATTGGGATATGAGATATATCCCGAGGGGCTGGTATTGTTTTATATGATTGCCCGAGGGGCTGGTATTGATCTGAGATATTGCCCGAGGGGCGAAGTTGTTGAGTTATAGCCCGAGGGGCAAACCTTTATGTGTTTATCTATTTATTTACCTGTCATTTACCTGTTTAATTGTGTAACTGTGCCCGAGGGGCGGATTCTCTATGCTTATCTGATCTAGTTGTTTTGCATTCAATTGCTTAACTGTTGAAAAGCCATTTTTGAAGAAGTTTTAAACTGAGCTAAGATGCTTTAAGAGATTTCACAGCTTCATTGTTTCCTCACTGGTTTTGTACTACTTCTATACAGTATGCTGATGCACTTTTCGTGATTTCTTATCACTCAGTCTTTATTTATGGTTATTACTCACTGAGTCGGAGTACTCACTTTACTCCCTGCACCTTGTGTGCAGATTCAGGTATTTTCTGAACCCGGTAGCGGGTATTGGTTGATCGGAGGCAGAGTCATCGGAGTTTAGCAAGGTAGCCGCAGGCGCTCGCAGCACTGCTTTTCTCCCTCTTTATTCTATACATTTCAGACTTTGTCAGTCGTATTTATACCTTAGTAGATGCTCACGAGAGGCGCCATCACGATCGGGTATGGTTTTAGGATCGTGACACTAATTCATTCCAATGATCATGACTCGGGTTTAGAGTATATCTACTCAATCTACACACAGCATATGCAATATCAGGTCTAGTAAAATTCATCAAATGCATTAGACTACCAATAACTTGAGCATATTTATTTTGATCTATAGCATTCCCCTTATTCTTTTTTAATTGACTACTAGCATCATAAGGTGTGCTTACAGGTACCGCATCAAAATTACAAATTTTTTTAAGAATTCTTTCAACATAATGTTCTTGAGTCAACATCAAACTATTGCCATCTCTTATAATTTTCATGCCTAAAATAACACTAGCTTCTCTCATGTATTTCATCTCAAAATTAGAAGACAAGAAAAATTTGGTTTTATGTACCAAATCAAGGCTAGAACTAAAAATAAGCATGTCATCCACGTAAAGGCAAATAGTAACACATGTACCATCTACACATTTTGTATAAACACATTTATCTACTTCAACTGATGAACAACCATCATTAATCAATACTTGATCAATATTTTCATGCCACTGTTTAGGTGGTTGCTTTAGACCATATAAAGATTTTAGCAATTTACATACTTTATTTTCTTGGTCAGACGCTATACGACCCTCAGGTTGCTCCATGTAAATTTCCTCTTCCAAATCACCATTTAAAAAAGCAGTTTTAACATCCATTTGGTGAATAAAAAGTTTATAAATAGAAGCCAAGGCAAGTAAAACACGAATTGAGGAAATTCTAGTTACAGGAGCATAAGTATCAAAATAATCAATATTTTGCTTTTGAATGAAACCTTTTGCAACAAGTCTAGCTTTGTATTTATCAATGGAGACATTCGGATTGAGTTTCTTCTTAAAATCCCATTTACAACAAATGGGTTTAGCTCCCGGAGGTAAATCAACTAAAATCCAAGTTTTATTTTGTAAAATTTAATTTAATTCTACCTCAATAGCTTCTTTCCGAAATGATGCATCAAGCGAAGAAATAGCTTCGGTATATGTTAAAGGATCATTATCCACAAGATAAGTATAAAAATTATTACCAAAAGATTTTTCTTTCCTTGGTCTTTTGCTTCTTCTTAAATCTTCACTTTCAAAATCATTTTGAATAATTGGAACATGCGAAATATTATCACTTGAATAATAGGAGCATCAGAAATTATCTCAAATTCTAAAGGAAAATTATTTTCAAAAACTTCAGCATTTGTTGTTTCAACGATAGTATTGTTTTCAAGTACATCACTTTTGACTACTAAAAATCTGTATGCTACACTGTTTTCAGCATACCCAATAAATATACAATCAGATGTTTTAGATCCTATTTTTCTTTTCTTAGGATCAGGCAACATAACTTTGGCAAGGCACCCCCACACTTTCAAATATTTTAAATTAGGTGGATAGCCCTTCCACAACTTATAAGGAGTTTTACCCGTTTTCTTATAGGGAATTCTATTTTGTAAATGACAAGCAGATAATATGGCTTCACCCCAAAGAATATCCGGAGCACCAGAACTAACAAGCATACTATTCATCATTTCCTTTAAGGTCCTACTTTTCCTTTCCGCTACACCATTTGATTGTGGAGAATATGGCGGAGTTATCTCGTGAATTATGCCTTCTTTTTCACAATAATCATTCAACAAAATAAATTCACCACCTCTATCGGATCTAACTCTTTTGATTTTCTTATCCAATTCATTTTCTACTTCAGATTATAAATTAAAAACTTATCAAAAGCTTCATCTTTATTTCTCAACAAATAAACTTTTGTATATCTAGAAAAATCGTCTATAAAAGTCACATAATATTTTTTTTCCCTCCTCTAGTCATAGTTTGTTTCATGTCTCCTAAATCAGTATGAATTAAACTTAATAATTCATATTCTCCAAATACTGAAGCACATGATTTCTTAGTTTGTTTAGTTTCTACACAAACTTCACACTTATCAATATTCGAAAAATTAATATTTGAAATAGGACCTTCAAAAAATGCATTTTCTTAATATAAGATAAACTAACATGTCCTAATCTAGCATGCCATAAATTAAAAGAATCAATCAAGTAAGCAGAAGTACTAGCATTTTCATTGATAACATTAAGTACAAACAAGTCATGGTTATAATAACCTTTGCCAACAAAATTATTATTCTTGGTCAACACGACCTTATCAGGTTCAAAAGAAACCTTCACGCCCACTTTTCCTAATAATCCCACGGAGACCAAATTGGCTCGGATACTAGGAACATGCAACACGTCATTCAATGCTAAAATTTTGCCAAATGTGAGTTTGAGAAGAACTTTGCCTTTTCCAAGAACTGGAGTAGTCCTTGAGTCACCAGGATACACAACTTCTTCTCCTTCCTCAACGTGGGTGTAATACACAAATTCTTTTTTGTTAGCACATATATGCCTAGTGGCACCAGAATCTAACACCCAGTCTTTCACATTGGCCACAAGGTTCACTTGGAAAACAACTGCAGCAATTATGTCATCCACTTTGGCTTCAGTCAAATTACTTTAGCCTTAGCGGGATTGTCATTCCCAACCCTCTTCCGGCATTGAGCAGCATGATGGCCAAGTTTGCCACATACAAAGCAGTTACCTTTTTTCTTGAAGGTTTGATTGGTGGTATTGGGCTTATAACCATTTTCTTTATCATATCTGTTATTTGATTTGTTCTGCCGCTTATTGCTCTCCACCAGGTTGGCTCTTGTAGCAATCTCCTCTCCTTTGTTTGCAACAACTTGCTTGCGATTTGTATTTTCAATTATAATGTGCTTGACCAAGTCCTTCAGCGACAATTTCTTGTGTTTGTGTTTCAATTGTTGTTTGTAGTCACTCCAAGATCTGGAAAGTTTTTCTATAAGCATACCAGTAATAAACTGTTCGGGCAGAGAAATATCTTCAGATTTGACATCTTCAATCAACTTGTGATATTCGTTGATTTGTGCAGTTATGTCCTTGTCCTCCGTCATTGTCACGACCCGAATTTGCCGCCTTCGGGAGTCGTGATGGCGCCTACTAGTGAAAGCTAGGCAAGCCAATCAACTGAATTATTTGCCTTGTTTCCATTTTTAAATTCGTTAACAATTTAGAACCAACAATATATAAACAGCATAATTTAAATCAAGCGGAAGATTCAATTTCAGGTTTAATGATACTGCTAACACCATTCCATAACAAAACTACCCAAGATTGGTGTCACAACTTCACAGACTGTCTAAGAGTACCACAAATAAAGGTCTGAAAGAAATAATAAAATACTGTCTCTGGGACTACATTAAAGAAACAGCAAAATAGATAGAGGGAGACGCCAAGGCCTACGGACGCCTGCAGGACTACCTCGGGTCGCCTGATAAACAAGAAGCTGAAACCTCACCGCGGTCCGAAATCTGCAACACTGGGATCTGTACAAAAGAGTGCAGAGTGTAGTATCAGCACAACCGAACCCATGTGCTGGTAAGTGTCTAGCCTAACCTCGGCGAAGTAGTGACGAGGCTATGACCAGACTACCAAATAAACCTGTGCAGATAAATAATGTACAGCGGAAAATAAAAACAGGAATATACAGTCAAGGATGGGAGGGGGAAACATGCTGCGGGAAAATATCAAATGACAACAGGAGGATAGCAGGTAAATATGGGGAACACCACAACTCAACTGTCAACAAGATCCAGAAATCAAACAAGTGCACGGCATCACCCTTCGTGCTTTTACTCTCATCCTCACCATAAAAATCAATATAAGATGCACGGCATCACCCTTCATGCTTTTACTCTCATCCTCACCATAAGAATCAATATAATCGGCACAGAATGGTACATCGTGCGGCACGGCATCACCCTTCGTGCTTTACACTCTTCCTCACAAAATAATGATAATAATACACGGCATCACCCTTCGTGCTTTAACACTCTCTCACCAAAACAATGCACGGCATCACCCTTCGTGCTTTATACTCTTCCTCACCCAAACAACAAACACAAACAATAAAGTCAAGGAATAAATGAATCACAATAAAATCCAAGCAAGGGAACAATATCATAATCCTCTCCTCATTTTCGCATTTACCTCACAACTTGGTTCACAATTTGAGCCAATGCTCTATAAAGTTCAATTACTAATTATACTTTCACAAATCACTTTACAACTTGAGCCAACGCTCTTCAATATACAAACACCAATATTCTTTCCACAAACCTTGCTCGACAATAGCAATCACCACATTAAACATGAACAATACAAACTGAGTCACATTAATCACAACATAAGACTCATGGGCATGCTTGACACCAACATATAGATACTCGTCACCATTACTATACGTCGTACTCAACAAAGAACACATAACATATAAGACCAAACTCCTATTCCCTCAAGTTAAGGTTAGACCAAACACTTACCTCGATGCCTCGAACACAGTTCAAGCCTCAACTATAGCTTTACCACTTTATTCCACCACCAATTCTCTCGTATCTAGTCACAAGTTACTTAATTACATCAATAATGCTAAATGAATCAATTCTAATGCATGAAAATAAGTTTTCTAAAGTTTTTTCCAAAAAGTCAAAAATTGACCCTGGGCCCACATGGTCAAAACCCGAGGTTTGAACCAAAAGCCGACTGCCCATTCACTCACGAACTCAAATATATAATTTGTTTTGAAATTGAACCTCAAATCGAGGTCCAAATCCCCAAAATTTGAAAAACCTAGGTTCTACCCAAAACACCCAATTTCCCCATGAAAATCGTTGATTTTGAGTTGAAATCATGTGAAAAGATATTAAGGATTGAAGAAAACTAGTTAGAAATGACTTACAATGGATTTGGAGAAGAAGTTGCCTTTGAAAAATTGCCCTAGAGTGTTTATGTTTTGAGAAGATATGAAAAATGGTTAAAAATGCGTCTAAGTGTGGATTTACAGGTCTCTGATGTCGCAATTGCGACCAGGGTTCCCAATTGCGAACCTAGAAGTCTGCTAAGCTCGCATTTGCGAACAAAATGTCGCATTTGCGACCAAGCCAGTTTTCAGGTCTTCTTCGCATTTGCGATAGAGGAGTCGCATTTGCGACGACTGGCCACAACAGGGGACATCGCATTTGTGATGAATGCTTCGCATTTGCGAGGAAGTGCTGGTCTGGGCTGTTTCGCATTTGCGACATAGCCTTCGCATTTGCGAGCCAGGCTTCGCAAATGCGAAGCGTGTAGGCCTGCAACACACCAGTTCAAATCTGCAACACTCTAAGTCCAAATTTTACCCCGTGGCCTATCCAAAACTCACCCGAGCCCTCGGGGCTCCAAACCAAACATGTACACTAACCCAAAAACCTCATACAGACTCGCTCGTGCATTCAAATCACCAAAATAACACCAACAACTAGGAATTTAGCATCAAAATCATGAAATCACTTAAGAACGTCAAATTTTCTAATTTTCTCAAATAAGGTCTGATTCACGTCATTTCTAGTCCGTTTCTTACCAAACTTCACATACTCAACATAAATCATATATAAGACCTGTACCGGGCTCCGGAACCAAGATACGGGCCCGATACCATCAAATTTCAAACACATTTAATTTTCAAAAACTCATATATTTTTCAGAAAATAATTTTCTTTAAAAATTCATTTCTCGGGCTTGGTACCTCGGAATCTGATTCCGGGCATACGTCCAAGTCTCATATTTTCTTACGGACCTCCCGGGATCGTCGGAATACGGATCCGGGTCCGTTTGCTCAAAATCTTGACCGAAGTCAACTTAAATTTATTTTAAAGGCAAAAATTCATTATTTTTCACAGATTCTCATATAATGGCTTTCCGGCTATGCTCCCGGACTATGCACGCAAATCAAGGTGAGGTAAAAAGGAGGTTTTTAGGCCTCGGAACACTGAATTTGTTTCTAACACAAGTGATGACTTTTTGGGTCATCACAGTCATCTCCCACTTGTAGTAGTTTCCAATTACAAACTTTTATTTAGTAGCATCTTCAGCAGTGTACTTTGTTATCATTGACTTCCAGATTTCTTTTGCCTCCTTGTATGAAACATAGACATCGAACAATTCGTTAGAAAGAGTAGAAATTATAATATGTCTACATACCTTATTAGCATAAACCCATTGATCCATCTGAATGGATGTTGCTTCAGTTGGCTTAGGATCAGTAAGAGGAAAAGCAACTCCATGCACATCCAAAATAGAATGATCCCGTTCCTGCCAACGTTCAAAATTATCTCCACCAAAAACCTCAATTTTTGAAACATCATGAAAAGGTTTGGCATAGGTAATTGGTGATGGAACAACAACAAAAACAGTTGGTGCAACATGTGTAGTAGCATCAACAACAACATTAGCAGTGTTATTCTCTATAATAACTACGTAAAAATATCCTTAAGATTGTCGGAAAAATATTGGTTGATTATGGAGAATAAAGGTTTAGCTTGAGGCGTGTCAAAGACATTGTCCTTAAGTATATTTCGCCCACACCATGATGAATAAAATTAGGCGTATTACCGAGGATTCAACAAGCTCTTCTAGTATAACTAGGAGCAGAAACAACAAAGATTGTAAAAAATAAAAATCCAGCACAAAAGAAAAGAAGAAGTTTTTCACACACGCTTTCAAATGAACAAGAAGATATATTTTATATATATTCCAAAAGTTAATTGATCTGATAGACGTTAAAGCCATTAAGGCTTAACCAAAACGTCACAGACATTAAATGTATTAGATGCCAAAATGTAAAGCCATTGAAAGCTATCAATTGCCAACCGTTAAAATCAAATTTGTAATTGAAAAATATTCCATCAGTTATATCTCTATCAAGACCAATTAATATTATATTATAATAACGAACCTAGACATGATTGTAAATATTCTTTTTGAGATATTAAAATATTTTTTCTTAACAAGAAGTAGTTTGTGTTTCGCTAATTAATCAGAAAAGTACTTTTGAGCAGTAATTAGTGTTTGGCCAAGCTTTTGAAAACTACTTCAAAGTGTATTTTTCTCAAAAGTGTTTCTCAGAAAAGTGCTTTTGGAGAGAAGCTACTTTTTTCTACTCCTCAAAAGCACTTTTTTTTTTCCTTCCAAAAGCTTGGCCAAACACCTTAATTTTTGGCCAAAAGTGCTTTCGGCCAAAAAAAGCACTTTTGGCCCAAAAAAAAGCTTGGTCAAACAGGCTATAAATCACAAAGAATCAAAAGACCACAGTTACTAGCCAAATCCTTCTAGATGACCACAATTTATGGTCTTTCCTATGCCACATGCACTCTATTTTACAAAGAACAATATTCCAAATGTTTGTAAGGAATTCAAATTACTTAGCAAAGAGCTTAGTTTCTCAAATATTGATAAGATTCATATTATCCATTTTAAAAAATGGTTAACCTATGAATTTAACTTTTATATTTGCAACGACTCAAATTGGGGTTTCTCAAGTTCGGGAGACTAGAAATTCTCTCAAAATTGATAATATTCAAGAAGCCATAGATAATATGGATATTCATATTATCCCCCTGTTAACCCATTTTCTATCCATATTAAATATGAATCGGGTCGAATAATTTATCCATTTTTTGCATTACCCATTTTTTATCTGTTCATTCCGACCCCACCCGATCCGACCCACTCGTTTGCCACCCCTACATAGAAGGGGGAAGTGCACGGTTAGCCACTAATAACACATGTATTTACTTTTAAGCCACCATTTAAAATGTCTTTAGTCTTTAGCCACTGCTTTAATAAACTTTAACTGCCCGGACGAAAATACCCTTCTGCTCATGTCCTTAACTTTTGTACTTAACTTCAGGACTTCAGGACTACATGTCCTTAACTTTTGAACTTGGAACTATAAGTTCAGGACTTCAGGACCACATGTCCTTAACTTTTGAACTTGTAACTCTAAGTTCAGGACTTCAGGGCTACATGTCCTTAACTTTTGAACTTGAAACTCAAACTTCAGGACCAAGCGTCCTTAACTTTTGAACTTGTAAGTCAAAGTTAAGGACCTATTGTCCCTAACTTTTGAACTTGTAACTGTAAGTTAAGGACTGCTTGTCCTTAACTTTTGAACGTGTAACTGTAAGTTAAGGACTGTTTGTCCTTAACTTTTGAACTTGGAAATCAAAGTTAAGGACCTATTGTCCTTAACTTTGAACTTGTAACTGTAAGTTAAGGACTGCCTGTCCTTAACTTTTGAACTAGTGTCCTTAACTATTGAACTTAACTTTTGAACTTGAACTAGTGTCATTATTTTCCTAGTTGCTTTTGATATCATTGATACTAATGAATGTTGCATGAAGATCTCGTCTAGAGTTTCTTCTTCTCTCTCTCCCTCTTTATTTTTTACTGCTTATTTTACTTGGTGCCATGGACTTTGAATTACATAGGCACTGGAGTTGGAAAATCGAAAAATGTGGAAGATAACGATGATGAAGAGCTTCAAGCAGCATTTGAGAAATGGAAGTCTAAGACATATGCTTTGACTGTCCCTCTAAGAGTTGTTTCTCTTAGTAACTCATTTCCTCCAGTGTGGCTCAAGGTCTACTAACTCTGCTCCATATCTCACTTTCTTATTTTCAGGATACGATCAATTCAGACCTTGTATGGTGTAAAAGTTGTCTTAATAAGTTGCAAGTAGATATTTGTATACGTAGGATCAGAGAGAAAAGA
The DNA here is from genome assembly GCF_001879085.1 of Nicotiana attenuata. Lineage (NCBI taxonomy): Eukaryota > Viridiplantae > Streptophyta > Magnoliopsida > Solanales > Solanaceae > Nicotiana > Nicotiana attenuata. The sequence continues at coordinate 12,217,664 of NC_031991.1, forward strand.
GATAGAAGAAAGAGTAACATAGTCTTTTCATATTAATTTTAATATACTAGTGGCTACTATTGCTAAGCATTAAAACTGCTGGATAAAAAGTAAATACCAGCTTAAACGGTGGCTACCCCACGCCATTTCTACTACATAGAACCGATTGAGAAAGCCTTGAACTGGACTTTGGGCTGCCTTGGCCGGACTAACTCCCAACATAGTAATTGGACACCTTTCTTATGTTTGAAAAATAACCATTGTCCTGAAATTTCAGATTCAATAAGTGAAACTGATATTTCACTAGTCAAATTTGGAACTCCAGGACTATGACTATTTTTCACTTTTTTTTGGTGAAAAGGATGCATATATATATATATATATATATATATATATATATATATATATATAGAACGATAATCAAGCTCTTATAGAGCTGTTCAGGTGATGCATTATAGGCATCAGATNAAGGAATTGGGCCAAGGGAAATTGGGTTCAAATTGGGGTCAATTTTGGCTATAATTGAAATGTAACTGGGCTATCATTTAAATAGCCAATTTTCCCCTATTAAAATTAAAAAAAAAATAAACTGATTTCTGGAAATAAATTAAAAGTACCAAAATAATTTATGACATATAATTAACAATTTTTTTTGGTGAAAAAGATGCATATATATATATATATATATATATATATATATATAGAGAGAACGATAATCAAGCTCTTATAGAGCTGTTCAGGTGATGCATTATAGGCATCGGATTTACAGTACTATTATCCAAAGCTCCAGTAGGGAGTCTATTAGCTATGGTAAAAGGAGAAGCAAACATACTAGTGTTATAGCTACTAGATACAACACTACCTAGACTAATGCCAGTATCATTAAGTGAACTAGTACTATTACATATATTAGAAGTAGTTAAATAGAACACATAGAGTATTTATTTATATTTTTGGAGGACTAGTCTCTCAGCACGCGCGTTGCGCGTGTATCTTTTGTCTTTCTAAGTCTAAAATTTTAAATAATATAAATATTATATTAAAATTTGTGTTTGATCCATAGGATAAAAGTGAAGACAAAAGTGTAAGTACAAAAATGATGATTCTATTTGGCCAACTAAATGAAGAAAATTTACCTTAGAAGTCATCAATCATATTAATCAATATAATCAAAACTTAAATTTTGTTCAAGTTTTACAATCTCATTACTAAATTTTATAAATTACAACAACAACAATAACAAACTCAGTGATATCCCATAAGTGGGTCTGCGGAGGGTATAATGTACGAGGCTTACCCCTACTCTGGAAGGACAGAGAGGCTATTTCCAATAGACCTTCGACGGGAAAAAAAATCGTTTTATGATTTAAAAGTTTTTTGATTTTTTTTTTTGGAATTTATTATTATTTATTCTTAAATACACAAATAGATCAGCTATTCGAGAGAAGTAGTCTTTTCTTTTTCTTCAACAAGCAAAATCTTCTATTTTTTAAAAATTATAACTTTTTATTATCTTTTTTTCTTAATTTCCATTCCTAAACATATTTTGTACCAAATGATAATGTTGACCTCTCCTTATTTCACATGAACAAATGAATGGAGAAAATGACACAGAAATCAGACTCATTTCTCTTTAAAAATCTCCAAAATAGACCAAAAGGAAGGAAACTAAATCAAAAACTTATTATAGTAGTAATCTATGGACTCTAAACTAAACATCATATGCAAGGAAAGAAGAAATCAGAATCATACTTCACCGGGTACTAAGTAGGGGTATTCAAAACCGAACCGAAACTGAAAACCGAATGGAAATCGAAGCTTAATGGCTTATTGGTATCGAGTTAACGGTTTAACGGACGGGGAACGGATTGAATTTTTTTTGTTAGCGACTTATCGGTTTGGGGGCGGATTATTCAATTTTCTTAACGGATAATCCGTTAACCCGTTAATAATATACACACACACACACACACACACACACACACACACACATATATATATATATATATATATATATATATATATATATATATATATATATATATATATATATATATATATATATATTAAATAGTGAAAAAGAGTTGGTACTGAAATTAGTAGTCGGGTGCAGTCGCAGAAATTAGCATTCCACATACGACACAGTAAGCATCGGCTACGGTATATCAATTATTTAGTCCAAGATATTTCTCGTCATCCAGTACTTGTACATTAAACCTGCGTATATAAAGGTATTTAGAAAAATTGTCATGTGTAGTTTTCAAAATTGCATGAAATTAGGAGGCTTACGCTTTATGGTAGATCCCTACAGTCGAGTTTGACACCTGCAAAATGTACAAGACAAAAAATTGAGCATTATAGTTGTTCTGTGCTTAGTCAAGAAATATAAAAGAACCACGTAAGAGTACTGCTGAGCATAGGAATTTTATTTTGAGTCATAGGTCAGCAAACAATTAATGCACGCAATATAGATTGAATTAGACCGATAAACCGCCCGATAAGAGCTAAACCGATACCAATCTACCCGATATCTTATCGCGTGGCTAGCGGATTAATACATTTAAAAGCCGATAACCGATAAGCCAAACCGTTAAGAGTAAATAACCGACCAATCCGCCCGATAAGTAACCCTAGTACTAAGTAATAAAAATTTAATTATTTGTTCACACATAAAAAATAGTCGATGATAAAAAATAATACAAATTTATTAACATGGAAAATAATATTGAATCTTTGTATCGTTGTCAGCCACATACAACGTTAAAGTTACCCAACAAATCAATAAACAATAACATAAACAACATGAATCACACGTAAAACAAAAAAGCCATGATAAGGAGGAATTAAAAAAAAAGTTTCATTTCTTTCATACTTACCAGTCTATCTGCTTAATATTAAAGGCAACCCGCCATACCGGGCTATAAGATAAGATACAGTCGCGCAACATAAGGTTCATGTATTGTTGTTGTTGGCATGTTGGTGTTATCAAAATAAATGGGTTACCTTTTTTGCCTATATGTTGGTGTATCAAAATAATTTTATGAATATTTTGTAGGAAGGTTAAAAGAATGAAAAATCACGATTTGTTTCTTTAGCTTTGGGATCGTAACAATTTATTTCTTAGATTTGGAACATGATGATTTCTTACTTTTAGCTTTGTAATTTGAATGGTTGTGACAATAATAAAGGGGTATGAAGCACTGATTAGGGACTGTTTGTAGCGGTTAGTTTTTTTTTTTTTAAATAAATTATTTAGTTTATTTAGAAGGGTAATTTAGTAATTCAATTTTTAGCTTTTGAGCTTCCCACTTTTACAATAATATAGATATAGATATAGATAGATTTACTTGGTTTCAGTTTTGGAGTTATTATAGTAAAAAAGTGGAGTACAAAGATGTAACGACCCAGCTGATCGTGTTGAGAGTTAGAGCCCTGATCCCCTATTAACTGTTTTCCCGTATCTTTTTCTGCTATTGTGACTTGCCGGGAGGTTTCGTTTTGATTTTTGGAGTATTTTAGGACACTTAGTTCCTAAACGGAGGCTTAAGTCTTAGAATTTGGACCGTAGTCGGAACTGTGTGAAGACGACTCCGGGATGAGATTCCATCAATTCCGTTAGCTCCATTGGGTGATTTTGGGCTTAGGGCGTGTCCGGATTGTGTTTTGGAGGTCTGTAGCTCATGTAGTCTTGAAATGGCGAAAGTTGAATTTTGTGGAGATTTGGACCGGTAGTGGAATTTTTAATATCGGGATCGGATTCCGATTCCGGAAGCTAGAGTAGGTCCGTAGTGTTGAATGTGACATGTGTGCAAAATTTGGGGTCAATCGAACGTAGTTTGGTTGGTTTCGGCATCGGTTGTCGAATTTGGAAGTTTCAAGTTCATTAAGTTTGGATTGGAGGGTGATTTGTGTTTTTGGCGTTATTTGATGTGATTTGAAGGCTCGACTAAGTTTGTATGGTGTTTTAGGATTGGTTGGTATGTTTGGTTGAGCTCCCGGGGGCATCGGGTGAGTTTCGAGTGCTTAACGGATTGGTTTGAGACTTAGGAAGATGGCTGAAGTTGCTGCACCTGGGTGTAATCGCACCTGCGCACTTTGGGATGCGGATATGGGCCTTGTCCAGCTGGGCCGCAGGTGTGGTGGGGGGTCCGCGGAAGCGGTTGGGGACCACAGGAGTGGGCTCGCAGGTGCGCCCAGTGCTCGCAGATGCGGTCCCAGCCCATTTAAGTTGATTTCACACCTGCGATGGTTTTTCCGCAGGTGCGGGGCCGCAGATGCATATAAGTAACCACATGTGCGGTTTAACTGGCAGAAAAAGGGGCTAAAACGAGGGTTTTGAGTTCATATCACAAAATTGGATTGAGAGCTAGGTAGGAGGCGAAATTTCGAGATATTTTCGGAGGAAGTTGTTGTGTAATGATTCTTAACTCCTTTATGGTTATATTCCACTAATCTATGTATGATTTCATCATTTGATTTCAAGATTTGGGGTTAAAATTTGGAAAAAGTTCTTAGGTCGGATTTTGGGGGTTTTGATCGAGATTTTGGTATCGAATTGGAGTAATTTTGGTACGAGTGAACTCGTGAGTGAATGGGTGTTAATATTTGGTAACTTTTACCCGATTTCGATACGTGGGCCCGAGGAGGCTTTTTGGGCGAATTTCCACTTGTTTTAGCTTTGAATTCGGTAGCTAGATTAGTTCCTTGTAGTTGTATTCATGTTGTGTAATTGATTTGGCTAGATTTAGGCCATCTGGAGCCGGATATTCGTGGAAAGAACATTGTGACGGATTGGTTTGAGCTTGGTTCGAGGTAAGTGGCTTGCCTAACCTTGTGGGGGGAAACTTCCCTTAGGATTTGGTACTGTTTAATGGGCACCGTGTACGTGAGGTGACGAGTGCGTACACGGGCTATTTGTTAAAAAATTCCGTTTTCATTATGTAAAATATTTGTTTTTCTTTAACTGAGCTACACTAGCGTATGTAATTATCCTGTTTAGTTTAGAATAACATGTCTACGTGTCTTAATTGTTTATCTGGACTCTGTGCAGCATGCTTAGTGAAATTTCTACTACTTCATTGTCTTGTACTTAGTCAAAATTGTAGGATTTCGTGTTGTAGTTGTAAATTCTATTGTTGAGCTGCATATTTACTTTGGGATTACGGAACGGTATTCTGGGAGACCCCCCTGTACTACATATTTACTTTGGGACTACGGAACAATATTCCGGGAGATTCTCCAGCACTGCATATTTACTTTGGGACTACGGAGCGATATTCCGGGAGATCCCCCTGCACATTTACGTTTGAGACTACGAGACGGTATCCTGGGAGATCCCCTGTCGTTATTACTGTCTTCTGAGCTGTTGTCTTTCATTGATTCTATTCCTGTTAGATTTCTGTATTTATTTTATTGTAATACTCCCTGCTGTCTTATTTTATTATATTTATACCAGTAGGGCCTTACCTAATCTCGTCACTACTCGACCGAGGTTAGGCTTGGCACTTACTGGGTACCGTTGTGGTGTACTCATGCCCTTTCTTGCACATGCTTTTCGTGTGCAGATCCAGGTTCATCTTACCAGCCTCATTACTAGTTGCAGTTGTTGCTGCTTATCGAAGACTTCAAGGTACATCTGCCCGCGCCCGCAGATCCTCGGAGTCCCCCTCTATCCCCCTATGTTCATTTTCCTTCTTTCTGTAGAAATGATGTATAGAACAGTTAAGACTTCTTAGTAGCTTGTGATTTACAGGTTTTCAGGTTTTGGGAATTGTTTCGTACATTTCAGAAGTGACTAGTTTTAGGGTAGCGCGTGTACCTTAAATCAATAAATATAAAATCTAAATAAATCATGTAATATATATTTGACATGCAATCGGCGGGTGTCATTTCTAAAGTATTTCTAGAGGTTCATGTTGTGTTAAAGATCATATAATAGTAGTTATAGAAACTATATATATATATATATATATATATAAAATTTAAATGTCCATTTATATTTTGTAAGTAAATTTTATAATAGAAGTAATGTTTGATATATAAGTAGTAAAGGACAAATTCTATATCCACAAAGTCAAATTAACATAATTTTCCAGAGAACGAAAGTAACAATAATAAGGCAATATTACTTCAAATATGACCGCTTTCATTAAGCCAATTAAGAGAAAATAACAATAAAAATTAAGAATAATTTGCATAATCTTGTGATGGGAAGAATTTATGTACTAAAAATGGCACGAAAATCAATTTTTTCAATTTATTTGTTTTGCTTCAAAGATTAAATATTGTAGCAATCACAATAGAAATTATTGTTATTTCTATGACCTAATTTTATCATGATTCTTCAAAGAATTATCAAATAATACAAATTTAAAAAAATACTTTTGTTATGATTCTTTTTATATTGGAAATTTTCAAATAAGAAGTTGGCATGTTTTTAACTTTAAAATATAATTTGCCTATTTAAATTTTATTTGGTAAGGATATCAATTTAACTCATTAGTTACCTGAATGGTATTTCTTTCCTGTATTTTAAATACTTCGTACAGTGCCAATAAAATATTGGGAGTTCTTTTAATGGTTTCAGTACCTGCGGGATTATTAACAGCGCCTTTTTTAGAGAATGTTAATAAATTTTAAAATTCATTTCGCCGTCCAGTAGCGACAACTGTCTTTTTGATTAGTACCGCAGTTGCCCTTTGGTTGGGCATTGGTGCAACATTACCTATTGTACCCAATAGAGTAGAGTAAGCGACACTAAAAAACAAGCTACACAAGTAGTAGCAAACTATATTAACAATGTTCGTGGAATTGGGTGCACATCAATTCCACTTTGAAGCTATACTATCAACTAAATTTCCAGTAGACCAGAAATCAAAATGAGGTAATATAATTTTTCATCTGAATCCTTTCTTGATTAATATTTTTTAGCTAAAATAATAAAATACTGGCATAATAAATTATGACTTATACGGAGAGTTCTGCTTTAATATGCTTTACCTGAGATCGAAGGTCCTAAAGTTACCTCGCATTTATATTAGGTTTGATTTTGGAAAAATCAGTTTTGAGTTTATTTTTGAAAATGAACTTTTTTTTTATTTTTTTTTATTTTTATGTTTGAAGTGGAGATGGCTTATGCATCTATTTTATATTTTGAGTAATTGCCGAAGTTATACTATACAAACACTATATAAACATTAATTTGATGAATTAGGTTAAGGAGCCACGAATCGGTGCATGTTCTTTCTTTGTAATTTTTTAGTTTTCGTTTAATAAAGAATTATGGGTCCTTCTCTAATAATAATTGTCAAATTATATATAGGTAAAATTTTATTCGAGTTTAAATTAAGTTCCTAAATATTAGGAGTTTATACATAGTTCAAATAGGAAAAATTTAATATCAAAGTCCTAAATATTAGGACAATAATTAAATGACTATTTTGTCTAGTATGAACTCTATTTTTAAAAGGGTAAAAAAGGCTAACGACATTTCGCTAAGGGCCTTCGTTCTTTTAATATAATATAGATAATTGTATATGCCGAGTGGCATTCAGTTGCTTATTAGATATTGTTACTATTAGTAGTTAATGTTCATGCTTTTGTTTCATTTTCCGCAAAGTTGTTTACCTTGAAAATGGTAATTACAATTAGATTTGATTTTGTGGTTCTAAAAATATGTGATCTGTTTTCGTGCTAGTCGTTGGGCGATAGATGCTAAGTATGAGACTAGAAANGTTGGGCGATAGATGCTAAGTATGAGACTAGAAAATAAGATAAGAACTTGGAAATAATATGTTTAAGCAAACCGAGCAGCTGAGAATCGGGGCCTCGAGCCTGGCTATACGGGGCCTCGAGGTCGAGCACGATGCTGAGTTATGAATGGCCGATGAAGGGCTAACAGTATTGAGAGCTTTGATGAAGGCTCTTTATGGTCAATAATGAGCAATGAATGAAGAACAATAAATAGAATATAATGAATATAAGCAATAAATGTAAGTAACGAGACCAGGAGAATATGTTTAAGTTAGAGAGCAGAGAATGTTCTTATATTGAATGTTGTGAATAATGTTGTCTATCGTCCCCCTTTACAAAATGACAAGGATCCCCTTTATATAAGAAGGAAAATCTCAACATAGTACATGAATAATTATTACAAAGAAATATAGCTGGCACAGCTATTTACTAGTCTGGTACAGACTAACGTTTCTCTTGCAGGTGTTGTCAGTTCTGATCACGTACCTTGGGAACTTCCTGCTCTCTCATGATAATCATCGATTTATACTGCCTCGAGATCGAACATTAGGAACCTTCAGGGTCAAACCTCGAGCCATGCCTCGAGGTTTCGGGGACGCGCTCGGGAAGCGCTATGGCTCTTTCCTAGAGTTTTCCCCTACTGAGTGGGATCGTACTGGTTTGTTGTTTTTGTTGTTGTTGTTGGCCCGAAATAATGAGAGAGGAATCTCAAATTTTCCTTGCATTAGAGGATATGTGGTCCGTGAACTGCTGCTCATCTCTCATAACACCCCCGCATCGGAGGACATGCGGGCCGCGAACTGCTGCTCACCTCTCTTACTTCCACTTGGTGTGGCGCTTCGCTCCTTCTGCCTTTCCCGGGGTGAAGCGGCATCATCTACTAACTGTTGCATCCCACACCGGTGCAATGTCTCAAGAAGTGGCTAGGGTGCTGGCGAGACCCATACTCGCCAAGTTTTTCACCCAGCCATTTCTTCATCGTTTTCTGCTTCTTCATCTTTTTCTGCTTCTTCATCTTTTTCTGCTTCGGAGGAGGTTCTCGAAGACATTGTTTGGAAGGTCAAGACGGGGTCCTCGAGGGAATGGTTCTCGCAGAGATTGCTCCTGAAGATGTACCATCGAGTGTAGATTAGACTTTATTTTTTGCCCTTCTGTTTCTGTGTAAGGACCCTTCGTGGGCTTTTGTAATCAAGTGTGTGGACCCTTTGGGGCTTTTGTAATATCGTTTATTAATATAAAATGTTTCTTCAATTTGTCTCTGATTCGTGTCGGACTTCCCTTTATTCGTGCTTGTGAAGAATCTGAGCATGTAACTTTACTGATCAGCCCAGATACCAGTCCTAGGCGTAGGAACTTCCTTGGTTCTTGATTGGTTATCATGGTTTTCTCTGGGACCTTTCTCCATTCCTCGGGATAGGTCCGTGTTGACTTGATACAAACTTAGGGCCGGCGACTTCGAATTGAGTGAGAATGTGGCCCCGATGTTTAGAACAAAACTTAGACCTTTTAAACCTTGTAAATGGTCCTCGAGGGATAATTTTCTCGAACGTCTGAGAAATATAGCCTTTGGACTTTCACGGGCAGTCCTTGAGTGAGAGTTTGCTCGAGCTCGGGCGACCTAAAAACTTGATTCGAGCTTAGAGTGAAGATAGCCTTAAGGCGTTATGGATAGACCCCGGATGAGGGTATGCCTGGAACCGGACGGCCCCCGGACTAAAGTAATTGAAATAGCGCTTAACTTGATCTGAAGGCAAAAATAGCCCTAAGGCTTTAATAGTAATTCTTGAATGAAAACTGGCTCGGGCTTGGGTAGCTCGAGGGCCAAAGAATTGGGTGAGTAACCCATACTTGTAATAGTAGAAATCCTCGAGATAGGGTACCACCTCGAGGTTAGGTTTTACATGAATAGCTCCCTAGAGCTTATCTTTTGTTTTGACAGAGATCCTCGAGATCGGGCACCATCTCGAGGCTTAGAGCGGTATTCATGGCTCCCTAGAGCCTTTCTTCATTTTGACAGAGATCCTTGAGATCGGGCACCATCTCGAGGCTTAGGGCGATATTGATGGCTCCCTAGAGCCTTTCTTCACTTTGATAGAGATCCTCGAGATTGGGCACCATCTCGAGGCTTAAGGCGATATTGGTGGCTTCCTAGAGCCTTTCTTCATTTTGACAGAGGTCCTCGAGATTGGGCACCATCTCGAGGCTTAAGGCGATATTGATGGCTCCTTAGAGCCTTCCTTCACCTTGACAGAGATCCTCGAGATCAGGCACCATCTCGAGGCTTAGGGCGATATTGATGGCTCCCTAGAGCCTTTCTTCACCTTGACAGAGATCCTCGATATCGGGCACCATCTCGAGGCTAGGTTAGTGCGGGAGCCTTTGATTCTATGGATATTGTATAAGAGTGTTAATCATATGGCACGGTTATGGGATGATCAAGACGATCCTGCCGGTACATTTCCCTGAAAGTGATGATGGCCTAGCCAGAATTAATTGGCTTTTAGGGTAGGCAGGTAGTTGCCGCTTGCTCTATATATGAGTTTATTTCCTTCTTTTTCTGAGGATTCCGCTATTTTGAGCCGCTATCCCTTTCCATAAAGTTCTTCGTCCTTGTGTCAGTCTTTCCATCATTCAATGTTTTTGCTTGAGTTTTCATTTATCTTCCATGGCTGCTACGCCCAGATCCATTTACCAGGAAAAGGAGGGTTCCGCCTCTGCTTCTCGCTCAATCAATGGTATACCGCCAGCGTCTGGCGAGCCGAACTCAAAATGCTCTGTCTCGAGGAGGGACCTTTCTTCAGAGACACCCCCTAATGTCGAGGGCCATTGGGGTCATGCATCGATATTCACTTCATCAATAGGAGAGGGACACCTCGATGCAGTGAGGAGAGATTGCTTATGGGGAGACAATTTGGAGCTGCAGGTATCTTCCCCGTAAGACAACATCATGGCTCATGCAGAGGGTTTTTTTACATGTATACACATTCCCCTTCACGTTGGTCCCTCTCGATAGGGTCGCGCTTGACATCTGTCAAAGATATCGGGTCACCGTGGCATAGGTTCACCTGTCGTTATGGAGGACAGTGCTGATGATGAGGTGTTTTGCGGAAGAAGCCGGGCTCAAGTTCACCCTTAGCCATCTCATCAGACTGTACCAACCATTTCATAGCCGAGGTCTGATAGCTTTGCGACGTCGATCCACCAGGTCCTTTTATTGTTGATGATGAAGAAGATGGGGATCGAGGGTGAATGAATCGATTCGTTTGAGTAAGGACTGTCGAGGGGAAGTAGTACACTTGTGTCTTTGTTTTTGCTCATGATGGATATGGGCTGTGTAAAGATGATTTCTTTTTCTTTTTTGTAGCAATATCGTGGATGCCGTACGAGGTCCCAGACTTGGCGGATTGGGCCCTGAAGCTGGCAGCTCGCGCGACCTACGACGGGCGCTAGTGATGAGGCCTGTCGAAGGATAGATGGGAGGCAAAACACCACGGTAAGTGCTGTGTGGTTTGCTTTCTTTAGGGGGTACATTCTTCCGTGTGCAATAACTCCATCATCGCATGGATTAAAGAATTCCCTGAGGCGAGATCGTGCTCTCACGGGGAGGAGGAAAGGTCAACGGTTTCGGGGCTGAGGAATAATAACAAACGGAAAAGACCTTCGAAGGACGAGGGTGCTCATATCGACATAAGAACCGCCCGGAGGCTCAAAGAGGATGCATCAGCCGAGCCTATAGCACCCGAGGCTTCCTGCCTCGAAAATATGGTTCCCCCTTTTTTGCCGCCTTCCGTTCCCGTCGAAGGTACTTCGAGGGATATAGGTGTTTTGTCGTTGTCCTCACCTCCTGTCGAAGGTACTTTGAGGAATTTTTGAGCCAAGGGCCGCCTAAGACAGGCGGGGTGTCGAGTGATCGTATTCCCATCGGGAGTGGTTCCACTGGGGTCGATCAGACCAGGCCGGTAGATGTGCGCTCGACCTTTGAGGAGGCTCAAAGGCTCAATTATGTGTTGAGTTTTGATCAACTGCTTTGGCTTTTCAGCTTTGCACTTTTACTTTCTTATTGATTTCCTTATTCATAGGCTTTCGACAAGCTGGAGTCTGAGCTCCACTCGTGAGGCCAGGTTGCAAAAAGCCATGGATTGGGGAGAAATCCCTCGGGCTTATTTGTAATAAAAGAGAAGATGCGTTGGCGTGCTTGCGGTACGAGGCGAGTCGAAGTCCGAACTACGAAATCTATCTCAAGGAATAGGTCATTTTCGTTCCAAGGGGCTGCATGTTTCTTCTTCTTTCCTCTGGGATTAATGTTTTGATACTTTAGTTGCAGAAAAAGACGGAGGACCTAGAACGCCTTTGGGGCGAAACTAGTCAAGCCAAGCGTGAGTGCGGTGAGCTATGGGCTCGGGTGGATGCCCAGGTTACGGTTAAGAAGGATGCTTTGGCCAAAGATTCTTCCCTTGAGGTACAGCTCCGGAATGCTCGTGCGAACGGCACGATTCGTACGGACATGATTGCAAGGCTCGATTCTGAGCTTCTGAAGGTGAAGGTCGAAGTTGTGGAAGCCCGGGCTAAAGCCGAAGTGATACAAACTAAGGCTGATAACAAAGTGGCCATCTATTTGAAAGACACTGCCGATGCTCGAGCTGAGCTGTGGGGGGCTCTCGACCGGGAGAGTAGGAGCAAAGAGTATGCTCGATGAAAATCTCAAAGGGAAACCTTCGAAGAGATTCATGATAGGGGCTTTGATCTCTCGAAAGAGATAAAGCATGCAAAGGCGGATGAATATGATGCCAAGTTCCTTCTGTCTGATGCCGCACACAGCGGGGAGGAGGCCGGTAGGCCACAGTCCCCGAAGGGAGCGTAGGCTTAGCCTTTTCCTTTTTGATTCTTTGTATAGGGCTCTCAGAGGGCATTTGCCAGTGTAGTTTTTGTATTTTTTTCGCGTATGCATATAAAAGAAAACCTTTTGGTTTCATCTTTCATTTTTTTTGAGTAATGACCCTTAGGTATATAATTCGGCTCCGAAGCTTGTTAGGCTGGCCTGTAGGCCTTTTTGCATTTGGTCGCCATGACCTTCTGACTTAAACTGGCGACAATGGATCTTACGCATTTATGTCGGTACGACCTTTAACTTAAGCTGGAAACAATGGCTCTTACGCATGTGTCCTTAGGCATTTTTTAGTTAACTGTTTCGGGCTCAATCTCCGAGTCGGGTTTTGACTCGATCTCATTGGCCTTCAAGTTTTTGAATTTCAAGCCGGCCCTTAGGCTCTTACGCATTGGGTCGGTATGACCTCTAATGTGGGTTGGCGGCATTGGCTCTTACGTATTGGGTCGGTATAACCTCTAATATGGGCTGGCGATAGTGGCTCTAACGCATTGGGTCGGTACGACCTCTAATGTAGGATTTATTTCCTCTCGTTAAAGACTTGAAGTTTTTGTGTTCGACTGACTCTTTGACGGTTCAATAAGAACCTCGATTGTGACCCGTTATGTGGCGATAGACGAGCACATCGGGAGGTTTCGCTCGATGGCTGAATGATTTCAAAGGCTATAGTTTGGAGCTGATATAATCAAAGCTCTTTTGCTTAAGTCGAGGGTATCCTAATTAACCGGTTCTTTTCAAAGTTTATGCAATGTAATTAACGGCCTGTGATTTCGTAGCGACGGTACATCGTCCCCGAGTCATGTTTGTTTGGCTGGTACAGCCTTGTGACCGTGGTCATTGTTGTTTGGCTGTAGCTTTTTAGTTCTCCGATGAAGTAGTTTTGGCGTCTATATCGAGGGGATGACTTATTAGGGGTCTAACAAGTTCGAATATATAGCCTTAACTTTAAGGTCGGGATAATGCCTTATTGTAAGGTCTTATAATTTTTACATGCCTTACTTGAGGTCTTACAGTTTTTGGTTACTTGGTACAAGTATAGTTCATGCCTTGCTTGAGGTCTTACAGTTTTGGTTACTTGGTACAAGTATAGTTCATGTGTTGCTTGAGGTCTTACAGATTTTGGCATTGCCTTATAAAGGTCTTACAAGCTCGAGGTAGCCCACACGGGGTCGTATGGCCTAGGGTTGTTGATAAGTCCAAGGGGTAGCAGTCGATGATAGTCCCCGAGAAATTGAAAGTTTCCTTGGCTTTGGAGCCGTTTTCTGTAAACTTGGTATCGCCTTATTGAGGGCTTATGAGTTCAAAGCTTTCAACCCGGAGGTCATACGGCTTCGAATTTTTGACGCCAGTCCCCGAGTGTTCAGGACATTATTGGCTCTGGAGCCGTTCTTTGCTAACTTGATTTTGCCTCATTGAGGGCTTATAAGTTTGAAGCTTTCGACCCGGAGGTCATACGACTTCGAATTTTTGATGCCAGTCCCCGAGTGTTCGGGGCATTTTTTGCTCTGGGGGCATTGTTGTCAAAAATGGCAAACTTCTTTGAAATTTGAAATGCTTCGAGGGAGGGGAAAGTATTCTTTGATTACTTGGTACAAGTATACATGTTTCGCTGTAAAGGGCTCGGTTATTCTACACGGACACGGTTCGTTCGACCGTTTGGCCCGGTACATTGTTTTTCTATGGAGACCCCGTTTAGCACATCTTGGCTTCTCCGAGGAGGTGACCTTCCGGGGGGATTCCCCCCAGTATTCGAGGTTGATTGAAGAGAAGCCTTGAATACTTGTTGAGTCTTCTTAGGTATCATATAGATGATACCTCGGTAAAACCCTTCTTGGGATAAAACCCGATCAAAGGAAAAGAGTGCAACGCATGCTTTTGAAACCTAAGGTCTTCAGGCTGGAGAGCGCTTCGGCTGTTTCGATCTAATACCTACACACATGTTAGCGTAAAATGTAAAAATGAAAAGGGAGATGATCATACCTCAGTGCTGACGGTGCTTTGGGCCTTGATATGCTTCGATGGTTTGTTCTGAGGACGCGGTACGGTCCTTTACTTGTTCAACAAGGTGTAGACGAGAGTATATTTTTTTGTTGCTATTTATTGTCTATTTAACCTTTGGCTCCTTCGATGTTGGAGGTATCGGCACTGATGGCAGATCGTGCACCACAAATATCTCTTTCGCTGCATGCTATTCTCTGTAGACAGTTTTTATTCCGTCCGTTGTTGGAAATTTCATCATATGATAGAGGGTGGAAGATACTGCTCTCATGCAGTGTATCCATGGGCTTCCGAGCAAGGCGTTATACCTCATGTCTCCTTCGATGACATGAAACTTCGCATTTTGGGTTGTGCCAGCCACGTTGACCGGGAAGGTTATTTCCCCTTTTGTTGTTTTGCTCGCCATGTTGAATCCGTTGAGGACTCGAGAGTCGGGCACAATCTGGTCGAGCAGTCCGGGGTGCTCCACCACCCTCGATATATTTGTCTCTGAATATGAGGGTGTCCACGGGTATGTAACCTCGAGTTCGCTTCACCCTGGTGATTGATGTTTTTGTTCTCCTGACCGTGGGTTCCTATGGAGCGTCGATGCCTCCAAAGATCATATGGATGACATGTTGTGGTTCATCTGTTTCATTTTTCTTGGTCGCCTCTCATTCCTGAACTGATTTTTGGCTCGATTGCTGAGGAATTCTCGGAGGTGCCCTTTGTTAAGTAGTCGGGCTATTTCCTCCCAGAGTTGTCAGCAATCTTCGATTCTGTGACCGTGTGAGCTGTGATATTCGCACATTATGTTATGATTCTTTTGCGAAGTATCCAACTGTACAAGCCTTGGCCACCTGGTGTCTCTGATTTTACCGATGGCAGATATGATGTCTGAAATGTCGACATTGAAGTTGTATTCCGACAAGCGGGGTGCCTCCATTGGTCCTGTGTGCCTATCAAATCCGGCTTTGTTCACGAGTCCCCGAGGATTCTAACCTTGATCCATCCTTCGGTCATTTTGGGGTATGTTGCGCCTTGGGGCATTTTTTCTATCTTCAGTGTATGGTTGATATCTTTCTTTGTTTGGTCTTGGCTCCTTTGCCGGAAGCCTACTAGGATATACCGAGCCCGAGAGGGCTCGAAGTTGGTCGTCCTCGACCCTGATCTTTGATTTGTATCGGTTGTGGACATCCTACCAAGTCACATTTGGGATATTCAGTCAAGTTCTTCTTCAGCTGCTTCGAAGCTACCGAGCTTCGTTTGTTCAAGCCTTGAGTGAAGGCCTGCGCTGCCCAGTCATCGGAGACTGGTGGTAATTCCATTCCTTCCATTTCAAAGCGAGACACGAACTCCCGCAGCATCTTGTTCTCTCTTTGCTTGATTTTGAGAACGTCGGATTTCCTTGTAGCTACCTTGATGGCACCAACATGTGCCTTTATGAAGGAATCTGCCAGCATGACAAACAAATCTATCGTGTTCGGGGCTTGATTGTGACATCACATCCTTGCCCATTTTTTAAGCATCTCTCCGAACTTCTTTAGTAGGACGGATTTGATCTCGTCGTCCTTTAGGTCGTTGCCCTTCACTGCACAAGTGTAAGCATGACGTGATTGTTGGGGTCCGAGGTCACGTTGTACTTCGGAAGATCAGGCATTCTTAACTTTTTCAGAATGGGTTTTGGAGCAGCATCCTACGGGAAAGGTGTTTATCGATAAAATGATAATAACAATTTAATTTGTTGATGGGACTCTAAAAATACTCGATCTATTGTTATGCTAGTTGTTTAAACAGGCGATGCTATATGTATGAAGTTTAGAGACGAAATGCGAGCTAAAATAGAGTTATAATTAAACCGGTGAGCTAGCCAATCGGGGCCTCGGACTGACCGATACGAGGCCTCGAGGTTGATTCCTGGGCTCGGGCTCGAGCTATTAAGGGCAATCGGGGAAGGGCTAGCAGTTGTATAATAATCAGCGAAGGCTCTTTATGACCAATGATAAGAAATAAATGAAGAACAAGTATGAAGATAATAAATAAGAGCAACAATATCGAGAGAGTATGTTAGAGAGAAAAAAGAGAGAGTTCTTGTATATTTCGTGTGAAGTAGTTAGAGCAACAACCGCCTTCTACAAAATGACCAGGATCCCCTTTATATAGAAGGGGAATCCCTATATGGTATAAAATACATTAATTGTAAAGATATGGAGATGGGACGGCTAGACATGACACCCTGATTCGGGTTCAGAGTAGGCTGGCTAGGCTTTGCCAGACTTAGCCGTGTGTCTTGGGAAAACCCCGTCTTTACCCTAGCCACGGTCAATAATGCCGCTAGGCCGGGCGTCGACGAGCCTCGAGGGAGGGAACTTGGTCACAGCTTTGTGGCCTCGAGGCTTCAAGATGATCTTCTAGAATGCCTTAATGACAGGAAATTGGACCCTCCGATTTCACCGTATGCAGATAGTCTCCGTATTTCCTAGAACAAAGCGATGGGAAACGATATTGATGCCCAACTCTTCGGGCTCCCCGTGACGATGTCATACTGGTGACGCAACTTATAATGTGGCCCTTCACGATAACCGGGACATCCTATGGACTTGTCTTTTCGGCGTCATTCAATGCACTGTCGATGCACCTTCGATTCAGTTTTTCAAGAACGCATTGATTGCTCTTGCCGATCCGTCTTTCAAAGGCATTGATGGTCATGTTATTGCCCCCTATATATGAGGGCATTCCGACACTATCTCTTTATCCAAGTGCCTTTCTATATTCATTCATCCCTTTCTTCTCACTATCTTCCTCCATTGCTAACCACCATGTTTGGGGTTTACGGCTTTAAGGTTGTATGGCAGCATTTTGATTGACTGTGTGGTGGCCTTCTACCTGAGCTTCTCCCTATCGAGCGAGATCATACCGTCTAGTCGCTATTGTTATTGTTGTTACGCCTGTTACTGTTGTCGTTATTGGCTCAAGGTGATGATACAGGGGCGGCCAACTTCTCTCGATCTAGAATAACGTTTGGACTCTACACCGCTGCTCGGGAGAGTGTTCGGACTATACACCGCTGCTTACTCTCCTACCCTGGCCTGGTGTGGCACTTCATTCCTTGGGTTTTTTTCTAAGGGATAAAATAGCACAACCGGCCGCTGAGGCTGGTGCCCGCCGAATCTTCAACCTTTGGCTTGGGTGGGCTATGTCTCTTTTTTCTGCCTCTTCTGCATCCTTCCCCTTTCCTCTTCTTTGTCTTCTCCCTCAGAGATATTATTCTGTGGGATCGAGCTAGGAACCTAGAGGAGGTGGCGGTCGAAGGGATTACCTTTGAGGATGCAAGTTCGAGGAGGTGGCGCTCAGAGATGCTGCTACCGAAGATGGACCTTCGAGGGTAGACTAGGCTCTTAGGCTTTTACTATGGGTGTGCACCCCTTCGCCTTTTTGTTTATGTGTAAGGACCCCTTATGTGATTTTGTAATCATATGTAAGGACCCCTGGTGGGCTGTTGTAACCAAACGTTTATGAATATAAAGATATTTTCTTGACTTTTGTCTTTGATGCTTGCCATATTCTTTTTACATTTGTGGAGACTTCGGAATGTATGCCTCTGCTGACTATTGTCCATATCTAACCCGGATGTGAGTATTATTTTTGGTCTTCTGTTGATAAAAAAACGACACCTCTCGTAGCCCTCAGTTGTTCCTTGGGCCAAGCTTGAATTGATCCGATAGATTCGGACCATCGGGACCCTTGGGTCATACAAAAATAGTACCTCGAGCCTGGAAATTTTCGAGAGCGATCTCCGAGTGAGGGTTAGCTTTAGGCACCTGGAAACTCGCTTTGATCATGATGTAAATAGCCTTTATGGCATTGTAGATAGGTCCCATATGATGGGTCGCCAGACTTTAGGCGATATCCTGAGGCCGAACCTTTATGAAAGGGCTCGAAGTGCTTATTTTTCTTCTTGAGAGAAGCCTTCGAGACATGTCGCCATCTCGAATCCTACAATGGTGCTAAATGCTTCCTGGAGTCTAACTTCTTTTTGATGGAGGTCCTCGAGGTCGGATACCACCTCGAGACTGGAGATAATGTCATTGGCTTCTTAAAGCCTGGCTTCTTTTTGATGGAGATCCTCGAGTTCGGGTACCACCTCGAGACTGGAGATGATGTCGTTGGCTTCTTAAAGCCTGGTTTCTTTTTGATGGAGATCCTCGAGGTCGGGTACCACCTCGGGATTTGAGATGATGCCGTTGGCTTCTTAAATCCTGGCTTCTTTTTGATAGAGATCTCCGGGGTCAGGTACCACCTCGGGATTGGCGACGATACCGCTTCTTCATATTATATAGGGCCGCTTCCGCTCTTTTAGAGATCTCCCCATTTTGGATAGTTATCCTCCCGTTTCGGCATTGAGCCCTTCATTACCTCTAGCGCTAAAGTATTTGTGCAAGATCCTGCTTCAGTTCCTCTAGTCTCGCCATAGCCATGAATGTTACATCGGGGCCTGTTCGGCAGAGAGGGAGAGTTCCGCTCCCGATGCTTAGGATCAAAAAGAGTCTTCCTTGAAGATTATTTCTTCGATAGGAGAGGGGCACCTTGAGTTAGTGAGGAGAGACTCCGGATGGGGGGAGAGAGTAGTGTTACAGACTCTTTCCCCGAATGAGGGCATCTCAGATCATGTTGATGGATTCCTGAACGTGTACACGTATCCTTTCACACTGGGCCCCCTCGATAGGGTTATGCTCGACTTCTGTTTAAGGTGTCGGGTTACCTTGGCGTAGATACATCCGTCATTTTGGCGAGTAGTGTTGATGATGAGGTTCCTTGCGGGGAAGGCGAGGCTTGAATTTACGCTCAGTCATCTCATTAGGCTGTATCGGCCCTTTCACCACCGGGGTCTGCTAACCTTGTGGTGTCAGTCGACCACTCACTTTGTTCATTTGGAGAGGCATTTTCACTTTTTGCGTATTAATCTTGCTACCGTAGGTATTGGAAAGTCTCCTGAGGCGAGGCCGTGCTCCTCCAGAGAGGGGGAGGGGTTGCCAGCTCCCGGGCTAAAGAATGAAATAAATAAGCGGGATATGTATTAGCAGGGAGATGACAAGCAGAGTAAGGTGAAACAGGGCCGGGGGCTTCGAGACGGAAACAACATCTGAGCCTGCCGCGCCCGAAGTTCCTGGTTTTGGAAAGGTGGTTTCTTCTAGCGATCGTGCCTCGACCGGAGTCGCTTCTTCTAGGGCAGAGGGGACTATATTAACAGATTTGCCCTCGGCCTTCGAGGAAGTCCGCCGACTTCAATTTGCAGTGAGTATCGACATAAGCCTTTTGAATCCCGCATCTTTCTTTCCTTATCGAGTTTTCTTCTGCAGGCCTTTGACAGGATTAGTTTGAGCTGCTTAGTCATNTCCTACAATGGTGCTAAATGCTTCCTGGAGTCTAACTTCTTTTTGATGGAGATCCTCGAGGTCGGGTACCACCTCGAGACTGGAGATGATGTCGTTGGCTTCTTAAAGCATTGCTTCATTTTGATGGAGATCCTCGAGGTCGGGTACCACCTCGGGATTGGAGATGATGCCGTTGGCTTCTTAAAGCATGGCTTTTTTTTTATGGAGATCCTCGAGGTCGGGTATCAACTCGGGATTGGTGATGATGCCGTTGGCTTCTTAAAGCCTGGCTTCTTTTTGATGGAGATCCTCGAGGTCGGATACCACCTCGGGATTGGAGATGATGTCGCTTCTTCATATATATATATATATATATATATATATATATATATATATATATATATATATATATATATGTATGTATATATATGTATGTATATATATGGGGTCACTCCCGCTCATTTAGGGATCTCCCAATTTTAGATAGTTATCCTCTCGTTTCGGCGTTTGAGCCCTTCATTACCTTAGCGCTAAAGTATTTGTGCAGGTTCCTGCTTCAGTTCTTCTAGTCTCGCCATAGCCATGAATGTTACATCGGGGCCTGTTCGGCAGAGAGGGAAGAGTTCCGCTCCCGATGCTCAGGATCAAAGAGAGTCTTCCTTGAAGATTATTTCTTCGATAGGAGAGGGGCACCTTGAGTTAGTGAGGAGAGATTGCGGATGGGGGGAGAGAGTAGTGTTACAGACTCTTTCCCCGGATAAGGGCATCTCGGATCATGTTGATGGATTCCTTAACGTGTACACGTATCCTCTCACACTGGGTCCTCTCGATAGGGTTGTGCTCGACTTCTGTTTAAGGTATCAGGTTACCTTGGTGCAGATACATCCGTCGTTTTGGCGAGTAGTGTCGATGATGAGGTTCTTTGCAGAGAAGGCTGGGCTTGAATTTGCACTAACTCATCTCATTAGGCTGTATCGGCTCTTTGACCACCGAGGTCTGCTAACCTTGCGGTGTCGGTCGACCACGCCCTTCGAATGAGGAAGATGGAGATAGTGGGTGGATGAGTCGATTCGTCCGGCTGACGTTATCCCTATGGAACTTATGCCATTCCCCGAGGAATGGAACTACGCACGTAAGTGGTACATCCAGTGCCTTCTCAGATTTGTTTATGGCGAAGGCTAGTTTGTAACAGTGTTTTTTCCTTTACTGTAGTGATTTCATGGGCGCCGGGCGACATTCCCGATCTGCCTGGTTAGGTCCGTAAGTCGGCGACCCACTCGACTTGTGATAAGCGTAGCTGGTGAGCCGTGTCCCTGGGCAAATGGGAAGCAAAACATCATGGTATGTGTGTGTACTGCCTTTTCCTTACCCTTTGTTCTTTCGGAGAGACAGTTCCCTTTTTTGCGTATTAATATTGTTGTTGTAGGTATCGGAAAGCCTTCAGAGGCGAGGCCGTGCTCCTCCGGAGAGGGGGAGGGGTTCCCAGCTTCCGGGCTAAATAATGACAATAATAAGCGGGACATGCATTCGCAGGGCGATGGCGCTCGGAGTAAGGCAAAATGGGGTTTGGGTTCGAGACGGAAACGCCGTTTAATCCTGCCGCGTGCGTAGTTCCTGATTCCAGAAAGATGGTTTCTACGAGTGACCGTGCCTCGACTGGAGTCATTTCTTCCAGGGCTGAGGGGACTAGATTAATAGATTTGGCCTCGGTCTTCAAGGAAGTCCGCCGGCTTCACTTTGCGGTGAGTTTCGACATGGGCCTTTTGAATCCTTTGTCTTGCTTTCTTTATCGACTTTTCTTCTGCAGACCTTTGACAGGCTTAGGTCTGAGCTGTTCCGTCATGGAGCTAGTTTTCGGAAAGCTCTGGATGAGGATAGATCCCTTAGGCTCCTTTGCTGGGAAAAGGAAGTCGAGTTGTCCCACTTGTGATATGAGGCTTGCCGGAGCTTGAATTACGAGAGCTACTCGATGGAGCAGGTAATTTTCTGTCCTGGGTGCGTATGCGTTCCGCCTTTTAGCTTCTGAGGCTATCACTTCGTTTATTCCAGTTGCAGAAAAAGACGGAGGCCCTGGAACGTCTTCGGGATCAAGCTGACCGAATTAAGAGTGACTGTGACGAGCTAAGAGCTCGAGTGGAGGTTCAGGCTTCAGAGGAGAAGGATGCCTTGGCTAAAGTTCCTACCTTCGAGGTTCAACTCCGCTTAGCTCGTGATAATGCTTTTGTTCAAGCGGATATAATCATGAAGCTCGAATCCGAGCTTTCGAAGGTCAGGGATGAGATCGTTGATGCCAGGACCGGAGAAATACTGAGCCGAATTAAGGCTGATCAGGAGATGGCAATTTATTTAAAGGATGCTACCGATGCTCAAGCCGAGTTGAAGAGGGTCCTCAATCGTGAAGAGAGGATTAAAGAATATGCTCGTTGCAAGTCTCGGAGAAAGATTCTCGAAGAGATCCGCGCCAGGGGTTTTGTCCTCTCAGAAGAGTTGGTGTGAGCGAGGGCAAACGAGTGTGATGCTCGATTACTCTAGTCTGATATCGATGAGAGTGAGGATGAGGCCGGTAGGCCGTAGCTCCCAGGGGTAGGACGTAGATTTTGCCATTTTGTATGTAGCATTTCCAGGGCGTGTTTGTAGATGGAGAATGTGCTTTTTTGCGTATGTGTATAAAAGAAAACCTTGTGGCTTTACTTCTTCTGTACCCCTTTCTGTTTTGCATTTGGCCAGGTGAACCGGTCTCAGAGTCGGTAAGAATCCTTAGATTTGTGATATGGCCCTGGGGCTCATTAGGCTGGCCCGGGGGCTCTTACGCGCTCGGTCGATGCGACCTTTAGTATAAGCTGGCATTTGATCTCCTATGCTTTTGCTCAACTGTTTTGGGTTTATTCTCCAAGTCGGGTTTCGACTCGAGCTCGTTTGGCCCTCAAGCTTTTATGTTTGCACGGGCTGGTGACAATGGCTCTTACGCCTTTGATCGAAGCGATCTTTTATATGCGTGGGCCTGAGGCTCATTAGGCTGGCGATAATGGCTCTTATGCTTTGCCCTTAGGCATGTGTAGTTAACTATTTTTGGTTCTGTCTCTGATTCGGGTGATGACTCGAGCTCATTTGACCCTCAAGTTTTTATGTTTGTGTGGGCTAGCGACAATGGCTCTTACGCTTTGGGGCGATGCGGCCTTTCAATGTAAGCTGGCGACAAAGGATCTTACGCTTTGCCCTTTGGCATATGTAGTTAACTATTTTGGGTTCTGTCTCTGAATCGGGTTACGACTCGAGCTCATTTGACCCTCAAGTTTTGTATTTATGTGGGCTGGCGACAGTGGCTCTTCCGGCTTAGGTCGAAACGACCTTTTATTTGCTTTGTTTTCCCCTCTTTAAGGACTTTTTGAAGTAATTTTCGTCTGACCCGTCGTCCGTTCAGGAAGAACCTCGATGTCGAGTCATTTTGTGGCGATGATCGAGCACCCCACAAGATTTGGCTCGGAGGCTGAGTATCTCGAAGCCAATGATATGGAGCTGACGTGGTCGAAACTCTTTTGCCTATGTCGAGGGTAGCCTATTTAATCGGTTGTTTTCGAAGTAGGTTCGAAGTAATGGCCTATGATTTTGTAGCGACGGTCGGGCGTCCCCGAGTCGCGTTAGCTTGGCTGGTACACTAGTATGACCATAGTCATTTGTGCTTGGCCGGAGCCATTTTTGGTCCTGAGTGTAGTAGTTTAGGTGTCTATATTGAGGGTATGCCTTTTAAGGGATCTTACAAGTTCGATATATAGCCTAAACTTCGGGATCGAGTTTATACCTGTAGTAAGGTCTTACAAAATTTTTATGCCTTTTAGGTCTTACAGTTTTGTTCATACTTGGTACAAGTATGTTTCATGCCTTGCTTGAGGTCTTACAATTTTGTCGATACTTGGTACAAGTATGATTCATGCCTTGCTTGAGGTCTTACTATTTTGATGATACTTGGTACAAGTATGATTCATGCCTTGCTTGAGGTCTTACAGTTTTTGTTGTTGCCTTAAATAGGTCTTATGAGACCGAGTCTGCCCGCCCAGGGTCTTATGGCCTCGGGTTTTTTACTAAATAGCAATTGGCGAAAGTCTCCGAGTCGTCGATGTTTGGCTCGGGAGTCGTTACTCTGCTGCACGGTATTGCCTCATTGAGGGCTTACAATTTCGGAGATTCCGACCCTAAGGTCGTGCAATTTTTGAGTTTTCGATGCCAGTCCCCAAGTGTTCGGGACACTTTTGGCCTTGGAGGTGTTTCGTGATTTTCACGCTGCCTCGTAGAGGGCTTATGAGTTTGGAGTTTCGACCGTGAGATCATGTGGATGCCGAATCGTTGACGCCAGTCTCCGAGTATTTGGGACATTTTTTATGGAGGAATCGTTTTGGCAAAAAATGCTGAGTTTCCTTTGGAGTATGAGATGCTTTGACAAAAGGTGTTCTTTGATTGCTTGGCACAAGTACATGTGTCTCCGCCCTTGGGGGCCCGGCTATGCGGACACGGTTCATTCGACCGTTTGGCCCGGTACATCATTTTCCTATTGGGACCCCATTTGGCATTTTTTGGCTCTTCCGAGGGGATGCCCTCTAGTGTTTCAGGTTGATTGCAAAAGAAGCCTTGAACATTTGTCTTGATCTTCCTTAGGTAGCATATAGATGTTGCCTCGTTAAAAACCTTGACGGTAAAACCCTTCTTGGGATGAAACACGACCGAAGGAATAGAGTACAACGCATGCTTTCGAAACCTAAGGCCTTCGAATTGGGAAGAGCTCTAGTTGTTTCGACCGGGTGCCTGCATGAGGGTTAGTGTGAAATATAAAATGAAAACGGAGATGAATATACCTTAGCGTAGGATGCACCGGCGATGTTCCGAGGTCTGGTATGTCCCTTTCGCTTGTAATGAGGATGCGGTACGGTCCTTTAGTATGTTTAATCGGGCTTAGTCGATGATGTAGTTCGCTTGCCCTTTGGTTCTTTCAAGAGTGGAGATACTGGTGTCGGTGTCACGTCGTGCACCGCGAACATTTCTCTTGCCGCGTGCTGTTCCCTGTAGACGGTTTTAATCCCGTTCGTTGTTGGGAATTTCATCATTTGGTGGAGGGTTGATGGCACTGCTCTCATGCAGTGTATCCACGGTCGACCGAACAAGGCGTTATACCTCATGTCTCCTTCGATGACATGAAACTTGACATTTTGGGTCGTGCCGGCCACGTTGACTGGGAGGGTGATTTCTCCTTTCGTTGTTTCACTTGCCATGTTGAATCCATTGAGGACTCGAGTGGCGGGCACGATTTGGTCTAACAATCTGAGCTGCTCTATTACCCACGACCTGATAATGTTGGCTGAGCTACCTGGATCCACGAGTACACGTTTTATTTGAAATGTATTCACAATGAAAGAGATTACCAGTGCGTCATTATGAGGTTGAGACAAGGCCTCGGAGTCCTCTTCGCTGAATTTGAGGGCATCCTCGGGTATGTACCCCCGAGTTCGCTTTTCTCTAGTGATGGATATTTTTGTCTTTCTCATCATGAGCTCCTAGGGATCATCAACGCGTCCCAAGATCATGTGGATAACATGTTGTGGCTCGTTCGCTTCGTTCCTTTTGGCTGCCTCTCTTTCTCGGAACTGACTTTTGGCACGGTCGCTTAAGAATTCTCGGAGGTGACCTTTATTGAGTAGCCTAGCTACTTCCTCTCGGAGTTTGTGGCAATCTTCGGTCCTATGGCCGTGAGTATTATGAAATTCACATACTAAGTTATGATTCCTTTGAGAAGGATCCAACTATATAGGCCTGGGCCATCTGGTGTCTCTGATTTTGCTGATGGCGAAAACGATATCTGGTACATCGACGTTGAAGTTGTATTCTGATAAGCGCGGTGACTCTGTTGGCCCCGTGTTTCCATCGAATCTGGTTCTGTTAATGAGTCCCGGATGATTCTGTCCTCGGTTGGTCAATCTATCATTGCAAGGTGGGTTGCGCCTCGAGGCATTCCTCCTATCTTCTGTGTATGGCTGATATCTTTCCTTATTTGGCTTTGGCTCCTTCGTCAGAAGCCTACTCGGGTATACTGAGCCCGAGGGGTCTCCTAGTTGATCATCCTCGACCCTGATCTTTTACTGATATCGGTTGCGGACGTTCGACCAGGTTACGGCGGGAGACTCGATCAGATTCTCTTTCAGCTGCTTCGTTCTCCCTCTGCTTGATCTTGAACACGTCAGACTTCCTTGTTGCTACTTTGACGGCGCCGACATGTGCCATTACGAAGGAGTCTTCCAGCATGGGAAATAAGTCTGTGGGGTTGGGATCTAGGTTGTGATACCACATCATGGCCCCCTTCGAGAGTGTTTCCCCGAACTTCTTCAGTAAGATGGACTCGATCTCGTCGTCTTTTAGGTCGTTGCCCTTCACTTCGTACGTGTAGGCAGTAACATTCTCATTGGGGTCTGAGGTCCCGTTTTATTTTGGGAGTTCAGACATTATGAACTTCTTTGGAATGGGTTTCGGAGCCTCTCCCTCAGCGAACGACTTTTTCACGAACTTCTTCGAATCCACACCTTTCAGGACCGGGGGTGCGCTCGGGATTTGGTCGACACTGGAGTTGTAAGTCTCGACCTTCTTGTCGTTGGCTGCTATCATTTTCTCGCCCGATTCGATCCTTTTGGTGAGTTCCTCGAGCATTTTTATGATGGCAGAATCGGCTATCGATGCATTATTGCTTGACCTCTCCGGTACTTGTTCGGTTGGGGGAGTTGTCTCCGGTGCTACGGTGCTAGGAGTCTTCTGGTGACTTTGCAGCTGAACAATAGCCAGCTTTTGTGCCTACAACGTTTCAAAAATAACATGAAGGCTAAATTCCCGTTCTTCCCGAGCTGGGGTTTTTTGGGCTTCCTCTTGGTCGACTTGGTGTATGCTCCTGTTGGTGTGGGAGCTTGTTTCGACGTGTCGAGCGTCACATGAGATTCCGTCCGCCAAAATCGGTCCTGGCGGGTTCTCAAGATTTTGTGACGGCTCATCAACACCTGTAATAGCCACACCATTTTCTTCGTGGTTCTCCATATTGTTGTTTACTGAATCAGACATTTAACCTGAAACCGAAGATCTTGGACAAGAAAGAGTGTGAAAGATAACTTGCGTTATGTGATGAAACCAGCAAGAAAATAATCACTATTATTTTTAGCCCCACGGTGGGCGCCAAACTGTTTACCGTGAAAATGGTAATAACAATTAAATTTGTTGATGGGACTCTAAAAATACGTGATCTATTTTTATGCTAGTTGTTTAAGCAGATGATGGTATATGTATGAAGTTTAGAGACGAAATGCGAGCTAAAATAGAGTTGTAATTAAATCGATGAGCTAGCCAATCGGGTCCGCGAACTGACCGATACGGGGCCTCGAGGTTGATTCCTGGGCTCGGGCTCGAGCTATTAAGGGCAATCGGGGAAGGGCTAACAGTTGTAAAATAATCAGCGAAGGCTCTTTATGACCAATGATAAAAAATAAATGACGAACAAGTATCAAGTTAATAAGTAAGAGCAACAATATCGAGAGAGTATGTTAGAGAGAAAAAAGAGAGAGTTCTTGTATATTTCGTGTGAAGTAGTTGGAGCAACAATCGCCTTCTACAAAATGACAAGGATCCCCTTTATATAGAAGGGGAATCCCTACACGGTATAAAATACATTAATTTTAAAGATATAGAGATGGGACGGCTAGACATCACACCCTGATTCAGGTTCAGAGTAGGCCGTTCAGAGTAGGCCGGCTAGGCTTTGTCAGACTTAGCCACGTGTCTTGGGAACTCCCTGTCTTTACCCTAGCCACGGATAATAATGCCTCTAGGTCGGGCGTCGACGAGCCTCAAGGGAGGGAACTCGATCACAGCTTTGCGACCTTGAGGCTTCGAGATGATCTTCTGGAATGCCTTAATGACGGTAAATTGGACCCTCCAATTTCACCGTATACAAATGGATTTTGTACAAACTTCTTTGAATCAACACCCTCCAGGATCGGGGGCGCACCCGGTATTTGATCGACCCTAGAGTTGTAGGTCTCTACCTTCTTGTCGTTGGCTTCTATCTTCTTCTTGCCTGACTCTATCCTCTTTGTGGGGTCCTCGAGCATCTTTATGATGGCGGGGTCGGCTGCCGACCCATTGTTGCTTGATCTTTCTCGTACCTGCCCATCTTGGGGGGCCGTCTCCGGCGCTAGTGTGCTTGGAGTTTTCTGGTGGCTTTGTAATTGAGCAATCGCCAGCTATTGTGCCTGTAACATCTCGAAGATGACGCGGAGGCTAACCCTTTATTCCTCCTAAGCCGAGGTTTTTTGGGCTTCTTGTTGATTTTCATGGTGTATGCTCCAGTCAGTGTGGGAGCTTATCTCGACGTGTTGAGCGTTGTGCGAGACCACGTCCACGGGAATTGATTCTGGTGCATCCTCAGGGTCTCGTGGCGGTACACCAACACATGGAACAGCCATACCATTTTCTCCATGGTCCTCAAGACCGTTGTTTTCATGTGCGTTCACTAAGTTAGACATTTTGACCTGAAGTCAAAGATCTTGGACAAGAAAAAGTGTGAAAGATAACTTGCGTTATGTAGTAAACCAGCAAGAAAACAATCACTATTATTTTAGCCCCACGGTGGGCGCCAAATTGTTTACCTTGAAAATGGTAATTACAATTATATTTGAATTTGTGGTTCTAAATATATGTGATCTGTTTTTATGCTGGTTGTTAGGCAGTAGATGCTAAGTGTGAGATTAGAAAATAGGATAAGAACATTGAAATAATATGTTTAAGCAAACCGAGCGGCTGAGAATTGGGGCATGGAGCCTGGTTATAAGGGGCCTCGAGGTCGAACACGATGCCAAGCTATGGGCAGTCGATGAGGAACTAACAGCTTTGAGAGCTCTGATTAAAGCTCTTTATGACCAATAATGAACAACAAATGAAGAACAATTAATAGAACACAATAAATGTGAGCAATTAATATAAGTAGTGAAACCAAGAGAATGTGTTTGAGTTAGAGAGCAGAGAATGTTCTTCTATTTAATGTTGTGAGTAATGTTGTATATCGTATATTGGTTTTTTTGTTACAAAATGACACGGATCCCCTTTATATATGGAGGGAAATCCTCACGTAGTAGATGAGTAATTATTACAAAGAAATATTGTCGGCACAGCTATTTAATAGTCTGGCACAGACTAGTGTTTCCCTGGCAGGTTTTGTCACCATTAGGTCATACGCCTTTGGAACTTCTCGCTTTCTCATGATAATCGTCGATTTGCACTATCTCGAGGTCGAACTTTAGGAACCCTCGGGGGTGAAACCCCGAACCCAACCTCGAGCCTTCTGGGGCGGTCATCACGAGATGCCTTAGTGATCGCAAATTCGTACCTTCTGATTTTTATCGTATACAAACACTATCCTCCAAAACAGCGGGTTAACCTATGCCAGGGTAACCTGATATCTTCTACAAAACACGAGTGCGGCTCTATCGATAGGGCCCAATGTATAGGGGTATGAATATACGTTAAAAAATAAAACCCTCTGCATGAGCCATGATTCTCTCTTCCGGGGAAAGTACCTGTAGTACCGCCTTTTCCCCATCCGCAGTCTCTCCTAACTTTCTCAAGGTGTTCCTCTCCCAACGATGAGATGAATCTCTATGCATGCTCCCGATGTCCCTAGACATTGGGAGGTCTCTCTAACGTAAAGTCCCTCCTCGAGACAAAGCATCTCGAGGTCACCTCACCGGATGACGAAGGTATACCATTGACCAGGCGGGAAACAGAGGCGAAACTCTCCTCTTCTCGGTGAACGGATTTGGGCGTAGCAGCCATAACTATGGTGAAACAGGGGAAGTGAGATGAAAACTTAGGCAAGCAAGCGCTCGTTCGATTATTAAGCCCAGGGGCTGCCCGAGTTTGAGCCAGTACTCACTGGAGGACTATTCATAAAGCATCATGGCTATCTCTACTTCGAGTTCGAGCCAACGCTCGCTCGACTGTTAAGACGAAGGGCTACCTAAGTTCGAGCCAGCCCTCTCTCAGGGACTATCTATAACGCCTTAGGGCTATCTTCATTTTAAGTTCAAGCAAACTCTCACTCGCGGACTATTTGTAAGGGCCTAAGGGCTATCTTTATTTTCAGATGATCAAGCAAACTCTCCATCGAGGACTATCAACGAGGCCTAAAAAGGCTAAGCTTTAAAGAAAATCGAGACCCCGTTCTCACTCAATTCTGACTCAGAAGTCCCGGTGACCTAAGTTTATATCAGACCAATCTAGGTTTAGTCCGAGGGATGACAAAGTGTTTCAAGGAATATCATATTAACCAATCGAGAACCAAAGGGAGTACTATGTCCGGGTCCAGTATTCAGACCGATCGATAAAGTCATACACATGGGTTTTTTACGAACGTAGGCAAAATGGAGTTCAGCATAAGTCAAGGGCAAATTAAAGAAACCTTTGTATTAATAAACGACAATTACAAAATCCCACTAGAGGTCCTTACACAGAAACAAAGAAGCAAAGAACAACAGCTACAAGGCCTAATCTACTTCAAGGGTATATCTTTGAGAGCGACATATGCGCGAACCGTTTCCTCGGGGACCCCATTTCGATCTTTAGATCGATATCTTTGAGAATCTCCTCCGAAGCAGCTATAGCCTATCAAAGAGCAAAAGCTCTTAACAAATAAGGAAAATCGTGGCTTGGTGAAAAATTTGGCGAGTATGGATCTCGTCGGCACTACTATTGTGAAGCCACTTCTTGAGACATTGCACCGGTGTGGGATGCAAAAGTTAGTAGATAATTCCACCTCACTCTATAGATAGCAAAAGTAATGAGGCGCCACACTAGGTTGAAATTAAGAGAGATGAGCAGCGGTTTACGGCCCACAAATCTTCTGATACGGGAAGAATTTAAGGCCCTTCCCTCATTATTTTGAGCCAACAACAACAACAACAACTCAGTATAATATCACTTAGTGGTAAAAAGCTTTGAAAAAGAGCCATGGCATGACTGCCACAGTTGCTGCCGTATGACTATGATCACAAGTTTGAATCATAAAAATATGAATTTGGAGGAGGATATAGAAAAGGGAAAGGGCCAAAGGCTATTGAAGAATGATTGAGTGTAGTCTTGGCTCAAGAAACCCACCATTTATAGAGAGACAGTAATGTAATCAACGGCCCAATCAATGCCTTTGGGGAAACGAATCAACGACGCAATCAATGCTTTTGGGGAAACGGATCGACGGCGCAGTGAACGCCTTTTGGAAAAATGAACTGACGGTATAATCAATGCTTCTAGGGAGACAAACCGATGGGATATTTTCAGTCACTTGGATTTACGCCACCAGCATGATATCATCACGAGAGGTTCGAGAAATTCGAGGTCAGGATCGTTTCTTATCTTTTCGCTCTATAAAATGCGGGGACTATCTGTATAGGGCTGAAATAGGACATTCCACAACCTATTATAGGGCTGAAATAGGACATTCCCAATTTTATTATCGTTATGACATTCCACAGCCTGCTTCCAGGAACCTCGAGGCACAGTTTGAGGTTCGACCCCGAGGGTCCCCTATGCTCGACCTCGGGGCAGCGCAAATCGGTGGCTATCATGGATTAGCGGAAAATTCCAAATGCATGTAGCCAAAGCTGACAACACCTGCAAGAATAGTACTAGTCTATATCAAACCATTAAATAGATGTACCAACTACGTCTCTTTGTAATAATTATACATGTACCATATTGGGATTCCCCCTCATATATAAAGGGGACCCTTGTCATTTTTTGCACACATGATATTCAATAGAAGAAGAAGAACATTCTTTGCTCTCTAACTCAAATATTCTCCATTGTCTTTCCTTTGATTTTATTGCTCACATTTATTGTGTTTTATAGATTGTTCTTCATTTATTATTCACCATTTGTC
Source organism: Nicotiana attenuata (assembly GCF_001879085.1). Lineage (NCBI taxonomy): Eukaryota > Viridiplantae > Streptophyta > Magnoliopsida > Solanales > Solanaceae > Nicotiana > Nicotiana attenuata. Next base: position 12,249,585 of record NC_031991.1, read on the forward strand.
ATAAAGAGCCATCATCAAGGCCAGAACTGTTAGTTCTTTATCCGCCATGCTCAGTAAGACTCTTTAGCTCAACCTCGAGGCCCAGCCTAGCCAGCTCGAGGCCCCGATTCACGACCATTCGGTTTGTATAATATATTGTCTTCTAGCTCTTATCTCATTTTCTTGAGTCACACTTAGCATATATCATCTAACAACTAGCATTAAAATAAATCATGTATTTTTAGAACCATAAAATCAAATTTTATTGTAATTACCATTTTCGAGGTAAACAATCATCTAGTGAACCGGCATTCCAAGCTCCAGATACAGAATATTATGCTCCAGAACCAACTTCCAAAGTCACGGACCCTAATTCTTACAGCCCTTACTTTTAACCTCCTGTTGAAACTAAGAAACCACCCAAGAAGCGGAGCAAGAGGAGATATTCAGGAAGGTAAAAAGTGTGGAGTAATCATTGAGGAATATGAAAGGGTTAGGAAGCCGAGTGAGTGTGGCTTATAAGGATTTGTGCATGTTTCCTGATGTCCAACTACCTGTTGGGTTCAAGATGCCCAAGTTTGACTTGTACGATGGGCATGGAGATCCCGTGGCCCACTTAAGAGGGTTTTGCAGCAAGATAAGGGGTGCTGGCAGGAAAGATTAGTTGTTGATGGCATATTTTAGTCAATGCTTGAGTGGTGCAGCGTTGGAATGGTACACCCGACAGGACACTAGGAGGTGGTACACTTGGGATGACTTGGCTCAGGCTTTTGCTCGGTATTTTCAGTACCATGTAGAGATTGTCCCAGATCGCCTATCCTTGACCAAGATAGAGAAAACTCCCAGTGGGAGCTTCAGAGAGTATGGTTTTCGATGGAGATAATAGGCTGCACGGGTCAACCCTCCACGTGGAGTACTTTCTTCAAGTCCTAGAGCCTACTTACCTTGGCCATTTGATCTTGTCCATAGGTAAGTCATTCAATGAATTGGTAAAGATGGGAGGAATGGTGGAAGGACTCAAATCAAGCAAGATCATGAGCTATTCCGCCATAAAAGCAATCACACAGGCGATCCAAGGTTGCACCGGAGGCGTGTGAGGCAAAAAAAATAAAGAGGATGTTGCTATGGTTGTCTCGGGATCATGGCATGGCCCAAGGGGTTCACCTCACTAGTACACCCAGCCTTGACGCCAACCTCAAGCCTATACCCAAGCTCTATATAATCCACCCTAACACTACTTCCCACCACAAGACCCTCAATATTCAGTCAGAACGCAAATACCACGTCCACCACACACAGTCATATGCTCAACCCCCTCCTTACCCGCAATGGCATGCTCCAACTCCACAAAGCCCTTATCCACCCCCACAACCATATAGAAACCCTACTGGTCCAAGCTTTTGACCTAGACCGAAGTATAGAAGAGAAAGGCAGCAGCGGAAACAAACTTTCACCCCGCTTGGAGAGTCCTATGCCAGTTTGTTTCAAAGGTTGAGGTAGTTGGACATCTTGAGGCCGATTGAGTCAAAGTTACAAAATCCCCCTCCAAAGAACCTTGATTATTCCCCAGGGTACGACACAGAAAAGTGTTGGCATTTGAAGAGAGCAATCCAAGAGCTTATTGATACAAATCAAATTGTGGTCCGGAGCCTGGAAGCGCCAACTATCAACCAAAATCCTTTGTCAGCCCATGCAGAGACACACATGATCAAAATAGTTCGTAAATACGGGGAGCTCAAGAATTCTTCTAAGTCCGTCATGGTTATTCGTGCTAGTAAAAGTAATCTAGTTAAGGCTCCAAATTCTATAAAAGCGATGCCCTTGACAGTTGAAGGGGTGACGGAGAAGCTAAGCACGCTCAATGTGAAGCCACTTATGTTGGTAGTGAAAGGGCTTCCAAATGATGTCGGAGAAAGTCAGGAAAAGCCGAAAGTGGTCATGCCAGGGATCCCAAACAGGCCTGTCATAATCGTGGAAGGGGCCGTATTAGCCCTGTTGTTATTAAACCAATGACCTAGTTGCCAATGGTTTATACAAAGGTTGTCCCGTGGAATTACATACAGGTGATAGTGACATATAATGGGAAGGAAGTGGAGGAAGAAGTAAATGAAACGGGAGGATTGACTCATTCTGGGAGATGTTTTACCCCAGAGGAATTGAGGAAAGCCAACCCAGTCAAGGATAGCCAAATCCTAGTGAAGAAGCCAGTTACCGAACAAGAGGCTGAGGAGTTCTTAAAAGGATGAAAGTGCAAGACTATTCTATTGTAGAGCAGTTAAGGAAAACACCAACTCAGATATCTCTTTTGTCTTTTTTGATACATTCGGATGAACACCGCAGAGCCTTGATGAAGATTTTGAATGAGGCCCGTGTTCCTGATAAGATGACGATAAACCACTTGGGAAAGATTGCTAGCAAGATCTTTGAAGCAAACAGGATCACTTTCTCAGATNGAAATAATTAAACAAACAAGGGATTAGAATATAGGCATGAAAAATCAGTAGAACTAGTAAAGATAATCAGATTCAAATACTTAGAAACTTTAGAATCTTTTTGCAGAGAACATAAGAGGAAACCCTAGCTTTAGAAAACATTGAAATTGATTAATAATAAGGAAAGGTTTTTCAAAGAAAATACCAGATAAACTTAAGATCATCTCAGATCGACAAGGATCTGAACAGACTCAAGTAGAAAGAGATTAGGGTTTTGAAAAATGGAGCGAGATGAGAAAAATCCAGTTAAGAACCGGAGTTTCAAGCCATAATCATAAAGATAACAATACTCACAAACATAGGGTCCGCCTCATGGGATCCAAGTTGAAAGAGATAAATTGAACAAGTATGGTCGTCCCCTGTTGGGATGTACTATTAAACCTAAATTGGGGTTATCTGCTAAAAACTACGGTAGAGCTGTTTATGAATGTCTTCGCGGTGGACTTGATTTTACCAAAGATGATGAGAACGTGAACTCACAACCATTTATGCGTTGGAGAGATCGTTTCTTATTTTGTGCCGAAGCAATTTATAAAGCACAGGCTGAAACAGGTGAAATCAAAGGGCATTACTTGAATGCTACTGCAGGTACATGCGAAGAAATGATCAAAAGAGCTGTATTTGNTGAACAGACTCAAGTAGAAAGAGATTAGGGTTTTGAAAAATGGAGCGAGATGAGAAAAATCCAGTTAAGAACCGGAGTTTCAAGCCATAATCATAAAGATAACAATACTCACAAACATAGCGATGAACACAAGACAGGTTCATCAAAAACGAAGAGTTTAGGTCAACTCTGAGTCGAGTCTTTTGAGATTCCTTCAAACCACGAAGAAATCAAAAAAATAGAAGAGGTAAGAGGCCGACGGGGCCTGAAATCTTAGAGAAATCCCATGGAACGGGGTGTTTCCGGTGACGGCGGCTAGGGTAAGGGGAGAGCTTTAGAGAGAAGAGAGGAGAACAGGGAAACAGAGGCGGTGGAATGGGGAAAGAGAGTAGGGTTTGGGGGTGGGAGATTAATTAAAAATGGTAACTCTTTCCTGGACCGATGATCTCTGAGATCAACGGCCAGGATTTGATTTGGGGGTTGGATGGGTTTTATGAAATGGGTCAGGGTATTTGGGCTGTGGGTATTTTAATTGTGCTGGGGGTAATGGTTTGATAGACTTTTTGATCAAAAGCGGAAATTGGAAGTTTTGGAATCCTTAGGCTTGAATCCAGGGGTGATTTGGTATTCAGCCGTTGTTTTGAGTGTTCCGAGGGTTGGTACAAGTTTGAATAGTGGTATGTGACTTGTTCGTATTTTTGGTTGATGTCCCGGGGGCCTCGGGATGATTTCGGAAGGTTGACAGAAGAAATTCAGAGATTTGGAAGCAGCTTCAGCTGCTGAAGTCTATCATAACCGCACCTTTGGTTTGTGGACCGCAGGTGCGTGATCGCAGAAGCGATGGAGGAGCCGCAGATGCGGCCAGGCGCTTGGAGACCAGAATCCGCAAGTGCGAGAGGTTGAGCGCACTTGCGAGACCGCAGGTGAGGTAAAAGAAGCGCAGGCGCGGCCTAGTGTTTTAAGTGGATTTTCGCTAATGCGCACCTGGGACCACAGGTGCAGGTCCGCAGTTGCAAGGAAATGGCTGCAGGTGCGGAAACCCTGGGCCAGAACCTATATAAGGTTCAATCGCGATTTTTGCCCATTCCTTCACCATTTTCATCCGGATTTTGAGCTTTTTGGGAGGTTTTTGAGAGAGAATTCAAGGGAGCTTCGAGGAGGTAAGGTTTTTGGAACCCAAACTCGTTATTATGGTATTTTTCTACTTATTTGGCAAGAAATTTATGGAAAATAAGGGTTAAATTTGGGGGTTTAGGATTTGAAATTGGAGACTTGGAATTGGGGATTTGAGGGGTTGTTTGTGGTCCAATTTTCGTGTATTTGGTATGTATGAACTCGTGAGAGTGTGAGGATTCTAGTTTTACGAATTTTATCCAATTTCGAGACGTGGTCCCGGGGGACTTTTTGGGCGATTTTCCTAATTTCGTGTGTTAGCTTCGAATTAATTAGTTGAATTAGTTACTTCAAGTTATATTTACATTATGAAATTACTTTGAATAGATTTGGGCTATTTGGAGTCGGGTACTCGTGGCAAGAACGTGATATCGAGTTGATTGAGCTGGTTCGAGGTAAATGGCTTGCCTGGGGGAACTCCCCTTAGGATTTGTTATTGTTGATATGTGAAATGCCTTGTACGTGAGGTGATGAGTGCGTACATGTGCTAATTGTTGGAAATCCGGTTTTCATTAAGTAACTATAATTGTGTTTTCTTCCCTGTTTATACTACTTGCAATTTAAGCCTACTGTTAGCTTAGGAAATCATGTCTAAACGACTCAGTTGTTGTACTTGCTCAAACTGCTTTATTTGAATTCTGTGCAGCGTGTTAGGTTAGAAATACCTCTTTTACCTTGGTATGAAATTGGATTGAATTGAATATTCTTCGTGTTGCTGCTGTATGTTTACTTTGGGACTATGGGCGGTATCGCGGTAGATCCCCCTTGCCTGTTTATTTGGGACTACGGATTTGTATTCCGATAGATCCCCCTGCACAGTTATATTGGAACTACGGGACTACACCCGGTAGATTCCCCCAGTACTAGGTATTTACATTTCGGACTACGGATTGGTATTTCGATAGATCCCCTGCGCACTATGAGTTGGACTACGGGACGACACCCGCGAGATCCACTGGATATTTACATTTGGGGACTACAGGACGTTATCCTGGTAGATCCCCGATTGCTATCTATGTGTAGAGCTATCTTCTTTCTGTGACTTTATATCTGTTGTAGTTGTTGTTATTCTTATTACCCTGTGTTGCTTTATACTGTTCCATTTCCTTATATATATATATATATATATATATCTATATATATATATATATAGATATATATAGGGCCCTGACCTTCCTCGTCACTACTCGACCGAGGTTAGGTTTGGCACTTATTGGGTACTGTCGTGGTGTACTCATGCCCTTTCCTGCACATGTTTTCCGTGTGCAGATCCAGGTTCATCTGCTCAGCCATATTGTTAGCGAGACGAGGCGACTTTCGGAGACTTTTAAGGTATATCTGCTGCATCCGCAGACCGAGGAGTCCCTCTCTATCTCTTTCTGTTAGCTTTAGGTCTTCTGTTCTCTCTCTTGACTAGATATTCTGGAGTTAGAACTTTATGTAAAAATTCTCAGCTTGTGATTTCATGAGATTCCGGGTTTTGGGAGTTGATTCATTTTGAGAGTTTATATTTGTGTATGCCGAGCGGCATCCTAAATGTTTTATTTATGTTATTCCGCAATTTTTGGTTATTTTTATCTTTCGTTTTCCTTTTTCCGCAATTTGTTAGGCCTACCTAGTCGTAGAGACTAGGTGCCATCATGACAGTTCACGGAGGGCGAACTCGGGTCGTGACAAGTTAGTATCAGAGCTCTAGGTTCATAGGAGTCATGAATCATAAGCCGGTTTATAAGAGTCTCGTGGATCGGTACGGAGACGTCTGTGCTTATCTATTAACTGTTAAGAAAAATTCTACTCATTTGATTTCCTTGTCGTGCGAGATTTTTGATATTGAGATTCTAAACTTCTGCCTTCTATTCTCTCACAGATGGTGAGGACACGTGCTACTGGAGGTGACTAGACACCCGCGCCCCATGCGAGAGCCGTTAGAGGTCGGGTCCGGGGCAGAGGCCAAGGACACGCATGCGGTGCAGCCAGAGCACCCGTACGAGCTGCTACCGAGGAGCCACCAGCAGTTCCAGCTGGAGCCCAGGCGCCTGTCACGCCTACTGCTATTACTACTCCAGCTCTCCAGGAGACTCTTGCGCAGTTTATGAGTATGTACACCACTCTAGCTCAGGCAGGGTTGCTTCCCCTTGCTGCAGCCACATCCCAAGCCGGGGGAAGAGCACAGACTCCCGCCGCGCGCACTCCTGAGCAGTGAGTGCATGTTGAGCAGGTCCCTGAGATTATACCGGCACAGCCTGTAGCCCCAGCTCAGCCCGAGGAAAGGGCAGTAGCTTCGGAGGAGGAGCAGAAGAGGCTTGAAAGGTTCAAGAAGTATCAGCCTCCTATATTCAGTGGACTAGCATCAGATGATGCTCTGGGATTTTTAGAGGAGTGCTACCGTATCCTCCGTACCACGGGTATATCAGGATCGAGCGGGGTTTCCTTCACTACCTTCCAGCTTCGAGGAGCCGCCTATCAGTGGTGGTGTACTTATGAGTTAGAGAGTCCAGATGAGGCAGCTTCCCTGACTTGGACTCAGTTTTTGGATATGTTCCTGAGAGAGTATGTTCCTCAGAGCATCAGGGATGCATGGCGCGCAGAGTTTGAGCATTTGCACCAGGGTATTATGACTATCTCAGAGTATGCTGTCTGTTATACTGACTTGGCGAGACATGCGCCAGCTTTGGTTTCTATTGTTCGCGAGAAAGTTCGCCGGTTCATTGAGGAGCTTATTCCCAACATCAGGTCCAGCATGGCTCAAGAGTTGGAGATAGATATTTCTTATCAGCAGGTGGTGAGCACTGCTAGGAGAGTAGAGGGTATGCATGCTCGGGACAGAGAGGAGAGGGAGGCCAAGAGGTCTCAAGAGTCGGGCCATTATTCTGGTGCCCATGCCCCAACTGCATCTCATCACGGTAGGGGCTATATGAGTCGCCCCGTTCATTCAGCTCTTCCAGCAGCCAGTGGTATTCCAACTCCTCCCAGACCTCAGGAGCCCTATTATTCACCTCCAGTATCCAGTGCGCCTCCTGCAGGAGGTGCTTTCAGTGGCCAGTCATAGCCGCCACGTCCTCCTAGAGCTTGTTTTGAGTGTGGCGACACACGCCATATGGTGTGGGATTGTCCCAGACTTAAGAGGGGTGCACCTCCACAGACTTCTCAGCCACAGCGTGCCCCGCAGAGTTCCCAGGCTATGGTTACAGCAGCAGTTGCTACCCCACCTGCCCCGCCAGCTAGAGGTGGAGGTCGGGGAGGTAGAGGTCGCCCTAGAGGGGGAGGTCGGGCCAGATACTATGCCCTTCCTGCCTGTACTGAGGCTACCGCCTCCGATTCTATCATCACAGGTATTATCCTGGTCTGTCAGAGAGATGCATCGGTTTTATTCGATCTAGGCTCCACTTATTCTTATGTGTCCTCTTATTTTGCCCCGCATTTGGGCGTATCTCGGGATTCCTTGAGTTCTCCTGTTTATGTTTCTACTCATGTTAGAGATTCTCTTGTTGTGGACCGCATTTATCGGTCATGTTTGATTGCTCTTAGTATTTTTGAGACCAGAGCTAATTTGTTATTGCTCAGCATGGTAGACTTTGATGTTATCTTGGGCATGGACTGGTTGTCACCCCATTATGCTATTCTTGATTGTCACGCGAAAACCGTGACGCTGGCTATGCCAGGTGTACCGCGAGTAGAGTGGAGGGGTACCTTAGATCATACTTCTAGTAGAGTTATTTCATTCCTTAAGGTTCAGCATATTTTGAGAAGGGGTGTGATGCGTATCTAGCTTATGTGAGAGATGTCAGTATTGATAACCCTACAGTTGATTCAGTCCTAGTAGTACGGGATTTCTCTGATGTGTTTCCAACTGATCTTTCGGGCATGCCGCCCGATAGAGATATTGATTTTGGCATTGATCTGTTGCCGGGCACTCAGCCCATTTCTATCCCTTCGTACCGTGTGGCTCCTCCTGAGTTGAAGGAGTTGAAGGAGCAGTTACAGGAATTGCTTGATAAGGGTTTTATTGGGCACAATGTATCACCTTGGCGTGCTCCTATTTGTTTGTGAAGAAAAAGGATGAATCTATGCGTATGTGCATTGATTATCGCCAGTTGAACAAGGTTACAGTGAAGAACTGTTATCCCTTGCCTCGTATTGACGACCTATTTGATCAGTTACAGGGTGCCCGTGTTTTTTGTAAGATTGACTTGCATTCAGGGTATCATCAGCTGAAGATTCGGGAGCCAGATATCCCGAAGACTGCCTTCAGGACTCGGTATGGTCATTACGAGTTCCTTGTTATGTCATTTGGGTTGACCAATGCCCCAGCAGCCTTCATGCATTTGATGCACAGTGTATTCCGACCGTATCTTGACTCGTTCTTCATTGTCTTTATTGATGACATTCTGGTATACTCCTGGAGTTGGGAAGATCATGAGCAGCACCCGAAGACAGTGCTTCAGACTTTGAGAGAAAAGAAGTTATATGCCAAGTTCTCGATATGTGAGTTTTGGTTGGATTCCCTAGCATTCTTGGGTCACGTGGTATCTAGTGAGGGGATAAAGTGGATCCGAAGAAAGAGGAAGCAGTACAGAGTTGGCCCAGACCATCCTCAGCTACAGAGATCTGCAGTGTTCTTGGCTTGGCGGGTTATTACCGTCGATTTGTTGAGGGGTTTTCATCTATTGCGGCACCTATGACCAAGCTGACCCAGAAGGGTGCTCCATTCCCGTGGACGGAAGAGTGTGAGGAGAGCTTCCAGAAGCTCAAGGCAGCTTAGACTACAGCTCCAGTTTTGATATTGCCTACTGGTTCAGGGTCTTATACTGTCTATTGTGATGCCTCGAGGATTGGCCTTGGAGAGGTATTGATGCAGGACGATAGGGTGATTGCCTACTCGTCCATACAGTTGAAAGTACATGAGAAGAATTATCCTGTCCATGATCTCGAGTTAGCTGCTATTGTTCACGCGTTGAAGATTTGGCGCCATTATTTATACAGTATGCCTTGTGAGATTTATACTGATCACCGAAGTTTGCACCATTTGTTCAAGCAGAAGGACCTTAATCTGTGCCAGAGGAGGTGGTTAGAGATGCTGAAGGACTATGATATCACTATCTTGTATCACCCTGGCAAGGCAAATGTGGTGACCGATGCTCTGAGTCGCCGGGTAGAGAGTTTGGGGAGTTTGGCTTATCTACCAGCAACGGAGAGGCCCATGGCGATGGATGTTCAGGCCTTAGCTAGCCAGTTTGTGAGATTGGATCTTTCGGAGCCCAGTCGGGTCCTTGCTTGTGTGGTTTCTCGGTATTCCTTGTTCGATCGTGTCCAGGAGTGTCAGTTTGATGACCCTGATTTGCTTGTTCTCAAGGACAAGGTCCTGCATGGTGATGCCAGAGATGTGACCGTTGATGATGACGAGGTATTAAGGATGTAGTGTCAGGTTTGTGTACCCAACGTGGATGGGCTTTGGGACTTGATTCTAGAGGAGGCCCATAGTTCGCGTTATTCTATCCATCCGGGTGCCGCGAAGATGTATCAGGAGTTGATACAACACTATTGGTGGAGGCAGATGAAGAAAGATATAGTTGGGTTTGTGGCTTGGTGCCTCAATTGTCAGCAGGTAAAGTATGAACACCAGAGACCAGGTGGGTTGCTTCAGCAGATAGAGATTCCGGAGTGGAAGTGGGAGCGGATCACCATGGACTTCGTAGTTGGGCTCCAATGGATTTTGAGGAAGTTCGATGCCATTTGGGTGATTGTGGATCGGCTGACAAAAGTCTGCGCACTTCATTCCTGTGTGTACTACCTATTCTTCGAAGAGGTTGGCGGAGATTTATATCCGGGAGATTGTCCGTCTGCATGGTATTCCAGTTTCCATCATATCAAACAGAGGTACTCAGTTCACATTACGGTTTTGGAGGGCCGTACAGCATGAGTTGGGCACTCGGGTGGAGTTGAGCACAACATTTCACCCCTAGACAGACGGACAGTCCGAGCACACTATTCAGATTCTTGAGGATATGCTCCGTGCTTGTGTGATGGAGTTTGGAGGTTCTTGGGAACACTTCTTGCCACTGGCTGAGTTTACCTACAACAACAGCTATCAGTCCAGCATCTAGATGGCATCGTGTGAGGCCTTGTACGGTAGGCGGTGTAGGTCCCCGGTGGGTTGGTTCGAGCCGGGTGAGGCTAGATTATTGGGCACAAACTTGGTACATGATGCTATGGAGAATGTTAAGGTGATTCAGGATAGACTCCATACAACCTAGTCCAGACAAAAGAGTTATGCGGACCAGAAGGTTCGTGATGTTTCCTACAGGTTGGAGAGTGGGTCTTGCTTCGAGTTTCACCTATGAAGGGCGTTATGAGATTTGGGAAGAAAGGGAAATTGACTCTGAGGTTTATTGATCCTTTTGAGATATTGCGGCGTGTTGGGGAGGTTGCTTATGAGTTTGCCTTACCTCCCAACTTGGTAGGAGTTCATCCGGTATTTCATGTTTCGATGCTCCAGAGGTATCACGTTGATCCGTCGCACGTGTTGGATTTATGTTCAGTCCAGTTAGACAAGGATCAATCTGACATTGAGGAGCCAGTGGCGATATTGGACAGGCAGGTTTGGAAGCTGAGGTCAAAGAACATTGCATCAGTGAAGGTTCAGTGGTGGGGTTAGCCGGTCAAGGAGGTGACTTGGGAGACTGAGCAGGATATGCACAGCCGTTACCCTCATCTTTTCACCATTTCAGGTATGTCTCTATGCTCGTCGAGGATGAACGAATGTTTTAAGAGCGGGAGGATGTAACGACCCGGTCGGTCGTTTTAAGAATTTAACGCCTTATTCCCCTATTAACTGCATTCTCCGTGTTTGTTTATGCTATTTTGAGTTGTCGGGAGGATTCGTCTTGAGTCTTGGAGTGTTTTTGGAACACTTAGGCCCTAAATGAGAGCTTAAGCTTTAGAATATGGACCGTAGTCGGAGCAGTGTGAAGACGGCCTCGGAATGGAATTCCGTCAATTTCGTTAGCTCCATTAGGTGATTTCGGGCTTAGGGCCATGTTTGGATTGTGTTTTGGAGGTCTGTAGCTTAATTAGGCTTGACATGCCGAAAGTCGAATTTTTAAAGTTTCCGGTTCGATAGTGAGATTTTGATATCGGGGTCGGAATGGAATTCCAGAAGTTGGAATAGGTCCGTCATGTCATTTGGGATGTGTGTGAAAAATTTCAGGTAATTCGGACGAGGTTTGATAGACTTTTTAATCAAAAGCGGAAATTGGAAGTTTTTGAATCCTTAGGCTTGAATCCGAGGGTGATATGGTATTCCGGCGTTGTTTTGAGTGTTCCTAGGGTTGGTACAAGTTTGGATAGTGGTATGTGACTTGTTAGTATTTTTGGTTGAGGTCCCGGGGGCCTCGAGATGATTTCAGAAGGTTGACCGAAGAAATTGAGAGATTTGGAAGCAGCTTCAACTGCTGAAGTTCTATCATAACCGCACCTGCGGTTTGGGGACCGCAGGTGCATGATCGAAGAAGCGATGGAGGAGCCACACATGCGGCCAGGCGCTTGGAGATTTGAATCTGCAGGTGCGGTAAAAGAAGCGTAGGTGTGGCCCAGTTCTTTAAGTGGACTTTCGCTGATGCGCACCTGGGACCGCAGGTACGGAAACCCTGGGCCAGAACCTATATTGGTTTCAGTCGCGATTTTGGCCATTCCTTCACCATTTTCATCCGGATTTTGAGCTTTTTGGGAGGTTTTTGAGAGAGAATTCAAGGGAGCTTCGAGGAGGTAAGGTTTTTGGAACCCAAACTCGTTATTATGGTATTTTTCTACTGATTTGGCAAGAAATTTATGGAAAATAAGGGTTACAATGGGGGGTTTAGGGTTTGAAATTGCAGAGTTGGAATTGGGGATTTGAGGGGTTGTTTGTGGTCCGATTTTCATGCATTTGGTATGTATGAACTCGTGAGAGTGTGGGGATTCTAGTTTTGCAAATTTTATCCGATTCCGAGACGTGGGCCCGGGGGACTTTTTGGGCGATTTTTCTAATTTCGTATGTTAGCTTCGAATTAATTAGTTGAATTAGTTACTTGAAGTTATATTTATATTATGCAATTACTTTGAATAGATTTGGGCCATTTGGAGTCGGATACTCGTGGCAAGAATGTGATACCGAGTTGATTGAGCTGGTTCGAGGTAAGTGGCTTGCCTAACCTTGTGTGGGGGAACTCCCCTTAGGATTTGGTATTGTTGATATGTGAATGCCTTGTACGTGAGGTGACCAGTGCGTACATGTGCTAATTGTTGAAAATCCGGTTATCATTAAGTAACTATAATTGTGTTTTCTTCCCTGTTTATACTACTTGCAATTTAAGCCTAGTGTTAGCTTAGGAAAGCATGTCTAAATGACTCATTTGTTTTACTTGCTCAAACTGCTTTATTTGAATTCTATGCAGCGTGTTAGGTTAGAAAAACCTATTTTACCTTGGTATGAAATTGGGGTGAATTGAATATTCTTCGTGTTGCTGCTGTATGTTTACTTTGGGACTACAGGCGGTATCCCGGTAGATCCCCCTTGCCTGTTTATTTGGGACAAAAGATTGGTATTCCGGTAGATCGCCCTGCACAGTTATATTAGAACTACGGGACTGTACCCGGTGGATTCCCCCAATACTGGGTATTTACATTTGGGACTACGGATTGATATTCCGGTAGATCCCCTGTGCACTACGAGTTGGACTATGGGACGACACCCGGGAGATCCACTGGATATTTGCATTTGGGGACTACAGGACGGTACCCTGGTAGATCCCGGTTGCTATCTCTGTGTAGAGCTATTGTCTTTTTGTGACTTTATCTCTATTGTTGTTGTTGTTATTCTTATTACCCTGTGTTGCTTTATACTTTTTCATTTCCTTATATATATGTTTATGACCGGTAGGGCACTGACCTTCCTCGTCACTACTCGACCGAGGTTAGGCTTGGCACTTACTGGGTACCACCGTGGTGTACTCATGCCCTTTCCTGCACATGTTTTTCGTGTGCAGATCCAGGTTCATCTGCTCAACCATATTGTTAGCGAGACGAGGTGACTTTCGGAGACTTTGAGGTATATCTGTCGCGTCCGCAGACCGAGGAGTCTCTCTCTATCTATTTCTGTTAGCTTTAGGTCTTCTGTTCTCTCTGTTGACTAGATATTCTGGAGTTAGAACTTTATGTAAACATTCTTAGCTGCTGATTTCATGAGATTCCGGGTTTTGGGAGTTGATTCAGTTTGAGAGTTTATATTTGTATATGCCGAGCGGCATCCGAAATGTTTTATTTTAGTTATTCCGCAGATTTTGGTTAGTTTTATCTTTCGTTTTCCTTTTTCCGTAATTTGTTAGGCTTAGGTACCGTCACAACAGTTCACGTAGGGAGAACTCGGGTCGTGATAGCAATGCTTAGCCTTGTGTAGAGTTTTGGGGGCAAAGCTTAGCCCCGAGAGAAGAAGATAATGCAAAGTTAGTATAGAGCAACACTTATACAAGGGAGACAATGCTTAGTCCCATGAGAAGGCAGTGCTTAGCCTTATGCAGATAGGGAGGCAGGGCTTAGCCTCTTGCAAGATTTGAGACAAGGCTTAGTCTCATGCAGGGAGATGGCAGTGCTTAGCCTTATGCAAATATGGAGGCAGGGCTTAGCCTTATGCAAGATTTGAGACAGCGCTTAGTCTCATGCAGGGAGAAGGCAGTGCTTAGCCTTATGCAAATATGGAAGCAGGCTTAGCCTCATGCAAGATTTGAGACAGGGCTTAGTCTCATGCAAAGAGAAGGCAATGCTTAGCCTTATGCAAATATGGAGGCAGGGCTTAGCCTCACGCAAGAGTTGAGTTTGGGCTTAGTCTCATGTAAAGGGAAAGCGATATCGGACTATGGGAAGGGTATCTTCAGTAATGGAGCATATATATCTCCATGCTCCTTCACCCTGGTCCTGTTTGGAGGAGGCCTTCTAAACTTTGAAGTCATCCCCGATTGAACAACCCCCGGGTATAAAGTCATGGGAGGCTCTAGGGCCGCCTCGGGAGCAACCACCTCGGCATCAGTGGCCAGGTAGGAAGACGAAAGGGCATCATGCTGNTTATTTGTATTTGGCATGTTCAAAGATTGGAATGACGAAGGCTATTTGTTTTGCTATCCAAACACTTTTATCCTTTGTTACCCCTTTTGAGCCTTATTCATTCTTTCATACCCTCTTTTGGAATCAGAAGTAGAGTTTAGAAATAGAAAAAAAAAGAAAAAAAAGAAAAACAATAAAAATAGAAAAGGAAAACAAAGAAAAGAGAAAAGAAAAAGAAGAATAAAAGAAAAGCAAAAGAAAGAGTAACAAAAACAAATCAACTTTTATTAGCTTGAACTACGTTTGACCTGATTCCTTTTAAGGATACGTAGGCAGCCTTACACAGTTAGGTCCCACCAAAATAAAAACCCAAAATTCCCCAGACCCAAAGAAACTGGGGCAGAAGTTTTGGTTTTGTATAAGATCTAATTTCAAAAGTTGTAATTTTTAACCCTTTCATTTTTAGTTGTTTTGAGCCTGCATGCCGCCTTTTCTTTCTAACCTCGTCCAAAAGCCTACACTACGGTCCAAAGAATGACCTTCAGATCAATCTTTGAGTAATGCCAAGTCAAGCGAGATAGGTATATGATTCACATCATGGGTAACACTTTGTTCATGGGCAAAAGGAAAGATCAATAAAATGAGAGAGTTTTATTGGTAAAAACCCTCACGGGCACCGTAAGGCGATGGAAAGCTGAGAGAAAATTTAAAATGAGAGACGACGATGTGTTGAGAGATGAACAAATAAGAGAGGTTTGTTAGTGAAAACCCTTCGGGACACTACAAGCCAAATGAGGTTCGTGGCTTAACAGAGAGATTGGATTATGGAAATCCCGATTTTTAATGTATGAAGGCGTGGCATGAACTGAAATATGATTAGTTGAATGGTTTGGGCTGATCAATACGAAATGCATGTCATTATCATTGGAGCCAGTGCTTCAATTAGATAAGTCACTTTTCCATTCTACTTCAAATAGTCCTCTTTGTTCAAAATATTCCTCTTTATTCCTAATTCTTGAAGTCACTACGTTTCGTTTCTTTTGGGTCTATTTTTATAAGTCTCTGTCAAGTTAGAATGGTTAAGCGAGCAAGAAAGGATTCAAAACCCATTACCAGCTTTTTAATTGCACAAAGCGAAGTTCGGCCAGAGCACATCACAAGTGGCATGATTCATAATGAGCAATAAGGTGTTAATTGAAGTTCAGGCGGTCAAGTGATTCGTGAATTTTGAGGAAATTCAAAGGTTCAACAATTGTCAAGATAGAAAGGCCAAACAACAAGTTGAGTTTAAAGGACTCGGGCTCAGAGGTTTGGGAGTCGAGGTTCGGTCAGAAGGTCAAACAATTCTTTGCTAGCCCGAAGCAGCTAATCGGAACAAAGCATGGCAGAGGTAGAAACAGACACCTTCAGCAGGGATGGCACAAACTAACCACCACATTTTACCACTGACAAGATTTTCATTGTTTGAAACAGGGGCATGAAAGTTTACTTGCTATGCAGGAATCCTCCAAGAAGAAAGCATCTTCCAGATAAGTTTAGTTGTAAGTCTTCAGGACCCTCCTAGATAATGGGGTTTAAATTTTAAGTTTTCAGGACCCTCCTGGATAATGGGGTTTAGATTTTAAATTTTCAGGACCCTCCTGGATAACGGGGTTTAGATTTTAAGTTTTCAGGACCCTCCTAGACAATGGGATTTAATTTCATGTTTTTAGGGCCCTCCTAGATAATGAGATTTAGTTTAAGTTTTACCTTTAGAAAATAGAATTTAGCTTTTAAGTTTTCACTCTTAAGATGAGATTTAATTTTAGTCTTTAGGACCCTCCTACTTAATGGGATTTAGCTTTTAAATTCTTAGAACTCTTTTGGATAACAGGATTCGATTAACACTTACAGATGTTCCCGGCACCAAAACGGGGGCAGAAAAGTTTCTTTTGTTTTGTCTGTTTTGCTATAGTTGCAGGCGCCCACCTCGAGAACGAGGGAGTTCATCTAGAGTTCAAGTCATTGGCAGGCGCCCACCTAGAGAATGAGGAAATTTATTTCAAGTTCAAGTCAGTGACAGGCGTCCACCTGGAGAACGAGAGAAATTCATTTCAAATTTTAAGTCGGAAGCAGGCGCCCACCTGGAGAACGAGGGAATTCATTTCAAGTTTTAAGTCGGAAGCAGGCACCCACCTGGAGAATGAGCGAATTCATTTCAAGTTGTAAATTAATGGCAGGCGCCCACCTGGAGAATGGGGGAATTCATTTCAAGTTTTAAATCAATGGCAGGCGCCCACCTGGAGAACGAGGGAAATTCATTTTAAATTTTAAGTTAGAAGCAGGAACCCACATGGAGAATGGGGGAATTCATTTCAAGTTTTAAATCAATGGCTGAAGCTCGCCTGGAGAATGAGGGAATTCATTTCAAGTTTTTCAATGGCAGGCGCCCACCTGGAGAACAACGGAAATTAGTTTCAAATTTTAAGTCGGAAGCAGGCGCCCACATGGAGAATGAGGGAATTCATTTCAAGTTTTAAATCAATAGCAGGCGCCCACCTGGAGAATGAGGGAATTCATTCCAAGTTTTAAATCAATGGCAGGCGGCCACCTGGAGAACGAGGGAAATTTATTTCAAATTTTAATTCGGAAGCAAGCGCCCACTTCGAGAATGAGGGAATTCATTTCACGTTTTAAATCAATGGCAGACGCCCACCTGGAGAATGAGGGAATTCATTTCAAGTTTTAAATCAATGGCAGGCGCCCACCTAGAGAATGAGAAAATTTATTCCATGTTTTAAATCAATAGCAGGCACCCACCCGGAGAACGCGAGAATTCATATCAAGTTTTATGTCGGTGGGAGGCGCCCACCTGGAGAACGGGGGGATCTAATTCATTTCAAGTCAATAGCAGACACCCGCTTGGAGAACGAGGGAATTCATCTCAAGTTTTATGTCAGTGGCAGGCGCCCACCTGGAGAATAAGGGAATTCATATGGTAGACGCCCACCTGGAGAACGAGGAAAGTTTATTTAAGTTCTAAGTCAGTGGCAGGCACCCTCCTGGAGAACGATGGAATCTAATTGATTTCAAGTCAGTAGCAGGCATCCACCTGGAGAACGAGGGAATTCATTTCAATTTTTAAGTCTGTGGCAAGCGCCCACCTGGAGAACGAGGGAATTCATTTCAATTTTTAAGTTTGTGGCAAGCGCCCACCTGGAGAACGAGGGAATTCATTTAAAGTATTAAGTCAGTAGCAGACGCCCACCTGGAGAATGAGAGAATTCATTTCTGAGTTAAGTTCAAGTTCGAGACAACAACAGGAACCCGCCTGAAGAATAGGGTCAATTCAAGTTAGAAGTAGCAGAAGCTTGCCTCAAGAGTGCGAGACATCAGTTCGAGATGCACAACAGAACTGTAGAAGATTCAAGATCAAGTTTCTGAAGACTTATAGATAGAAATCTTGTAACTCATAACTGATAGACTTGCTTAGTTTCTTTTCATTTTGATTTTGCTGTAATAAGGAGTTCAACAAGCAATAGCAGCAGCAACAGCAGTGAAATCACAGCTTCTCGGTAGTCCCAGCTACCAAAACTTCTAGAACTACACTGTCCTGATTCCTTTATAGCCAAGGATATGTAGGCAACCTCGGAAGCAAGGCTCGGTCAAACTTTTTCAACACGCTTCCCATGGAGTATCCAAATGGGCAAAAATTGCTCATGTTTGCTCTCTTTATCTTTGCCCGAAAACTCTTCGTGTTTCCAAGCAAAGAGGGTCAGCTCTGAGCTCGTGATTTTTTCCCGACTAGAAATACTCCTACAAAATTAAAAAATAGGTTTCTCTAAATTATTTTCATTTTTATAGAATTTTGTAGGCATATCTGGTTAATTATTTGCATTTAGTTGCATATTTGTGCACATTTAATATTTTAAACAATGGAAAATACCCTAAAATTATTCAAAATTTCATGCATTACATTTTAGGTTGCTATTTGCATTATTAAGGTTAAGTTGTTAATTAATTGCATTATTAAACAAAAAATCGCAAAAATACCATAGCTTCTTGTATTTTTATCTTTTAATTTCCAATTATTAATTGTTCTTTCATTAGTTTTAGGTCAATTAATTATCTAAATATTAGAAATAATGAGTAGGTTAATTTTTCAAATTAGAATACATTTAGGATTTTCGTTAGTATGTTTAGGATTTTTTAATTTTTAAAATCAAAAAGAGAAAAAAAAAGAGAAGAAAGAACAAAGAAAGGAATTAAGGGAATTGAACCTTGTTTAAATTTGGGCCAAAAGCAATTTCTTAGCCCAATCCCCTTAAACTCCTTCCGCCCAGCCCAATTTCCACTACCCAGTCCGGTCCAGCCCCCCATTTACCCAAATGACCACGTTTAATAACCAAACTGTCACAACCCAAAGCGATCGGCCGCGACTGGCACCCGGTACCTTACTCAACCGAGTACCAACATAACGTATATTTTTGTATCATACTATTATAGATAATTGATCCGGAGAGGCTGCCGTGAAATAGGTAGAATACAACATGTAATACCAATTTATACGTAAGACATACGGGCCAATAAGGCCAGAATAATAACTTGTATATTGAACATAGGCGGACAAGGCCATACAATCTTTTACGTATATGACATCTGTCTACAAGACTCTAAGAAAACACAATTTTCATAAAGGTCAGGATAGAGTCCCGCCATACCAAACAATACACGTCTAAGTCATACTAACCAAACAAGCAACTCTGAAGCAAATGGAGTGCACCAACATCTTCCACTGAGTTGATATCCTACTTGGAGGGCTCCGACTTGTTTATCGGGACCTGCGGGCATGAAACGCAGCGTCCCCAGAAAAAAGGGACATCGGTACAAATAATGTACCGAGTATGTAAGGAACACAAATAAGTACATAACTCTGTCATGCATATAGAGTAAATGACTCAACCTATAAGTCCGGATAACTCTGTAAATCATGAAATACTTATAGTGTCATGCATATGCATATGAATGTCATGTCGTTCATAGGTACATGTGTTCATAACGTCATCAAGCCTCTGAGGGCATCCCATCATATCATCTCGGGCACTGTGGGCAAAATCATCAAAGTATACCAGCTGATATCTCGGTACGTCACAAGACCATTATGCCTCTGATTAATACCATGATATAAAATTTACCAACTTACGTATTTTTGAGACCCATGAACAGATGATAGAATAATATGACACATAGGAAATCAAGAACATAAGCATCTCTAGTATTTCTATGAATAGAGTCATTTATGAAAGTTGTGCATTTGCTCGTTTCGATCGTGTCGTATAGATCATGCCAAAATGAAAGAAAGGATATCCTTAACATACCTGAACCGATCTTTTTGACAATCCTTCCAACAGATGCCAATCGCGATGGAACACGTAAGGGTGGATCGGAGTGGGGGAAAATCCGTATGATATTCTTGATATCATAGCACGTTATTTCTTATCCGACTAATATTCACTTCATAATCTACATCATCGAAAAATTCTCTCGGCCTTCTTCTATCATGTCTTCAAAATTTCTCCAAGTTATATCATTAATAAAGAAGGCAAACAAAGGTAAACAAAGGACTTATTATGCATTTTGGTGTTATGCCCAAAATAAAGTCATGTCTAAAGACTTTTATGTGAAAAGAATGGGTTTTATGTGTTATGTCCAAGACAAAGTCTTATCCCCAAGACTTTCACGTGTAAAGAGGTGTCGTTATGTGTCATATCCAAAACAAAGTCTCATCCAAAGAGTCATAATAACTTAACCCTTTGCTGCCACGTTGAAACTTATCCAAATGACAATCCAAAATATTTTAATTAATTACCAATTTGTTAATTAACTTGGTAATTCCCCACGAATCCAACAATAAATCAATTACCCACATAATTAAAAATTATTTCAAATTACTTAAAATACTACTCACTTTTAACCAACTTTATATATCTTGTAATTACGGTCATGTGGTACCTTGTATGGCACTAGTCCATAAATACAAGGTATTATAGCTTGGACCGTATTTTATCCCCAAATGTCAAACTTTGAAGAAACTCATTTTCTTTGATTTTCTTACTCTCTCTCCTTCATGAACTTACTCATCACTTATTTGTAATAGCATAATGCTTATAATCTCAAAATAATCTCATTCCCGAACTCACGTCGGTTAACTTACGACGAAACTTTAACGTACGAAAATGCGGGATATAACGTCTTATTTCCAAGCTTTCATAGATATACTTATGGCATATTTTTAAGTACGAAAACATGGGGTGTAACACAAACAACGTCGTTTTAGTAACGCTTAATCCCCACCGTTGATCCTAGGTGATCTAACGGTCCTGAAATCCCCTACCCCAGGCCTTATAACTGTCCGAAATTACACCCCCAACCCCCAAATCCTCACAGACCCCCCTCCTCTCTCTCAAACCCTAACGCCGTCCGCCGTCTCCGCCGCCGAAATTCACCTTGTGGTGGCAGCTCACCTCCAAAGTTTCACCCTATACTCCTCACACCCCCCCCAATCCATAATCTACCGTTAGTTTCCCCAAAATCCGCACCAAACTCGTCAAATTTTAGATCTAAAAATCCATAAAACCTAAAATCATCCCCATCTTGGTCTATTTTCAAACCTGCCTCAGCTAGAGCTTTAACCAACATTATCAAAGGTTTTCATTTAAAATTCATCAATTTGGGGTTATTGACATTTGCTCTCCAGTAGCCGGAATTCCGACCAGCCGACTGCCTCAAACCTCCATCTCTTTTTTATGTGGCATGAGATAAGAATTATTGTATGTAGCACTGGCCTTGTAAAGAAATTCTCACCAGTGCTCGTGTCATAATTCTCATTACTTGGCGAAGTTCATTTAGCCCGCTGGATGCCGCCTCTGCTGATTTTTTCAAGTTTCAATTTGGTAAAATCTCGCTCATATTTCCTCGCCGATTCCGATTTTTTCTTTCTTTCTTCTTTTGCTTTTGGCTTGTGTGTCGTTGTTATGTGCGTTTGGTTCCATATAAGTCATAAGGTTTTGATTCTGAAAGTTTTGGGCCAAGTGGTATGTAACACCTGCATTTGAGTTTGGATTAATCAAGAGTTTAATTGGGAGTGTGAGGTATATCTTCATAGTTAGTTTTGTTGGAATTATCATTTGAACTACCTGCTTAGTGATGCATCAATTGTTGTTCCCACCTCATTTCAATCCGACTCATGCTTAGTTTTTAAAAATGTTGAAATACTTTGTTTATTATAATCGCCCATTAGGTTAAAGTGCACAATGGTTTGCTTCTTTTGATCTTTGCCCTGTTTTATTTGTCCTAGTTTGTAAACTATTAGGGACTTATTGGAGTTAACTGAAATAAAGGAATATAGGAGGGTCTTAGAATTATTTTTAGAAAAGAAAATATCTGGAAAATAAAAGAAGCTTCTAAAAGGGATAGCTGTCCAAAAGTTGTTAACAAAAGATGCTGAAAAATTGTACAGCTGTCCATTTTTCTGTTTTACAAAAGATGCTATTTTCCTAATTTTAAGGGAGCTGACAGATTCTTTTTGAATCCTATCCCATTTCCTAAAGCACATGCTTGCATTCTATAAAAAGAGGACTCCTACTCTCATTTGATACGCGAACATTCAGCATATCCACCCCCAAATACCCACAGATTCTTGACACTAATCTTCTGAGAAAATCTAGAAGTCCTTTCTTTCTAGCTTATTTTCCACACTGATTTAAAAAAGGGCAAAACAATCTAAAAATAAAAAAGATGGTTAAACTTCAGTTTGAAATACATATTTTATCTTATTTCTTTGATGGGGTTTCTGTTGCTATCATTTGCTGGTTTAGCTGAGATCTTGAGACTGTTTTCTGCCATTTCCTGCTTTTGATCTTGCTGAATCCATCCATTGTTAGTTTTCTTAGCCTTTATTTGACAAAAGTTCAGTTTTTTATGAATTTAAGTACACATCTCACACTTGTACTTCTATTTTTTATTTGAGATGAAATGTTGGCTATTCTTTGAAGTTATTTGTTGAAATGGTGTAAAATTGTTGTTTACTTGTTTTAAACATGAATGGCTATGAGCTTGTTAGGTGTAAGATTGAAAACCTGCTATGGATTTGCATGTTAAGGACAACTATCGCAACTTCATGACTAGAATTGTAACTGATATCACATGTTCGTTTAGACCTCAACATGTATATCTCTGTGTCAAACACTTGCTGTTTATATATGAGCACTACTAAAATGTGAGCCTGCTTTCATGGTTTCTGATAGACTAAAGTCTAATGCTTGATTTGAAGGTCAATAATTGTGAATCTAGCCACCTATTGGTTCGATTTGCAATTTAAGGCTTGAGCGAAGTTGCACCTCTCTCGGATCTTTGTTGCTTGGGTTTGCTATCCATTAAGATCAGTTAGAGTAGTGATCATAGTGAGGTTTTGTCATATTCTGTAATGAGGGATGGATGTTGTGATTTTAAGCGTACAGTGATGTATTACATAATTGACAGTGTATTTGCTTAAGTGATTGTTTAGAAGTTCATTTGTTCAATTGTTTATTTATTTTGTTAAAGCTATAGTACTTCCATATGCCTCAGATGCTCTGTTTGTGGCCTAAAGCTATATTGTTTTCAATTTAACTAGAACTGTTTTGGAAATAGCATGAAGGAAACATGTATGTGCTCGATATGCTCACAGATCTTGGATGTATTTGCTTAATTCATGTAATAATCCTAAGCTATTATTAAGTTTCTCTAAATTTATCTTGTCTTGGATTGATTAATAGACACTGTGGTGGTAGGTGCAAGTTTTTGGTCTAAATTTCAATTCATATCTATATTTTGTTTGTTTATTAATCTGATGGATTCGAAAAGATCCCATAAGAAGAGGCCTAGTGTCACGACCCAATTTTCCGGACCCGGTCGTGATGGCGCCTCTCGTGAAGACAAGGCCAGCCAGAACAAACGGAACACCTCTTTTAAACAATTAATTAACATAAGCAAATCTAAAACATATTTAAGATAGCCATAATTGCGGAACAGCGATAATAACAAGGAAAAACCAATCCCGACACAGCCCAAATCGGGGTGTCACAAGTCACGAGCATCTATCAGAGTATAAATACAACTACAAGGCCTAAAATATACAAAAGAGAACTGACAAACATAAGGAAGAAATGCGGTGCTGCAAACGCTAGCAGTCACCTCGCTAAACTCCGATAAACTTATCCTTCGATCAACTCAAACCCGATACCGGGTGAACAAATACCTGCATCTGCACACGAGGTGCACAGAGTAAAGTGAGTACTCCAACTCAGTGAGTAATAAAGGTAAATAACAACTGAGCAGTAAGAAATCACGTAAAGCAACCAACATGCTGTATAGAAGCAGTATACAATCCTTTGAGAAAAACAGTGAAGCTGTGAAATCTTTAGAAATATCTTGGCTCAGTTTAAACCTCTTCGAAAATGATCTTTTCAACAGTCACGAAATGATTTCAAACAGTTTGTGCCGATAAACACAGAAAATCCGCCCCTCGGGCACAAATACCACATAACAGGTAAGATGACCAGCAAATATGAAAGATGAACACATGAAAGTTCGCCTCTCGGGCTATATCTCAGAACTGTACCAGCCCCTCGGGCTACCTCACAATCACTCGTATCAGCCCCTTGGGCTATCTCACCATCACTCATATCAGCCTCTCGCGCTCACTCTCAACATAGTATCAATCACTCAGAACAATAGATACCTGCGCTCACTGTGGGTGTGCAGACTCCGGAGGGGCCCCTTACGGCCCAAGCGCTATATCAAGCCACCTCGTGGCATCATCACTCGGCACTCGGCCTCACATTACTCGGCACTCGGCCTCACATCACTCAAGCCACCTCGTGGCATATAAATGTATCTCAGGCCCTCGGCCTCATATCACTCAGCATATCCTCACATATGGCCCTCGACCTCACTAGGTCCGAAAATCATCACAAGCCCCTCGGGTATTAGTAAAACAGTAGTTCTCAGCCCAAAATATTATTTAGAAATATCATTTAAGTTTCAAATATGAGTAAAAGTGGCTGAGTTTGTAAAACAGTAGATATCAACAGGACTGAGTTCAAGTAATAGATCAAAATAGTGAGGAAATAGTGATAAAAATCCCCGAAGGGTTCAAGTAATTGGCACGAAGCCCAAATATGACAATCAGCCCAAATCATGGCGATAACAAATATGTTTCAGTCAAATACACGGTAAAATCATCAATCGGGATAGACCAAGTCATGATCCCTAGTAGTAAAAGACCCCATGCTCATCATCCAGCGCGTGTCTCACCTCAATATAGCACTACGATGTGCAATCCAGGGTTTCAAACCCTCAGGATATCATTTACAATCATTACTCACCTCGAACTAGCGAAATCTCTAGCTCGCGACGCCTTTGCTCCTCAAATCGGCCTCCACGCACGGAGAATCTATCCAAAATCAAAACGAATATATCACAATATGCTAAGGGAACAAAGCCCAAGCGAAAACAATCGAGAAATATCAAAAATCCCAAAATTAGCAAAACCCGAGCCCCGGGCTCACTTCTCGAAACTTAGAATTTTTTACATCAATAGATTCCTTATCTTCCCACGAGTTCATACATATCAAGAACTCCCAAATCCGAGCTCAAATGGCCTATCAAATCCCAATTTAAAATCTCCGATTTCCAAGCCCTAGTTCTTCAATTTTAGGGTTAATTTCCATGAATTTCAAGGTGGATTTCACCATATAATCAAGTTTTAAGACAAAGATTCTTACCTCAAGTCGATTCCTCTTGTATCCCTCTTTCATCTCCTCCAAAAATCTCCAAAAACGAGCAGCCATGGGTGAAAATAGACCCAAAATCGCGGATGGAATGAAGTTATAACCTTCTGCCCAGCACATTTCGCTTCTACGGAAAATTATCCGCTTCCGCGGTCCCGCTTCTGCGCACCACGTGCCGCTTCTGCGGCTTCCACTAACGTCCAAACCTTCCGCTTCTGCGGTCCTTCGCTCGCAAATGCGGTTCCGCTTCTGCGGAAAAACCACCGCATCTGCGGAGCCTGCTGCACCAACCAAAACCGCTTCTGCGGTCTTCTCTTTGCACCTACGATGTCGCTTATGCGGTCCCATTTCCGCAGAAACGGAAATACCAGAAGCAGTAGCCAAATCAAAATCTCCCAAGTCCAAAACTCTCCGTTAGCCACCCGGAATCACCCCGAGGCCCCCCGGGACCTCAACCAAACACACCAACACCTCCTATAACATCATTCAAACTTGTTCCAATCATTAAAGCACCTCAAACAACACCAAAACCATCAACTTACATCGAATTCAAGCCTAAGTTCTTCTAGAACATCCGAAACACGCATTCGACCAAAAACCCTACCAAACCACGTCCGAATGACCTGAAATTTTACATACACATCCCAAATCACTTAATAAAGCTACAGAAACTCTCGAAATTCCATTCCGACCCTCGGATCAAAATCTAACCTATCAACCGGAATTCGCCGAAATACTAACTTTGCTAATTCAAGCCAAATCCTTCCACAGACTTCCAAAATGCATTCCGATCGTGCTCCTAAGTCATAAATCACCTAACGGAGCTAGCCAAATCATAAAAACTCTGATCTGAGCTCATATACAAATAAGTCAACTCTTGGTCAAACCTTCCAAATTTAAAGCTTTCAACTGAGACTCTTCTTTCAAATTCATTCTGATTTTTTCTGAAAACCAAAACCAACGATCTACATCAGTCATAATACATCACACGGGGCAAGTCATGCCCAAGAACTGACGATCAACGTGCAAAAGCTCAAAACGACCGGTCGGGTCGTTACATCCTCCCCCACTTAAACACACGTTCGTCCTCGAACGTACCCAGAGTTGTTCTAAAAGCCAAACACTCGCTGAATAACCTTACCATGCATATACCCGGGGGTGATCCCACGTCACCCTATCTCATATAGGTCCGATAACACAACATAGCTGAAATTGCACAATCCATCCTAGACAATAAACCATAGAACCACACTTTCACTTCTGAAACCATCAATACGATCAGAACCTCACACCTATACTCTGAATAGTCCCTAACCAGCTATAATAGCCCATGCCTGCAACCTCAGGTGCAATTATATGATATACCACATAACTCAAACACATGCAGTGATAACTTCCATTCACAGCAGCTGCCCACAACAACCAAAATACAGATAGAAAACCTCTTATAAGCTAAAGCCTCATTCCAACACTTTCATATACTTCCAACGATAAATGAAACACGCAATAAACCATAACCATTTCTCAGATCAACCATTCATGAGGTCATTTCTCCTCTGGCAATTACCATAGAAAATTTTGAACCGAACCTCGATATTTACCCATCAAACATGCTGAAATCGAATCCGTTTGTATTCATTAATGATCCCCACGATCTCTTTTGACCAAACACACCACCCTGGTGACATGACACATCAATACGGGCCTAAGCCACGACATGCATAACTACGCGCACCAATAAGCAACAGTCCGAACATACTCAAATAATGAAAATGACACAATTGAAAGAGCTGTACCTCAAGCTCACCAGTACCACCACAACACAAGGCTGGGGATCCGTCTCACATCATATAATAGAACACACGAATCTATCCCGCAAGATCATATCTCCACATAGCTTCGCGGCAATGCACGATCCTACCCAAACACTGCTCCGCTTGAAACACCTCAAGTTACTATGCTCGAAAGCGACAACCACGCACCATTTGACGTCTGGAACCAAAGCACATCATCATACCCACGGTGAGACAAACAACAGATACCACGCAACCCAATAGGTCATAACCGATACTCCATTCACCGAGCAACACCCAATAACTCTTCCCGCTCGACTTCCACTATGAACCCCCAATAGAACCACACCACATGTGCCCCTAACCAACAAATCTTAACGTCTCACAACAGAGAAAAGCAACTCATAGATCTCCCCAGATCACTAACCAGCTCAATGACGATCAAATCAACCTATCCCTCAACAATACAATTCGGGGCCAACCAAGCCGACTCAAGCTAGAACATGCATCCACATTGGCCTGCCAACGAACTCGTCATCAAGGAAGCCTGAAGCTGCTCCTTCCACCACTACAACTCCTACCGGAGCCATACGATACGGTGCCCGGCACCAAATCAATGCTGAAATCCACAACCTCGCCCGGCGACATGCCCGGCCACAAGAAATGCATCCGAAAAGTGTCTCAACACCGGAACTGAATCAATGGTAGAAACCTCTGCACTGACATCCATCACGAAGGCCCAATTAAGAAAAGCAATCCTTCCCAGACGTCCGCTGGGTCTTTGAAATATAAACCACTTTGCTAGAACATAATCCGACGCACCTCGCCACTCAACCCGTGGCGTTTCCGGCATAGCCCATAGCGCAATAGTCTAGTATAACCCAACACCGAGACAATCAGTCTACCCCCCAATATCATATCCAAAATCTAACTTACCAAGCAAAGAAAGATCCACTCGGGCTTCCAAATCCCGGTAGTTGCTAAATAGTGCCGATACACACGATCTACAACCACATCATAGCCTGCATATGAGAACTTCCGTCTCCACATATCCATTCCCAATTTCGCCGTCCGAACACATGCACACCTTTAATACCCAATCATTCCACGATAGATACTCTAAAATTTCCTTGTGCCACCAGCAAACCCAAATACCACCAGTCGATCCAACAAGAAAATGCCGCAATACTACCGAATATCATCAGTTTAATCACATTGCCCTTTTCCTGAGACATATACTCTCGTCAAATCACTTCCAATTAGCAGTACCATTTCCTTCGTTATCTGAGGCTACCCGTTGCCTAAGAGTTGTATGAACTTCCTTTCAGAACTGAACTGTAACCTAGCGCACGCCAGTCTCGGTCCTCTACAACATACCGCATATACCTTACCATCCAAGGACAACATGAAAACTTTTATCTCCCTTCTGAGCTACAAACATCTGCGCACTCAACTAGTCAAGAACTCCCATTGATCCCATCTAGAAGAAAATCATTACACATCCCATGCCTCTCACATTTGTAGAAAATGCACTTCTCCAACCACGGTAGAAATCAATAAGAACTCTTTAAATTCCGTTTGCACAAATTAAACTGCCAGGACTGAATCCTTCTAACTAGACCAAGCTAAGCAAGCCATCGAAACCCAAGAGCATTGCTGCAAAATACCTGTAAGAACCCATTACCTCGAGCACATACAAAGAATTAATCGTATCCTTACCATACCGATTCGGTCTACTATCAAGCTACTCCATCCATCTAAATTTCCTTCCGATTCATCATCAACTTGATATTTTCTCTTGCTGTAGCACCACAATGCCTCAACCCAGGCTTACCACACGAGACCCAAGCATAAACCACACTGTCTGAAACCCGTAAACCGCTGAATACTCTTTTTCAAATATTCCCAGAACACCACATTCCAAAATACTTTACTCTAAAGAACTTCCTGTGAATCTAAATCCATTACCTTTACTTTCCTGATACTGATGCATAGAATCCCATAATTAACATAAAAATACCACAAATCTGAACCTCTTCCAATGAAAACACAGTTTCTGACCACACATGCAACTTTGAAATACCCGATTGTTCCCTGTAGAATCTTGAACATATTAGAGCCATCCTCGCACGTCATTCACTCTTATTCAAACTGCAACTTACCTGACCTAACGAACCGAACCACCCGTGCCTCATTGGCACTTCGATACCGCAAAAGGAAATCCTCATCCCCATACAACCAAGCAACTTCCTGCTCTATGCGCCGAGCATTCTTTACCGACAACACTCTTGACATTCTGTGATTCTCATACCCTATGAAGCATAATATAACCTTTATCAAAATTTTCCTTTACTCTAGCCATAGATAATTCACTCGTACGCCCCAAACTGGAACTAACGTAGCACCTAACCTTGGAATCAACTGTTCACAGTAGACTCCCCCACTTGGCTCGAAGCCATAGATTAAGATACACTCAATAACTCATAACACTTTTACTCTAGTGATGCCACAATACCATAGTGAGATTAAACTCAAATCATTTATAAGTTTGTGAAAACACAGATCATCCAGTACTGCAAATCTTCTGCCAATCTCGCATTCATCCCCGCAGCAGCTAGGCCCACTCTCTTAAGCGACCCAAAATATCAAATTTCAACACGTACTTTTCACTTACACATGAGATCTTCAAACATACACATGAGGATCACACCACCTGCTTCGCCTCAATCTAACGTTTCTGCATACCTTCCACCGTCATACACATTACACAGTCATTTAGTCTTCCTGAGTCTGAACTCATACCGCAACATGAAATTTACTTCACTCCCAACTAAGAGACACGAACAGATTCTTCACGCGCCCATAACTCGGAGCTACACATCCATTCACAATGGAAATCAAACACTTAATAGCTCATCTATCATCCAGCAGACCTTCTCCGTCACTTCCAAGTCACATAGATACATCTCGCAGTACTAATACACTCTTCACATAGCTACCCAGCCTTCACTTCCACTGATAGGGACAATACCGAACATATAAGCTCAAAACACTTATTCACACAATCAGCACCTCGGTGCTCAAGCCATAGGCAAAGTTCTGGCCTCAAATCCTCCAGACTGGCCTAACCTAAACTTACAGAGATTAGATCTCGCCCCTCGATCGGGGAATAACTAGCCATCAAGGCACATCTGATACTGAGCGCTCATGCGCGCATACGAATGCGTGGAAGGAATTTCAAGAGTTTCTTTTTACGCTGAAGCAAGGACGCCCGATAAGAATTCAAGAATATGAAGTTTTCCTACAGGTTCTGCAGCCTCTCGAGGATAAATACAGACGTCTCTGTACCGATCCGCGAGACTCTACTAAACCTGCTCATGACTAGTGAGACCTAGTAACCTAGGCTCTGATACCAACTTATCACGACCCAATTTCCCGAACCCGATTGTGATGGCGCCTCTCGTGAAGACAAGGCCAGCCAGAACAAATGAAACACCTCTTTTAAACAATTAATTAACATAATCAAATCTAAAACATGTTTAAGATAGCCATAATTGCGGAAACAGCGATAATAACAAGGAAAAACCAATCCCGACATAGCCCAAATCGGGGTATCACAAGTCACGAGCATCTATCAGAGTATAAATACAACTACAAGGCCTAAAATATACAAAAGAGAACTGACAAACATAAGGAAGAAATGTGGTGCTGCGAACGCTAGCAGTCACCTCGCTAAACTCCGATAAACTTAGCCTCCGATCAACTCAAACCCGCTACCGGGTACCTGCATCTGCACACGAGGTGCAGGGAGTAAAGTGAGTACTCCAACTCAGTGAGTAATAAAGGTAAATAACAACTGAGCGGTAAGAAATCACGTAAAGCAACCAACATGCTGTATAGAAGCAGTATACAATCCATTGACAAAAATAGTGAAGTTGTGAAATCTTTAGAAATATCTTGGCACAGTTTAAACCTCTTTGAAAATGATCTTTTCAACAGTCACGAAATGATTTTAAACAGTTAGTGCCGATAAACACAGAAAATCCGCCCCTCGGGCACAAATACCACATAACAGGTAAGATGACCAGCAAATATGAAAGATGAACACATGAAAGTTCGCCCCTCGGGCAATATCTCAGAACTGTACCAGCCCCTCGGGCTACCTCACAATCACTCGTATCAGCCCCTCCGGCTAGCTCACCATCACTCATATCAGCCTCTCGGGCTTACTCTCACCATAGTATCAATCACTCAGAACAATGGATACCCGCGCTCACTGTGGGTGTGCAGACTCCGGAGGGGCCCCTTACGGCCCAAGCGCTATATCAAGCCACCTCGTGGCATCATCACTCGGCACTCGACCTCACATCACTCGGCATTTGGCCTCACATCACTCAAGCCACCTCGTGGCATATAAATATATCTCAGGCCCTCGGCCTCATATCACTCAGCATATCCTCACATATGGCCCTCGGCCTCACTAGGTCCGAAAATCATCACAAGCCCCTCGGGCATTAGTAAAATAGTAGTTCTCAGCCCAAAACATCATTTAGAAATATCATTTAAGTTTCAAATCTGAGTAAAAGTGGCTGAGTTTGTAAAACAGTAGATATCAAAAGGACTGAGTTCAAGTAATAGATCAAAATAGTAAGGAAATAGTGATAAAAATCCCCGAAGGGTTCAAATAATTGGCACGAAGCCCAAATGGCCTTTCAAATCCCAATTTAAAATCTCCAATTTCCAAGCCCTAGTTCTTCAATTTTAGGGTTAATTTCCATGAATTTCAAGGTGGATTTCACCATATAATCA
Source organism: Nicotiana attenuata (assembly GCF_001879085.1). Classification (NCBI taxonomy): domain Eukaryota; kingdom Viridiplantae; phylum Streptophyta; class Magnoliopsida; order Solanales; family Solanaceae; genus Nicotiana; species Nicotiana attenuata. Next base: position 12,281,320 of record NC_031991.1, read on the forward strand.
AGTTTTAAGACCAAGATTCTTGCCTCAAGTTGATTCCTCCTGTATCCCTCTTTCATCTCCTCCAAAATTCTCCAAAAACGAGCAGCCATGGGTGAAAATAGACCCAAAATCGCGGATGAAATGAAGTTATAACCTTCTGCCCAACACATTTCGCTTCTGCGGAAAATTTTCCGCTTCTGCGGACCACGTGCCGCTTTTGCGGCTTCCACTAACGTCTGAAACATCCGCTTCTGTGGTCCTTCGCTCGCAAATGCGGTTCCGCTTCTGCGAAAAAACCACCGCATCTGCGGAGCCTGCTGCACCAACCAAAATCGCTTCTGCGATCTTCTCTTCGCACCTGCGATGCCGCTTCTACGGTCCCACTTCCGCAGAAGAGGAAATACCAGAAGCAGCAGCCAAATCAAAATCTCCCAAGTCCAAAACTCTCCGTTAGCCACTCGGAATCACCCCGAGGCCCCCCGGGACCTCAACAAAACACACCAACACCTCCTATAATATCATTCAAACTTGTTCCTGATTAAAGCACCTCAAACAACACCAAAACCATCAATATTACATCGAATTCAAGCCTAAGTTCTTATAAAACTTTCGAAACACGCATTCGACCAAAAACCCTACTAAACCACGTCCGAATGACGTGAAATTTTAGACACACTTCCCAAATCACTTAACGAAGCTACAACAACTCTCAGAATTCCATTCCGACCCTCGGATCAAAATCTCACCTATCAACCAAAATTCGCCGAAATACTAACTTTGCTAATTCAAGCCAAATCCTTCCACAGACTTCCAAAATGCATTCCGATCGCGCTTCTAAGTCATAAATCACCTAACGGAGCTAGCCAAATCATAAAAACTCCAATCCGAGCTCATATACAAATAGGTCAACTCTTTATCAAACCTTCCAAATTCAAAGCTTTCAACTGAGACTCTTCTTTCAAATTCATTCTGATTTTTCCTGAAAACCAAAACCAACGATCTACATCAGTCGTAATACATCACACGGGGCAAGTCATGCCCAGGAATTGATGATCAACGTGCAAAAGCTCATAACGACCGGTCGGGTCGTTACACCTAGGAGTCATGAGTCACGTTTTGGCCATGTAGAATCCGTCTCTTTCAAATTGTTTAACTGAAGCTTTTGAACAAGTAATTATTAAATGCTTTATCATGACCATTCACACTAACTCAAGCCTAGAAATATTTCGATGTATTTATTCTCTTTGGCAGTATAAGAATGATTAAGCCTCTGCTTCAACAATTCTCTTCATCCATGGCATTTTAATAATCTTAAATTTAGGTAGACTTTGAATATCATAGTTTGCTTTAGGCGTGTAATTAAATCATCACGGCTATGGTTACGGTGTCGCGCCCCCTTTTTCCTCGCGGAGTCCGGGTTTCGACATTCATTGGGGACAACTCATTTCCTGTTGGGAATTGGGCATGGAATTTGAAGAGTCGCCACCTAACGGATTTAAGGTGCATTAGGGCACGTAAAGCAAATAACTCAAAGACCGATTTGCATTACCAGAGATTGGGTAAGGGCTTGAAATAACCTTAAGGGGAAGGTGTTAGGCACCCCTCGAGGTCCACAACGGTGGGTCCTGGTAAAACTCGAATTAGGTGAATTAGTCATACAAATAGATAAAGAAAATTAGACAAATAGATATTACGTTTAAGGGGTAAAGGGGGTCCTAAGTTTTTTAGCCTATAGGATCACTTCTGTGCAATACTTGGTTATCGTCCCCAAGTTGGGGTGCTACACATAGCATTAGCGCACAGGTCATCATATCCTTTACTACCCGATTACCCTCCCCTTAGTGGTTATATAAGCGATTCTAATTGAACGTACCCTATGCATGCATTACCCGTCCCTTACTTATGGTCCTGGAGGTGTTTAGGACTTCTAGTTAAGGTGGATCTAGACTCTCCTATAGCGTTTAAAAGGAGAAAATCTATGTGACAAGCAAAACAAATAGAACTGTCAGGTAAAGGAACAATTGAAGGCTCACATTTTACCTCCGCAAATAAGCAGGCAATTGCATGTCTCAATCAACAGTATTTCAGACACTTTAGAAGTCCTATAGCAGGATATCTAGGTGAGCACAAAGCAGAAATTATGCAGTGTTTTATTAGAGTGAGGCAGATGGTACTCAATCAGTTGCCTACTGATTTTAGGACTAGCTGGATCTGGGCAGTTCACAAACAAAGCACGGTTTATAACTTTCAGATTTTAATCACCCTACAGGCTTGCCTAGGCGTGGATCAGAGATGTCCTATGAACATGATGTCTAATCATTACTCAGAACCGCAATAAACCAGTAAACACTTTTAAGCAGGAAGTTTGGCTCATTAGGTCCTATTGGCATGTTGTCTAGGTATAGAAATTGTTTTAAACTTACAGATATGGTATCTAAATGCAGAAATTGGTTTTAACCTCATAGACATGGTATCTAAATGCAGAAATTGGTTTTAACCTCATAGACATGGTATCTAAATGCATAAATTATTTTAAATTCATAGGCATTGTATCTGAATGTATTTAAGCAAACTAATATAACTGTAACCTATAGGTATGGTATCTAGAATGCGGGACTAAGTTTAAAATCATAGGCATAGCATCTGAATGTATATAAGCAAACAAACATCACAGCAACCTATCGGCATGGTATCTACCCTTTCCCAATAAAAATATATATAAGAATCCCTCCTAGTTTTACTAATATCCCCAATATCTGTTTACAAAGAAATTATAATTACAAACCAACATAAAAAATGAATTACAGAAGTAAAACTGCTAAAACTATAGGGAGCCTGAACAGGCCCAAATAGTGAACCTGAAAAGTCAGGCCTTCAACCAAGTATGAACATTCCAATACTCTCATAGTGCACCCAATGGTATCCTGGCGTGTCAAATACCCCGGCATGCTCACACCAGAAAACATTTCAAAGTAACCCTTTTTTGAGAAAGTTTGGAAAGCCAGACCCAGTGTGTCAAAGTTCAGAGGAGTTCATGGACTCCTAGGAAATGCTCACACTGGAGGGGCGGGATCCTAGGTGTTCTAAGAGTAGGAGTTGAAAACAGGAGGTAGTTTCAAGAAAATAGTTTTGGATCCTCAGGAAGTAAGGAGCAACTAGGGTCATTCAATTCTTATAACTCAAACAAAGGTTCCAGCAATTATACACAAACATGATCACTTAAAGTTTCAACTTAGTTTACTAGTTGTTACTAGGTGAGCAAACACTAAACAAAGACATGGCATGCTGGGATTAATCAGATAGTCACATTCAAAGGGGTAGCAGGGAGTGGGAGCAATAATGGTCAGGAGTTTGTGAGAGGTGAACATTTAAAAAACAAGCTAGAAAGAACATGCTAGTGGAGAAGTAAACAGACATAGGTCTAATTTAGATATGAGCAAGCATGCAGATTTGCTGAAAGCAGAAGCACATAGGTCTAGCTAATCAGAAGTAAACAGGCTGAAAGTGGGACACACATAGGTTTAATCAAACAGAAGTAGACATGCTATTGCAGTAAACACATAGGTTAAACAGAAGTAGACACACTGACCGCAGGGCAACACGTAGGTTTAATTGAATAGCAGGAAACATGCTGATCAGGAACAATAAATATAAAGCACATGGATCTAATAAAATAAAAGTAGACATGCTAATAACATGGCACATAGTTAAATTGAATAGCAGTAAACATGCTGAGGAGGAAAACATATAGGTTTGATTAAACAGGAGAAAAACATGCTGATTATAAGGAAACACATAGGTTTAATTGAATAGCAGTACTGGAAACATACCAGTTAAGGGATAGCAATGGAAGAGTGAAGCAAATAGGGTCTAAAGGTCTAGCCTTGGCTCCGAGCCGGCTAGAAAACGTAACAATAAAGAGCAGAAGATTGTGATAGAGGAAGAGAGCAAGAACTTTATGTACTTTTTTACGTCTATGTGCGTGTGTGTTAAAGAAAAAGAATGAGGCTTATATAGCACTCAGTATGAGTAGAGTAAATAAGATAAACCAGTTTGAAGGTTTGCAAATAAGGCAAAGAAAGCAGTCGGTCCATCAATTAGGCAAGACAGGGCCAATCAATAGGCAAAAAATCATGGGATTGTAACAAAAAATAACTCGGAATTGGAGTCAGAACACCAAAATCCAGCCAGTAGCAAGGTCAATTAGTCACACAAATAAGGTAAATAGGTAAATTAGTGATCATCCGGGGTTGGTAAAACAATCAATTTCCCTAAATTAAGCTCAGTAGGAACAAATAAGGCAAGTAACACCAATTAGGGGTCTCAGAATAAGGAAAGCAGACGAAAATACAGTGCATAATCATCTCAGCAAAACGAAACCCTAGATAGTTGGGTTAACCATTCAATTATTCAAAAAATAACATGCAAAACAATGAATTGATCAAACAAACTAAAGACTGAACATAGTTAGGCAAGAATCAGTGGAGGAGATGATCAAACACATAGGAACCTTTTAGAGAAGTTTTCGCGTTAACAGACGAGATGAAACCCTAATTCTGGGAAACTTTAGGATCGTCAACAGTAGGAAAAACAGAAGAAAAATGCCATAGAAACCCGAAACCTTTTCATATCTACAGAGTCTAACCAGCACATAATGAGGAACCAAAAATCCTAATATAACAGGATACCAAAATCGATTAACAATAAAGAAAATAAGAGATTTCAAAAAGGAAACTACTGATAAACACAAAATCACTCAAGATCTACAAATATCTGGACAGATCCGCGTACAAAAAGGTTAGGGTTTTGAGAAGAAAAAGGGGTGGGGTAAAGGAAATCTGGTGTTGAACCAAAGATTCGAACCATAAACACAAGATAATAGCACTCACAAACGGAGATGACCGTAGGCAGACTCTTAAACGGTTTCGAACAAAATCTAGGTTGGATCTATTAGAGATCCCTTCATGAAATAACAAAATCGAACAACCAGAAGAAGTAAGAGGCTAGTAGGCAAATCACCAAGGAATCCCATGGAACGGGTAAGAATCGAAACTCTTGGGGGAGAATTTAGGCGGCGGCGCTAGGGTTAGGGTTGGTCTCAGAGAGAATCAGAGAAGAAGGGGGATTCAAGAGCGGCTGGGTGTGAGAAATGATCAGGGTTAAGGGGTCCTTTGAGTTAAAAAAGGAAAGGATGAATAGGGGCCTTTGATCTCAGAGATCAACGACCAAGATTAGAGGGGTTTGGGGCCGGGTAGAGGTCTTTAGGTTTGGGCTGGGGTGATTTGGGCCAGGGTTTAATTAAGTTGGATTGTGGGGGGGGGGGGGGGGTTCCGATTTTGGGTATAAATTAGGGGCTATTTGTTAAATACCCATTTTTACTAAATAAAATAATTTCAAAAAATAGCTAATTAAATGATAAAAAATGATTTTCATGCATGAAGGTGATTTAAGATAATTACTTAATACTATAAAAATATAGAAAGTCATTTTCTATATGGATAATGTAGTTATGCATATGTATAGGGTATTATTGCAAAATATGCAATTAAAGTCCAAAAATGCAAATGTAATTGTAAAAAAAATACAATTAAAATATTTCAACACTTATATGAGCCTAAATGATGAATTTAGATGATTAAATCATCATAAAGTAATATGAGGATATTTATATAAATAAAAGAATGCAGAAATAAATTGATTTAAGGCCTTTAATAGTTATAGAAAAATTGTAGAAACATTTCTGCATGTATGCACAATTTTTTGAAAGTATGCATGCATATCTTTAAATATATGAGGGAAAAATTGGATATCAACAGCTACCCCTCTTTACCCAGGAAGGATGAAAGAGTTTTCGGGTAAAGAAATGATGATCGATTTTGACCGAATGGGTGTTTTGAAAAAAAAATAGAGGCCAAACCCTGGTCTCTGAGTTGCCTACATATCCCTGGTTTTAGAAGAATCAGGACACGTGTAGCTCTTGACCCAACGGTGAATGAAGCCGATGGAAAAGGTTCTTTTGTGAAGTGTAATGTCGGATGGAGTTATGATTGTGAGTTTGGAGTGTAGCGGATGTATTATAGGGCAGATATCTGAATTGTCACAGAGTAAGGTGGGTAATTGATGGGAATAGATTATAACGGCAAAATGAAAATGGTATGACCGGAAACTGGAGCGAAGGTAGCTCCTGCTTGAAGAACGGTTAAATCATGGATTACCTGCAAAACATAAAATACGATGCATGCAAGTATATAAAGTATTGCGAGAATTTAAACATGATGCAAATTCCCTTTGGACCATGAAGACTGTCTTTGGACGGTGAGGATGACGTCCTTAGACTATGATGTCCCGGGCCATGAATTAGGAGATAGGAGATTCGCAGGCCATGAAATGATGTTCTCGGGCTATGCAAATGGTGCCTACGGATTATGATGCCTTCGGATTCTGATGCCTTTGGATAGGTTAGCTATATGTTAGCCCATGAAGTGCAGAGACTTGATACTAAAAGTGATAGCAAGACAAAGCTTAGTCATGTGCGGAGTTTGGGGGCAGAGCTTAGCCCGAGGGAAGAAGATAGTGCAAAGTTTAGAATAGAGCAACATTTATGCAGGGCGGAACAATGCTTAGTCCCGTGAGAAGGTAGTGCTTAGCCTTATGCAAATGCGGAGGCAAGGCTTAGCCTCATGTAGATAGGGAGACAGAGCTTAGTCTCATGCTAAGAGAAGCAAATGCTTAGCCTTATGAAAATGTGGGAGGCAGGGTTTAGCCTCATGCAAGATTTGAGACAAGGCATAGTCTCGTGCAAAGAGAATACAATGCTTAGCCTATGCAAATATGGAGGCAAGGCTTAGCCTCATGCAAGATTCGAGATAAGGCTTAGTCTCATGCAAAGAGAAGGCAATGCTTAGCCTTATGCAAATAGGGAGGTAGGGCTTAGCCTCATACAAGATTTGAGACAGGGCTTAGTCTCATGCAAAGAGAAGGCAATTCTTAGCCTTATGCAAATATGGAGGCAGGGCTTAGCCTCACGCAAGAGTTGAGTTTGGGCTTAGTCTCATGTAAAGGGAAAGCGATGCTTAGCCTTATGCAAAATGTGGAGGCAGGGCTTAGCCTCATGCAAGCTTTGAGACAGGGCTTAGTCTCACGCAAAGAGAAGGCAATGCTTAGCCTTATGCAGATATGGAGGCAAGGCTTAGCCTCATGCACGATTTGAGATAGGGGTTAGTCTCATGCAAAGAGAAGGCAATGCTTATCCTTATGCAAATATGGAGGCAGGGCTTAGCCTCATGCAAGATTTGAGATAGAGCTTAGTCTCATTCAGTGGGCAAATAGCAAGTAGGAGAAGAATATTTCTTAGCTGGAGATATATTTGCGTCTGGTGGTCTGATTGTTATGAGGGTAGCGATTTTGATATGTGTATACTTGTGAATACTCTTGTTATGTTTAATGTGCCTGCATCCAAAGAAAAGTTGTGAGTTTTGTAGGGAGGTTGGTTCGTGCCTTCGTCTGCTTGCTTTGCTTTGCTCTGTTCTGGAGGGCCTGTTCGAGTTACCCTGAGTAACACCTGGCTGCCATAGAAATAAAGTTTTCGAAAATATGCACTTATTGATGAAATAGAGTTATTTTAGAAAACATAGTGGTATGTAATATCAAGTAAATTAGATGAATTAATGACTGTAACACTTTTAGAGACATTGCAGCTTCCTTGCAATAGAATTTTGAGGGCCCTCCTCAAAATTCTACCCCAGTTTGAGCCTTCGGCCATTCTACGTGCAACGAAATTTGTTGGATCTGCTCCGGAATATTGAGAATCCTTCTCAAAATTTTGCCCTAGTTAGTTAACCATTTTCTGACTTTCTGGCATATGATGGCGTCAGCTGGACTTGTTCCGGAATTTTGAGGGTCCTCCTCAAAATTCTTCCCCAATTTTTGGTTCTGAGGGAAAATAGAGATTTTATTAAGATATAACCGAACCCACAGGGCTGCCTACGTATCCCCTCTTAAACGGGAATCAGGTCAAGCGTAGTTCAGTAACATCAGATGAATGAATGCAAACGATCTAAACATAATATCTCTTGACTGCATCTGAATTGATAGGTTTTGACCAAACTTCTCCGTCCATTTCTGCAAGTATGAGTGGTCCTCTTGTTAGCACCTGGTGAACCATGTAAGGACCTTGCCAGTTGGGGTGAAAATTTCCCTTTGGCTTCGTGCTAGTGGGGGAAGATGCGTTTTAGCACCAACTGCCCCGGTGTGAATTGTCTTGGTCTGACCCTTTTGTTGAAAGCTCTGGACATTCTATTCTGATAAAGTTGAGCATGACATACTATGTTCATTCTTTTTCCATCCAGATCTGGTGATAACCCACAAAGCAATCTATAAAGGATTGGAGTTCATGCTTGGCGCAATTGTCGATCAGGATGTGTATATTTGGCAAGAAAACGTTCTTGGGACTTGCTCTATTTAAATCCCGATAGTCAACACACACCCTGACTTTCCCATCTTTCTTCGAAACCGATACAATATTAGCTAACCAGGTTGGGTACTCAACTACTCTGAGGACTTTGCTTTTTATTTGCTTAGTGACTTCCTCCTTGATTTTCAGGCTCATATCTGGTTTGAACTTTCTGAGTTTCTGCTTCACCGGCGGACACATTGGATTGGTAGGCAACTTATGAGCCACTATGGATGTGCTCAGACCGGTCATGTCATCATATGACCATGCAAAGATATCCTCATATTCTTTCAAGAAACGAATGTACTCTTCCTTCTCTGACGGTGATAAGTGAATGCTTATGCGAGTCTCCTTGACAGTTTCGGCGTCACCCAAATTGATTGCTTCGATTTCGTCCACGTTGGACTTAGGTTTGTTCTCAAAGTTCTCAACTTCCCTGACAACTTCCTCAGGTATTTCATCTTCTACTGCTGAGTCACTATTCTTATAACCCGTTGTCTCATTACATGTCACAGTCATCGGTTCGTCAGGAAAAGTAATAATAACGCTAAAGAAGAAAAAATGTGAAAGATAATAATGAATACTAAATAACAATGCATTAATTAATTTTGAAAATATCCAAAACAGGTACTGCTGGATGACTCGAGCAATTATATTGAAACAAAATGCGTCTTTAACACAAAATTACTAAAAATATCTTAAATGCCTAGCATGGCTATAAAACAAATCAGGCTAATTTCCAAGCTACCCAGGAACTCGGCGGGCCCGGGATGGTGTGGCAGTCCAATTCCTGAGAACAGCTCCCTTCTTCACAGTTTGAATGGTGAGGCCTTCTTCCTCCTCCTCCTCAATTATCACATTGAAATCCATATTCTCGTCTACTAGGAACAGGTTTCTCAACCCAGCCAAAGCTTCTTCCTCTGCAGATCCCCATATTGTATCGGCCTGATGAAAAGTCTGATTTAGGTATGGTATTGGCTGCTCGAGAAGGTAATAAGGACCATGCCATGGAGGTGACCAATAGTCATATTCCTGCCATGTATACTGATATTCGAGCTCGAAAATTGTGCCGTGACGTTTCAACTGTATCGATTTAGTAATGCCCTGGAGTTTCTTCCCCAGCCCTTTGCCGGGTTCATACCCATACCATGCCAGTATGCTTTCTATTTTGGTACTCCACCATTTGTCCTTCTCAATCGCGTTGACATGCTCGATGTGGTGATAAGTTTCTCCACCCAGCCTCCTTCCATTCTCGACAACCGGGATAGTTTGACTAGTGTAAATGGGGTTACTTCCATCTCCATGAATGATTACCTCCTGATGGTTCCATTCGAACTTCACGGCCTGGTGTAGCGTGGAAGCCACAGCCCCAGCGGCATATATCCAAGGTCGACCCAATAGAAGATTGTATGTAGCTGATATGTCTAGAACTTGGAACTCAACATCGAACCAAGTTGGCCCCATCTGCAGACAAAGGTTAATCTCCCCAATCATGGCCCTTTGAGACCTATAAAATGCTTTCACGTTCATACTTCCTGCCCGTATCTCATGGAAATCATTGCCTAACATTATTAGAGTAGTCAATGGGAAAATGTTGAGGCTAGAACCCCATCTATTAGGACCCTGGCAATGAATTTTTCTTCAAACTGTAACGTGATATGCAGTGCCCTGTTGTGACTCAACCCTTCAAGCGATAGTTCATCCTCGTGGAAGGTGATCTTGTGACTCTCCAGTACTTGCCCTACCATGTTGGCCATCTCTCCACTGGTGATATTGTTGGGCACATAAGCTTCATTCAATACCTTCATCATAGCATTCTTATGCGCCTCTGAATTTTGCAATAGTGACAAGTTGGATATCTGGGCGGAGGTCTTGTTTAAATGATCGACGACAGAGTATTCCCTCGCCTGTACTCTCCTTCAAAGATCGTCCGGTCCAGTTTCAATGACAGGTTGTTTGGTAGCAGCCTCCTTGCTTGATCCTCCCACATTTTCGGGTGTATAAATCATTCCAGTTCTGGTCATTCCCTGTGCGACACGAGATTCTTCCATCTTTGCTTTTCCCTTTCGCCTAGCTTCGGCAACGTAATCCCAAGGTATGGCGTTAAACTTTAAAGTAGGCATGGTTGCTACTGTCACTATGAAAGGTATGGCCACTTCTACCTCAAATGGAACGGGTGTGGCTGCAGGTGGTGTTACTTCTACCTCAAATAGAACCGATGCGGTTACCTCAACCTCAACTGGCAGCTGTACCTAGACCACAATAGGATTGAGAGTGACTGCGGGCTTCTTAAGATCGTCTCCCTCTTTGATAAGTCCAATTGATCCTTCGGGATCGCACTCCTCATCAGTTTCTATCACATTGATCCCTTCGCCCCTATGATCTGGAAGAGGATTGTTGCGAACGTTGGGTGCAACTTCCTTTGCCTGTATGACCTTGTTATCAATCAATGTTCGGCACTCGTCAATGGTGTGCCTCGTCATACCAGAATGCTATGCACAGGTTTTGTTCGGGTTGACCCATTGAGATGAATTCTCCATTGCCACAGCGGGGATAGGGGCGACATAACCAGAAGCCCTCAATCTTTTGTGCAGTTGGTCGATAGGTTCAGCAATGACGGTGTACTGTCTTGGTGGTTTGCGATCAAAATTAGGTTGGGTTTTCTGGTAATGTGGCGAGCTGAAGGTGAATGATAGTAGGCTTGCTGGGTGTTATAAGTATGGTAGGCTGTGGCGGGTTGGGAATATCTGGAGGTGAGGGTTGGTATGTAGGTGGAGGTGTTTGGTATGTGAGTAGAGATTTTGGGCCTTGGGCCACCATTACTGCCCCTACTTCTTTCTTCTTTGATATGCCACCTGATTGCAATGCTTTGTTCGTGGCCTGCAGTGCCTCAAAATTTGTCACCATCCTGCTTTTAATGCCCTCTTCAATCCTTTTTTCGAGTTTGATGATATCCGAGAACTTATGTTCTCAATAACCATTAGCCTTTCATAATACTGTGGGTCCTGTGCCCGGACAAAGAACTTGTTCATCTATTCCTCGTCTAATGCTGGTCTGACCTTGGCTGCTTCTGACCTCCACCGAGTAGCATACTCGCGGAAAGTCTAAGTTGGCTTCTTCTTTAGGTTCTGGATATAGAAGACATCTGGTGCATTCTCCGTATTGAACCTGAACCGGTCCATAAAGTCCGATGCCATGCTCACCCAATTGGCCCATTTCTTAGGATTCTGGCTTATATACCAGGACAGGGCATCCCCGGTAAGACTTCTCATGAAGAGCTTCATTCGAATCCTTTCATCTTTTGACCCCCCACAAGCTTGCCACAATAAGTTCTCAAATTAACCTTGGGATCACCCATTCCATCAAACATTTCAAACTTGGGAGGTTTGTAACCCTCCGGCAGTTTCACATCTGGCTGTATGCACAAATCCTCATAGTTCAGACCTTCTATCCCTTTACCTCCTTCAACACCCTGAACACGACTTGTCAACTTCTTGAGCTCCTCGACCATGTTCTTGATGGGCAGGTCCTTCTGAGCGGATTGTAGTGTATAGGAGATTGGTTGAGTGGAGTGAGGTAGGGTCTCCACGTATATGGGGTTGTTTTGGTGGGTGCTAGGGATTTGGGTGTAGTGGTGGTCGTTGATCGAGTTTTGAGGATCGGGAATAGGTTGTGGTATGTGATAGGTAGTGGTTTGTGGGTACTGGGTTGGTTGATGATGGTGTTGTGGAGGAGTTGGTACCGGTAGAGGATTGGGATTTTGAGGTGGTGTGGTGTATTGATGGGGTGCGGGAGGATTTTGTGGACGTTGGTTTGGCGTATTTTGAGGAGGTGCTGGGTTTTGAGCATTTTGTTGGTTAACGTCTGGGACATTCAGAGTGAGGGAGAGCTTTTCCATCTTGCAGACTTGCTCAAGTTCTCCTTGTAACTCCAGTATGTTCTGTTCAATCATAGGACCAAATCATTCTGGGCTGGAGTACTCCGACCGTCTGAAGTTTCAATATTCTCAGCATTTTCTTTTCGGATACCACTCAAGTCATCCATCTTAGCTTTTCCTCTGCTTTTTGGATTACTCGGAGGAGGAGGAGGTGGAGGGCCTCTAGATCTGGTGTGATATGTTGATGATGCCAGTATGTGCGAACCAACCTTAGGGGATGGGAATAATAAAAAATAAAGAAAAACGAAAGGTCAACAAGTTAGTAAGGATTCAGAAAATGTTTGCAGTATTTAAACACATATTGCGGGAATGTAAATTCAGGTACTAATTTGGGAGCCTTGTTGTGCCTGAGGTAGGCCTAGCGACAAATAGATTTGGAGAATCTTAGTGCCAATAATGGCCTCATTTCATTAATGTAAAAATAGATGAATCTAAAACGACACTAAATAAGATAAGTCACTAATGGCACTTGGCCTTATTACATTTGAAAAAGCAAATAAACCTAATCTACTTGGTCCCAGAAGGACCTTCTCCAGGCTGCATGTTTTTGGCTTCGTCGATCAAATTCCCTAGTTCCCGTAGGTTCAGCAGTAGGTATGCCCTTGCTAGATGTCCTCCTTCACTTCCTTCGGCGTTCTGGCAATCAGTGACTCTCTTCCTCAATTTTCTCTCCAATTCCATTAGACTGTACTCCAGATATTCCAACCTTTCGCTTGATTTAAGCGCCATCTCTCTCCATTCATTAATTAGCTCCATATCGATCTTGTGTTGCTCCATGTGCTCGGCCTCGGACTCGTGAACTCTTTTGCGCAGTTTGTTGTACTTCACTTGTGCCTTGGCAACTTCATCTATGACTCTATTTCCTGGACCAACCCTTGGCTCGAATATTCCTGCTATGTTATCCTCTAACCATGATGGGTAAAAGTACACATGACCAGCATGATATCGATCTGGCTCGATGGTATCCTTTTCCATGATAATTTTTAAATGCCACATGTGCTGAGCTTCACATTTTTATGGGAAGTCGTCATCCTAAAAATCTGCCATGTAGTGGCTCATTTTAGCAACTCACGGTATGACCTGCTTCCTGCATGCCTATCTCATAACTTTGATGGGAGCATAAGGGTATATGCCCCTCAACCCGATCAGTACCAAGTGTGGAACATCCCTAGATCTGATGATGAACTGGTCGGTAGGGAACCATTCGAACATCCATTGAACCTGATCCGTGGTCAAATTGCTAAAACTGCGCCCATCCTATGGCATATTTGGGTTGAGCAAACCTGTCTAGGATATAAGTCATTCTCTTAGGATGATGAAAAGCTATGTGGTCATTCCACGGCCTTCGCGGAAGCTCTTGACGATATTGACCATTTTGGAGATGCTCTAACAACCAAACTTATAACAGCAGATTACAACTTTCGAAGTATTTGTTCCCCATCTGATAGCGCTCTAAGGCCCGGTATATGTCTGCTATGATCATAGGGACAATGGTATATGTCTGTCCCTCGATCCCATCCATTAAGGTTTTAGCTACCATGGTCAGTCTTGTGTGGATTCTGTCCCCTTGGATCGGGAACACTAACATACCCAAGAAACAGATGATGACCACAAAAACCCTGCGGTGAATCCAACCCAAGGAAGTGATGGAGAATTCGTCATAAAAAATACGATAAGATGTGTTGTGACTGTATCGTTCATAGAGGAAGTCGAAGGGTATGTAGGAATTTTTTAGGCACTCCAATTCATCATTCTTCTTTAATACCATCATCTTCAGAAACCCCCTAGTAGAGCGATTTTCCGGCACCAATAAACCAGGACTATCCCAAGGCAGCCCAGGAATCCCCCTATTTCTTCCAAGAGAGGGGTCATTTTTATATTTCCAAAGCGAAACACGGCTATTTCTTTGTCCCAGAACATTGTGGCAGCTTCGTTTAACATGCTGTTCGGCTGGAGATCCAATAAAGAAGGCAAATTTCGCAAGACCCTTTTCACATGATTCTTATCACTTGATAGAAGATCCTCCCACCAGTCTAGCAACAACGGTGGTATGTTCGTGCCTCATTTACTGCAAAACAAATATGGTTAGGCCCTTTCCCCCTCCAGATCCGACTATTTATACAACAACGATTAGCATATTGGCACTTATTTCTCCAAAATTAATGCACACAATCGTGGTTGCATCCGTTGGGATTATGGAAAACCCGATGGACTTTTAGACGAGGCCTGTCTAAAAGGGTTATTATGTGGACAACATATTAACCCGGCTAGGTTTGACCATGATGCATGTACAATTAATTAGAGTAAGGTTTCTAGAGAGGTCTAGACTGGTACCCTCAAGGGGACAACTTGAGGGAAAAAGGCACGGAATCGTCGACTGCACCGCTGATCGACTAGTTTTACCACAAATACGCCTTTCCGGATTTAAAGGGTGATATATAGGAAGGGCGCAAACACTCATCAAGCGTTGCTATAGGATTGATTACGCACGAGTGGAATATGATGTTGAGCATGATTTATGCAACAATAAATAGCATGTTGTCATGTATTTGCACGTTAAAAACGATAAATGCGGTATTTAATAATTGAAAGACGTTTAAGAAGAAAAACAAGGAGACAAGTCAATTTTTGTAATAAAGGAAATCATAAATGCTTGAAGAATAATTAAATCCTAATAAGGGGGAAAAGGGAAAGGGTGCACATGTATTAACAGAATAAAGCATGCTTAAGACTAATTCGCAAAAAACAAGTTTGTTATGGTAAGAGCCTAAGAATATCCCCAGAAGAGTCGTCATGCTGTCGCTCCCCCTTTTCCTCGCGGAGTCCGAGTTTCGACATTTTGGGGACAACTCCTTTCCTTTTGGGAATCGGGAATGAGATTTGAAGAGTGGCCACCTAATGGATTAAGGTGCGTTAGGGCACCTAGAACAAATAACTCGTGTACTAGTTTACATCACCAGAGATTGGGTAAGGGCTCGAAATTATCTTGACGGGAAGGTGTTAGGCACCCGTCGAGGTCCACAACGGTGGGACCCGGCCAAACTCAATTTAAGCGAATTAGTCATAAAGCAATCTAAACAAATAGAGATTATTTTAAAACGGAATAAAGGGGGTCCTAGGTTTCTTAACCTATAGGATCACTTCTGTGCAATACTTGGTAATCGTCCCCAAGTTGGGGTGCTACACATAGCATTAGCGCACAGGTCATCATATCCTTTACTACCCGATTACCCTCCCCTTAATTATTACCTAAGCGTTCTAACAACATCGAATACGTATCCTATGCGTGCACTACCTATCCCTTACTTGTGGCCCTGGAGGTGTTTAGGACATCTATTTAAGGTGGTTCTAGACTCACCTATGGTGCTTAAAAGGAGAAAACTAAGCGACAAACAAAACAAGTAGGACTGTCACATAAAAGATCACTTAAGGAGGCTCATATTTACCTCCACAAATAGACAAACAAATGCACGCTATTCAAACAAGTAGTTTTAAAACGATTAGGGTCCAATAGACAGGATATCTAAATGAGCACAGAATATGCAGCAGTTTATTAAGGCGAGGCAGAGAATACTTATTAGTTTGCCTACTGATTTTTATCACTTACTAAAGCTGGGCCCATTTATAAGCAGTCAAACAAACACAGTTTTAGTTTTCCTACAGGCTTGCCTAGGTGATAATCGGGCAGAAATCTATAGACATGGTATCTAAACGTTAATCAACACGCAATTATAAACCAATGATTAATTTAAACAGACGGATTTTTATCCTTTAGACCCTATAGGCATGCTTTCTAGGTTCTGAAACTGATTACAAGCGTTATTTCACGGCACAGAAACTAATTTCATACACGTTCCCTATAGGCATGATATCTAAGTTGTCAAAACTGATTTCAAATATGATTTCCTATGGACATGATATCTAAGTATTCATGCTAATTTCAAACATGATTTCCTATAGACATGATATCTAAGTGAGCAGAATGTTATATGAGTTGATAATTCCCATAAAAGATCCTATAGGCATGGTTTCTAATGCACATTGAAACTTGAGAATATGCATGAACATAAATTTTAATACAGAATTGATAAACGTCCTATAACAGGATTTCTAGGATGTAAAGTGGAAATTCGGGACAAATACGAAGATAAGGCCTATAGGCATGGTTTCTAATGTATATAAAAATAATCACAACAACTTATAGGCATGATTTCTACCCAATCCCAACAAAGATATATAAAAATCCCTCCCAGCTTTACTAATAACCCCATATATGTTCTTACAAGAATTATTATTACAGACTAAAACAAATGAATCACATAATGAAAATTACTATACTATAGGGAGCCTTGACAGGCCCAAAAGTAAACCTGGAAGCCAGGCCTTCAATCAATTCTGGAGTCCAACAGGCAGTCCATAATACACCAAATGGGCTTCTAGTGTGTCAAAGTTCCCAAGGGCCTTAGGGACCCCGGGCAATGCTCACACCAGAACCTTTTCAAAGAAGTAGTTTTTGTAAACAAGTTTGGAAAGGCCAGCCCCAGTGTGTCAGAGTTCGGAGGAGTTCCATGGACTCCTAGGCCGTGCTCACACTGGAGGGGCAGGACCCTAGATATCTAAGAGTGGGAGTTGAAGATAGTATATGAAAGTAGGAGATAGTTTTATGAAAAATAGTTCGGATCATAAAAGTGAGTAGGAACAGGTTACAAGATTAAAACTACAAACAAGACCATATTCAGCAGATTGAGTTCAAACATGTATTCCAGCAGTCAAACAGCAGACCGAACAAAGTCACAATCAATTCAAACAAGGTTCCACATTGCCTGGGATTGACTTAGTTCATTAGTTCTCACTAGGTGAGCATATGGACATATAGCAAACAGGGAATAGCTTGCTGGGATCAGAGTCCTAATCAGACAATTACACTGAAAAGGCAACAAGCGTCGAGAGCATAGGAATTATTAATCAGGAACTTGTTATGGTAAACACATAAAACAGGATAGGAAGGAAAGCATGCACGTTGAGAAACAAGTAGACAAGTATCCTGGATCAAACAGGAACATGCTAAAGTGTATGAACCATATAGACACATTGGACAAGACAAATTCACAATAGTTAAGGCATGCTAGTTAACAGAAACATAAAGCAGGCACGGGCAAGTTGATATCTACAACGGTCAGATTACATAACATACTGAATAGGACATAGTAACAGAGATAGACATGCTGATTAAGAGCAATAAACAGGAAGCACATAGGTTTAACTTCATAGCATATTGGATGATAGCAGAAGTGGAGGCATACCAGTTAAGAGATAGCAAACAGGAAGGTGAAAGTATGCAAAATCCAATAGTCTAGCCTTGGCTTTCAGCCGGCTGGACAGTGCAGCAAACACAAGTAATAGAAAGATTTGCGATATAGTGTGTGTGTGTGTGTGAATAAGAGCAAGAGTTTGTGTGTGGGTGTGACTCTCTGAGTGTGTCCATGTGTTTGAAAGAAATCAGAATGGGGTTTATATAGAACTTAGCAAGGCAAAACAAATAAGGCAAAGAATAATAGAGTTCACAAATAACGTATACAAATAAAAATCAGTCAGTGATTGGAGCTAAACCCAACTAATTAGTACAAACAGAATCCGGGAAAGACACCTTAAAATAAGGGGAATCAATTACCAGCTCCAGATTGGGATTCAAATAAGGAAGGAAATAAGTCATAGGCCATTTATTAGTCGGTTAGAGTAAATCAAAACCTAGAAATCAGGCTAATAAACTAATTAAGGCAAGTAGTAACAATTAGGAGTCATAAATAAGGAAAATAGGTAAAAATCACTGAGAAGTACTAATTTCAACAGAAAGATATGATTCCAAACCCTAATTAGGCGGATAAAATCAATTATCCTCTATTAATTGACAGGACAAAGAATAACGGGCAAATATTGAAGCAAACAGCGAAATAGTTAAACAAACAAGGGATTAGAACATAGGCACGAAAAATCAATAGAACTAGTAAAGATAATAAGATTCAAACACTTAGAAACTTTAGAACCTTTTTGCAGAGAACTTAAGAGGAAACCCTAGGTTTAGAAAATATTGAAATCGACTAATAATAAGGAAAAATAGAAGGTTTTTCAAAGAAAATACCAGATAAACTTAAGATCATCTCTGATCGACAAGGATCTGAATAGACTCAAGTAAAAAGAGATTAGGGTTTTGAAAAATGGAGCAAGATGAGAAATATCCAGTTAAGAACCGGAGTTTCAAGTCGTAATCATAAAGATAACAATACTCACAAACATAGTGATGAACACAAGGCAGGTTCATCAAAAATGAAGAGTTAAGGTCGACTCTGAGTTGAGTCTTTTGAGATTCCTTCAAACCATGAAGAAATCGAACAAACAGAAGAGGTAAGAGGTCGGCGGGGCCTAAAATCATAGAGAAATCCCATGAAACGGGGTGTTTTCCGGTGACGGCGGCTGGGGTTAGTGGAGAGCTTGAGAGAGAAGAGAAGAGAAGAGGGAAACAGAGGCGGCGGAATGGGGAAAGTGAGTAGGGTTTGGGGGTGGGATATTAATTAAAAATGGTAACTCTTTCTTGGACCATTGATCTCTGAGATCAACAGCCAGGATTTGATTTGGGGGTTGGACGGGTTTAATGAAATGGGTCAGGGTATTTGGGATGTGGGTATTTTAATTGGGCTGGGGGTAATATTTTGGGCTAGGTCCGAAATTAAAATAAATTTAAAGAGGCTATTTGTTAAATACCCAATTAATTGATAAAATAATTTATAAAAATAACTAATAAATGATAAAAAAATGCTGTTGGTGCATAAAAATGATTTTAAATAATTACTTAATATTATAAAAAATATAAAAAGCTATTTTCTGGTGAAATAAAGTAATTATGTACACATGGGCTATTATTGCAAAGCTATTGCAATTATAACCCTAAAAATGTAAATTTGACTATTCATAAAATAATTAAAGCTTAGTATAGATAAAAATGATAAAAACTAAGCAGTAAAATTATTATAAAACCATTTGTGATGCAATTAGTAATTATTTATATAATAAAATACTAGGATAATTAATAAAATTCATAGAAAAATGCAGAAATCATGGAAAGATATCAATTGATGCTCATGCATGGTTTTAAAGATGTATATGCATTTTTGAAAATAATATAGGGAAAATAGGGTATCAGCAATGGGTGTTTGATTTATTGCTTTTTTATGGTTGGGTGTTTATTATTTAACCTTGCTCTTGCTTTTAATTGTAGAATTAATGGTTGCAAACATTAGTTCATTCCTAATTGATGTGGTCTCTACTTGATAAAAAGAGTTTTAGTCTAGGAAAACTTGGCTAACAAGAAATTGGGACAAAATTAAGAGATTGATAGTCCCAATTAAAGGGTTGAACCTAGAGATAGTAAAACCCGACTTGAGCGTTTTATCAACTGTTTTGTTCAATTCCCATTTGGACTTGAGAAAGCCAAATTGGGAAAAATCACTCTCTTACCGAGAGGTATTGAGTGGGTACTTGATTGTTGATAGCTATAATACACCCCGACCAACAAAACAAGCTTTAAAGTTTACAACCCGTTAGGCAAACACCTAGGTGAAGGTCATAGCCCTATGCCTTTTACATTAATTGAAAACAACAACAAAAATAATTTCTTAGTTTCAATTATTTATCTTGCAATCTTAGTTTAAACTAGACCTAGAATCATCCAATTTTGTGGAAGTATAATTTAAGATAGTTCAAGCTCATTCACCATAATATATACCTCTAAATCCCATTCGTATAGCTCCCTATGGAATCCGACCCCAACTCTCTATTTGGTATTACTATTGCATCGACCGTTTCATAACCTCAAATAGAGGTGTGACTTGGACGAGATTAGCTCCCCCTCAGAAACTGCTGTCCTAACCTTGAGCTGAACTGGTATGACCTCAAGGACCTGGTCAACTTGGACCCGCTGCTCTGTGGTACGGGAGGCGGGAGTTTGTGATCCACCCCCAGCCTGAGATGCCGCATGAGCAAGTGGGATAACCCCTACCTGAGCTAAAGTGCCGAACATGCACAGAAACTAGGCGAGAGTCTCCTGGAGTGCTAGTGCAGTAACCGGCGTCTCAAGTGTCTGCTCACCAATTGGAGCTACCGGTTTCTCCTCTATAGCAGCTCGTGCATGTGCTCTGGCTGCACTGCGTGGACGTCTTCGGACTGTACCCCGGCCCTGGCCTCTCGCGGTAGCAGGGGGAGCGGGTGTTTTTTCATTTGATTCGGCTATGCGTGTCCTCACCATTTGTGAGAGAGTAGAAAGATAGAAGTTTAGAATCCCGAAGTTAGTAATTACGCACGATAAGGACTCAAAAAAAGTGAAGCTTTTCCAAACAGTTCCATAGCCTCCCGAAGATAAGTGCAGACGTCACGGTACCGATACGCGAGACTCTACTAAACCTGCTTGTGACTCATAACACCTATGAACCTAGAGCTTTGATACCAACATGTCATGACCCTAAATTCCCTCCGTAGAATATCGTGACGACACATAGTCTCTAAGACTAGGTAAGCCTAACGATATGCGAAAACATTAAATAAAACTTAGAATCTCAAAATTCCAACAATTTCATAAACAGAATCTACAAACACAATACGTAGAAGTCCCAAAACCTGGTGAAATATAAGTCACAAGCTCTAGATACAGTGCAAGACAATCTTATACATCATTGTCTAGAAAAGTATAAAGAAAAAAGGAAGAACATGATAGAAGGGGATTCCGAGGCCTGTGGACGCGGGCAGGTGTACCTTGAAGTCTCCAAAAGCAAGCTCAGCGTGACAGTGCTGGTACTCATAAGATGTACATGGATCTGCACAAAACATGTGCAAAAGCGTAGTATGAGTATACCACAACGGTACCCAGTAAGTTCCAAGCCTAACCTCGGTAGAGTAGTGACGAGGTCAGATCAAGGCCCTACTGGAGATAATAAGAAACAAGACAGAAGATATAATGATATAATGATAATGACAAAGGAAGTGAAACAATAAAGAATTTACGGAAACTTAACAACACGGAAGCAAGGCAATTAATACAACACGAAAGGAAAACAAGGATTTTTACATGTTAAGGAAACAACAACCAAACAAATACAGCATATATAGAAATGGTTAATAGGGGGACCTACTGAGGTACCGCTGCGTAGTCCCAAATCATAAAAATAACTCACAGTCTTTCCTTATATCACCGTAGGAGCCTTTATATTTAGTCTTGAAAATCATTTTTCCGAAATAGCACCCCGTGTTTTAGCCCACCTTATCACACCGCATGACTTCTAGTAGTTCCTCTACTAGCCACGCATATCATTGCCACCTTATCTCACCGCATGCGTTTCAACACCCAGACCTTATACTATCGCATGTGTATCTATAGTAACAATGGCACAATAGAATCCTCGTGCAAATAGTACCAATAGCACGGCAGAACCAAACGATCCTCTCAACAATAATATCATAACAACTCAATAAAATTATATTTCACAACTTACACTTTGCCTCAATAGAACCATGGCCTTTGCAACTCAATACCGAACTCAACAGCAAGATATTCCAAGGATAGAAAATTTCAAGTAAAGAATCCCATAATTAACAAAATGAGCACAGAATTAAAGAAAAGCAAGTAATTCAACTAAACATGTAGGACAAGTTGCAAATAAGAGATAAGACAAGTAGACATGTGAAATTATACTAAGTACGTTAACTACAACATGTTAAAGTAACTCAATTAAAGCATGAAAGGAAACTACATAGCTAAAAACCAAAAATTTCACATTTAGCCCGTGCACGCACTCGTCACCTTCCGTACACACCTTTCACATATCACAATTATCTCAACAATATCAAATCCTCAGGGGAATTTCTCCCACACAAGGTTAGACAAGTCATTTACCTCAAACCATGCTAAATCAATCAACTAGAAGGCACTCCTTCGATTCCAACTCCGAACGGCTCGAATCTAGCCTAAATAATTTCACACTATAAATATAACTACAGGAAACTAATTTAAATTATGAAATTATGATTTTTAGCAAAGAATTGAAAAATCGCTGCAAAAAGTCACCCCGGGTCCGCGCTTCGGAACCTGACAAAAATTACAAAAATCGAACACCCATTCGATATCGAGTCCAACCATACAAGAATTATTCAAAATCCGACCTCATTTCGCCTTTGAAAACTCAAAAATTTAGCCCAAGAAGTTTTATCACTTTTTCCCCAATTTTTCCAACCCATTTCCCCAATTACATGATAAAATCAATGATAGATTAGTGAAATTTAATCAAGATAGATTTAAGAACTCTTACCCCAACAATCCCTTGACATTTCACCTCAAAAGAGCTCTCTAAGTCCAAAATGTGAAATATGAAATAAACCCTCGATTTTGAACTTAAGTCTGCTGCCCAGCTTCTTCTTCGCGAACACGGAAATTGCCTCGCGTTCGCGAAGCAAAAAATGTTACTGCCCAATTTTACTCTTATGCGAACGCGAGAACCCACTCACGGATGCGATGACCAAATGATCCAAGGCTTCGAGAACTTGAAGCCTCACTCGGAAACGCGTAGACCAAACGCGTGAGGTCCCCCCAGCCTACCTCCTTCTTTCGTGAACGCGTGGCCTTCTTCGCAACCGTGTAGAATAAATATCACCTTCCTCCCAGGTACCCTTCGTGAACGCGAGACCTCTCTTGTGAACACGATGAAGTAAGCCAGATATCAAAAATTTCAGCAGCTTCAACAATTCTTCAAGGTTTCGAAATGCACCAAACATGGTGCGAAGCACACCCAAGGTCCCCGGGACCTCAACCAAACATACCAACAAGTCATAAAACATCATACGAACACGCTCGAAGTGTCCAATCATATCAAACACACTAGAATCACGAATCATGCATCGATTCAAGACTAAGAATTTATAAACTATCGATTTTTGAAACGAACGCTTATTCATACCAAAACAACTTCGATTGACACCAAATTTTTCACACAAGTCATACATGACATTACAGACCTATTCCAACTTCCGGAATCAGAATTTGACCCCGATATCAAAAAGTCCACTCCCGGTCAAACTTTCGAAAAATCTTCCAACTTTCGCCAATTTACGCCGAAACGACCTACGGACCTCCAAATCAACATCCGGACACATTCTAAGACCAGAATAACTCTATAAAGATAGTGGAACCATCAAAACTCCATTCCGGAGTCATCTTCACACAAGTCAAACTACGGTCAACTCATACGACTTAAACTTTTAACTTAGGGAATATGTGTCCCATAACACTCCGAAATTCTCCCGAAACCAAAAACCAAACACCCCGGCGAGTCTTTTAACGAAAATAATACAAATGAGGCAATAAATAGAGTATCGGGGCTAATAGGCTTAAAACGACCGGCCGGTTTGATACAGTGGCTTTGGGTAGTATTGATGTGGCATGTCAATAGAGTTGCTTGTATTTTATGAGATGAAGTCTTTGGGATTAAGGTGGGGTCTATCGAATTTGATTATGGTGTGTTCGGAAGAGTACTATCGGAAGTCAGCTTAGAATATATGGCTCTAGTTAGGCGAGAGAGCTCCATAACTTGTTGATCTGATAAGTGGTTATGAGTTTCTGCATTTTTCATTTATCATTGGCAGTGTACGAAGGTTTTGAATGAGGTTTTGTTTGATATGAGGTTTAATACCGGTACGAGATGTGTTTTTAGCAGCTATTGCGGTCAGAAACTATTGCTATAAGTATTTGAGTTATGTGGTATATCATATGATTACATCTTGGGATTTGGTTATAGCTTGATAAAAGCTTGTTCAGGCTTGTACAGTGTGTAGATACGAGATTCGGGTCCTGTAAGGAATTCTGGATGTTGGGAATTGGGTTCCAAGGTTTATGGGTTAAGGTTGAATTAAGGAACTTCAGTTAGGTTGTGTCGTCAAGCTTATATGGATTAGGGTGACATGGATCACCCTGTGTATGTTCATGGTAAGGTTACACGGCGATTGGATGACTTTGGAATGACTCTTGTCACGTTTGAGGATGAACATATGTTTAAGTGGGAGACGATGTAACGACCCAGCCAGTCGTTTTGGGTGTTTGCATTCCGTTCGGCTATTTGAAGTCTTGAGCAGCATTGTACGATGTATTATGACTTGTGTATATCGTCGGTTTTTGTTTTCATGTGTTTCAATATTAGTTTGGAAGAATGAATTCCATGTTTGAAGTTTTAGTTGAAGAGTTGATCAAGTTTGACTTTTTAGTACATTGAACTCGATTCGGAGTTTTGATGGTTCCGTAAGGTCCGGATGGTGATTTTGAACTCGAGAATTTGCCCGGATTTTCATTTGGATCTTTCTAGAAGGTTTCAGCACTAATTGGCGAAAGTTGGATATTTGAAGGTTGGGAATGTTCATAAAATTGATCGAGAGCTGACTTTGATTATATCGGGTTCGGATTGTGGTTTTGGGAATTGGAATAGCTCATTATGTCATTTGCGACTTTTGTGCAAAATTCGATGTTATTCCAAGGTGCGTAGGCACATTTTCCGTTAGTTTTGAAAAACTAAAAGTTTTGATTTTATAAAGCTTGAATTCATTGTGATTTGTAGTTTTGATGTTATTTTTGTGTTTTGATCACTCGAGCAAGTTCATATCATATTTTAGGACTTGTTGGTATATTTGGTTGGGGTCTCGTGGGGCTCGGGTGAGTTTTGGATGGATTTTTAACGTGTTTGGTGTTTTGGCATTGTTTTAAGCATAAGACTATAATGATCCAAAGGTCCATTTCTAGTTCTAGAGATTGGAATTTGAATTTGACACTTCCTCGAGTTTGATAATGATTTATAGAAATGATCTGGAATGTTTGGTCTAATTTTATTAAGTTGCGATTGGATTTTTACTGCGAAGCATGAGTTAATTATTTAACGAGCGAAGTGAGTATCACATTGAGCAAATGAGCTCTAAATTGAGTTTCGACTGAACGATTAGGTTGGTATTATTATTTGACTCATAGGAGCAAGAATCATCGAATTCCGAGTTCGTATGAGGGAGTTAGAGTCTTTTTAGTGAAAAATAAATTGTTGGTGCAAGCAAGTTCTGGTGTGCACCTTTTGCGGCCAAATTTGGTATTTAGCGACGGGTATTGAACTTTTAGCGGCCACATTAGTGTTTTTATTGGGCAGCTTTTTATAAAATCATTTGCAACATGTTTGGAGCTAGGGAACTCGGATTTAGGCAGTTTTCACCATATGAATTGGGGTAAGTATTTTCTACTCGATTTTGATTATATTTCATGAATCTATTCTCGTTTTTGCATTTGGTAGATGAATTCAAAAGAGAAATTGGGGGGTTTTGTCCAAATTTCATACAGTGAATTTTTGAGTTTTGAAATTCGATTTGGAGTCGGATTTGAGTGAAACTAGTACGGTTGGACTCGTAATTGAATGGATTGTCAGATTTTGTGAGTTTTGTCGGGTTCCGAGGTGCGGATCCGGATTTGACTTTTTGGTTGACTTTGGGGCTTTTGATTAAAGATTCAACCTTCATCAATTGGGTTTGTTTTCATAGGCATTGTTTGATGTATTTGAGTTGCTTTTGGCTAGTTTCAAGCTGTTCGGAGGTCGGTACGCGCGGGATGGTATTTTTGGAGTATCATTCGGCTTGCTCGGTATTGGATTTAGCTTGTTCGTGGTAACACTTCTAAACATAGTGTTGAGGGTATGAATCCCTGAAATTACGTGCTATATGATTGGTGTTGAGGTGACGTGCATGCTAGGTGATGGGCGTGTGAGCGTGTGATGTCGCCCAAGTTCACACCTCAAATTGGGGTTGTGAAGCGGTCGATGCAATTATATTTACCCAACTAGGAGTCGGAATCGAATCCACAGGGAGCGTAGATGGGGTTAGGTATATACTTGGACTAAGCGTGTTATGTGTCCAAAATGCACTTCCACATACTTTGTTGTTTTTGTCTACTTCTAAATTAAGCTATTATTTGCAAATGTAAAAGTAGAGAATGATTTTGATGTTGTTTTTCAAGTTTGTAAAAGATCTAGGGCTGTGACATCCACCTAGGTGGTTGCCTAACGGGTTGTGGTCTTTAGAGCGAGTTTCTTTGGTTGGGTGTATTATATCGATCAACACAAAATTACCCACTCAATACCTCTCGCTAAGAGAGTGGTTTTGCCCAATTTGACTTTCCCAAGCCCAAATGGGTATTGCACAAAACATTTGATAAATGATCAAGTCAGATTTTACTATCTCTTGATTCAACTTTTTAATTGGGACTATCAATTTCTTGAGCTCACCCAATATCTTGTTAGCCAAGTTTTCCTAGACTCAATCTCTCTTTCTCAAGTAGAGACTAAGTCAAATAGGCCTAAATCAATGTTTGCAACCATGAATTCTACAATTAAAGCAAGAAGTAAGCTAAATATTACACACGCAACCCTAAATAAGCCCTACATCAAACGCCCATTAGGTACCCACACTAGGGTTGAGTCACAACCCTAGCTAGAAATTTAGCTACTCATAGATGACAATGAAGAAATTAAAGAAGAAGAGATGATTAAACTCATATTGAATGATAAAAAGATGAAAATCTAATGTTTAATCACTAAATAAGCTAAAGTTGCTAAAACCAGTAAAGAAATATGGGTACAAACTTTTAGATGTTCAAACTTAACCTAATTTTGACAAAAAAGATATTTACACACAGCTGAAAATTTCTGACTAAATTGCCTTTTCGGAGGTTCTACGGCCGCACAATTCTGTGTGCGGTCCACTTTGAAGCGGGCTTGATAGGATGGACTTCTTCGGCCGCACAATTCTGGGTTGTGGCCGCACTTCTTCAAATTCTGCGGACCAGACATTTCTGAGTGCGGCCACACTCTTGAACTTGAGCTTGACATGAGAGACTTCTGCTGACCGCACGTTTCTAAGTGCGGCCGCACTTTTGAATTATGCGGCCACACAATAATAGTGTGTTCCGCACTTCTTCATAGACAGAGACTCCCGTCTCTCTGAACCTCATCTTCTGCGGCCGCACAATAATTGTGCGGTCCGCACTTTGCAAAGGAAATCTTGTCAGAGGTTTTTCATGGTCTGCGGATGCACTCAATATTGTGCGATCCGCACTTCGCTCTTTTTGCTTTGTTTTAGTCATTGTCCAAAGTTACTTCTTCTTGAGTAGATTTTCATCTCTTTGACTAATATTCCAACACTCCTGCAAGAATGCACATTTCATCAGTTTTCGGGAGTACCTTTAAGCAATTTTGAGCTAAAACGAAGTAAATAAGTGCAAATAAGTAGTCAAAATCCCTACTCATCAACTCCCCCAAACTTAACCTTTTGCTTGTCCTCAAGAAAATAAGGTAATTGCCACCTCCACAAGAAAACAGGTATTTCAGCTAGCCTAAGGTGAATCAAACGTACATCAATTGGGACCAACAATTACCCACAACACTTATGTATTATCAACAAGGCAATGGTTTGACTTTTTAAGTACAATAGTTCTAATGTGACACTAGAGCATCAAGAGTTGACTTTATTCATCAAGGAAGCTCTCTCTTTCATGTAGTTCATTGTGGAATTGACTTGAGCATCGTTCACGGTAATACTAACATAGTAGACAGGATGGAAGATTTTGTTGATTCTTTGCCCCAAAACTGCTCCAACTGCCACATCACTTGCGTCACACATGAGCTCAAAAGGCAAACTCCAATCCGGTGTGGTGATAATCGGAGTAGTTGTCAATTTGAACTTGAGTAATTCAAATGCCTTCATGCAATCCTCATTCAAATGGAATATGGCATCCTTGTCAAAAAGCTTACACAAGGGGTTCACCACTTTGGAAAAAAACTTGATGAAACGGCGATAGAACCCCGCATGACCAAAGAAAATCCTCACTCCGTTCACGGATGTAGGGGGCGGAAGTTTAGAAATCACTTCTATTTTTGCCTTGTCGACCTCAATACCATTCTTTGAAATTTTGTGGCCAAGGACAACACCTTCATCGACCATGAAGTGACATTTCTCCCAATTCAATACCAAGTTCGTCTCTTCACATCTTGCCAAGACCTTATCTAAATTGTTCAAGCAATCATCAAAAGAATTCCTGACCACGGAAAAATCATCCATGAAGACTCAAAAATATCCTGCACCATGTCGGTGAAGATAGCCATCATACACCGTTGAAAAGTTACCGGTGCATTGCATAACCCAAATGGTATCCGCGAGAATGCGAAAGTACCATAGGGACAGGTGAAAGTAGTCTTTTCTTGATCCTCCGGAGCAATAAGAATTTGATTATAGTTGGAATACCCATCGAGGAAATAATAGAAAGCACAGCCGGCCAACCTATCAAGCATTTGATCAAGGAAGGGAAGTGGGAAATGATCTTTCCTTGTGACTTTGTTGAGCTTGGGATAGTCCATACACACTCTCCACCCGTTCACCATTCTTGTAGGAATCAACTCATTCTTTGTTATTGGTAACCACAGTCATGCCCCCTTTCTTTGGGACACATTGCACCGAAGAAGTCCATGAACTATCGAAAATGGGGTAAAAAACCCCGACATCCAACCACTTTATGACCTCCTTCTTGACCACCTCTTGCATTGCTTCATTTAGCCTCGTTTGATGTTCAACGGAGCGTTTGCCACCCTCTTCCAAAATAATCTTGTGCATGCAGAAGGCGGGGCTTATGCCCCGAATATCTGCCAATGTCCATCCAATAGCTCTCTTCCTCCTTTGTAGCACCGCCAATGTGGACTCTACCTGAATGTTAGTCAAACAAGAGGAAAGAATAACTGGCAAAGTAGAAGAAGGGCCAAGGAATTCATACCTGAGATATGGAGGCAATGTCTTTAATTCCAAAGTGGGAGGCTCCTTAATTGAGGGCTTTGTTGGAGGAGTCTTCCGATTTTCAAGATCCAAGGATAACTTGCGGGGTTCATAAGTGTACAACCCCATTCCTTGCAATGCATTCACACATTCCACATAGCCATCTTTCTCCTCATCATCATCAAGGTTGAGCAAAACGGCTTCCAAAGTATCCTCAATATTCATTGTGGCACTAGCATCATCAATAATCACATCGATCACCAAGTCCACAAATGAACAAGCTTCATTGCTATTTGGTTGCCTCATGGATTTGCACACATGGAAGACCACCTTTTCATCACCTACTCGGAAGGTGAGCTAACCGGCTTCCACATCAACAAGAGCCTTTCCTGTAGCAACACCTCATAGTCCACTTCACAGTCAAGAATCATAAAGTGCGCCGGGAGGATGAACTTATCAACACGAACCAACACATCATCAATAATACCCAATGGTCTCTTCATAGTACGATCTGCCATTTGTACCCTCATGGATTTGGGTCTTAGTTGCCCAATTCCAAAAGTTTTGAACACCGAATAGGGCATCAAGTTGATACTCGCCCCAAGATCACATAAAGCTTTGGCAAAGTCGGCACTTCCAATTGTACATGGGATTGTGAAAGCATCAGATCTTCCAATTTAGGAGCCATTGAGTGCACAATTACACTCACTTGATGTGTCATCTTTATAGTCTCACAATTCATTATTTTCTTTGTCACCAAGTCCTTCATAAACTTTTCATAACTCGGCATTTGCTCTAAGGCCTCAACCAATGGTACATTAATAGACAAACTCTTCATCATATCAATAAACTTTTTGAATTGATTCTCGCCATTTTGCTTGGGAAGCCTTTGAGGATATGGAGGAGGAGGCCTTGGCATTGGTGCTTTAGACCTTGGCAATACCGGTTCTGGTATGTCAACTATGTACTCCTTAGACGGGTTCACTTCTTCTTGAGTCTCCTCCACATTGTCTACAATATCAATTCTCACCTCATCATTTGTTTGCACTTCATTTCTTGGCATCTCATCTTCTTGTTCCAATTGTTCATCATCCACAATCTTCACTTGAGGTGGTTGCATCCCCACCTTTTCCACTTCTTGTAGTCACGGCCATGGCATGTCCCGTGTTGTTCCCACCCTTTGGGTTTACCACCGTATCACTTAGTAGTGCCCCCTTAGGACGAGTGTTCGGTGCTTGCAAGATTTGGCCCAATTGAACTTTTCCAAATTGCGAATTGATGTGTTGTGAGAGGCTACTTGAGCATCGGAGTCGGCATTCTTCTCCATCATTTGTTTGAATATGTTCTCTATTCGGTGCATCTTATTGTTGGAAGAACTAGGACCTTGGGAAGGATAGGGAGGTGGGTTGCTCGATTGTTGAAATATTAGGGGCCTTTGAAAACCCGACCCCTGGTTGTTGTTGTTGTTCTAGCCTCCATGGTTGTTGCCTCCCCAACAGCTTTGATTATTGCCACTGCAATTGCCTTGGTTATTTTGACCATTCCAGTTTCCTTGATTGATTTGATTGTTCCAATTCCCTTGGTTGTTTTTATTATCCCAGTTCCCTTGGTTTTTTTGATTGTTCCAACTACCTTGATTGTTTGAATTCCAATTTCCATGATTTCCTTATGGTCGCCATTATTGTTGATTTGGGCCTTGATTGTTGTTTCTTTGCCCTTGGAAGTTGTTCACATATTGTACTTCCTCCTATTGTTCATTGTATTGTCCATCTTGATCAAATCCACTATAATCTTGCACATAAATTTCAACCCGGTTTTGCACTTGAGGACCCTTTTGCCTTCTCTTGTTTACCAGCATACTAACTCCTTCCATTGCGTTTACTTGCTTGGGACCTTGCACTTGTTGAAGTTGAGCTTTGGCTAGTTGATTCATTGTGGTAGTCAACTCGGCAATTGCTTGACCATGATCATGTAATTCTTTATGCAAGTGAATCTCATTTGGATCACCTTGAGGAACGTTTGCTCTACTTTGCCATGCCGATGAAGTATCCGCCAATTCATCAAAAATCTCATAAGCTTCCGCATACGGTGTTGTCATGAAATTTCCATCAGCAAGTTGGTTGACCATACATTGATTGGTAGTATTGATCCCCCTATAGAAAGTTTATTGAATCATAGCCTCCATCATGTCATTATTCGGGCACTCTTTCACCATAGTACGATATCTCTCCCATATCTCATGCAAAGGCTCATTGGGTTCTTGTTCTAAAGCTAGAATCTCATCCCTTAGCTTTTCCATATGCCCGGGAGAAAAGAACTTGGCAATGAATTTCTCCGTCAATTCATCCCATGTATGGATAGAATGATTTGGCAACCTCTCCAACCAATCGAAGGCCTTCCCCCGTAGAGAGAAAGGGAATAGCCTCAATCGCAAAGCATCTTTGGAGACGTTTGTCTGTTTACTCCCCCAGCAAGGGTCAACAAACCCTTTCAAGTGCTTGTACGCATTTTGACTCGGAGCCCGATGAAGAATCCCCGTTGCTCCAACAACGTAAACATAACATTTGAGATTTGAAAATTGCCCTTCCTGATGCGGGACAGGACTATGGCACTTGCGTATCCTTTATTTAGCAACACCTGGTGTGCCACTGCTCTTGGAGGAGGTGGGGGTGGAACGTGAACATTGTCTTGAGGCGGGTGGTCTCATCTATTTTCTTGAGGTTCAAGAGGAACCTCATAAACTTGGTCATCATCCCCGTCATCCCCCAATGGAACGTTTCCAAGAGGATCATTGTTGTTGAGAGCCATTGTATCACCTGCAATTGTTTCACAAAAAGATTAGTAACCTGAAAGGAAAGGAAGACAAATCACACACAAAACCAAATACATAGCTAAATCCATTTTTAGCTCCCCCGGAAATGGTGCCAAAAACTGATGTCGCCCAAGTTCACACCTCAAATTGGGGTTGTGAAGCGGTCGATGCAATTATAATTACCCAACTAGGAGTCGGGACCGAATCCACATGGAGCGTAGATGGGATTAGGTATATACTCGGACTAAGCATATAATGTGTCCAAATTTCACTTCCACATACTTTGTTGTTTTTGTCTACTTCTAAATTTTGCTACTGTTTGCAAATGTAAAACTAGAGAATGATATTTTTTGATGTTGTTTTTCAAGTTCGTAAAAGATCTAGGGCTGTGACTTCCACCTAGGTGGTTGCCTAACGGGTTGCGGTCTTTAGAGCGAGTTTCGTACCCACTCAATACCTCTCGGTAAGAGAGTGGTTTTGCCCAATTTGGCTTTCTCAAGCCCAAATGTGTATTGCACAAATTAGTTGATAAATGATCAAGTCGGGTTTTACTATCTCTAGGTTCAACCCTTTAATTGGGACTATCAATTTCTTGACTTCACCCCAATTTCTTGTTAGCCAAGTTTTCCTAGACTCAATCTCTCTTTCTCAAGTTGAGACTAAGTCAAATAGGCCTGAATTTTGCAACCATTAATTCTACAATTAAAGCAAGAACTAGGCTAAATATTACACACCCAACCATAAACAAGCCCTAAATCAAACACCCATTAGGTACCCACAGTAGGGTTAGGTCACAACCCTAGCTAGAAATTTAGCTATGCATATATGAAAATGAAGAAATTAAAGAAGAAAAGATGATTAAACTCATATTGAATGATAAAACGATGAAAATCTAATCTTTAATCACTAAAATAAGCTAAAGTTGCTAAAACCAGTAAAGAAAAATG
Source organism: Nicotiana attenuata (assembly GCF_001879085.1). NCBI lineage: Eukaryota > Viridiplantae > Streptophyta > Magnoliopsida > Solanales > Solanaceae > Nicotiana > Nicotiana attenuata. The sequence goes on from NC_031991.1 coordinate 12,314,325, forward strand.
GCTACAAACTTTCAGATGTTCAAACTTAACCTAATTTTGACAAAAAAGACTATTTATACACAACTAAAAATTTTGGACAAAATTTCCCTTTCGGAGGTTCTGCGGCCGCACAATTCTGGGTTGCGGCCGCACTTCGTCAGATTCCGCGGACCGCACATTTCTTAGTGCAGCCGCACTCTTGAACATGAGCTTGACATGAGAGACTTCTGCGGACCGTACGTTTCTAAGTGCGGCCGCACTTTTGAATTTTGTGGCCGCACAATAATAGTGCGGTCCGCACTTCTTCATGGACCTAGTCTCCCATCTCTCTAAACCTCATTTTTGCAGCCGCACAAAATTGTGCGGTCCGCACTTTGCTCTTTTTGCTTTGTTTTAGTCCTTGTCCTAAATTACTCCTTCTTGAGTTGATTTTCATCTCTTTGACTCGTATTCCAACACTCCTGCAAGAAAGCACATTTTATCAGTTTTCGGGAGTACCTTTAAGTAATTTTGAGCTATAACGAAAGTAAAAGAGTGCAAATAAGTAGTCAAAATCCCTAATCATCAGCGTGCACCGTAGTAATTATGATTCAAACAATTCCGTGGAAGTGTGTAGCTATCTTATCTGAATATTGTTTTGTACCCTATGTTTTAGAGCACTTGAGCTGTGATTTATGTTAGAAATCATGTTTAGGTTATGTGCTGGTGCTATTGGGACCCACAGTGGTCGTTCTTTGTTGTTGAGTTGTTTACTTAATTGCAGTTATGTACTCAGTCGCATTCATCATTGCATATCATATCTCAGTCTCCGTTATCATACATTGTCACATCATGTATCGCTTATTGGTTTGCTTAGCATGAGTGCAATGCGCCCGAGATACTGGAGAGATTGATGACTGAGTGAGTCCGAGGGCCTGTTTGTGAGTGATGTTTATGGGATCGGGCTACACGGCGCAACAGGCTTTATTGATTCATATCATTATTGGCTTATCATAGCGCTTGGGCTGGATATGCCCCTCCACAGTTTGCACGCCCACAGTGAGCACAGTTGCTATTAATTCATGATGGGATCGGGCTGCGCGCCACAGCAGGATTTATTAGCGTTTGGGCTGGATCTGCCCTGTACGGTGCTGAGTGATTGGGCGTGATGAGTGGGAGTATGAGACTGTGATATTGAGTACTCTGAGAGTGTGAGTACATGAGTTCATCACTGTGATGCATTGCATCTAATATGCATACTTGACATACAGGCATAGAGAGGCATTTTCTCTTGTTACACGGTTTGTGACATTTATGATTTCACATGCACATTGACATGTAAGTATAGAGATGTACTTTCCTCATGTTATATGATAATGAAACATCTTACTTATTGTTGAAAGTCTTTTGGGAAAAATCATAGCTTTTTTCTGACTTACTCATATTTTGGTAATTTCGGTGAAGAATTTGAGTTTTATTGTTATACCTGAAAAGCATGACTATTTTCTGTAACTGTGAACGAGCTAACAATTGTATCTCTGCATTATTTCTTTTACCACTTTTATTATATTGTTATGAACTGTTGTTGGCTATTGGTTTTGGACTCCGACCTTTGTCCCAGCTTGTCACTACTTTTAACCTAAGGTTAGGTTTGTTACTTATTGAATACATAGGGTCAGTTGTACTCATACTATACTTTTGTACCTTGCGTTCAGTTTTGGATGCTGATGTTGTTATGTGCAACAGGAGCGAGAATTGAAGATGTACCTGCGTTCCGATCATAACTGCCTCTTATTCTTGGTAGCTTTAGAATTTTTAATTTGTTCATGTATATTTCAAATAGATGATATATTTATTCCATACCAGATTTGTAAACTCTAAATTTTAGAAGCTCATGATTTGTACTACCAGTCCTTGGGATTTTGCATAAAAGCTCAGTTATTTCATCATGTATTCTCTTAGTTTAATCTCTTTTGAACCAGATAGTTGCTATTTGGCTTACCTAGCAGGTTGGGTTTGGGGCCATCATGATTAGTTTGATTTTGGGTTGTGACAGTGCAGATCCAGGTACATCTTATCAGTCCCGGTATTAGTGAGATGAGTTTGCATATGGAGACTTCAAGGCACACCTGACATCGTCCGCAGGCCTTGCAGTCCCCTTCTATCCTTTTTTAAATTTTCCTTCTTTACTAGACACAGTTGTACAGGAATGGTTTTGGTATCACTACTAAAAAATCTGGTTTTAGCGACAAACAAATTCTATAGCTAAATAGAAAAATCCGTTGCTAATCTCATTTAGCGATGGATTAACGATGGATTATCAAGAAATTCTGCTAGCTACGGGCGATTTAGCGACAGATTAGCGACGACTTTCGTAGCTAAAACCAATTTTTTTATAGTGTATTGTCATAGAGCTTGTGACTTGTATTGCGCTGGGTTTGGGGCTATTGTATACACTTTGAGATGTAGAGATTTCCTTTTTATATATTTTGTTGAGTTTGGAGATTTTTAATTATTATTTCCTTCACTTCCGCATGTTTGTTAGGCTTACCTAGTCTTAGAGATTAGGTGCCGTCACGACATGCTACGGAAAAAAATTGGAGTCGTGACATAAAGTGCCCCTCATTGGTTGGAGGATTACATTGAATTGTTCTTTATTGGGTTAGTAAAGAGCTAGCAAAAAGAAGTGTCCTCGCGCACATGAGAAAGTGCGCCTGAAGACAAAACGAGTTGATTTGCCACCTCCCTCCGCGCGAGATATTTCTGAGGCCTAATTCAAATCTTTGAGCTTATCAGAAAAGTATCGAAATACATAAATTACAAGAATATGACCAGATTCATTTTAGCCTTGAATTCTTTTAATTGCTACTTGAACTTTGTAACAATCTTCTTGGCCTCATTTTTTTTAAGATTAAGACGTCTCAATCTGAATATCAAGATGTGTATTAAGATTAAGACATTTGGATCTGAATACACATCTTAATATTAAGATGTATATTAAGATCTGAATACTAAATGATTAAGACTGTTTGTTTTTTCACCATCTGAATATATAAAATTTATCTTTATTTATAAATTAATAAATATAAAATTTAAATAAAATACTAATTAATTTAATATATATATATGTGTGTGTGTGTGTGTGTGTGTGCGTGTGTGTGTGTGTGTGTGTTGGTGGTGGTGGTGGTGGTGGTGATGGCTAACAGAGCTGCTTGTGAATGCTGACTAGAGGCGGTGGTTGGTGCTGATTTTGGTTGATGGTGATAGTTCTAGGTAGTAGTTAGTGGTGATTGGTACCGATGGTTATTATGGTTTAGGATGAGTGTGGTAGGTGGTGGTGGTGATTGTGATTGTGATTAAGGAAAATGATGGTGGGTGGCGGTAGTTTATAATGGTGGGTTGTGCCGGCTATGATTGTTGATGGTGATGGGGTGGTTGGTTGTGGTAGTTGAGGTGGGTGAGTGTGTGATTGTGGTTGAGGATGATGGTGGGTGGGGTGGTGGGTGGTTGGTGGTGGCGGCTATGGTTGAGATGGTGGTGGAGGTAGTGGTTGTGTATGGTGGTGGTGGTAGTTGATAATTGTAGGCGATAGCTACAGTTAGTAATGAATGTGGACGCTAGCATATAAATGAAATTAAGTCTATATTATAGATCTTAATCATACAGACATATTTAGACTCATTAAGTGGTTGTGAAGTAAAAAAAATACACTTAATGATTAAAATCTGAATAATTAAGATTAAGACTTTAAAAACAAACACATTTAATGACTGTGATGTGCATGATTAAGATTCGGACTTCCATTAATTACAAACAAATGAGGCTTTAATCCCCTACAAGACAATGGCTTGCCACGACACAATTTGTCCGATAAGTATATTTATTTATTCTCTTCTTATTCTGGGTCAATACAAGCTAATAGTTAATGATCCTTTCTCATACATAATCGAATTGGAATAAGACCTTATATTTTATTTACTTTGACCAAGCCACTATTTTTTTCAGGTTATAACTGTTTAACTTAAGTCCGAATTCCGCGGTGATGGAAGAAAAACAAATGCTTGTTGGTTATTTTATACTATGTTTGACTAAACTGAAATGAAGGCAATTGCACGTGTCGTTTTTTTTCCTTGAGGCAATCGCATGTTGTTTACGTTCTCCTTTTTCGGTGTTAAATGGGGGCCTAACGGGGCTGAACTATTGCAATTAATCAATCAGATTATGCAAATGGCTATAAAAAATTTGGGGGATTTATATCTATACCCGCTTTTTGGGTCACGTTTTAATTTGTGCCCGCTTTGCAAAAAAAATTGCAAGCGTACCCGCTTTTTCGCGTAACTTCAGCATACGGGGCTGAAGTAGCAAAGGCAATCACGCAAAACTTCATCATTCCAGTAGACGGGCCTGAAGTAGCAAGTGTGATGAACCAAGTGTGCTGAAGTTTTTGTTTATAATTGCTGAACTTAAGCATAGTAGCTAAAATTTTGTTCTCTATTTGCTGAAGTTTTTGCTTGTAATTGCTGAACTTAAGCATAGTAGCTGAAGTTTTGTTCTCTATTTGCTGAAGTTTTTGTTTGTAATTGCTGAACATAAGCATAGTAGCTGAAGTTTTGTTCTCTATTTGCTGAAGTTTTTGTTTGTAATTGTTGAACTTAAGCATAGTAGCTGAAGTTTTGTTCTCTATTTGCTGAATTTTTCGTTTATAATTGCACTAAATAAGCTGAAGTTTTTTTGTCCTGGATTCATTAGTTTTGTCATTAAGCTTTTTCAAAAACTTCAGCAGAAAATGCTGAAGTTATTTAGTTCATTTATAAAAACTTCAGCACTAAATAAGCTGAAGTTTTTTTGTCCTGGATAAGCTTTTTCAAAAACTTCAGCAGAAGATGCTGAAGTTATTTAGTTCATTTGTAAAAACTTCAGCACTAAATAAGCTAGAGTTTTTTTGTCCTGGATTCATTAGTTTTTTCATAAAGCTTGTTCAAAAACTTCAGCAGAAGATGCTGAAGTTATTTAGTTCATTTATAAAAACTTCAGCACTAAGTAAGCTGAAGTTTTTTTGTCCTGGATAAGCTTTTTCGAAAACTTCAGCAGAAGATGCTGAAGTTATTTAGTTCATTTGTAAAAAATTCAGCACTAAATAAGCTGAAGTTTTTTTGTCCTTGATTCATTAGTTTTGTTATAATCAGACTACTATAAAATAATCAGATTGCCAACAGTATCTAAATCATAAAATTTTGGAAACAAATAAACGTGAAAAGAACAGAATTATCATGAAAAGAATCACTAAGTGTGACCTTAAACATCCCGTGCGTGAAAATATTAAAAAATTATTGTCTACTAACTTACGTAATTATCTATAATTTATTTTTAAATAATCTGATAAACATACTTATGGCAATCATTGCATGAACTGAAGTTTCATAGCAGCACCAACAGCAGCAGAACAAAGAAGAAGAAGAAGAAGAAGAAGAAGAAAACGAAGGAGGAGAAGGGGGAGGAGAAAGGGGGCTGAAGTTGTCTAAAAAGTGGGTACAACTTAAAACTTTTTACAAAAAATGGGTATAAGTTAAATGGGGGCGACCAAATAGAGCGGCTCGTGCAATTTTTACAAAAAATTTGAGTTTCGGAAGTCCAAAACGTAGCCTATGGAAAAAGATCTTTTCCTATATATACTGTAGTAAGGACTTATCATTTTTCTCAAAGTTTTTCAATTTTCAATAAATTCTTTAATATTTTAACAATTAGTGTTAGAACTCACGCGATGCGCGGATATTTTGAAAGAGTATTAGTCTTATGAAATTATAGTATGATATATCATATTGTCATAATAAAATTCAGTTGCTATTTTATTTTGTAATCCAGCATAAATATAATAAAATCTATATAAAATTAAAGGATACACATCATATGGTAATCAAATAAATTGTTCTGATCTTTATTTTATTTTTTATTAAATTAAAAAGTACTTAGTACTATTTATTTTTACTAATGTGACTTTTTATTAACTTGTCAATTGTCCTAATATTTTGTCACTATTTTTCTTTTAATATAACATAAATATATATTTTCTTACTCTAAAACTATTTTTAGTTTTTAAAACTTATGTTATACTGTTCAAAATTCTTTAATTGTATAAATTTATCAATAATCTTTTTGAGTATTATTTACGTACCTTTGTTATATTTAATTGATTTAAAGTATAAATAACCTAATATTATATTTATCCCTCTTTTTTCGTATATTCTAGTTTACAATAATATTTGATTAGTTTTTTTATTAATAATAAAATATTTTTTACTAAATTATAATTTTTAATTCATCAAAATTATAAAGAGATAAGCGTAAACTTATGTATTAATATCCTAATAATATTTTTGTATTTTTCAATATCGAATTATGAACTTTTTTTTGTAGTTAAAATTTAAGTTACTATATACTATATTTTTACGCTATCAAAATTTTTTCTTTATACTCTTTTTCTTGTAATAAAAGTTTATTCTTCTATTCTATTGCTCATATTCAAACTTATCAATGATATTTTTGAGTATGTTTATTTATTTTTTACATTAATTCAAAGTATAAATTCTCTCACACTATCTCTAGTTCCTCTCTTTCGCTATTACAGTATTAGTTTCCCCTATTATAAATTTTATATAATTGTTTGATCTAATGTTTAATCCAATAATAAACAAAATAAATAAAAGTGTATATGCCCATACTTTATACTTAACCAAAATCTCAAGCTATATGTCACGACCCAAAATTCATTAAAGGTCGTGATGGCGCCTACACCGCCGTTAGGCAAGCCAAAACTAAATGGTTAACATTTACTCATTTTAGTATTTTTGAAATCATAACTTCCTTCAATTTAATAGTAAGAAATAAAATTTACAAGATAAATGATAATATTTTTCACCACTACACTAATGAACAACCCATAAGCATCCCCAAAACCCGGTGTTACAAGTGCACGAGCATCACCTAGAAAATATGGTAAGCTATAACATCTGTCTGGAATACAAATTAGACAGGAGAGTGTAAATAATACTGATGGAGAAACTGTGTGCTGCAGACTCAAAACATGGGATGCAGCTCACCTGAGTCCCCGCAATAGCCGCGCCTCTACGCCCACAAGACTGTTGAACATATATATGCCTGCACAAAATATGCAACAAGTGTAGTATGAGTACGTAAATCAACGTGTGCCCAGTAAGTATCTAGTCTAACCTTGAAGAAGTGGTGACGAGGGGTCGACTCCGACACGTACTATGGGCTAACCATAAAATATCAGTATTATAATTAAGCATGTATTACACAATATAGCTGAAAACTCAATAACTAAAAATATTAAGCAATCCTTTTACTAACAGGAATTACCAAATTTGTTTTTATTAATTAACAATTTATATCTCAAGCCAAAGAAGCAATATCAATTATTATTTGTCACGACCCTAAACCCACACCCGGTCGTGATGGCGCCTCTCGTGAAGACAAGGCCAGCCGACACATTCCCAATTCACTTTAAGCAGTTAATATAATAAAACAAGGTCTTTAATATAAATAAATCCCAAAAATAGCAATATAAGTTGCGGAAATAAAATAAACCAACACAGCCCTACATCGGGGTGTCACCAGTATGGAATCAATCAATGAGGAAAATATCATTTAAAAATCCCCTAAGGGTTCAAACAGTTGGCACGAAGCCCACATATGGCATTTAGCCCAAAATATAATAATATCAAACAATTAACTATCAAATACGCAGTAAAATAATCATTCGGGATGGACTAAGTCACAATTTCCAGCGGTGCTCTACCCCACGCTCGTCATCTAGCGTGTAAGCCACCTCAACATAGCCGTACGCTGTGAAAATTCCGGGGTTTCATACCCTCAGGACAGCATTTAAAATCATTACTCACCTCAATCCGGCCCGAAATCTAGCTGGCAATGCCTTTGCCCTTTGTAACGACTTCCGAGTGCTCCAAATCTACCAAGTTCAGATTTTTATCATTAAATTATGCTAAACGAATAAATTCCAATTGAAAAATATCGATTTTAAGCACAAAACCCGAAATCGTCAAAACCCGACCCCCAGGCCCGCATCCTGGAACTGGACAAACTTTATACCAAAATGTTCTTCATCATCTCACGAGTCCGTATATATAAAGAACTCGAAAATCGGAGTTCGTTTGACCCCTCAAATCATCCCTGAAAGGTCTCATAATCTCAAGCCCTAACTCTACCTTTTTCTACTGATTTTCATGAATTTACACTGATATTTTCGTTCCTTAATCACAAATAATCAAGCTTTAGGGTCCAAAATCCTTACCTTAATGAAGAACAATGATTTCCCCTCTTCCAAATCGCCTGAAAGCTCTATTTCCCGTTCAAAAATGGTGTATAAGGGTTCAAAGTCGCGGAACAGGTCTTATTAAAACATTCTGCCCAGGCCTTAAAATCCTTCTTCGCGAACGCGGTCAAACCCATGTGTTCGCGAAGCACAAATTTACTTTGACCAACTTTCCTCTTACGCGAGCGCGACATGACCACCCCGAACGCGATGGTTCCTCAGACTTACTCTTTGCGAACGCACTCCCTCACCCGCGAACACGATGAACAACTTGACCTCAAACCCAGCTGGCCCAAATCCTCTACGCGATCGCGAAGCCCTTCTCGCGAACGCGATACGTCACTTCCCAGCCCTCCGCGAACGCGAAGCTCTTCTCGCGAACGCAAAGGCCAAAATTCCACTGGCTTCCTCAGACTCTTCGCGAACGCCAGGGTCCACTCGCGAACGCGGAGAGTAAAAACCTGCAACAGCTGAACCTGCAACTTCTGCAATTTCTTAACTCCAAAATGATCCGTTCAACCCTTTGAAACTCACCCGAAGCCCCCGGGACCTCAACCAAAAGTACCAACATATCCTAATACCTTATTCAAGCTTGTTCCAATCATCAAAACACTTCAAACAACATCAAATTACCCAAAACACATCAGATTCAAGCCTAAGTTTCTAAAAAACTTCCGAATTCCGCTTTTGATCAAAAACCCAACCAAACCACGTCCGAATGACCTGAAATTTTGCACACACATCCCAAATGACACAACGAAGCTAGTGCAACTCTCGGAATTCCATTCCGACCCCTATATCAAAATCTCACCTATCAACCGAAAACGTCAAAAACTCAATTTTGCCAATTCAAGCCTAAATCTACTTCGGACCTCAAAAGCACATTCCGATCACACTCCTAAGTCCGAAATCATCTCCCGAAGCTATTCGAACCATCGGAATTCACATCCGAGCCCCTCTAACGCATAAGTCAACATCTGATTGACTTTTCTAACTCAAGCCTTCTTAAAAGAGACTAAGTGTCTCAAACCTTCTCAAAACCTTTCCGAACCCGAGCCAACCAACCCGATCATATTTAAAACCAATAATTAAGGCAAATAGAGACAGAAATGGGAAAAACGGAGCGGTAACTCATGAGACGACCGTCCGGGTCGTCACATCCTCCCCCTCTTAAACAAACGTTCGTCCTCGAACGAGTCAAGAAACGTATCTAAAGCCTCGAATAGGTGACGATATCTGCTCCGCATCTCCTGCTCGGTCTCTCTGGTAGCCTCCTCCCGGGCCAACCTCTCCACTGCACTTTCACTGAAGCTATATCTTTTGATCTCAACTTCCGAACCTGACGCTCCAAAATAGCTGCTGGCTCCACATCATAAGTCAAATCACCCTCCAACTGAACCGTGCTATAATCCAGAACATGAGACGGGTCCCCAACATACTTCCGAAGCATAGAAACATGGAATACTGGGTGCACACCTGACAGGCTGGGCGGCAAAGCAAGCTCATAAGCCACCTCCCCAATCCTCCGAAGTACCACAAAAGGTCCAATAAACCGTGGACTTAATTTACCCTTCTTTCCAAACCTCATAACACACTTCATGGGTGAAACCTTCAATAGAGCCTTCTCACCAACCATATAGGACACATCCCGAACCTTCCTGTCAGCATAGCTCTTTTGTCTCGACTGCGCTGTACGAAGTCTCTCCTGAATCACCTTCACCTTGTCTAAAGCATCCTGTACCAAATCTGTACCCAATAGCCTGGCCTCGCCCGGCTCAAACCAACCCATTGGAGACCTACACTGTCTCCCACACAAAGCCTCATATGGAGCCATCTGAATACTTGACTGGTAGCTGTTATTATAAGCAAACTCCGCGAGCGGTAGGAACTGACCCCATGACCCTCCGAAATCAATAACACAAGCGCGTTACATATCCTCCAATATCTGAATAGTGCGCTCGGATTGTCCGTCCGTCTGAGGGTGAAAAGCTGTGCTCAACTCAACCTGAGTACCCAACTCTCGTTGTACAGACTTTCAAAACTGTAAAGTAAACTGAGTGCCCCGATCTAAAATGATGGAAACGGGGACACCATGCAACCAAACAATCTCCCGGATATATATCTCTGCCAACCGCTCTGAAGAATAAGTAGTGTAGATAGGTATGAAGTGCGCGGACTTGGTCAGCTGATCCACAATCACCCAAATAGCATCGAACTTCTTCAAAGTCTATGGGAGCCCAACTACAAATTCCATAGTGATCCGCTCTCACTTCCACTATTGAATATCCATTCGCTGAAGCAAGCCACCCGGTCTCTGATGTTAATATTTCACCTGCTGACAATTGAGACACCGAGCTACAAATCCCACAATGTCTTTCTTCATTCTTCTCCCCACCTGGAATATACGCCAAACTCCCCATACTCACCGCCTTTCGGCTCAGAGCGTCGGCCACTGCATTGGCCTTCCCCGGGTGATATAATATAGTAATGTCATAATCCTTAAGTAACTCCAACCATCTCCGTTGCCTCAAATTGAGATCGTTCTACTTGAACAAGTGCGGAGGCTAGGATGATCAGTATACACCTCACAAGACACACCATACAGATAATGCCTCCAGATCTTCAATACGTGAACAATGGCAGCCAACTCCAGATCGTAAACAGGGTAGTTCTTCTCATGAGGCTTCAACTAACGAGAAGCATAAGCAATAACTCTACCCTCCTGCATCAGAACACACCCAATACCAACTCTCGAAGCATCACAATATATGGTATAAGAACCTGAAGCTGATGGCAATACTAGCACTGGAGTTGTGGTCAAGGCAGTCTTGAGCTTCTGGAAGCTCTCCTCACACTCATCAGACCACTGAAATGAAACACCCTTCTGAGTCAACTTGGTCAAGGGCGATGCAATAGACGAGAATCCCTGAACAAAACGGCGATAATAACCCGCCAAACCAAGAAAACTGCGAATCTCTGTAGCTGAGGACGGTCCGGGCCAACTCTCAACCGCCTCTATCTTCTTCGGGTCCACCTGAATACCCTCGCTGGACACCACGTGCTCCAAGAAGGCAACTGAACTAAGCCAGAACTCACATTTGGAGAACTTTGAATAAAGCTTCTCCTCTCTCAACCTCTGCAACACCATTCTCAAATGCTCCGCGTGCTCCTCCTGACTACGCGAGTACACCAGAATATCATCAATGAAGACTATGACAAACGAGTCGAGATACGGCCGGAACACACTGTTCATCAAGTGCATGAACGCTGCTGGGGCATTGTTCAGCCCAAAAGGCATCACCAAGAACTCAAAATGACCATATCGGGTCCTGAAAGCTGTCTTAAGAATGCCTGAGTCCCTGATCTTCAACTGGTGATAACCTCAGCGCAGATCAATCTTAGAAAATACTCTTGCTCCCTGAAGCTGGTCGAACAAATCATCGATACGAGGCAAATGATACTTGTTTTTAATTGTCACTTTGTTCAACTGCCTGTAATCAATGCACATTCTCATCGTGACATCCTTCTTCTTCACAAAGAGAACCGGCGCTCCCCACGGTGACACACTAGGACGAATGAACCCTTTATCCAAAAGTTCCTAAAGCTACTCCTTTAACTCCTTCAGCTCCGCTGGTGCCATACGATATGGTGGAACAGAAATGGGCTGAGTGCCCGGCACCAGGTCAATACCAAAATCTATATCCCTGTCCGGTGGCATACCCGGCAGGTCTACAGGAAATACATCGGAAAAATCTCTCACAACTGGAACAAATTCAATACTGGGAGTGTCTGCACTGACATCACTCACAAAAGCTAGATATGAACGACAACCTTTCCCAACCATACGGTGAGCCTTTAAGAAAGAAATCACTTTGCTGGGAACATAATCGGTCGAACCTCGCCACTCAATCTGTGGCACACCAGGCATAGCCAAAGTCACTGTCTTAGCATGACTGTCCAGAATAGCCCGGCACGGAGATAACCAGTCCATGCCTAGAATAACATCGAAGTCCACCATACACAATAGCAATAGATCCACTCGGGTCTCCAGACCCCCAATAGACACGACACACGATTGGTACACACGGTCTACCATAATAGTATCGCCCACCGGCGTAGAAACATGGACAAAAGAAACAAGGGACTCGCAGGGCATATCCAGATAATGGGCAAAATAAGACGACACATAAGAGAAAGTAGAGCCAGGGTCAAACAATACAGAAGCATCCCTGCGGCAGACTGAGATAATACCTGTAATCACCGCATCTGAAGCAATCGCATCGGGCCTAGATGGAAGTGCATAGAAGCGAGTCTGGCCACCTCCGGATCGACCTCCCCCTCTGGGGCGACCCCTAGACGACTGTCCCCCACCCCTAGCTAGCTGGGTGGGTGGTGAAGTGGCTGGGGCTGAGGCTGATGACTGACCCCTCTGCTGAGAGCGACGAGGGCACTGCCTCCATAAGTGGCCCATCTCTCCACACTCATAACAACTCCCGGGTGCTGGAGACGGGGACATGGGAACCCCTAGAACCGGTATGACTAGCAGATGCCCCTGGCGTAGAAGAATCCTGAACCGATGGAGCACGGGAAGAACCCTGGCTGGAAGTGCACTAAGTGAAGAATGGCCCTGTTGAGAACCGTGAGAACTGTGGCCTGAAGATGCCCCACGATAACCTGGGCGACCTGACTAACCATGTTGGAACTGTCGGCCTCTGCCGTGTTGAAACTGGCCCCTCGAAGGAGCACCCCCATAACTACCATGACCACGAGGCCTCTTGGCCTCCCTCTCCTCACGCTCCTGGAGACGAACGGACTCAATCTCTCGAGCAATATCCACAACCTCCTCAAATGTAGCACCTGACACCCTCTCCCTAGTCATAAGAACCCGAAGCTGGTAAGTGAGGGCACCAACAAACCTCTTGATCTTCTCTCTCTCAGTAGCAACCAGCCAAATAGCATGTCGAGCCGACTCCGAGAACCTCATCTCATACTGGGTAACTGTCATCTCCCCCTGTCACAGCTACTCGAACTACCTCCGCAGCTCCTCCCTGCGAGACTGTGGGACATACTTCTCCAGAAATAGGGCGGAGAACTGCTGCCAAGTCAGAGGTGCCGATCCAACAGGCCTACGCCTCTCATATGCCTCCCACCAAGTGAAGGCAGCTCCGGTAAACTGGAAGGTCGTAAATGCAACCCCGCTGGTCTCCAGAATACCCGCAGTGCGAAGAATCCGCTGACATCTGTCTAAGAAACCCTGGGCATCCTCGCCCTCTGCACCACTGAAAGTAGGGGGCTGAAGTCTGCCAAACCTCTCCAATCTACGCTGCTCATCCTCCGGCATAACAGGAGCTACATAACCCTGAACAGCTGCCACCGGCTAGACTAGTGGTGCCTCCGGTGTCTGCACTCCCTGAACCACTGGATCTGGTGTACGGGCGACGGGAGTCTGAGAGCCTCCCCCTGCCTGAGAAGTAGCTGCGGCATTAGAAACCGCGACCGCCTGAGCAAGGCTAGTGCATACTATCAATATCTGAGCCAGAGTCTTCTGAAGACCCGGAATCACAATGGGCACAGCTGGTGCTGCTGGAGCGTCCACCACTGGACCTGACCCTGAACTGGGGCGGCTGGTGGGTCTGCAGGTGCTGTCCCACCTGCTGCGGGGGCTGTACCTCTGCCCCTACTACGTCCTCGTCCACTTCCTCGGCCTCTAGTGGCTCCCGCTGGTGGTACTGGTGGTCGTCCGTCCTGACCGGTAGAGCGTGTCCTTACCATCTGTGAGAGAATATGATAAAAGAAGTTTAGTATTCGGATCAACAACTTCGCACGATAAGAATTTCAAGAATATGGAATTTTCCTAAAAGTTCTGCAGCCTCTCGAGGATAAATACAGACGTCTCCTTACCGATCCGCGAGACTCTACTAAACCTGCTCATGACTCATGAGACCTATGTAACCTAGGCTCTGATACCAACTTGTCACGACCCTAAACCCACACCCGGTCGAGATGGCGCCTCTCGTGAAGACAAGGCCAGCCGACACATTCCCAATTCACTTTAAGAAGTTAATTTAATAAAACAAGGTCTTTAATATAAATAAATCCCAAAAATAGCAATATAAGTTGCGGAAATAAAATAAACCAACACAGCCCTACATCGGGGTGTCACAAGTATGGAATCAATCAGTGAGGAAAATATCATTTAAAAATTCCCAAAGGGTTCAAACAGTTGGCATGAAGCCCACATATGGCATTTAGCCCAAAATATAATAATATCAAACAATTAACTATCAAATACGCAGTAAAATAATCATTCGGGATGGACTAAGTCACAATCCCAAGCGGTGCTCTACCCCATGCTTGTCATCTAGCATGTAAGTCACCTCAACATAGCCGTACGCTGTGAAATTCCGTGGTTTCATACCCTCAGGACAGCATTTAAAATCATTACTCACCTCAATACGGCCCGAAATCAAGCTGGCAATGCCTTAGCCCTTCGAAACGACTTCCGAGTGCTCCAAATCTACCAAGTTCAGATTTTTATCATTAAATTATGCTAAACGAATAAATTCCAATTGAAAAATATCGATTTTAAGCACAAAACCCGAAATCGGTCAAAACCCGACCCCTAGGCCCGCGTACCGGAACTGGATAAACTTTATACCAAAATGTTCTTCATCATCTCACGAGTCCGTACATATAAAGAACTCGAAAATCGGAGTTCGTTTGACCCCTCAATTCATCCCTGAAAGGTCTCATAATCTCAAGCCCTAACTCCACCTTTTTCTACTGATTTTCATGAATTTACACAGATATTTTCGTTCCTTAATCATAAATAATCAAGCTATAGGGTCCAAAATCCTTACCTTAATGAAGAACAATGATTCCCCTCTTCCAAATCGCCTCAAAGCTCTATTTCCCGTTCAAAAATGGTGTATAAGGGTTCAAAGTCGCGGAACAGGTCTTATTAAAACATTCTGCCCAGGCCTTAAAATCCTTCTTCGCGAACGCGGTCAAACCCATGCGTTCACGAAGCACAAATTTACTTTGGCCAACTTTCCTCATACGCGAATGCGACATGACCACCGCGAACGCGATGGTTCCACAAACTTACTCTTCGCGAACGCACTCCCTCACCCGCGAACGCGATGAACAACTTGACCTCAAACCCAGCTGGCCCGAATCCTCTACACGATCGCGAAGCCCTTCTCGCGAACGCGATGCGTCGCTTCCCAGCCCTCCGCGAATGCGAAGCCCTTCTCGCGAACGTGAAGGCCGAAATTCCACTGGCTTCCTCAGACTCTTCGCGAATGCCAGGGTCCACTAGCGAACGCGGAGAGTAAAAACCTGCAACAGCTGAACCTGCAACTTCTGTAATTTTTTAACTCCAAAATGATCCGTTCAACCCCTCGAAACTCACCCGAGGCCCCCAGGACCTCAACCAAAAGTACCAACTTATCCTAATACCTTATTCGAACTTGTTCCAATCATCAAAACACTTCAAACAACATCAAATCACCCAAAACACATCGCACTCAAGCCTAAGTTTTTAATAAACTTCCGAATTCCGCTTTTGATCAAAAACCCAACCAAACCACGTCCGAATGACCTAAAATTTTGCACACACATCCCAAATGACACAACAAGCTATTGCAACTCTCGAAATTCCATTCCAACCCCTATATCAAAATCTCACCTATCAACCGGAAAACGTCAAAAACTCAATTTCGCCAATTCAAGCCTAAATCTACTCCGGACCTCCAAAACACATTCGGATCACACATTTAAGTCCCAAATCATCTCCCGAAGCTATTCGAACCACCGAATTCACATCCGAGCCCTCTAACTCATAAGTCAACATTTGGTTGACTTTTCTAACTCAAGCCTTCTTAAAAGAGACTAAGTGTCTCAAACGTTCTCAAAACCTTTCCGAACCCTAGCCAACCAACCCGATCACATTTAAAACCAATAATTAAGGCAAAAAGAGATAGAAATGGGGAAAACGGAGCAGTAACTCATGAGACGACCGGCCGGGTCGTCACATTATTAGTTCCAAAAATTTATCACGCGCAATTCATGCCGAGGTCCTACGGCCCGATCCAACATAAAATATTTAAACTATGCACTGCCGAGGGCGAACGACACGAACCGTAGATGCATCTATCAGCTACCGAGGAGTTCGGCCCGCTCCACAAGAAGAGAAAATACATTAAAACTACCAATTCAAAAGTTATTAAGGAGCAAATATTCAAAAAAATACCATTTCTCATCAACAGTCAAGTAAATTAGGTTTATCTTTTGCGATTCCTTTGTCAAGTTTCAATATGATATATGCAATTAAATTAACAAGTAGGGTGCAAACATCGCAAATGTAACATGATTTGGGTTCCTAGACTACCCGGACATAAGCATAATTAGTAGCTAGGTACAAACTCTCGTCATCTCGTGCGTACGTAGCCCCCACAAATAGAAGCACATATTAAATCAATTCACCTGTGGGGTTAATTCCCTCTTACAATGTTAGAAAAGAGACTTACCTCACTCCGAAGTTCCATAGCCGGCTCCGACACCACTCTAAAATCTCAACCCAAAGCTTAATGATCCAAAACTACGCTACCAATGTGCAAACCAATCAAAACGTGTTCTAATACCCATAATTAATCAATTTAACAAAATTTTCAACTCCGCTCAGAAAGTCGATAAAATCAACCTTTGGGCCCACGTGCCCGAATTCCGAAAATTTTCAAAGATAATCATTACCCATAATATTACGAACTCAAATATATAATTTATTCTCAATTTCATGCACAAATTCGTGGTCAAAATCCAAAAATACCAATTTCTAGGTCTTTCTTCAAATCCCAAATTTCCACTAATTCCCATGTTAAAATCTATACATAATCCAAGTATTTAACTCAAAAATGAGAAGAAGTCACTTACCCCATACTAGATGATGAAGATGGCACTCCAATATCGCTCCAAAATTGGCTCTCATGGAAGAAGTGAAGTGAAAATGAGCCAAACCCCTGATTTAAAGAGAACACTGCCCAGTCCGACCTTCTTCGCGAACGCGGCACCTCCCTCACGTTGTGAACCACAACCTGCTTCAACTCCAATTTCCTACTTCACGATCGCGAAGAGAGACTCGCGAAACCGATGCCTTCCAGGCCTGACCATCGCGGACGCGGAACCAGCCACGTGAACGCGTAGGCCAAAAGCTCCTCAGGCCCAACTTACCTTACGCGAACGCGAGAGGGCAATCGCGAATGCGGAGATCTACTGCCCAGGCCTTCGCGAACGCGACTCCCTGATCGCGAATGCGTAGAACAAATGGACCAGTCCAAAACTCCTTATTCACGAACGCGGAACTTCCCTCGTGTCCGCAAAGAACAACACCAGTACCACCAACTAGCAGCAACAGCTTAGCACAATTTGGTCTGAAACCACCCCGAAACACACCCATGGCCCCCAGGACCCCGTCCAATCAGACCAACCTTCCACATAACATAACACAAACTTCTCGAGGCCTCAAATTGCATCAAACAATGTCAAAATCATGAATCGCACCCCAGTTCGAGCTTAATGAACTTTAGAACTTCAAACTTCTACATTCGATGCTGAAACCTACCAAATCACGTCCGATTGACCTCAAATTTTGCACACAAGTCATATTCGACATTACAGACCTACTCCAACTTCGGGAATCAGAATCCGACCCCGATATAAAAAATTCCACTCCTGGTCAAACTTCCAAAAACCTCCAACTTCCAACTTTCGCCAAATGACCCCAAAACGACCTACCGACCTCCAAATCCACATCCGGACGCGCTCCCAATAGTAGAATCACTATACAGAGCTATTCGCATACTCGGAATCCCAAACGTACATCGATAACATTGAAATGCACTTCAACCCAAATTTATGAAATTCTTCCAAAATGCCAACTTTCCACAATAGGCGCCGAAATGCTCCCGAGTCATCCAAAATCCGATCCGGACATATGCCCAAGTCTAAAATTATCATACGAACTTGTTGGAACCGTCAAATCCCGATTCCGAGGTCGTTTACTCCAAAGTCAAACCTTAGTCAAATCCTCCAACTTAAAACTTCCGAAATTAGAATTTTTTCTCCAAATCAACTCGGAACTTCCCGAAAATCAATTGCAACCACACGTGCAAGTCATAATACCCGAAGTGAAGCTACTCATGGCCTCAAACCGCCAAAAAACGTGCTAGACTTCAAAACGACTGGTCGGGTCGTTACATTCTCTCCCATTTAAACATACGTCCGCTCTGGAACGTGCTAAGAATCGCTCTGGAGTTGTCCGAAATTACAGTTTTAACCCCTTGAGCACCTACCCGTGCTACCATAACCCAGTTGAGCACAATAGCTCGAGCCAGTCTGAAGATTCTCCCTTTATTTAGTCAAAAAAGCCTTAGAGCCAAATTCTAACATCCGAAATTCTCCACTGGATCTGCTTTCAACATACGAACACCGTATCAGTCACTACACACTGTACCAAAACATGATTGTATACTTGTTCTGAATTCACACCATATACCACATAATTCACATGACCATAATAACATCCTTTGAGAACAATAGCCGAAATTCCATGAATCTGATACCCACAACACACCTCATGACACATATAAGTCCTGTTCCAACTCTTGCAATGCTGCCACGACGGAAGGGATGTGTAGAAATTCATAACCAACTGCCGAGTCAACAAATCATTGAGTCTCTCCTCCTGACAAGAACCAGTACCTCATTATGAACCAAATAAAGATATTTGCTCTTTAATATGCGTCATATAAATCTGATTGCACAGATCCCAAGTCCACTAATCTCGTCTCACCCAGTACAAGTCGTTCCGGCAATAAGCCACCACAAACACTATCTGGGATCTCATATGACACCATCAATGCGCCAACAAGCCACAGCTTGAATATGACACATAAGGAAGAACGAGCTCTGGAAAACAACCATCTAGCCCACGTAACGACTAAAAACGGCCATCAAATACTATGAGCCTTTCTCAGAGGCAAGAAACAGGACACACAAAACCAATATAGGAAACCGTGCTCAACATTTCATTGTTGCGGTGTGCAACCCAATCCACACACGATATCGTTGCGGCATGCAACCAGATCTAAACAACGTACCCGTGGTGGCATGCCACCCGATCCAGCCATATACTCGTGGAGGTGTGCCACCCAATCCACACATGACAATGAATAGGGAAGTACCCCATCAAGCCAAAATGCTTATACCTACGAAATACCCGAATATCAACTACAAGCACGCGAAGTGCATAATACAAATCTTATGGAGAAGGATAGCACCATACGCTACAAAAATCAAGCACAACTAAGGTACAATAAATGAACTGCAGCTTGAGAGCCATCCAACTCTCACAACACCACAAACTACATGGGATCTCAATACGAGTGCGAATAATCAAACCGCCTCACAACCCTATGGCACAATAGAGATTACACGGAATAGCTGACGACAGAAATAACATCGCAAGCCCGAAGACCCCTCCGTAAATAACGCTATGCTGAAACGAACACAACCGGCATGATACAGACCACACGTTCACATTTAGATCTATCCACGGACCTCAAGCCGATTCTGATCCTGCCGTACTAAGCTAATAACCTTTCTAGCATACACAATAACCTTGTTCCCATGACATAGCAATAGTACCACAATCTCCATACTTGGTTTCAATCATTAATCAATCAAGTGACTACATGTCACACTTATACAGTCTTCCTGTGGGATACGCTCCCACGACCTTCCGCACTAGGTAACAAGTCTGCACATTCATACCATCGGCCTCATACACAGGACACCGATCTCAAGTGACGCTAAAGACAATACCAGCTTACTCTAAACATCTGAATCCTTCCCTGCTCATCCGAGCTCGTGACATTCTTGTCAACACCGAACTGCAACCTTGATTCCTCAACTTCCAATTCCCATGCCGCTCACTACACCTCACATACCAATACGTGAGAGTACAAGAATTCCATCATAACTCCTGATCCACTAATAGAATAAACACTCCATCATATAGCAACCCTTCACTTAACTCATTTCAGGAGAATCATTGCAACACGCGATTGAATTCCTATAACCGTAGAAAATAAAATCCTCAAGTAGTGGTCTAAACCACCATAACTCTTCCGGGATCCATCTACCCATAACAAGCCATAATACTCGACTGCCTCCAAATAAAATCAATTACAGCGGCCGTCAATCCTCGCACGTACCACCACTAATCACATGTATAACTTAACACGCTAAAGGAACTGATCATTGCCACCGTACTATTATGCCAATTCAACAATTGCTAACTGATCTGACTTCTTCTAATTTACTCTGGACTTGCCTTGGGAATAATATTAGCTCCATTCAAAATATAACGAACCCGATCCGCACTCATCCTGAGTGACCTTATTTCACGAGACCACATTGTCTCATAACCCACGAACCATCCCATACTCTCCTTGTGCGCACATTCGTATATTCAACGGGTACACCCTTTCTGATAATTCCTCCATGAATCCGAAGTTATTTTCTCTCATTCCTCTAATGCTACACCGCAGACCGAAGGTAACATAGAACACTCCAAGCCCCTTTCATAATCCGCTTCAAAAGCTCGATACTTAACCATACCACGGACTCGAAATCCTTAGGCACCGCACTTTAATATTTGAATCCACTAGGACCGTTGTTGAGAGTCACCCACTCTGACTTGGTCCCGAATATAATCAACTCCAAGGCTCTGCTAGCACATGAACACCCTCTCAAAGAAGCACCTGACTGAATCGCTTTCCTTGTAAATCACATCTACACGAAGCATAAATCCTGAGTCTTCCTAAAGCCTGAACATGAATCGATAAGGCCAAATATAGCACACATTCCCCAAATCCTTTGCTCAAATTACTACTGACGTTTTCTTTCCTAAGTCGCAATAACCTACCAATATGCTGATATCCAGAAACCTCACAAGTAGATAACCATGCAATCCAATCACAGACAGTGGGCTCTCCCACTTAGCTTGAAGCTACAATTACAGAACCCTGGAACCCACCAAGATTCCTTCTTCCTCATTTACATGATCTCGCACAATCGCCCCGCCAAATTTCTCAAATCTTCCTGTTAAACACTTCATGAACACTCTGACTCACTAGCCACATTCACATGTTAGACCTCTTACCGGATAGCCAGTAGAATTCTTTGTAGAAGCTTCGTCAACACCACGTAACCGCTAACCTGCTCACAGGAGATAACCCGCCTGTGGAAATTCCATGCCGACATCTTCCAACGTCGCTGCACTAGGTACAATTACTACGAAATCACTAAACCATCTTGAGCTTGTGCTCATTCACCAACTGTACAAATTCGTTCACTCCCAATTGACATCAACTAAATGTGCGACAATACATTCCAACTGAAGTCATGTTGCATCCCGCTTCATATCAAGCAACTCCTTTCTGTCGTATCCAATCTTCCTCATTATAGTAGTCAATATTCCAAATTAAGTCCGTAGAATTAGTCACTATCCACCATGAATTCCAAATCACTCTAAATTTTCCTCAAGGCGTGTAGCTACCCTACCATAGGACCCATATGCTACTCGGCCACTCTCCCACTTTGGTCAAACCCTCTCCTTTAAGCAACTAATCGACTTCTGTTTCTCACACTTGGACTTTAGAAATTTAACCACCGCAAGACACCTCCCACATGTCCCTCATCATCCTTCGCTGCCCAATTGTAGCCTCAAATCAAAATCCATCTCTGTAGCACTTGAACCAATAGATCGCTACCAACTTTAAACCTCTCCGAAGATCATCCTTCTCGAGCCATCAACACTAGGAGCACCGATTCGACCCTGAACTACTGTACACCGCGATCTCTGATAGCTGTTTCCCTGGCACCATTTCACAATACCCTTCCCTAAAGGCGAATTGAAGAAGACCATAACACCGACGAACTTAACGCATTCAATCAAGGACGATGATACCACATCACGGATGAAAATTCCTTCACGCTCGAAAAATACCAAGTCTCGTTACTCCGTCAACCCAAACCTAAACATTCAGAGTCTGATTGCCTTTCCTCCCCCCGAACTAAATGTTGAACCTCTATGGCGTGAATTGAGTAATCCTTCTATCAAGTCATTCCTGCCGTGATCCATAAATAAGTACCCTACCTCTACACCAACACTGCGTGATAGCAACACACGAATCATCATAACAATTAGTGCCCCACTTCAAAACCGTAGACAATACTGATACTGAGCTGAAATGATAGAACAACCTTCCGCAAGGCGACGACAATAGCCCAATCAATTACGCAAGGAGAAACATCCTACACCACATCTGTAGTACCATTATAATTCTTCGATTACTAATTGATAACAAGTGCTTCACGTCGCACAAGATTGAATAGGAAAGAAATAAAGGCATAAGCCTCAAGGGAATCAAATTGCACGATGAGGAATCAAGAAGGGAAGTGCTCCTAACAACCCTGTAGCCTCTCGATAATAAGTACAGATGTCTCTGTACCGATCTGCAAGACTCTACTAGACTTGCTCATGACTCATGAGACCCAAGTGAACCTAATGCTCTGATACCAAGCTATCACGACCCAAAATCCATTAAAGGTCGCGATGGCGCCTAACACTGCCGTCAGGCAAACCAAAAACAAATGATTAACTTATTTACTCATTTTAGTATTTTGAAATCATAACTTCCTTCAAGTTAATGGTAAGAAATATCATTTACAGGGTAAATGATAATATTTGTCACGACCCAAACTGATGGGCCGCGACGGGCACCCGGTGCCTTACTCATCCGAGTACCAACATAATGTATCTTTTCGTATCATGCTATCATAGGTAAATGAGACGGAAAGTTTGCCGTAGGATAACTAGAATAAACAAGTAATATAACCTTATGCATAAGACATACGGGCCTATAAGATCAAAATGATCACTCATACACTAAACACAGGCCGACAAAGCCATACAAACTTTCATATACATGACATCTGTGTACAAGCCTCTAAGAGTAGATCAATACCATAAAGGTCGGGATAGGCCCCGCCATACTAATCAATACATGTCCAAATCATATTGGCCAAATAAGCAACTCCGGAGCAAACGGAGCGTACCAACACCTTCCGCTGAGCTGATAGCCTACTTGGAGGACTCTTGACCTGTCTATCGGGACCTGCGGGCATGAAATGCAGCGTCCCCAAGCAAAAGGGATGTCAGTACAAATATATACCGAGTATGTAAGGAATAATAATCAGTAAATAATAGACATGAGAGAAACATGGAGTAAAAGACTCGACATGTAAGTCTGGATAACTCTGTAAATCATGAAATACTTATAGTGTCATGCATATGCGTATGAATGTCATGTCGTGCATAGGTACATGTGTTCATAACATCATCAAGCCGCTGAGGGCATCCCATCATATCATCTCGGTCAGTGTGGGCAAAATCATCAACGTATACCAGCTGATCAGGTTGTAGTGCATATATAACGCAGTAACCTTTTCCCATATCCCATATACATATATATACACATAAATACGCGTATATAATGCCATCTGGTCATGGGTCAATGTAAATGAATGCAATGCATGAGAAGTACGTCTATACAATCTTTCGGAACGTCATAAGACCATTATACCTCTGATTAATATCATGAAATAAACTTTATCAACTTACGTATTTTCTGAGATCCATGAAAAGATGATAGAATAATAGGACACATGGAGAATCAAGAATATAGGCATCTCTAGTGTTTCTATGAATAGAGTCATTTATGGAAGTTGTGCATTTGCTCATTTCGTTTGTATCGTATGGATCATGCCAAAAAGAAAGAAGGAATAGCCTTAACATACTTGAGTGGATTCTCTTGACAATCCCTCTAATACACGTCAATTGTGACAAAACACGTAACGCCGAATTGAAGTAGGGAAAATCCACATGATATTCTTGAGAAAGATTATACCGTGCTCCCTTAGAATTTGTAATTCACGTTGCATCTTGTAGGAGTTCATAAGAATTCCTGTCACGACCCAAAATTCATTAAAGGTCGTGATGGCTCCGAACACCACTGTCGGGCAAGCCAACACCAAAAAGTTAATTAAATCCTCATTTTAGTATTTTCGAAACCATAAATTACGTTCAATTTAACTAGTAAAAGAAGAGCTTTAGAAAACAATAATAACGTTTTCCAATTACGATACTAAATATCGCATAATCACCCCAGAACCCAGTGTCACAAGTGCATGAGGATTTACTAGGAAATAAAATAAAATACAATAACTGTCCGGAATACAAATTTGGACAAAAAAGAAAATACAAGTACTCTGAAGGATACTCTGCTGGCTGCGGATCATCTCATATGATGCAGCTCACCTAAGTCCCTGTGTCAGCCTCACCGCTGCACCCACAAAGCCACTAGACATACAGGTGCATGTACAATAAAATGTACAGCAAGTGTAGTATGAGTACGAAAACAACGCGTACCTAGTAAGTATTCAGTCTAATCTCGAAGAAGTAGTGATGAGAGGTCGAATCCGACACTTACTATGGCAAAAATAATATTATACCCATAATTTGATTAATCATGGATTTTATAAAACGACTGTAAACTCGATAACATGAAATAAATAAACAAATCTTGTGTTAATAGGAGATTTTCAACTTTATTTTTATCATTTATCAACTTATGACAGGCCAATGACGCAATATACTTTACTATCAATGTCAAAGCAATCAATTCAATCATGCGCAAGTCATGCCGAGGTCGTACGGCCGGATCCAACATAATATCAAATTGTGCACTGTCGGAGGGTCAAACGGCGCGAATCAAAGATGCATCTATTTAATCTACCGAGGCGTTCGGCCCGTTCCATAAAAGGAAAACACAATAAAACACTCAATCAAGTATTTATCAAGGAGCATTTATCCAAGGAAATTCCAATCCTCTTTTAACGAACTAGAAAATGAAGTTTAACCTTTTAGAAATTCGTTTACCAATTCGATATGACTTAAGCAATTTAAGTTGACAATAAGGTTACAAATATTGCAAGTATAGCATGCTGTTGGGTCCTAGGCCACTTGGACTTAAGCATAATATAGTTATGCACGGATTCTTGTCACCTCGTGTGTGCGTATCCCCCACAAATAGAAGCATATATTGAATTATTTCATCTATAGGGTAAATTCCCTCTTACAAGGTTAGAAAGGAGACTTACCTCGCTCCAAAGTTCCATGTACTCCCAAGCCCTTCCGACGACTCAAACCGATGCCCAACAATCCAAAACTAGTCAATAACTGTGCAAACCCATAAATATATTCCCAAATACTCATAATAATCCAATTTATAACAATTTCTAACCCCGATCGAAAAGTCAATAAAAATCACCCTCAGGCTCACCTGCCCGCATTCCGAAATTTTTCAAAAATAAACTTTACCCATAACACAACGAACTCAAAAATATAACTTATTCCAAATTGCATGTCCAATTTCGTGGTCAAAATCCAAGAATATAAATTTCTAGGTTTTCTACAAAAAACCCCACAATTTCCACAAATTTCATGTTTAAATCCTTAAAAAATCCATGTATTTAACTTAAAATGAGGTGGGAATTGCTTACCTTGACTTGAATGATGAAAATCCCTACTTGGAGCTCTCCAAAAATCGTCCAACCAAGAGAGAATGACAGAAAAATGGGCCAAGTCCCGATTTTAAAAGAACCCTCCTGCCCAGACGGCTTTCACATCTGCGGTCCACTAGCCGCTTCTGCGGCTCCGCACCTGCGGACATTCCCATCGTAGGTGCGGCTTTCAATCAAGCCCTGCCAAGTCTTCTTCTACGGACGAAAACCCGCTCCTGCAGTCACGCTTCTGTGGAGCCTTGACCGCTCTTACGGTCCAACGCCAAAGGTCTAACCGCGCTTCTGCGATGCCTTCTCAGCTTCTGCAGATGTGCATCAGCGCCCCCAGCTCCGCATCTGCTGCGCTTTTCCTAGGTGGTCCTGGACCGCTTCTGCGACCATAACACCACACCTACGGGCTCGCACCTGCGGCCGTTTCACGCAGCTGCGATTGCACAAGACACCAGCTGTTTCAGCTCTTTCTCAAATTCCAAGTTCGATCCGTTAACTACCTGGAATCCACCCGAGGCCTCCAAGCCCCCATCCAATCACACCCACCAGCTCCAAAACATAACACGGACCTGCTCGCAACATCAAATCACATTAAACAATGCCGAAGTCATGAATCATACCCCAAATTCAAGCTTTATGAACTTTAGGACATCAACTTCTACATTTGATGCCGAAACCTATCAAAACACGTTTGATTGACCTCAAATTTTGCACATAAGTCGTATTCGACATTACGAACCTACTCGAACTTCTGGAATCGGATTCCGACCCGATATCCAGAAAGTTCACTTCTGGTCAAACTTCTCAAAAACTTTCAAATTTCTAACTTTAGCCAAATGACCCCAAAATGACCTACGGACCTCCGAATCCTCTTTCGGACATGCTCCTAATACCAGAATCACCATACAGAGCTATTCCAAACTCAGAATCCCAAATGGACATTGATTACTTTGAAATGCACTTCAACCCAAACTTATGAAATTCTTCTAAAATGATAAACTTCCACAATAGGTGTCAAAATGCTCCCGGGTCATCCAAAACCCTATCCGGACATACGCCCAAGTCCAAAAATCATCATACGAACCTGTTGGAACCTTCAAATCCCGATTCCGATGCCGTATACTCTAAAATCACAACTTAGTCAATTTTCCAACTTAAATCTTTCGAAATGAGAAATTTCTTTCCAAATTAACTCCGAACTTCCCGAAATTCAATTTCCGACCACACATACAAGTCATAATACCTTAAGCGAAGCTGCTCATGGCCTCAAATCGCCGAATGATGCGCTAGAGCTTAAAACGACTGGTCGAGTCATTACATTCTCTCCCACTTAAACATACGTTTGTCCTCGAACGTGCTAAAAACTGCTCTGGAGTTTTTTGAAATCGCTGTTTAACACCTCGTGCTCCTATCCGTACCACCACAGCTCAGTTGAGCACACTAGCTCAAGCCAATCTGAAGACTCTCCCTTTTTCTTAGTCAAATAAGCCTTAGAACCTAATTCCAACATCCGGAATTCCTTACCAGACTTGTTCCCATCATACCAACACTGTATCAATCTCTATGCGATGCACCAATACATGATTGCATGCCTTTGCTGAATCCTCTTTATACACTGCATAACCCACATGACCATAATAACAGCCCTTGATATCATTAGCCAAAATTTCACGAATCTGATGCTCAAAATGCACCGCATGGCATATATAAGCCTTGTTCCAACTCTTGCAATACCGCCACGATGTAAGAGATGTGTAGAAATGCATAACCAACTGCCGAGTCAACAAATCATTGAATCTCTCCTCTTGACTAGAATCATCACCTCATCATGAGCCGAATAATGGTATTTGCTCTTTAATATGCTTTATATAATCTGATCGCACTGATCCCAGATCCAATAATCTCGTCTCACCCAGTACGGTCTGCTCAGGAAATAAGCTACTTCAAACACGAACAAAGGTCTCCTATGATGCCACAATGTGTCAACAAGCTACCAATTCGAATGTGATACAAAAGGAAAACGAACTCTAGAAAGGACTACTCAACCCACGTAACTAATTAGACAACCGAAAAGGTGTTATGAACCTTCCTCAAAAAACGGGAAACAAAATACACAAGGATAGATATAGGGGATTGTACTCAACATCACACTGTTGCGGTGTGCAAACCGATCCATACATTATACCGTATAAGGAAATAGTTTTACCAAGCTAAAATGCTCATGACTACGAAATACCCGTATATCGGCCAAAAGCACGATAAGTGCATAATACCATCCCTGGGGGGACAAATAGCGCCATACACTACAAAACTCAAGCACAACTAAGGTGAGATATAAGATCTGAATCTCGAGAGCCATCCTGCTCACATAACACCATTGCTACGCGGAACCTCAACACATATGAAATTTATTCAAGCCGTTTCACAACTCACACGGTGCAATATAGTCTTACATGAAATAGCCGACGGCGAAAGAACATCCAACGTCTGAATACCCCTCCATAAGGAGCGCTGAAATGAATACATCCGACCTGATATAGAGCCCACGTTCATATTTAGATCCATCCACAGACCTCAAGCCGATTCTGATCGTACCGCAGTAGGTTGGTAACCTTTCAAGGATCCACAATACCCTTCCTTCCTATGACACACAAGAACAGCCGTCGGTCCAGAACAAACTTCCACAGTCCACAACCAAATGAACCAAGCGCCCTTCAGGCATAAATTCTCACACGAACGATAGTACCAAAATCTCCGTACTTGGTTCCAATCTTCGATCAATCAAATGACTACATATCACACTTATACAATCTTCCCGTAGGTCATGCTCCCACGACCTTCCGCACCAGCTAACAAGTCTGCACATCCATACCACCAACCGCACTAATGCTGTAAAGCAAATAAAAAATCTGAAATCAGTGCTCAAAGCCTCTTACATAGGACACCGATCTCAGGTGACGCTAGAGACAATACCAGCTTACTCTTACCATCTGAATCATTTTTCCTTGCTCATCCGAGCTGGTGACATTCTTGACAACAGTAAACTGCAACCTTGATCCTCAACTTCCAAATCCCATGCTACTCGATGCCCTTAATCATGCCAATGCGCAAGAGTACACGAATTTCATCATAATTCCTGAACCACCAATAGGGTAAACACTTCATCATATAGAAACCTTTTTCTTAACTCATTTCAAGAGAACCATTGCAACACATGACTGAATTCTCATATCCGCAGAAAATACAAACCGCAAGTAGTGGTCCAAACCACCATACATCTTTTGGGATCCATCTGCTTATAACAGGCCATAATACTCGAAAGCCTCCAAATAAAATCAATTACAGCGACTGTCAAACCTCGCATGTACCGTCACAAATCACATGAGTAACTCAACACGCTGAAGGAGCTGATCATTGCCATCATTATGCCGATTCAACCATTACTAACAGATCCGACTTCTTCTAATTTACCCTGGACTTGCCTTAGAAATAAAAATAGCTCCATTCAAAACATAGCAAACTCAATCTGCACTCGTCCTGAGTGACCCCATTTCACGAGACTACACTGTCTCAAAACCCACGAAACATTTCATACCCTCCTTGTGCGCATAATCGCATCTTCAATTGGTACACCCATTCTTATAATTCTTCTATAAATCCAAAGTTATTTATTCCCATTCCTTTTATACTACACCGCAGACAAAAGATAACACAGAACACCCCAAGCTCATTTATCATAATCCGCTGCAAAAGCTCGATACTCAACCATACTATGGACTCGAAATCCTTAGGCACCGCACATTAACCTTTGAATCCACTAGGACCGTTGCTGAGAGTCACCCATTCTGACTTGGTCCCGAATATAATCAATCTCCAAGGCTTCGCTAGCACATGAAAACCGTCCCAAAGAAGCACCCGGCTGAATCACTTTCCTCGTAGATCACCTATATACGAAGCATAAATCCTTAGTCTTCCCAGAGCCTGAACATAAATTGATAAGGCCCATTATAGCACACATTCTT
This sequence comes from Nicotiana attenuata, assembly GCF_001879085.1. Lineage (NCBI taxonomy): Eukaryota > Viridiplantae > Streptophyta > Magnoliopsida > Solanales > Solanaceae > Nicotiana > Nicotiana attenuata. The sequence goes on from NC_031991.1 coordinate 12,344,355, forward strand.
CAAATCCTTTGCTCAAACCACCATTGATGTTCTCTTTCCTTAGTCACAATAACCCATCAACATGCGGATAACAAGAAACTTTACAAGTAGACAATCATACAAATCCAAATTCGTAGACGGTGGGGCTCTCCAACTTAGCTCGAAGCTACCATTGCATAACTGTAGAACCCACCAAGATTATTTCTTCATTTTCGACCTGATCTTGCACAATCAACCCACCAAATTTCTCAAAATCCTTCTGTTAAACCCTTTATGAACACTCTGAATTACCAGCAAATATATACATGTCCGACCTCTTATTGGACAGCCAAAAAAATTCTTCGTAGAAGCTTCGCCAACCACGGGACCACTGACCTTCTCACAGGAGATAACCCACATGTGGAAATTACATGAGACATCTTCCAACGTCGCTGCACTGGGTACAATTACTACCAAATCAGTAACCCCTCCTGAGCCCGTGCTCATTCACCAGTCGTACAAGTCTGTTCACTCATCATGGACATCAACTAGAGGTGCACCAATATCTTCCAATCCAGGGTCATGTTGTATCCTTCTTCATATCCAGCAAACTCCTTTCTATCGTATCTAATCTCCCGTCGTATAATAGCCAATGTTCCAAATTAAGTCTGTAGACCTAGTCATTGTCCATCATAAATTCCAAATCGCTCTACACTTTTCTCAAGGCGTGTAGCTATCCTATCACAGAACCCACATGCTACTTTGCCACTCTCCCACTTTGGCTAAACCCTCTCCTTTAAGCAACTACTCAACTTCTGCTTCTTCCACCTGGCCTTCTAGAAATTTAACCACCGCAAGACACCTCCCACATGTCCTTCCTCATCCTTCGCCGCCCAGTTTTTGCCTTAAATCAAAATCTATTTCTGTAGCACTTGAACCATTAGATCGCTACTAATTTCAAACCCCTTCAAAGGACATCTTTCTCGAGCCCTCAATACCAGAAGCACCGATTCAATCCTGAACCACCATACACCGCGATCTCTGATAGCCGCTTCTCCGGTTCTATTTCACACTTCCCTGACCCGAGGGAGATTTGACAAAAACCACAACACCGACGAACCTAACTTATTCAACAAGGACAATGACACCACTTCATAAATGAAAATTCCACCACGCTCGAAAATACCACGTCTCGTTACTCCATCAACCCAAACCTGAACATTTATAGTCCGATTGTCTTTCCTCCGTCGGAAATAAAATACCGAATCTCTGAATCATGCACCGAGTAAACCTTTTTTCAAGTCATTCACTGCCCCGACACATAGGCAAGCATAATCACCACATCAATACTGTGCGATAATGACTCATGAGCATCATAGAAACCTGTGCACAGCCTCAGAGCTCTCAGAAGTACAGCTACTGAGCTGAAGTGATAGAATATCCTTCCGCAAAGCGATGACAATAGCCCAATCAACTACGCATGGAGAAACATCCCGCACTGCATCTATAGTACAATTACAATTCCTCAATTCTCGATCGATAGCAAGCGCTTCACGTCGCATAAGATTGAATAGGAAGAAATAAAGCATAAGCCTCAATGGAATCAATTCGCACGATGAGGAATCAAGAAGGGAAGTTCTCCTAACAGCCCTGTAGCCTCTCGAAGATAAGTACAGGCGTCTCTATGCCGATCCGCAAGACTCTACTAGACTTGCTCATGACCCGTGAGACCTAAGTGAATCTAGTGCTCTCATACCATGTTGTCACGACCCAAAATCCATTAAAGGTCGTGATGACGCCGGACACCGTTGTCGGGCAAGCCAACACCAAATAGTTGAATAAATCCTCATTTAATATTTCTGAAACCATAAATTACCTTCAATTTAACTAGTAAAAGAAGAGTTTTACAGAATAATAATAACATTTTCCAATTTCAACACTAAATATCCCACAATCAACCAGAACCCGGTGTCACAGGTGCATAAGCATTTACTAGAAAATAAAATAAAATACAATAACTGTCCGGAATACAATTTTGGACAAAAAAGAAAATATAAGTACTCTGAAGGAGACTCTGCTGGCTGCGGATCATCTCATAAGATGCAGCTCACCTAAGTCCCCGTGTCAACCTCACCGCTGCACCCATAAAGCCACTAGATAGGTGCATGTACAACAAAATGTACATCAAGTGAAGTATGAGTAAGAAAACAATGCGTACCCAGTAAGTATTCAGTCTAATCTCGAAGACGTAGTGACGAAAGGTCGACTCCGACATTTACTATAACCTAAAATAATATACCGATAATATGATTAATCATGGATTTTTATAAAATGACTGTAACCTCAATAACATGAAACAAGTAAACAATTCTTGTGTTAATAGGAGATTTCCAACTTTATTTTTATCATTTATCAACTTATCACAGGCCAATGAGGCAATATCATTTACTATCAATGTCAAAGCAATCAATTCAATCATGCGCAAATCATGCCGAGGTCCTACGGCCCGATCCAACATAACATTAAAGTGTGCATTGCCGGAGGGTCGAACAGCACGAACTATAGATTCATCTATTTAATCTACCGAGGCATTCGGCCCATTCCACGAAAGAAAAACACAATCAAACAGTCAATCAAGTATTTATAAAGGAGCATTTATCCAAGGAAATACCATCCTCTTTTAACGATCAAGAAAATGAAGTTAACCTTTTAGAAATTCATTTACTAATTCGATATGATTTAAGTAATTTATGTTGACAATAAGGTTACAAATATTGCAAGTATAGCATGTTGTTGGGTCCTAGACTACCCGGACTTAAGCATAATAGTAGCTACGTACGGACTCTCGTCACCTCGTGCGGACGTAGCCCCCACAAATAGAAGCACATATTGAATTATTTCACCTATGGGGTAAAATTCCTCTTACAAGGTTAGAAAGGAGAGTTACCTCGCTCCGAAGTTCCATGTTCGGCTCCCAAGCCCTTCCGACGACTCAAACCGATGCCCAACGATCCAAAACTAGTCATTAATTGTGGAAACCCATAAATATATTCCCAAATACTCATAATAATCCAATTTACAACAATTCTAACCCCGATCGAAATGTCAATAAAAATCACCCTCAGGCTCACCTGCCCGGATTCCGAAATTTTTCAAAAATAAACTTTACCCATAACACCACGAACTCAAAAATATAACTTATTCCAAATTCCATGTCCAATTTCATGGTCAAAATCCAAGAATATAAATTTCTAGGTTTTCTACAAAAAAACCCCCACAATTTCCACAAATTTCATGTTTAAATCCTTAAAAAATCCATGTATTTAACTTAAAATGAGGTGGGAATTACTTACCTTGACTTGAATGATAAAAATCCCAACTTAGAGCTCTCCAAAAATCGTCCAACCAAGAGAGAATGAGAGAAAAATGGGCCATGTCCTGATTTTTAAAGAACCCTTCTGCCCAGACGACTTTCACATCTGCGGTCCACTAGCCATTTCTGCGGCTCCTCACCTGCGGACATTCCCATCGCAAGTGCGGCTTTCCATCAAGCCCGGCCAAGTCCGCTTCTGCGATGCCCTCTCCGCTTCTGCAGATGCACATCACCCCTAGCTCCGCATCTGCGGCCCTTTGCCCAGGTAGTCCAGGACTGCTTCTGCGACCATAACGCCGCACCTGCGGGCTTGCACCTACAGCCCTTTCACGCGGTGCGATTGCACCAGACACCAGCTGCTTCAGCTCTTTCTCAAATTCCAAGTTCAATCCGTGAACTACACGAAATCCACCCGAGGCCCCCGAGACCCCGTCCAATCACACCCACTAGTTCCAAAACATAACGCGGACCGGCTCGAGGCCTCAATCATATTAAACAATTCCAAAGTCATGAATCATATCCCAAATTCAAGCTTTATAAACTTTAGGACATCAACTTCTACATGTGATGCCGAAAACTATCAAATCATGTCCGATTGACCTCAAATTTTGCACACAAATATTCGACATTACGAACCTAATACAACTTCCAAAATTGGATTCTAACCCCGATATCTAAAAATTCCACTTCCGGTCAAACTTCTCAAAAGCCTTCAAAGTTCTTACTTTAGCCAAATGACCCCAAAATGACCTACGGACCTTCGAATCCTCTTTCCGACGCGCTCCTAATACCAGAATCACCATACCGAGCTATTCCCAAACTCAGAATTCCAAACAGGAATTGATTACATTGAAATGCACTTCAACCCAAACTTATGAAATACTTTTAAAATGTTAAACTTCCACAATAGGCGCTGAAACGCTCCCCGTTTATCCAAAACCGAATCCGGACATACGCCCAAGTCCAATAATCATCATATAGACCTGTTGGAACCTTCAAATTCCGATTCTGAGGTCGTTTACTCAAAAATCAAATCTTAGTCAATTTTCCAACAAAAAGCTTCCAAAATGAGAATTTTCTTTCCAAATTATCTCCGAACCTCACGAAATTCAATTACACGTACAAGTCATAATACCCGAAGTGAAGCTGCTCATAGCCTCAAACCATCGAACAATGTGCTAGAGCTCAAAACGTCCGGTCGGGTCGTTACAATTCCTTTTGAGAATTCCATCCCTTTCTTAGAAAGCATTATATATCTCACTTTGTGAATGGTTGAGCTCCATTCTTTATTTAGCATACTTTGCCTCAAACATTAATGAAGTGAAGAGACTTCTTTTAAAATTGTGAGCTCCACCGTTACTATGTATAAGCATCTCCATGATGTGATTTAGAGATGCCTTTTGTATTAGTGGGTGTGGGCCCCACTTATGGCTTAGTCTTGCCCAAAGACCCCTTAAATGTGCCACCTAGTTTTGTGATTCGAGATTCATTAATTTGGGCATGGGTTGCTGCCACGTTGGGGGGGATCTAAGCCTATGAAAATTTTATCCATCCATTTCCTTAATTACATGGTTAATCTCCCACCAAAAATTCATAATTAACCAATTATCCACACAATTAACAATTATCTCAAATTACTTAAAATACTACTCACTTTTAACACACTTTATACATCTTACTATCATGGTCATGCGATACCTTGTATGGCAATAGTCCATAAATACCGGGTATTATAGCTCGGACCATATTTTATCCCAACTTGTCAAACTTCGACGAAACTCATTTTCTTCGATTCACTTAACCTCTCACCTTCACGAATTTACTTATCACTTGTTTGAAATATCGTAATACTTATATCCTCAAAATAATCTCATTCCCGAGCTTACGTTGATTAACTTACGATAAAACTTAAGCGTAAGAAAATACGGGATGTAACATCTCATTTCCGAGCTTTCATCAATTTACTTATGGCGTACTTTCACGTATAAAAACATGGGGTGTTACATCATTCCCCACTTTGAACATTTGTCCTCTAATGTTGAGTGATGTATTTATCATTATCATAACCTATAGTTCTTGCTAACACTTTAGTACTCCTTGCCATCTAGGCAACTGTCTTGTGAATAATTCCAGTGGCTTGGGCATCCCCCCCCCCCATTTAGGCCTCTTTCTCACACCACGACTTGTGGTCGGAATCCTTCCAATCTCGTAACTGTTGCTACCTTATATCATGTAGCCTATACTACTTTTTCCTTGTATGTGTGCCTGTGCGATTCTTCCCTCCAGCTTTTAGCCAATATCTAGGCTTCACTTTGGGACATATAAAGAACTTGACAGGATGTCCATCTGGGCATCTATAGGTATAATGAAGTTCTTCGCTCGATACATTTTTGAACTTACGAGTATTCCTATATCTTACTTCATAGACCCGATTGTCCATTCGTATGACTTTACTGCATCTAGGTAGGTCATACTATACTATAACTCTTACTTCGATTTATCCTTACTGAGGCCTGCTACCAAACTCCAGGTTACTCTTTCGCTTCTTATCATATATGTATAAGTCTAAGTCCTTTAATGCTTCCCCATTATTGTTTATCTTAAGATTGATGGCCTAATCTCATCTTATACTTTGTAACTCCTATCCATCCATTGTTGATTCACCTCAACATTGATCTATAATCTACCATTAATAACTTGAAACTTCTTACGTAATACATTGCCACTAGGACTTACATCTCATTGGGGCGATACTATACTTCCATAATCGTATTCTATAGCATCCCAATGTGATTCACTTACGTGGGTATTTTAATCCTGTACAATTCATAAAATCCCCCCTCTTTTTTTTTCTTCAAATCATTACTCAATCGAAGGCCCAAACATCATTGTACATATATCACAATTAGACCCTCATTCTACTACTAGGGCAACATTCCATCTCTTCTAAATGCTACTAGTCTTATACTCCTTTGAGTTCATTCAGGTTGTACTGAACTTTCTATAACTTAGAGAAACCATCATCTCTCTTGTTTCCATGGGCTTAATCCCGAGAGCTTATCCATTTTCCTCACCTTCTCACTTGCCCTTTCTTATACTTACTCTTGTCTTTCTAAAACCTTGTCGTTCTATCATACTTTAGCTTGAGACCGATTTCCTTATTCTTTTCTTGAACATCAAGCGAGAGATCACATCATTTCTAACTCTTCTTTATTCTCTTAGTTAGACTTCTGGATACCTAGAAACCATAAACTGGAAGGCATGCCACAGACGATGCCGCTATCATTCCTGGATATTGAATCCCAACGCTTCTAGCTCTTTATCTGAAGTATAGATTATTCACAACCTTCTACACCTGAGTATTTCGTACGTTGTTCACCTTTACCTTACTTACCTTAAAATCTCGCATCACATCTTCTATCTTTTTCATGACCTCCCTTCCACATAGGTATGATTTGCATCCACAACTTGAAGGTCTATTATAATGTTTGCACCTCTAGCGCATACACAATTTGGTGGGAGCTTCATACTGACTTCTTATGAGGCTGGTACTCTTCTAATTGGCTTTCTCATAGAGCCGTTATAGAATATGGCTACTGTACTATTTCTTTTGTACCTCTGATATTAAGAGTGATTCTGCAATGTTCTCAATCTTGATGTCCATATATTTCTAGGTCCAATTATCATACTCCTATTTTACTTAGTTGATGTAACTCTTTAGTTTCCTCTTCCTTCTGATCAGTCTTTATGTAGGCTTAAGATATCTCCCTATCTGCGGCTTCTGATATTAGCTATTACTTTAGCCCTTCATGGACGCTATGAAATATCCATGATACAATCTTTTAACAATTCAATCTTTCGTCTATGACCTAGACTAAATTCATTCTTTTAACTTATGTCGGAGTCTTTTACGGCTGTATGATTGTTAACATATACACTGCATGGATAATACTCCAAATTCTTAGGTGCATTCATAAAGTAATTATCTCTGGATCATTGATCGAATAATTTCTTTCGTTCCTTCTCAACTTTCTTTAATTGCAAGTAATTGTTTTTCCTGGGTTCAGCCGCATGTTGCATGAATACTTGGCTTATCTTAGTTCCTACACATACCGGAAGTTTCGTGCAACTCATACGATCTCGAATACTACTTTTGATTTTACTTCCTGTTCATTATCCACGGTTGGTGCCACTTTCTTTTGGAGTGCATACAATTTTGTTGTGAGACTATTGTTATAAGATCAGTTCCTCTTTAGGTTACCGAGCTTAGGTTGAAGCCTTCTTCCTTTTTTCCTCAGCTAGTCTTTCATTGTAGTAATTAGGGAGGACCCTCTGACTCTTGTAAAGCTGCGAGATTATTACATCGTATATTCGACGGAATGTTTGATGTCCTTCCTCGCCTATAATTATCCGTAACTACTAATCTTCATGCCCTTGTGCTTGTAGGGTTGCTCTTGAACTTTAATTTTGACTGTTTCCCAGTGGCACTCTCTTTTATTTCTGTAACACTTATACGACACCTTTAACTACCCCAACTCCTATCTGAATATTTCTTAAGGATCACGATGTCATATCCGCGAGACTGAATTCACTATATTAAGTTTTACTACGTTTATCTTGCATGATCTATTGATTTGTCTGTATCGTCCTATCTAGCCAAAAATAGGCCCTTTCTGAATCAACTACTAATTACTTGTTGGCCCCTTCTCATATCAATATTCCGCGAAATTTTTCATAGGTTATTTCCTTTGTCTTAACTTTCCTCTCGCACTGGCTCCTTATTTATCAATAACATCCCGGACAGTAACCCTTACTTCCTTTCCATGACGTCGTGCTTACATAATGTTCTGGAATCGTAGCATATCAGTAGGATTTGGATAAGTGTAATCTCATTCCTTTATCATTTTTATCGCATTCTTCCTTTGCCATTCCATAGTTACTGAACCACTTAATTCTGACTTAATGCCACATAACTCCATATTCCCCCCTTTAGGGGAATGCTAAGATTTAGAGCTACGACGATCTACCTATAGATGTTTTACCTCTTCATCTTTGGCGCCCTTTCACATCATCGATGACCCTTACTCACCTTGCAGCAATCCTTCTGTACCAAGGATAACAAAATTCCTTACTTACGAGGGTAACACCTAGTGTAACTGGCGCACATAGTCCATTAAGCTTAACTTTGCTCATATTGCTACTTTAAGGAAGCATCTTCCTGAATGACCATTCTCTGAATTTCTCATGAATATTCTTCTATTGTCCATTCTATTATCGCCGGAATGCAATCTGAAATTCTCATGATGCCGACCATTACCAAATCACTCAGTCCCTAATTCATGTTTAGTTTATCTTGTTCACCAATCCATACTGATTTCTATTACTATGGGGTCTAACTTTTCCTTCTAGTATTCACGAACTTATTTATCGAAATGAGGACATGACTTTATGGCCTATACTCTTTTGTTGTCTTATGGCCTGTCACCTCTCATCTTTTCCTTCCCTTGGCTATAGACTCTGTAATACTGCCATTTTTTGATCTACCGTTGTCATCCATGTATCACATCTTACTCATAATGCTTCATTATCTCTCATCTTATCCCCCTGCTAATATTTTTGTCTATCACCTTATTCTGAAAACTTCAACAAGACATTCTTTTGCTTTTAGCTCCTCTTTACTCCATCCATTGGTTCTTCGGGTTTCCTAACATTCTTTCTCTACTAGGGACGGGAGCCACACTAAGGTAATATTTATACAGGATTGCAGTGCTTGTCTTTGTAAAATCTTAATTTTTTTTGAACATTCTAGTATTCATATCTAGATGTACTATTCTAGAGTGTACCATCTGGGTGTCTCACAAGGAGATCTATTAGCACATTTGCAATATCCTTCGGAAATATCAACTAATGCAAATAATCCATCCATCACTTTGGGTTACTCTAACCCCGGCGGGTTCCTGATATCCCGTCCTTCTCTTAAGCCATACATGTTAGCTCCTATAGGGCATAACTGAGATAGGTGTGGCCAATTATACATACCTCTGTTACTGTTGACGGTAATTCAAAATGCTTATATCTCCCTTCCTGAGTGGTAAGTAACGATAATCTTCACTAGTTGAGTACCTCATACCCTTCTTCATATTGCTTCTTTTACTTGTTAAAACTTGTATCTACCTTCTGATCCTCTCGTTTCTTTTTACCATATGGGTGGATAGATATTCATACATTAGGTTTCCTTTTCCAGAAGCTCACACGTCTTTGTACACACATGATCTGCTGGAGACCTTACATTTACTCATCATAAGCATGATGCAAAATCGAGTTCCTCTAACTGAACTATTCCACATCTATATCTCTTACTATCCGTCTTTCCCGATGTAGGTATCATTGTATTATGAATAAGATAGCGTTTAGGAAATTGAGTTCTTACAACTGAGCTCTACCACACGATCTAGAGTGAGAAGAAAGAGTGACAGTCCTAAATGCCCTGTAGCCTCCTGCTTATAAGTGTGGTGCACAACACACCGATAAACCAGACTCTACTAGACACGGCTTGTAGACTACCTAGGACAGAACTGCTCTGGTACCACTTTTTTCACGACCCAAACCGATGGGCCGCGACGGGCACCCGGTGCCTTACTCATCTGAGTACCAACATAACGTATCTTTTCGTATCATGCTATCATAGGTAAATGAGATGGAAAGGCTGCCGTAGGATAACTAGAATAAAGCATGTAATATCAACTTATACATAAGACATACGGGCCTATAAGACAAAAATGATCACTCATACACTAAACATAGGCCGACAAGGCCATACAAACTTTCATATACATGACATTTGTCTACAAGCCTATAAGAGTAGATCAATACTATAAAGGTCGGGATAGGCCACGCCATACTAATTAATACATGTCCAAATCATACTGACCAAATAAGCAACTCCGGAGCAAACGAAGTGCACCAACACCTTCCGCTAAGCTAATAGCCTACTTGGAGGACTCTCGACCTGTCTATCGAGACCTACGGGCATGAAACGCAGCGTCCCCAGGCAAAAGGGACGTCAGTACAAATAATGTACCGAGTATGTAAGGAATAATAATTGGTAAATAATAGACATGAGTGAAACATGGAGTAAAAGACTCGACATGTATGTCTGGATAGCTATGTAAATCATGAAATACTTATGGTGTCATGCATATGTATATGAATGTCATATCGTGCATAGGTACATGTGTTCGTAACATCATCAAGCCTCTGAGGGCATCCCATCATATCATCTCCGCCACTGTGGGAAAAATTATCAATGCATACCAGCTGATGAGGTGGTGGTGCGTATATAACGCCGTAACCTTTTCCCATATCCCATATACATATATATACATATATATACGCGTATATAACGCCATCTGGTCATGGGTCAATGTAAATGAATGCAATGCATGAGAAGTACGTCTATAAAATCTTTCGGAACGTTATACCTCTGATTAATATCATGAAATAAATTTTATCAACTTACGTATTTTCTGAGACCCATGAACAGATGATAGAATAATAGGACACATGGAGAATAAAGAACATAGGCATCTCTAGTATTTCTATGAATAGAGTCATTTATGAAAATTGTGCATTTGCTCATTTCGTTTGTATCTTATGGATCATGCCAATAAGAAATAAGGGATAACCTTAACATACCTGAGTCGATTCTCTTGACAATCCCTCTAACACATGTCAATTGCGACAAAACACGTAACGGCGAATCGAAGTAGGAAAAATCCGCATGATATTCTTGAGAAAGATTATATTGTGCTCCCTTAGAATTTGTAATTCACGTTGCATCTTGCAGGAGTTCATAAGAATTCCTTTTGAGAATTCCATCCCTTACTTAGAAAGCATTATGTCTCTTACTTTGTGAATTGTTGAGCTATATTCTTTATTTAGCAAGCTTTGCCCCAAAACTTTAATGAAGTAAAGAGCCTTATTTTAAAATTGTGAGCTCCACCGTTACTATGTATAAGCATCTCCATGATGTGATTTAGAGATGCCCAATGTATTAATGGGTGTGGGCCCCATTTATGGCTTAGTCTTGCCCAAAGACCCCTTAAAGTTGCCACCAAGTTTTATGATTCAAGATTCATTAATTTGGGCATGGGTTGCTGCCACGAGTGGGGGATCTAAGCCTATGCAAAGTTTATCCATCCATTTCCTTAATTACATGGTTAATCTCCCAACAAAAATCCATAATTAACGAATTATCCACATGATTAAGAATTATCTCAAATTACTTAAAATACTACTCACTTTTAACACACTTTATACATCTTACTATCATGGTCATGTGATACCTTGTATGACATTGGTCCATAAATACCGGGTATTATAGCTCAGACCGTATTTTATCCCAAATTGTCAAACTTTGACGAAACTCATTTTCTTCGATTCGCTTACCCTTGCACCTTCACGGATTTACTTATCACTTGTTTGAAATAGCATAATACTTATATCGTCAATATAATGTCATTCCGGAGCTTACATCGATTAACTTACGACAAAACTTTAACTACGAAAATGCGAGATGTAACATCTCATTTCCGAGCTTTCATCAATTTATTTATGGCGTACTTTCACGTACGAAAACATGTGGTGTAACAATATTTTTAACCACTACACTAATGAACAACCCATAAGCATCCCCAAAATCCAGTGTCACAAGTGTGTGAGCACAACTAGGAAATATGGTAAAATATAACATCTGTCTGGAATACAAATTAGACAGGAGAGTGTAAATAACACTGATGGAGACTGTGTGTGCTGCAGACTCGAAATAGGGGATGCAGCTCACCTAAGTCCCCGCAATAGCCACGCCTCTGCGCCCACAAGACCGCTGAACATATATATGCCTGCACAAAATGTGCAACAAGTGTAGTATGAGTACGTAAATCAACGCGTACTCAAATAAGAATCTAGTCTAACCTCGAAGAAGCAGTGACGAGGGTCGACTCCGACATTTACTATGGGCTAACCATAAAATATCGATACGATAATTAAGCGTGTATTACATAATAAAGCGGAAAACTCAATAACCGGAAATATTAAGCAATCCTTTCACTAACAGGAATTTCCAAATTTGTTTTCATCATTTAACAATTTATGTCTCAAGCCAAATAAGTAATATCAATTATTATTAGTTCCAAAAATTTATCATGCGCAATTCATGGTGAGGTCGTACGGCCCGATCCAACAAAAAATATTTAAACTATGTAGTACCGAGGGTCGAACGACACGAACCATAGATGCATCTATCTATTACCGAGGCATTCGGCCCGATCCACAAGAAGAGAAAATACATTAAAAAAACCATTTTAAGATTTATTAAGGAGCAAACATTCAATGAAATACCAATTCTCATTAACGGTCAAGTAAATGAAGTTTAACCTTTTACGATTCCTTTATCAAGTTTCAATATGATTTAAGCAATTAAATTAACAAGTAGGGTGCAAACATCGCAAGTATAACATGATTTGGGTCATAGACTATCCGGACATAAGCATAATTAGTAGCTACGTACGGACTCTCGTCACCTCCTGCGTAAGTAGACCCCACAAATAGAAGCACATATTAATTCAATTCACCTATGGGGTTAACTCCCTCTTACAAGGTTAGAAAAGAGACCTACCTCGCTCCGAAATTCTATAGCCGGCTCTGACGCCACTCTAGCATCTCAAACCAAAGCTTGACGGTCCAAAGCTACGCCACCAATGTGGAAACCAATCAAAACGTGTTCTCTTATGCCACCGATCTGCAAACCAATCCGCTCGAAAAGTCGATAAAATCAACCCTCCACGTGCCCGGATTCTGAAAATTTTTGAAGATAATCATTACTCATCACATTACGAATTCAAATATATAATTTATTCTCAATTTCATGCAAAAATTCGAGTTCAAAATCCAAAAAAACCCATTTTTAGGTCTTTCTTCGAAATCCCAAATTTTCACTAATTCCCATGTTAAAATCTATACATAATCCAAGTATTTAACTCAAAAATGAGAAGAAGTCACTTACCCCATACGAGATGATGAAGATGGCACTCCAATATATCTCCAAAATCGGTCCCATGGAAGAAGTGAAGTGAAAATGAGCCAAACCCCCAATTTAAAGAGAACACTGCCCAGTCCGACCTTCTTCGCGAACGCGGCACCTCCCTCGCGTTCGCGGTGCATAACCTGCTTCAGCTCCAATTTCCTACTTCGCGATCCCGAAGAGAGACTCGTGAACACGATGCCTCTCGAGGCCTGACCATCATGAACGCGGAACCATCCACGTGAACGCGTAGTCCAAAAGCTCCTCAGGCCCAACTTACCTTACACGAATGCGAGAGCGCAATCGCGAACGCGGAGCTCTACTGCTCAGGCCTTCACGAACGTGACTCCCTGATCATGAACGCGTAGAGCAAATGACCCAGTCCAAAACTCCTTCTTCATGAACGCGACAATTCCCTCGCGTTCGCGAAGAACAACACCAGTACCAGCAGCAGCAGCTTAGCCCAATTTGGTCCGACACCACCTCGAAATACACACGGGGCCTCCGGGACCCCGTCCAATCACACCAACCTGTCCCATTACATAAAACAAACTTGCTTGAGGCCTCAAAACGCATCAAACAACATCAAAATCATGAATCGCACCCGAATTCGAGCTTAATAAACTTCAAACTTCTATATTCGATGTCGAAACCTATCAAATCACGTCCGATTGACCTCAAATTTTGCACACAAGTCACATTTGACATTACGAACCTAATCCAACTTCCGAAATCAGAATCAGACCCCGATATCAAAAAGTCCACTTCCGGTGAGACTTCCAAAAACCTCCAACTTTTGCCAAATGACCCCAAAACGACCTATGAACCTCCAAATCCACATCTGAACGCGCTCCCAATACCAGAATCACCATACGGAGCTATTCCCAGACTCGGACTCCCAAACAAATATCGATAACATTAAAATGCACTTCAACCCAAATTTATAAAATTCTTCTAAAATGTCAACTTTCCACAATAGGCGCTGAAATGCTCCCGGGTCATCCAAAACCCGATCCGGACATATGCCCAAGTCCAAAATCATCATACGAATCTGTTGGAACCGTGAAATCCCGATTCCATGGTTGTTTACTCCAAATTCAAACCTAAGTCAAATCCTCCAACTTAAAGCTTCCGAAATTAGAATTTTCTTTCCAAATCAACTCTGAACTTCCCGAAATTTAATTCGGACCACACGTACAAGTCATAATATCCGACGTGAAGCTACTCATGGCCTCAAACCGCCGAACGACGCTCTAGAGTTCAAAACGACCGGTCGGGTCTTTACAGTATATTTTTCGACTTCAGAATTTTATTTTCCAATTCTAAAGCTTGGATAAGATTTGATTTATTTTATATTCAAATTTTATTTAACAAAATAAATATATAAAAGATACATAGATTATTATTATTTTATTATTACACATAAGAAAAAGATACATAAATCTAAAACATGTAGCTTAACGCATATATAGCAATTTCAAGCTTAAATTTTCGTTCTCCTTTATTTTCAAAATAAAATATTGAGTTTTAATTTTATTACTTTTAATTTTCGTTATCTATTTTTATGCGTATAATTATTATTATTATAACTATTTTATCCTAGATCCTAGAATTTAGATGCAAAATTTAAAAGTGATATATTTTTGTATTTAAAAAACAAAGTATTCTCAATTAAAAAAATTTTATCTCTCTTATATTATATTTTTGAATTAATTTTAAATTGCTTAATGCTTTAGATAACTTCATTAATTAATTCTTTTAGTTATGCATTAGATAACATTATTCAATTATTTTTATTAATTATATTTCCTCTTTTAAGTCTTAATTATTAATTTTTTCTAAAATTTTCAAGTGGCTTCTTTTTAGCTTTGTTTACCTTGAAAATGGTAGCTACAATTATATTTGATTTTGTGGTTCTAAAAATAAGTGATTTATCTTAAAACTAGTTGTTAGGCAATAGATGCTAGGTTTAAGTAGATTCAATAAGAAATGCAAACCAATATGGTCACAAGGCTGGGCCTCGAGCTAGCTGGAGCAAGGCCTCGAGGTCTAGACGGGCTAATAGCTACGAACGATTGATGAAGAATCAATGATAATGAGGGCCTTAAAGATGGCCTTTTGCAGTTAATGATGAGCAATAAATTAACAATGAAAGAATAAGTAATAAATGTAAAGAACAATAGTGTTAGCAAAGAGCAGAGAATGTTGTATTGTATTCAATATGTTGTGTAATAATCTCCTCCTCTACAAAATGAGAAGGGTCCCCTTTATATAGGAAGGGTGAATCCCAACACAGTACAATGTCTAATTAATGACGAAGAAAAGATACTAGTACAGCTATGCAATGGCTCAGTACGGACTTGTACTATTCTTGTAGGCCTGGTAAGTTCTAACCACGTGTATTTGGGAATTTCCCCGCCTTTCCATGACGATCATCGATTGTACTGCTCCGAGGACGACCATAGTGAGCCTTCGATGCGCTCCATTGAGGGACACACCTCGGGGTTGCACCTTATGCTCTGCTTCGGGCTTCTTCGAGGTTAGGCGTGGAGCAACATAGTAGCCCCAAAGTCGAACTCCCTAATTTTGGCCGTATACAGATAGTCCCCGCATTTTTTAAAATAAAAATATAAGAAACGATCTTGACCTCGACTTTCTCGAACCTCTCATGATGATGCCATGCTCATGACATAAGCGTTCCAAGTGACTGAAAACATCCCATCAGTTCGTCCCAAGAAGCATTGATTATACCGTTGGTTCATTTTTCCAAAAGGCGTTAATTGCGCCGCCGATCCATTTCCCCAAAAGCATTGATTGCGCCATTGATACGTTTCCCCAAGGGCATTGATTGCACCGTCAGTTACGTTACTGTCCCTCTATAAATGGGGGATTGTTTTGAGCCAGGACTTCACTCGATCTTTTTTCAACAGCCTTTGGCCCTTTCCCTTCTCTACATCCTCCTCCAAAGTCCTATTTTTATGGTTCAAACTCGTGACCATAAGGTCATTCAGCAGCAACTTTATCAGTTATGCATGGCGCTTTTTCAAAGCTTTTCCTCGCTGAGTGGGATTATATTGAGTTGTTGTTGTTGTTGTTGTTGGCTCGAAATGATGAGAGAAGGGCCTCAAATTCTTCCCGCATCAGAAGATATGTGGACCGTAAATTGCTGCTCATCTCCCTTAACTTCAACCTGGTGTGGCGCCTCATTCTTTTGCTTTCCATGGAGTGAGGTGGAATTATCTACTAACTTTTTCATCCCACACCGGCGCAATGTCTCAAGAAGTGGCTTCACAACAGTAGTGCTGACAAGACCCATACTCGCCAAATTTTTCACCAGGCCACAATTTTCCTTCCTTGTTAAAAGCTTTTGCTCTTTGATAGGCTATATCTTATCTTTCATCTATTGCTGCTTCGGATGAGATTCTCGAAGATGCCGCTCTAAAGATCGAAAAGGGGTCCCCGAGGAAACAGTTCTCGTAGATGTCGCTCCCGAAGATGTACCCTCGAAAGTAGATTAGGCTTTTTAGCAGTCGTTTTTTGCTTCTTTGTTTCTGTGTAAGGATCCCTCATGGGCTTTTGTAATCGTCTTTTATTACTATAAAAGTTTCTTCAATTTGCCTTTGACTTGTGCTGAACTCCATTTTGCCGGCATTTGTGAAGAATCCAAGCGTATGACTTTATCAATTCGCTAGCTCGGTAAGAACAATCAGAATACAAGGACGCAAGGACGGGACCGGGCTAGAGGACTCTCTATCGTCCCCATCGTCCTAACAGCCATCGGTCCGAATACTGGACCCGGGCATAGTAATCCCTTAGGTTCTCGATTGGTTAATATGATATTCCTTGGAACTCTTTGTCATCCCTCGGAGTAAGTCTGGATTGATCTGATACAAACTTAGGTCGCCGGGACTTTTGAGTTCGAATTTGAGTGAGAGCAGGGTCTCGACTCCTTTTGAAATAAAGCTTAGCATTTTTAGGCCTCGTTGATAGTCCTCGAGTGAGAGTTTACTTGAACTCAGGCGGCCTCCAACTGAGCGAAAAGTTGTTTTATACTTAAAATAAAGATAGCCCTAAGGCATTATAGATAGTCCCTGAGTGAGGACACACTCGAACACGGGTGGCCCTTGGGCTAATATAATCGAGAGAGCGTCAACTTGAACTTGAGGTGAAGATAGCCATGAGGCTTTATGAATAGTCCCCGGGTGAGAACTGGCTCGAACTCGGGTAGACCTTGGGCTTAATAACCGAGTGAGCGTTTGCTCGAACTCGAAGTAGAGATAGCCCTGAGGCTTTATGAATAGTCCCCGAGTAAGAACTGGCTCGAGCTCGGGTATCCCTTGGGCTTAATAATCGAGCGAGCATTTCCTCGAACTCGAAGTAGATATAGCCCTGAGGCTTTATGAATAGTCCCTGAGTGAGAATTGGCTTGACTCGGGTAGTCCTTGGGCTTAATAGTCGAGCGAGCATTTGCTCGAACTCGAAGTAGACATAGCCCTGAGGCTTTATGAATAGTCCCCGAGTGAGAACTGGCTCGAACTCGGGTAGCCTTTGGGCTTAATAATCTAGCGAGCGTTTGCTCGAACTCGAAGTAGAGATAACCCTGAGGCTTTATGAATAATCCCCGAGTGAGAACTGGCTCAAGCTCGGGTATCCCTTAGGCTTAATAATCGAGCGAGCGTTTGCTCGAACTCGAAGTAGATATAGCCCCAAGGCTTTATGAATAGTCCCTGAGTGAGAACTGGCTCGACTCGGGTAGCCCTTAGGCTTAATAGTCGAGCGAGCATTTGCTCGAACTAGAAGTAGATATAGCCCATAGGCTTTATGAATAGTCCCTGAGTGAGAACTGGCTCGACTCGAGTAGCCCTTGGGCTTAATAGTCAAGCGAGCGTTTGCTCAAACTCGAAGTAGATATAGCCCTGAGGCTTTATGAATAGTCCCCGAGTGGGAAATGGCTCGAACTCGGGTAGCCCTCGGGCTAAAATAATTAAACGAGCATTTGCTCGAACTTGATTCGTAGACCGCTTTTTAATAATTTCCAGCGATCTGGTCCCGATGTCTGGGTCCTGACGTCAACATCATGACATAATCGGTTGAAGAGACTGAAGGGTTGCTTTTTGTATGATTCCCAGAAGCATTAATTGTAGGCGGCCAACGGTCGGCCTTTTGGCTTTCATAGCACGTTCAAACGATCTTTATAAATAGACCAATCCCATAACTTTGTGGATATCATTCTCTTAGTCCTTCTAAAATTTCATTTAGCTCTTTTCAATTTCCTTGAACTCTCCCTTTTCTTTCCTAACGACATTTTCCATTTTCTTGGACCTTCCGCTTTAAGAAATGGCAAAAACCTCTAAAACTGTTCCTCAAAAGGAAAAAGCTTCGTCGTCTTCTAGAACGACCAAAGGTAAAGCGATAGTTCCTCCTAGTATCGAGGAGTGTATTCCCGGGCCTTGCGATATATCTTCTGATTTCTAGGTCAAAAACCCCTCCTCCGTTCCGGGACGATGCGAACCCATGTCTCGATATATCAGTCTAATAACTGAAACTGAGAAGGTGAAGGCCGACTACCATTGGGGGAAAGTGGTGCAAGTAGAGATTCCTTCACGAGGAGAAGACATAACCAAGCACAAGGCTGGTTTCCTCAGTGTATACACATATCCTTTCACCCTAGGCCAGGTAGAAGCCTCTTTACCATTGATAGATCCAGTGATCCTTGATTTCTGTAGCCAATATCAGTTGACGCTTGGACAAATCTATCCATCATTCCGGCGCATTGTTTATATGATTAAGTATCTCTCAAACATGGTTGAGGGGATGCCTTTTACCCTTGATCATCTAATCAGTCTCTATAGCCCCCGACTTTATCGAGGTGGCCTGATTAAGATAAAATGTCGATCCCCGAAGGCATTTTTTGCTAGCATCGACGAAGAGAAGGATTGAGGGTGGATGAGTCGCTTTGTCCGAGTCAGGACCTCGGACCTGATCCTTGTTGAGAGAATGCCATTCGTCGAGGAATGGAACATGAATTGTAAGTAAACATGTTTTGCTAGTCTGATATTTTTTCTTGATTTTGAATTAACTTTCTTCGGTGATACAGCTGTCGAGTGGTACCCCGGTGTTGTCAACGATCTCTCAGGCTGGGTCCGACGACTTGATTCGATCTGCCCATATGCCAAGCGCGTGTGGCGTGATCTGGCCAAGACCCGTTGGGAGGAAAAAATCATGGTGAGTTTTCATCTCTGTTCATACTTGAGATCTTTTTTAGAGAAGGATACCTCTCGCTAGTATTCTCATCCTTGTGCCTATGTAGGCCTTGGAGAGGCTGTTTTAATGAGGGAACCCCCGCCTGGGGAAGCAGATACCCCGAGGCCTACTAATGAAAAAAAGAGAAAGAAGAAATCGCTGGCTGGATCCCCGAAGCCAAAGAAAGCTAAGGTTCAAAAGCCCGAGGTTGATTTAGCGGCCTTAACTCGGGAAGCGGCCGAAGGTCTTTGTTCCGAGGGCGAAGAGAGTAATGACTGCCCGTTGGCTCCTAGAGGGAGAAGAAGTGATGTTGCTTCAAAGTCTTCTGAGCTGAAGGTGGCTGGGTCGGAGGCTGCCGAGGTGGTCCCGACCCGAGATGGGGGAATTGCTGAGGGGAGTTCGGATGAAGTCCCCGAGCCGACCAACAACCTAAGCACATCGGTTGCCGAGGGGCACCTTGTTGATGGACCTGACAAAACCAATGATGAAGCACCTCGGAGGGAGGAGAGGGCCCTCGTTGAACCAGTCGAGGTGATCAATGTAGATGAGCCTCTACCGGGCCCGTCATTCTCTCCTAGACAAATACGGGATACCCAAGATATGAAAATTCCCGTCGAAGGGGCATCCCTCGGAGAGAACAGTACATTTCAAGGATGTTTTGTTGGGGTTGAGGAAGGCCCCGATATCGACGCTTCGTTGATCTTTGAAGAAGCCGAGAAGCTTCGGCAACAGGTAATCTTGACTTGACCGCTGTAATTTGTGTTTTGATTCTTGTTTTTCCGACTCTCTTCTTCTGTATTTTCAGGCCTTAAAGCTGTCCAACCAAGCCTTTTCCAAGTCACAAGAAGAGTTGTCCTGTTGTGAGGATGAATTTGGGAAGCTTGTTTCTGAATTAGACGAACTTAAGGCCCTTTATGCCCAAAAGGAGGGGGAGCTAGGTGACCTTCGAGCTCATTCGGAGAGGATATCTCGAGTGCGGGCTGATTTCGATGAGCAGGTAATACGTCCTTCGTGGGCTTATTTTTGTGCTTCGGCCAATAGAGCATTTGATGCCTTAATTTGACCTTTTCAGCTCAAGCAAAAAGATGATCTAAAGCGAAAGGAGCTTAGAGTCAGAGATACCAAAATCCTTGGGTTGAAGCAGCACATGGATGAGGTGTCTTCCAATAAAGAAATTCTTCGAGAGAGTCTGACCTCGGCTCAGTGCCAACTTCAAGGGGCGAGGGAAGAAAGCCGCAAGTACAGAGATCTCCATGTTGAGCTAGATGCTGAGCTAGATGCAGCTAAATCCGAAGCCGATGCGCTCATGTCTTCATACCGAAAGGATGCTGCTTCTACAAATGCTCGAGCCAGGAAGGTGTCCGAAGAGGCCAAGCTTAAACTGTCCCGAGCTTTAGAGCATGCCCGATTGAGATCTCGGAGACAGGCTTTCGAGGATATATATGCAGGGGCCATCGATCTGTTAGTCGAGATCGAGAGGATAAAGGTCCAAGAGGAAGAAACGGCAACTCAGCTTTCTTCCGATGGTGGCTCAGCCAATGAATCGACCAGCGGCTCGGAGGATGATGAAGATGATGGTGAAGTCCCTGAAGGGGAGGAGGCCGGTGATGTTCCGGGGGCCGAGGACCAGGGTTGAAGCCACAACTTCCGAGGGAGCACCGTCTGGTCAAGTAACCCCGCCAGCAGATTAGGTTTTCATTTGTTCCTTTTTTGTGTAAGGGCTTCAAGCGTGAGCCTTGTAAATACGTCTTCGTGAATCTTTATCATATATGTATATGGATTTTTGCTTCTCGTCATTTCTTGTCTTCCCTTTGCCTTTTTTGAATAAATTTCGACGTTTGTCGATAACCAGCTCGATGTGTCGAACTTATGACATAAACCCCTCAGGTTTTCATGCTCAAAGAGTGTTTCATAGTAGTTGACCGTTCGGTGTTCGATTCTCGATTTAAATTTTGACTCGGGCTCATTGGGCCTCAGGTTTTTTCAACATATTGGCCCTTAGGCTCTTTAGGCTGGCCCTTAGGCTCTTACGCATTGGCCCTTAGTCTCTTTAGGCTAGCCCTTAGGCTCTTACGCATTGGCCCTTAGGATCTTTAGGCTGGACCTTAGGCTCTTACGCATTGGCCCTTAGGCTCTTTTTTAGATTGGGTCGATGCGACCTATAATATGGCTATAGTTTTTTCCTCATTTTGGCTAAAGACTTTTGAAGTTTTGATTATGCCTTGGCATGTTTTATGTTCGTCCGACTCTTCGATGGCTCAAACGAGAACCTTGATTATGAGTCGATATGTGACGATAGCTGAGTACCTTAGGAGGCTCGCTTGAACCTTTCGAAGCCTTTTAATGGTTCGGAGCTGATATTATCGAAGCTCCTTTGCTTGTGCCGAGAGTAGCCTGATTAACCGATTCTTTTTGAAGTATTTTCGAAGTATTTGGAGGCCTTTAGTTTTGTGGTGACAGTCAGACATCTCCGAGCCGCGTTAATTCAGCCGTAGCCTTTTAGTTCGACCGTAGTCTTTAGTCCCCGCGTGCGGTGACCTTGGCGTCTATATCGAGGGTATGCCTTTTTAGGGGTCTTAGAAGTTTGATATATAGCCTTGGCCTTCATATTAGGGTTATGCCTTTTTAAGGTCTTATAAATTTGAGTATGTCTCGTTGAGGTATTACAAGCTTGGTATTGCCTCATTGAGGTCTTACAGATTCGATGCGGCCTCATTGAGGTCTCACGAGCTCAAAATTGCCTTATTAAGGTCCTACGAATTTGAGTTTTTGATGGCTTCGACGAGCTGACTGTCAACGACAGTCCCTGAGTGTTCGAGGGTTTTCGGCCCTTGAGCCGTTTTGCATGTAAGTATTGAATTTCTTCGAGTGTTTTGGCAAGCAAAGAGGCTTCCTCAATCATTTGATGTATGTGTACATGTTTTTTGCCTTTGGAGGCTCGACTATTTTGTATGGACACGGTTCATTTGACCGTTTGGCCCAATACAATATTCTCCTATCGAGGTCTTCCTAGGCGTAGTTCGGTTTCTTACAAGGGGTGATCTCCTGGGGTGATGCCCTCCAGTATTTGAGGTTGATTGAAGAGACGCCTTGAATACTTAATGAGTTCTCCTTAGGTAGCATATGGATATTGCCTCGTTAAAAACCTCGGTAAAACCCGTTCAGGATAAAATCCGGTCTAAGGGAAAAAGAGCGCAACGCATGCTTTAAAACCTAAGGTCTTCGGGCTGGAGGGTGCTTCGATTCCTCTTAATTGAACACCTGCAGTAAGTTAGTATAAGACATAAATAAAAAGGGAGAGGGTTGTACCTTATCGATGGCGTTCGAGCTTTGATAAATTCCAACTACTTGTTCCGAGGACGCGGCAAGGCCCTTTGCTCACTCGTGTGGGTGTAACCGATAATGTAGGTTGTAGTTGTTAGCTGATTTTTTACTTGCCTTTTGGCCTCTTCGATGTAGAGGGCGTCGATGCTGGTGCCATGTCATACACCGCGAACATCTCTCTTGCTGCATGCTGCTCCCCGTATACTGCCTTTACTCCATCCTTGGTTGGAAATTTCATCGTTTGATGGAGGGTCGAGGGTTCTGCCCTCATACTGTGTATCCACGGCCTTCCAAGTAAGGCATTGTATATCATGTCACCTTCGATGATATTTAACTTGGTATCTTGGATCGTACCGGCTACGTTAACTGGGAGGGTGATTTCCCTTTTTGTTGTTTCGCTCGCCATGTTGAATCCATTGAGGACTCGAGAGGCGGGTACGATTTGGTCAAGCAGCCCGAGCTATTCCACCACCCTCGACCTGATTATGTTGGCCGAGCTACCTGGATCCTCAAGCACACATTTAATCTGAATTTTATTCAAAAGAAAAGAAATAGCAGTGCGTCATTATGAGGGTGAGACAAGGTCTCGATGTCCTCTTTGCTGAACGTGAGAGCATCCTCTAGTATGTAACTCAGAGTTCGCCTTTCCCTGGTGATGGATATCTTTGTCCGTTTGAAAACCGGTTCCTGTGGGGCGTTGACCCCTCCAACGATCATGTGGATGACGTGTTCTGGTTCTTCTGATTCATTTTTGTTGTCTGCATCTCTTTCTCGAAAATGGTTCTTAGCCCGGTCACTGAGAAATTCACGAAGATGCCCTTCGTTGAACAAACGGGCTACCTCCTCCCTGAGCTGCCTGCAATCCTCGGTCCTGTGATCGTGAGTGCCCTGATACTTGCACATCAAGTTAGGGTTCCTCTGTGTAGGGTCTGATAGTACGGGTTTCGGCCACCTGGCATATTTGATTTTCCCTATGTCTGATACAATGCTAGAGACATCGACGTTGACGTTATACGCAGATAGTTGGGGTGCCTCTACCGGCCCAGTGAGCCTATCGAACACGGCTTTACCCATAAGTCCCCGGGAATTTTGACCCCGATCCATCCTTCGATTGCCTCGAGGCATGTTACGCCTTGGCGCGTTTCTTCGATCTTCTACATACGACTGGTATCTTTCTTTGTTTGATCTTGGCTCCCTTTCTGTAAACCTTTGCTCCTTCGTAGAGAGCCTGCTGAGATATATTGAGCCCGAGGGGGCTCCTAGTTGGTCATCTTCGACCTTGATCTTTGATTGGTACCTGTTGTGTACATCCGCCCAGGTCACGGCGGGATATTTGATCAAATTTTGTTTTAACTGCCTTGAAGCAACCGAGCTTCGTTCGTTCAAACCTTGAGTGAAGGCCTGTACTGCCCAGTCATTGGAGACTGGTGGTAATTCTATTTGCTCCATCTGAAAACGAGATACGAATTCCCTTAGCATCTCGTTCTCTCTCTGTTTGATTTTGAATACATCGGACTTCCTGGTGGCGACCTTGATGGCACCGCGTGTGCCCTCACAAAAGAATCTGCCAACATGGCAAATAAATCTATCAAATTTGGAGGTAGGTTATGATACCACATCATAGCCCCTTTCGACAGCGTTTCTTAAAATTTCTTCAACAAGACGGACTCTATTTCGTCATCCTTTAGGTCATTTCCTTTTACAGCACAAGTAAAGCGGTGATGTGCTCGTTGGGCCCGTGATCCCATTATATTGCGGGACGTCGGGCATTCTGAACTTCTTCGGGATGGGCTTCGGAGCCGCACTTGGTGGGAATGGTTTCTGTATGAACTTCTTTGAATCTACGCTCTTCAGAATCGGGGGCGCGCCCGGGATCTGATCGACCGTCGAGTTATAACTCTCCACCATTTTATTGTTATCTTCTATCTTCTTTTCTCCTGATTCAATTCTTTTGGTGAGGTCCTCGAGCATCTTCATAATAGCGGGGTCAGTTGCTGACCCGCTATTACTCGATCTCTCCGATACCTGCTCGACTCGAAGAGCCGTTTCTGGTGCTACTGTGCTTGGGGTTTTTTGGTGGCTTTCTAGCTGAGCAATATCCACTTGTTGTGCTTGTAACATTTCAAAAATGACTTGAAGACTAACGTCTCTTTCCTCACCGCACGCACTTCCGTCGGTAGGAGAGCTTACATCGACATGCAAAGCATTCCGTGAGCTTACGTCGATGGCGATTCGTGCTGGTGACTCCCCCGAGTTTTGCGGTGGTACACCAGCATCTGCTGATGCTATCCCTGGGTTTTGCGGTGGTATACCGGCGTTTGCACCGTTTTCTTCCTGTAGCCCAATGCCGTTGTTTTCACGTGCATTTGCTGAGTTAGACATTTTGACCTGAAACCAAAGATTCTTGGACAAGAAAAAGCGTGAAGGATAACTTTGCGTTTTCAGAAAACTAGCACCAAAACAATCACTATTATTCTTAGCCCCACGGTGGGCGCCAAACTGTTTACCTTGAAAATGGTAACTACAATTATATTTGATTTTGTGGTTCTAAAAATACTTTTATCTTAATACTAGTTTATAGGCAATAGATGCTATGTATATGTAGAGAGAATAAGAAATGCAAACCAATAAGGTCACAAGGATGGGCCTCAAGCTAGCTGGAGCAGGGCCTCGAGGTCTAGACGGGCTAATAGCTACAAATGATTGATGAAGAATCAATGATAATAAGGGCCTTAAAGATGGCCTTTTGCGGTTAATGATGAGCAAAAAATGAAGAACAATAAATGAACAATGAAAGAATAAGTAATAAATGTGAAAAACAATAGTGTTAGCAAAGAGCAGAGAATGTTGTATTGTATTCAATATGTTGTGTAATGATCTCCCCCTCTACAAAATGACAATGGTCCCCTTTATATAGGAGGGGTGAATCCCAACAAAGTACAATGTCTAATTAATGAAAGGAAAAGCTACTAGTACAGCTATGCAACGGCTCAGTACGGACTTGTACTAATCTTGTAAGCCTGGTCAGTTCTAACCACGTGTATTTGGGAATTTTCCCGCCTTTCCATGACGATCACCGATTGTACTGCTCCGAGGTCGACCATGGTGAGCCTTCGATGTGCTCCCTCGAGGGACACACCTCGGGGTTGCACCTTATGCTCTGCTTCGGGCTTCTTCGAGGTTAGGCGTGGAGCGGCATAGTAGCCCCAAAGTCGAACTCCCCAATTTTGGCCGTATACAAGCTTGCCACTCGACTTTGCCATATTACAAATTATCCTATTATTTTAAAATATATATATAATTTAAACTCTAATCTTCTTATTTTCTTGAAAAATAATAAAGTCACTCTTTTTATAAGTTTTCCATGAGGCAAAATAGGAAATACAGATTAGAAAAAAATAGCATAAAATTAGAAAAGAAAGCTCAAACAAAAAAGACGTTGGTTTCGTTTTCAGAGCAAAACATTTATCCTCTCTTTGCTTTCCACACCTAGAGAATATCGGCATAGCTTAAATAAATCAACACTGGTGTTAAGATCAACATATGTAAAGTTAGAATTTGAAGTTTACTGGTTTATGATTTTAAATCTTTTAAGTTACTGCGTTCTAAATCAATAGTTTGGATATATTTAATGAATTTCTTAATCAAACACATGGTTTGAACTAAAACTGTTGGGCTCGGCGAACTGATCCTTCTACTCTCCATTAATGTAGTGACCTGACCGGTCGTTTTGCTTTCTAGAACCTTGTTCCCCTAAATAAGACTTTCCGTACGTGCTTTTACAGTTTCATGACTTGTGGGGATGGTTAGTTCGTGATTTGGAAGGGTTTGGGTTGAAATCGGAACACTTAGTTCCTTAAGGTTGGCTAAAAAGGCTAAGTTTGACTCTGGTCAATATTTTGAGAAAATGACCTCGGAATCAGGATTTGACGGTTCCATAGGTTCGTGTGATAATTTGGACTTGGGCGTATGATCGGATCGGGTTTTGGGTGAGCGTTTTGACGCCTAACAGTGAAAGTTGGTTCTTTAAAGGTTTTAGAAGTTCTTTAAATTTGGTTTGGAGCATGTTTTGGTGATATCGTGGTCTAAATGGGATTCCGAGATCGGGAATAGTTCTGTAATGTCATTTAAGACTTGTACGCAAAATTTGGTGTCATTCCGAGTAGTTTAAGTATGTTTCGGTGCATTGGGAGTAAATTAAAAAACATAAAGTTCATATTTTTTATTCAATTGGTTTGGGGTGTGATTCTTAGTTTTAATATTGTTTGGTGCATTCCGAGAGTTCGAGCGAATCTGTTTCATGATTCTACAATTGTTGGTATGTTCGGGCTGGGCCTCGGGGCCCAGGTGCTAATCGAACGAGACTCGGACCAAGTTAGAACTTGGGAGCAATAGCTGAAGCTCCCAGCTGTTGTCAAAATCGAACATGCGCTTGGCCAGCCGCAAGTGTGAGCCACGAGCCGCAGAAGCAAACCAGTAAAGACAGCCCAGCCATCCGCAGGTGCGAAAACAGTGGTCGCAGGGGCGGAAGGCGTGCAGAACTGGTCCTTTTGGTCCCCAGGTGGGGAGCTTGGCCAGGTAAGGGAAATGCGCACCTACGAGGATTTTTTCGCATGTGCGGGACCGCAGGTGTGGGAAGTGCTTCGCAGGTGCGGAATCGGTGGAGGCAATGTGGTCTTCTAAAATGGGAATTAGGCTATTTTGGCTCATTTTCTTTCATTGTAGGGGAGCTACTTGAGAGGGGATGAGGTAAGTAATTTCTATACAATGTGTGTTAAATACATAATTTATGGGTAGATTATAACATGTAAATTTGTGAAAATCATGAGTTTAGGTGAAAACCTAGGTGTTCATATAAAACAGAGATATAACCACGAAACATTATTATGGAATTTAGTAAAATTCATATATTTGAGTTCATGAGGTTATGGGTAACAACTTTCTTCGAAAACTTCCAAAATACGGGAACGTGAGCCCGAGGTGGGGGTGAATTTTAGGGATTAATAGGCTTGGGAAATCACTTTGATAGTTAGGATATGAACTTTTAAACGTGTATTAATTATTTTGTATAACATTTGACTAGTTTCGAGAATTTTGGCACCGAATTGAGGGTTTGAGCATAATCTTGGACCTGAAAGTGGGCTTTGAGGCGAGGTAAGTCTCTTTTCTAACCTTGTAAAAGGGAATTAACCCCATAGGTGAACTTAATTAATATGTGCTTCTAATTGTGGGGGCTACGTACGCACGAGGTGACGAGATTCCTTATGTAGCTACTATTCATGCTTATATCCGGGTAGCTTAGGTTTACACCATGCTTTATGGACACTGTTATTTGATTTTGTTTATTAATTGTATCGAATAGGGCTAGGGTGGAGGATTTTAAGATTTTAATAGTTTCAAGTTGAATTTCTTTATTTTGGAAAGAACTGTGGGATACTATGGTAACTTGAGAAATTTATATTCAACCGCGTCGCAAGCATTTTCGGCGAGCGGGGTAACTTTACCACTACTCTCATGGGAGCGAGTTGTTCTCCTCGACGGTTAACAGATGAATCTATGGTTCGTGCCGTTCGATCCTCGATATTGCACACAGTTATGTATATGTATATTCGGATCGGGTTGTACGTCCTCGGCAAAATTCGTGCGTAATACTAATACTGGAAGTCCCTTTGTATTTGATGTTTATTTATTGGATTGAGAAATTATATGTTTAAATGAGGGAAATGATTTACTCCGAGTTCTAAATTAATTTATATTTATCATGTTTAAGTAGAATTTCACATTATTATATTATTGGCCATAGTAAGTATCGAAGTCGACCCCTCGTCACTACTTCTTTTAGTTTAGACTAGATACTTACTGGGTACATGTTGTTTATGTACTCACGCTACACTTCTACACTTAAATGTGTAGGATCTGAGGCAGGTGCATCTGGATATCAGTCCGACGCGCACCCTTGATTTCCACTTCAGCCGTTCTGCAGTAGCTGGAGTCTTCCTTTTGTTTATATTTTTCTGTCTATTTCACTTCAGACAGTAGACTAGTATTCTTTTGTATATTCTACTAGAATGCTCATATACTTGTGACACCAGGTCTTGACACACACTAGTAGTTTATGATTTTGGGTTTATTTCTATGATTATGATTGCACTTGGTTGCTTTCGTCTTATTATTTTAAATCTGTCACTTCTTAAATCTATTAAGTTTAGGGAAATTTATTTATTTTAAAATCTATTAAAAGGAGAAATCGTGTGGTTAGCTCACTGTCGGCTTGGCTAGCGGCGGCGCTGGGCGCCATCACGGCCTATAATAGAATTGGGTTGTGACAACATGGTATCAGAGCACTAGGTTCACGTAGGTCTCACAAGTTATGGGCAGGCCTAATAGAGTCTTGTGGATCGGTGCGGAGACGTCTGTATTTATCTTCGAGGGGCTATAGGGTGTTAGGAAACTACTCTTTACTCATCTACTCTCGTACTGTTGATGGTATACTATGTTTTTTTCTCTTATTCTCTCACAAATGGTGAGAATGCGCACGGTGGACGTTCCAAACCCGGGAGGAGCTGCTCCCCCTATTGCTAGAGGCTGAGGCTGAGGCCGGGGGAGGGCACCATCCCGAGGTAGGGGACGAGGACGTCCCAGAGTTGACCCAGTTGCACCACCAGCGGATCCAGTGGAGGATCCCATTATTGAGGAGCAGGGCGAGGTGCCCGTAGCAGAGCCAGCCCCGGTCGATTTCATGTCAGCACTAAGCTTTCAAGAGGTCATGAGACGTATGCTGCCGTTCATAGATACTATAACCCATGGTGGTTTATTTCCACCAGACCTAGCCATTATCATAGGCGGGAGGGGGAGCACCGTCCCCTACTGCTCAGGCTCCTGGGCATGCAGCCACTGTGTATCAGACCCCGGGCGCACTACCCGTAGGCGGGGCCCAACCCGTGGTAGCAGTCGTACCTGAGCCTAGACCAGCTGCGTCCGGCGAGCCACAGAAGCTTTTGGACATATGGACTAGCCTACACCCTCCGGTCTTCGGAGGTGAGCGACATGAAGATCCCCGGGACTTCATTGATAGGTGCAGGGACAGAATGCTTAACATGAGTATATTGGAGTCCCACGGGGTGGATTTCACTACCTTTCAGCTGGAGGACATGGCCCGTAGATGGTGGAAGTCTTATCTTCTTGGATGACCACCAGGTTCTCCTCCCATGACTTGGGACCAATTTACACAGCTTTTCTTGGATAGGTATATCCCACCCTCCCAGAGGTAAGAGTTACGATGTCAGTTTGAGCAGCTCCAGCAGGGTCAGATGTCAGTGACCGATTATGAGGCGAGATTCTCTAAGTTGTCTCGCCATGCACTTATGATACTTTCTACTGACGTAGAGGGAGCGCGGAGGTTTGTTGCAGGGTCACACTCTGATATTCAGGCTAGTATGGCCCGGGAGGTTGAGTGGGGACTTTTTATCAACTAGTAGTAGATATTGGTCGGAGGATTGAGGGTTACCATCAGCGAGATAGGGAGCACATGCAGCAGGACAAGAGGTTCCATTTTTCTAGAGAGTTCAGAGGTGCCTCGGCTGGGGGCAGAGATCAGTTTGGGAGTGGTTAGCCTAGCAGGACCACATGTCCAGCACCATCACCTCCTAGGGTGCTCCAGCGCGACCCTATTTTAGTGCCATGCCAGAGAGTTCTTGCCGTCCACCAGCTATTCAGGCAGAGGTGGCTTAACCCCCAGGCCACTAAAGCGGCCGCTTTAGGCCTCACAAAATTAGAGGCCCCAAAAGTTACTCTTTTTTTATATGTAATTTAAATATTAATTGTATTTATTATTAAATAGTGATAAGAAATTTTTTCAACCATCTTTTGCTACCTTGTTACCAATCTTTAATAACATAGTTTTATATTTTATATAGTACTCTTTTTTCGGAGTTGGTTGAGAAAATTCAAATGAAAGTGGAAGGCAATTAAATCTGCAGTTAATTTCTAGTTCTTCTTACTCCAACTTGAATAAAATTTATTTACAACTCTAGCTTTATAAGATATTTTATTTCAAGATCTCTGTAGGCACGCTTCAAGCTAATTAGATCGTAAAATATTTATCATCTTTGTAAATACAAATTTCTACGTGATTGTTAATTTGGGAGGCAATGCTATATAGTAAGTTATGTTGACGGTCATGTGAAATGAAAAAATTCAAAATTAAACTTAACAAAATCTTATCAAAGGTTAGTAATGTTTCAACAAAGATTAAAGGGGTTGGTTATATCGTCAAGATGAAATTGCATTTCAAAAAAAAAAACTTCGACAAAAATATCTGAAATTATTAAACAAGTTTAAAGCCTCTTACTACGTCTTGGCTTTAGGCCTCCAATACTATTGAGCCGCTTCTGTATTCAGGGTTCTTCCATTGGGTACTCAGGTCATCAGGGTTCTTCCAGTGGGTACTCGGGTCATCAGGATTCTTCCAGCGCCTATTTCAGTGCCACACCAGAGAGTTCATACCGCCCACCAGCTATCCAGGGTTCTTCTAGTTGGTATTCAGGCCATCAGGGTCAGATTTCAGGGCAGCAATCTATGGTACCGAGAGGTTGTTATGAGTGTGGGGATTCAGGTCACATGAAGAGATTCCGTCCCAGACTTCGGGGCAATGCAGTACAACAGGGTTATCATCCCATAATTACAGCATCAGCCGTCCGTCCGCTCAGAGGAGGAGGGCAGGCGGGCAGGGGTCGTCCTAAAGGTGGAGGCCAGGCAGGGGGAGGTCAGCCAGCTACTGTTCAGTCAGGCAGAGGCCAGTCAGTTGGTGCTCCAGCTAGGTTCTATGCTTTTCCAACCAAACGAGATACAGTGGCCTCAGATGCCGTGATCACAGGTATTTTTTCTGTCTGCGGTAGGGATGGTTTGGTATTATTTAATCCAAGGTCTACTTATTCATATGTGTCATCTCTCTTAGTCCTTGGGTACTCCTGTTTATGTGTCCACTCTTGTGGGCGATTATGTTGTTATGGATCGGATCTATCGGTCCTGTGTGGTCACATTCTGTGGTTACGAGACTAGAGGGGATCTTCTGTTGCTGGATAAGACCGACTTTAAGGTCATCCTGGGCATGGACTGGCTATCCACATATCACGCCATCATTGATCTCCATGCAATGACTTTTACCTTAGCCATGCTAGAGTTGCCTAGATTGGAGTGGAAGGGTTCGTTTTTCAGTACATCCAGTCGGGTTATCTCTTTTCTGAAGGCTCGACATATGGTCGAGAAAGGTTGTTTAGCTTATCTAGCTTATGTTCGGGATACTACCGCAGAGACTCCGACGATTGATTCAGTGCCAGTAGTTCGGGAGTTTGCCGATGTGTTTCCTTCTGACCTTCCAGGCATGCCACCAGATAGAGATATCGATTTTTGTATTGACTTGACTCCAGGTACCCAGCCTATATCTATCCCACCGTACTGTATGGCTCCGAAGGAGTTGAAGGAGCACCTTGAGGAGTTGCTAGCAAAGGGTTCGTCATACCAAGTGTATCACCTTGGGGTGCACCAATGTTACTTGTGAAGAAGAAGGATGGGACTATGGGGATGTGCATTGATTACCGCCAGTTGAACAAAGTTACCATTAAGAACAAGTACCCGTTGTCGCGTATTGATGATTTGTTTGACCATTTGCAGAGTGCTAGAGTGTTCACTAAGATCGACTTGAGATCAGGGTACCATCAGTTGAAGATTTGGGACTCAGATGTTCTGAAGAATGCTTTTTGTACTAGATATGGCCATTAGGAGTTTCTAGTGATGTCATTCGGCTTGGCTAACGACCCAGCGGCATTTATGGATTTGATGAACAGGGTTTTCAGGACTTACATTGATTCGTTTGTCATTGTCTTCATTGATGACACTTTGATCTACTCGCGTAGCATAGAGGAGCACGAGCAGCATTTGAGAGTGGTGCTTCAGACCTTGTGGGAACAGAAGTTATATGCTATGTTCTCCAAGTGTGAGTTTTGGCTAAATTCTGTGACATTCTTCGGGTATGTTGTATCAGGCGAGGGTATTAAGGTGGATCCCAAGAAGATTGAGGCAGTTCAGGAGCTTTGTTGGGGTTAGCAGGTTATTATCACCGGTTTGTAGAGGGCTTCTCAACCATTGCAGCACCTTTCACTAGATTGGCCCAAAAGGGTGCTCCGTTCCGTTGGTCCGATGATTGTGAGGCGAGCTTTGAGAAGCTCAAGACATCTTTGACTACATCACTAGTTCTAGTGTTGCCTTCCATTTTGGGGATGTATACAACGTATCACGACGCTTCACGTGTTGGTTTAGGTTGTATATTGATGCAGGAGGGGCGAGTTATCACATATTCTTCTTGTCAGCTGAAAATCCATGAGAAGAATTACCCAGTGCACGATCTAGAGTTAGCCACGATTGTTCATGCTCTTAAGTTCTGGAGGCATTATCTTTATGGGGTGTCATGTGAGGTTTACACTGATCATCGTAGTTTGCAATATTTGTTCAAGCAAAGGGATCTCAATTTGAGGCAACACAGATGACTTGAGTTATTGAAGGATTATGACGTCACCATTCTTTATTATTCGGGCAAGGCGAATGTAGTCGCGGATGCCTTGAGCAGAAAGGCAGAGAGAATGGGTAGCTTGGCATTCGTTTCAGCAGAGAAGAGGCCACGAGCTTGGACATTCAGTCCTTGGCTAACATACTTGTAAGGTCGGATATTTTAGAGCCCAACTGAGATTTTGCATGCGTCGTTGCCCAGTCTTCACTATTGGAGAAGATCAAGGCTCGACAGTTTGATGATCCGCATTTTATGTTTCTTAGAGAGACGTTACTACAGGGTGGTTCCAAGGAGGTTTCTGTAGGTGTGGATGGTGTTCTGCGACTCCAGGGTCGTCTATGTGTTCCTAATGTCGATGTCTTGAGGGAGAGGATTCTAGAGGAGGCACGCAGTTCTCGATATTCCATTCATCTAGGTGCTACGAAGATGTATCGCGACCTGAGGCAGCATTATTGGTGGCAGTGGATGAAGAAATACATAGTTGAGTATGTAGCTAGGTGCCTAAATTGCCAGCAGGTCAAGTATGAGCATCGGAGGCCAAGTGGCCTACTCCACCAGATGACTATACCGGAGTGGAAATAGGACCGCATTACTATGGAATTCGTGGTTGGGTCGTCGCGGACCTTGCGGAAGTTTGATGCAGTTTGGGTCATTGTTGACTGGTTGACCAAGTCGGCACACTTTATACCAGTTGTGACTACGTATACTTCAGAGAGGTTGGCCCAAATTTATATTCAGGAGATAGTTCGGTTGGATGGTGTGCCTGTTTCCATCATATCCGATAGAGGCCCTCAGTTTACTTCGCATTTCTGGAGAGCCATACAGAGTGAGTTGGGGACCCATATAGAGCTCAGCACCGCATTTCATCCATAGACCGACGGGTAGTCGGAGCGGACAATTCAGATCTTGGAGGACAGCTCAGAGCATGTGTGATTGGCTTTGGAGGGCAGTGGGATCGATTCTTACCTTTGGCCGAGTTTGCTAACAACAACAATTATCAGTCCATCTTCGAGATGGCTCCATTTGAGGCTTTATATGGTTGGCGATGGCGTTCTCCCATCGGGTTGTTTGAGCCCGCGAGGATAAGTTATATGGTCCTGATTTGGTGAAGGATGCCTTGGAAAAGGTAAAGTTGATTCAGGAGCGACTTCGCACAGCACAGTCTAGACAGAAGAGTTACGCGGATCAGAAGGCGCGTGACTTATAATTTATGGTGGGCGAGAAGGTTCTCTTGAAAGACTCACTGATGAAGGGGATAATGAGATTCGGGAAGAAGGGAAGGTTGAGCCCAAGGTTTATAGGCCCATTTTAGGTGTTGAGACGAGTTGGGAAGGTTGCTTATGAGCTTGATTTACCTCCTAGTATATCGGGAGTTCATCCGGTTTCCACGTGTCTATGCTCCGAAGGTATCATGCCGACTTGTCACATGTTTTAGACTTCAGCACTATTCAACTAAATAAGATCCTAGGATATGAGAAGGAGCCAGTTGCCATTATTGGTAGGCAGGTTCGCCAGTTGAGATCCAAGAGGATTTCCACGGTAAAGGTTCGGTAGAGGGGCCAACCAGTCGAGGAGGCAACTTGGGAGTCCGAGGAGGACATGCAAAGAAGATATCCACACTTATTCAGCACTCTAGGTACGATTCTAAACATGTTCGAAGACAAACGTTTGTTTAATAGGTGGAGAATGTAACGACCCGACCGGTCGTTTTGCTTTCAAGAACCCTGTTCCCCTAAATAAGACTTCACATATGTGCTTATACTGTTTCATGACTTGCGGGGATGGTTAGTTCGGGATTTGGAAGGGTTCGGGTTGAAATCGGAACACTTAGTTCCTTAAGGTTGGCTAAAAATGCTAAGTTTGACTTCAGTCAATGTTTGAGCAAACAACCTCCGAATCAGGATTTGACGGTTCTAATAGGTTCGTGTGATGATTTCGGACTTGGGCGTATGATCGGATTGGGTTTTGCGTGACCCAAGAGCACTTTGACGCCTAATAGTGAAAGTTGGTTATTTGAAGGTTTTAGAAGTTCTTTAAATTTGGTTTGGAGCGGGTTTTGGTGATATCGAGGTCCAAATGGGATTCCTTGACCGGGAATAGTTTCGTAATGTCATTCAAGACTTGCACGCAAAATTTGGTGTCATTCTGAGTAGTTTAATTACGTTTCAGCGCATTGGGAGAAAATTGAAGAACTTAAAGTTCATATTTTTTGGTTTGGGGTGTGATTCTTAGTTTTAATGTTGTTATGTGCGTTCTGAGAGTTCGAGCGAGTCCGTTTTAT
Organism: Nicotiana attenuata; assembly: GCF_001879085.1. Taxonomy (NCBI): domain Eukaryota; kingdom Viridiplantae; phylum Streptophyta; class Magnoliopsida; order Solanales; family Solanaceae; genus Nicotiana; species Nicotiana attenuata. Next base: position 12,380,179 of record NC_031991.1, read on the forward strand.
AATTCTGCACTTGTTAGTATGTTCAGGCGGGGCCTCGGGGGCGCCAGATGCTAATTGGAAGAGGCTCGAACCAAGTAAGAACTTGGGAGCAATAGCTAAAGCTCTCAGCTACTGCCATAATCGCACCTGCACTTGGCCAGCCGCAGGTGAGAGCCATGAACCGTAGAAGCGAACCAGTGACGGCATCCCAGCCATCCGCAGGTGTGGAAGTTTTGGGGCACCTGCGCGAGCGCAGGTGCGAGAACAGTGGTCGCAGGGGCAGAAGGCGCGCAGAACCGGTCCTTTTGGTCCGCAGGTGCGGAACTTGGCCAGGTAAGGGAAATGCGCACCTGCGAGGATTTTTTTGCAGGTGTGGGAAGGGCTTCGCGGGTGTGGATTCGTTGGAGTTAGTGTGGTCTTTTAAAACCGGACTTAGGCTATTTTGGCTCACTTTCTTTCATTGTTGGGCGATTCTTGGAGCTCTTAGAGAGGGGATTTCACTTAGCACTTTGAGGTAAGTAATTTCTATACAATGTGTGTTAAATACATAGTTTATCGGTAGATTATAACATATAAATTAGTAAAATAATGGGTTTAGGTAAAAATCTTGGTTGTTGATAAAAATGAGATTTAACCACGAAACTGTAAATAAGGTTATGGGTAACAACTTTCTTCGAACTTTCCGAAACCTAGGCACGTTGGCCCGGGGGTGAATTTTAGGAATTCTTCAAAAAGGCTTGGGAAATCACTTTGATAGTTAGGGTATGAACTTTTAAACATGTATTAATTATTTTATATAACATTTGACTAGTTTTGAGTCGTTTGACGCCAAATTGAGGGTTTGAACATAATCTTGGACCGGAAAGTGGGTTTTGAGGCGAGGTAAGTCTCGTTTTTAACCTTGTAAGAGGAAATTAACCCCATAGGTGAATGTAATTAATATATGCTTCTAATTGTGGGGGCTACGTACGCACGAGGTGATGAGATTCTGTAGGTAGCTACTATTCATGCTTATGTCCGGGTAGCTTAGGTTTACACCATGCTTTGTGGACACCGTTATTTGATTATGTTTATTAATTGTATCGAATACGGCTAAGGTTGAGGATTTTAAGATTTTAAAAGTTTCAAGTTGAATTTCTTTATTTTGGAAAGAATTGTGGGATACTATGGTAACTTGAGAAATTTATATTCAACCGCGTCGCAAGCATTTTTCGCGAGCAGGGTAACTTTTCCATTACTCTCATGGGAGCGGGCCGTTCGGCTCGGCAGATTAACAGATGCATCTATGGTTCGTGCCGTTCGATTCTCGACAGTGCACACAGTTATGTATATGTATATTTGGTTCGGGTCATACGTCCTCAGCATAATTCGTGCGTAATACTAATTCTGGTAGTCCCTTTGTATTTGATGTTTATTTATTGGCTTGAGAAATTACATGTTTAAATGAGGGAAATGATTTGGTTCTTACTAGTGGTGAAAAGATTGTTTATTTATTTCTTACTCTGAGTTCTATTGTCATTTATATCTATCATGTTTAAGTAGAATTTCGAATTATTATATTGTTGGCCCATAGTAAGTGTCGAAGTCGACCCCTTGTCACTACTGCTTCGAGGTTAGACTAGATCTTACTGGCTACATGTTGTTTATATACCCACGCTACGCTTCAACACTAAAATGTGCAGGATGTGAGGCGGGTGCATCTGGATATCAGTCTGGCGCGCACCCTTGATTTTCACTTCGAGACTTCACGGTGAGCTGCCTTCCGAGTCGTTCTGCAGCAGCTGGAGTCTTCCTTTTGTTTATATTTTTCTGTCTATTTCACTTCAGACAGTAGAGAAGTATTCTTTTGTATATTCTACTAGAATGCTCATACACTTGTGATACCGGGTCTTGGCACACACTAGTAGACTTATAATTTTGGGTTTATTTATATGATTATGATTGCACTCGGTTGCTTTCGTCTAATTATTTTAAATCTTTCATTTCTTAAATCTTTTAAATTTAGGGAAGTTTAATAATTTGAAGATCTATTAAAAAGAGAAATCGTGTGGTTAGTTCACTGTCGGCTTGCCTAGCGGTGGCACTGGGCACCTTCACGGCCTATAATAGAATTGGATCGTGACACTTAAGATATTATCTCAAAGTAATGCTAGCTAATGATTTGTTGAATGTGTGGCATGTGGAAGCCATCAATAACTCCAATATATCAACTACTGATACAATAATGGAACTTATAAGCTTGTAGATGGAATGTACTTTGGGGAACTTTTGAGATAAATTTGAATGCGTTAGCAGTTCCTTTCTTGAAGCTACACCTAGGCAACTTGTTCGTGATAATCTCTTAGTTTGGGTATTGTTTAGCAAGTAAATAAATGGATTAGGGTTCAAATATTATTATTTTTAAAAAAGGAGACGTTGCCAATTACAAAACAAAACACACAGTAAGGGTGCAAACAATTAAAAATAATGATTAAAGCTACAATTTTACTCCTCCACTAAAGTCTGCAGGATTGGAAAATTTGCTTCAGCAATAAGGGAAACCAAATGTTGCAGAGATTATGACTGGATCATTATTAGGTTTATGAAAATAATATTTAGGGTTAATAAAGTTTAGCTTTAATAGAAAATTACATAATTCTATGCATCTTAACTTAGTGTGCTATAAAACTACACATTTTTATTACTTCTCATGTGTATTTGAAAAAGATGCCAGAAACTACATAAACAATTAAATGAAACTAAAACTTCATTAAAGGCAAGAATACAATTCAAAGAAAGAGAAGAGGAGAAACGTGGTCTCAAACTCTGTTTCTTGCCTCATCCTCTTTGAACGTTTACATAATACCCAAGTCGTTTTTTATTATATTTATGCTTGAATATTATATTTTTCACCATCATTAAGCTTTTGATATCTACTGTTAACTCATGGGCTTTGTCATCGACCCTCTTTTCAGTTTTCTTCAATTGATTCTCATAGATGCTAATCCATTACGGAAAGAAAAATGGATGTACATCAAGATCGAGCAAGAAGACTTGAGTTATGTTATTAAAGAATCTTAAATCTTAGTGATCCATTATTAAAAAAAATTATATGATTAACATAATCTAGTAAAGTTAAAACTTTTAACCAATTCAAAAGTCTAAAAAATTCATGGCAAAAAATATATTCTTCCTCTACTTTAGATTCAACTATTGGTCACTCGTTTCGAATAAAAAATAAATAAAAAACATATTCTTCTATTGAAATAAACCTATTGAGTCACCCCCTATGTTAGAAGCTATTGAATTACCAATTTCATCCAGCTTCTTTCCTCCGGATAAATCATGCAATTTTTGTTAAACTGGATTAAATAGGTAAAACATCATCATTATTAAATAATAAATGGAACAAAAAATAATTCAAAAGGGTGATTATAACATACTGACCATTAATACAATCATATACTATCCAAAAAAAAAAAAGTTTGTGATCTAACTGACATACGCAAAGGATAAAAGCTCGGGAAAAAATGAATTCTTGTGAAGATGTGCCGAAGATCCACTTGTACAAAAGAAGCCAAAAAAACTTGATCAATTGTGAACGGAAGATTGTTCAGCTCAATTCAAACAAAATACGGTACGTTGTAAATTTCTTATGGATTAACAATGATCAATGGGATGAAATAGTAAAAGTGAAAAGAATTTATTTTATAGTTTAAATAAATTCAATATTTTTTAGCTCTCAATTCAAATTGATAAGGATTTTTTGAGTTCACATATTTTTTATTTCAACTAAACTTCAGATTCAGTTCGTCTAATCTCAATTCAAACACTTCTAAATTGAATGTGTGATAGATTTTAAAATTATATGTATAATGATAGGATTAATTAAAGATTGCTCAACTTTTAAACTAAATAGGGATTTCTTACCTATTTTAAAATCATACACTTTCAAAAGATAATTTCTGGTGCATTAAGAATTTAAAATAAATAAATGAATTGAAATTACATTGACTTAAAAGTTTGAATTGATATACGGAGAAAATCAAGTTTTCTATTTATCTTTAATTAAATTTATGGATCAATTTATGTTTACTTGATTTGAATAAATAAAATCACATTGCCGCTTGGTTTGTTTTACCTTGTCGATGAAAATAATTTCTTTAATCGTTATTCCTCCTCACAATCAACGTAATCTTATTATTTAATCTAAACTATAAAATTATTTGTATTTAACGTATTGGATAATTCTAATAGATATAAATGGTTAAACAAATACCAATTAAAAAAGAAACGTACCTGTTGTATCAAGGTAAATCAAAGCTGGGTCACATAAGAGTCAGAATCGATCTTTTTTTTTTTTTTCAATACGAAGTTTAAACTCATTGTCAAGTAGTATAATAACATACAATTTAGGATAAACCCTCATTGTCTTTGTACAATATAGTGTTGGCACCTTGGTTCTTCAACCTGCAATAAAAAAATTAGGATATCAAAATTATTTGATGCTCCAATAATATATACTCCAAATAGATCCCAAGATTTTCAATTGTTATTGCAAAACAAATCCATTTCGACTATACCCCAGTCAAGATTCAAAAAATTTCCGGAGTTATAGTTATTTATTAGGTTTAAATATGTTGTTTACCGTGAAAATAGTAATAACAATTAAATTTGATTATGTGATCCTGAAAATACGCGATCTATTTTTATGCCGGTTGTTAAGCAGTTGATGCTATATGAAAGACTTAGAAACAAGATTAGAGCTTGAGAGCAAGGTGATAATCGAACCGAATGGTTAATAATCGGGGCCTCGAGCTTGCTTATTCGGGGCTCCGAGGTCGAGTCTGGGGCTCGGAGCTATTGAGGATAATCGATGGGCGACTAACAGATAGAATGAAATCAAAGGCGGCTATTTATGGCCAATAATAAGCAATAAATGATGAACAATAAATAGAACACAATGAATGCAAGCAATAAATGAAGTAATGAACTCAAGAAAAAGTGTTAGAGAGAGAGAGAGTGTGTGTGTTCTTGTATATTTTTGGATGGAGCAACCGATCCCTACAAAATGACAAGGATCCCCTTTTTATATGAGGGGGAACATAGTACAAAAACATTAATTACAAAGATATGGGTTGACATAGCCATTTAATGCCTTGATTCGCCTTTTTACTGGCCCACTAGACTTGACAGGTTATATGTGCGCGCCTTGGGAACTTCACCTTGGTCCGCCGAGATCGCTAATTTACGTTGCTTCAGGGCCAGTCAGTACTCATACTATCTCGAAGCCATCCATCGAGAATTCTCGGAATCGATCACAGAAAACCCCGGAGATGCCTTGATGCTCGTGAAATCGAACCGTCGATTTCTACCATACACAGATACTCCCTGCGTTTCCTAGAGCAAAGTGATAGGAAACGAATTTGAACTACTACTCCGTAAGCATCATCGTCATGACGTCAGCTTCACCAGAGCATTAAATGCCATACTCAAAATGCCGCACACGGGTCGCCGTCAAACACGACAATTGAGAAGCCCACGAACCGTTATTGGTTCGTCCTTTCCGCTGGCCACATGGCTCCTATAAATGTATCAATCGTTTGATAATTAACACTTTCACAATACCTTAAAATTTTCAAGGCTAAATTCATCTCATTTCACGTTTCTTCCTCTTTGTTCCCGATCCTTTGCCTACTTTCTCAAAAAAGCTTTAGCACCATTATGGCTAGAACTTCCAAGACGGTTCCCGGGAAGGACAAGGCTGCCTCTTCATCCCGGGCATCCAAAGGAAAACCCAAAGTGATACCCACCATCGAACAGTGTGCTCCCGTCGAGTTTGGCACGACAAAGGATTTTTCCGTCGATAGAACTTCATCTGTAACGGGCTGATGCAATCACGTGTCCCGGTATATTAGCGTTGTGACCGACGTAGGGAAAGTGAAGGGAGATTGCCGATGGGGGGAGGCAGTGCTGGTTGAGATACCCCGTTCTAGCGAAGGCATAACGGATCACAAAGCGGGTTTCCTTTATGTATATACTTACCCGTTCACTTTGGGTCCGGTCGATTCTTCGAACTCTTCTTCTCCCGCGATAGATCCGGTTATTCTCAATTTCTGCGATAAGTACCAAGTGACGCTTGCTCAAATCTATCCATCTTTCTGGAGGATAGTCTACATGCTCCGCCACTTCTCCAACGAGGTCGAGGGTGCGACCTTTACCCTCGATCATTTGATAAGATTGTATAGTCCTTGGTTTTATCGAGGTTTGATTAGGCTTCACCCTCGATCCAAGAAGTCATTTTTCTCGAGCATTGATGAGGATAAAGATCGAGGGTGGATGAGCAAGTTCGTCCGAGTGAGGACCTCAGACATCATCCCAGCCGGGAAGATGCCATTCTCGGAGAAGTGGAATACTCAGCGTAAGTGTTTATCCTGTGGATCATGCTTGTGGCCTTCTTACCTTTCTTCCGAAAAATGATCTCCCCTTGGTTTTTGCAGCTTTCACTTGGTATCCCAAAGCGGTCCAGGATCTGCCAGAATGGATCAAGCAATTGGATGCTTCGTTCCCGTATCTTGGGCGGCCTTGGCCCAATCTAGCCAAAACGCGGTGGGTGGCCAAGAATCATGGTAAAATCCTTCTTGCCTCTCTCGCAACGTTTTTGCACCTCTTCCCCATATTCTCTATGCTGACAAATTTCGATCACTATTCTTGTGCAGGCCTTGGCGAAGGAGTGCAGATGAGACCGCCCCCTGATGGCGAGGAGGAGGCTCTGGAGCCTGACAAAGGCAAGAAGAGGAAGAAAGGTTCGGCCACCGCATCCCCTGTGGCGAGGAAAACTAGGTCCAGCAGATCTCGGGC